>NC_136434.1:183425170-184108170 GCF_052849685.1 Lactuca virosa | reverse complement strand
GTCAATTCCATTTAAATCTTTCGTGCCTACCAGCGCATCGAACACAGAGCCTAAACAATTCAACTTTGGTACCTTACACAGATTCAAATTGCCTGTTATCACATATTTATATCACTTCCCATCACAACACCTACAGAAATGCAACTGATTTTGGATTTTTTTAATTTTTTAATTTTTGTTTATTTCTCCCACGAAATTTGTGCATGGGTCAGAATGAAAATTAAATGCGCAAATTTAATCTAACCTAAAACAAAAATTAGTCCTCAAAGCGTATCGTTTTCAAAAATTCCACAAGCATATCGAATCGAGCTTTGTTAAATGGTTTTGTGAACAAATCCGCCACATTATTGGCGGTGGGAACCTGTTCCAACCGAATGAGCGAACGCTCATAACAGTCTATGATAAAATGCACTTTGATGCCGATGTTCTTGGTTTTCGAGAGTTGGACTGGATTTTTAGCAATTTGAATTGCAACTTCATTATCACAAAAAATAGGGGTTTCTAGAAAATTCAAACCGTAATCCAGTAATTGATGTTGTATCCAGATAACTTGAGAACAACAGGCAGAAGCAGCTACGTATTCCACCTCTGTCATTGAGGTTGAGACTGTATGTTGTTTCTTGCACTGCCATGACACCAGTCTGTCTCCAAGAAATTGACATCCGCCAGACGTTGATTTCCTGTCAAGCTCACAACCTCCATAATTACTGTCAGCAAAAGCATAAATATCAAATTCATAATTTTTCGGATACCAAAGACCCAGTTTTGGGTTGCCTTTGAGATACCGAAAGATTCTTTTGACACCAATAAGATGTTAAAGTTTAGGATTAGCCTGGTATCGTGCGCATTGACAAACCGCGAACATGATGTCTGGTCTGCTCGCGGTAAGATACATCAACGATCCGATCATTGATCTGTAGTCAGTCTGGTCTATGGATTTGCCCTCAGTATCTAGAGTCAATAGAGGTCTCTCGACCATTGGCGTCAAGGCAGGTTATGCGTCTCGAAACTCGAACTTCTCTAGCATATCTTCAACATGTTGGGTTTTGAGCATTCTAACACTCCTATGGTGTACATGCAACCCTATAAACCTTGGATCTATGTTTACTCTATTATACATGCAAATATTAACTATTCCAAGGTTTCATCCTAACTAGCATATTATGAAGCACCTATACTACAAAGTTCTAGTTAGATGACATACCTTCTGATGTAGCTTGATGTCTTCAAGCTTTAAGAGCTTAGCCCCAATAGTGTGGAAGCCTCAAATGGAATCACAAATCACCAAAACACCTTGGAAGAACTTGACACTTGTGCCAATTTTGTGAACCAAGGACCCCTTTATATATTATGGAGGATTAGGGTTACATCCATGTAAACCCTGATGGGTTTTGAGCATTCTAACACTTCCTAAGTGTACATGCAACCCTACTAACCTTGGATCTATGTTTGTCTAATAATCATGCAAAGTTGAATTCCAAGGTTATATTCCTATCTAGCATACATGGGGAACATTTTTCACTTGAATGAAAGATAGACTAACTTACCTTGTTGTTGATTATGATCCTTGAAACCTTGTGAGCCTAGCACCCCAAGTGTGATGCCTCAAATGATTCACACAACACCAAATGCAAAGGAGTAAACTTTGAGAGAATCTTACACTTGCAAAATCGGCTCTAGCCCTCTTGTTTCTTATGTGTAGCCAATTTTGGTGGAGAATGGGTTTCTTATATAGTGTTGACACATCTAGGGTTACACCATGTAAACCCTAATGTGTCATGACTCTTCATTTCCATGACCCATGGGTTTATAACTCCCATGGAGCATCCTATGGGTGGAACCCAACTTGATAATCCATGGAGCCTCTTAGCCCACTATATAAGATATGGAAGATTTACATAATCTACCCATATATTTAATTAGTTATCTTTTGATCACTTAATTAATTCTAAATTAATTCTTGATCAAAATAATTAAATAATATTATTAATATATTAGAACTTATAATATATTAATAAACCATAAGTGTTATTTCTCTCATTTTAGTTTATCCAATTGCATGGTGCCATGCAACACAAATGGACCATGCCGGGTCGGGTCAAGTACATACCAGAAATAGTTATGGACTTAGACACCTTATCCAACAGTCTCCCACTTGGATAAGTCTAATAACTATAACTGCAATACTTCAGGAACCGATCGGCAATCGTATCTCTTTCAAGGTCTCTCGGAACTGAGAAGATGATGATACGCCATTTAAGATAAGTGATCATATAATCCTCTGTTCTAGATATCAGCCGGACAAATACATGGAACAGTGTCTTACTTTGTGTCTAGCAGTTTGTTTCCCGATTTCCGATTTGTTTGCCATAGAACTCAATTGAACACATCAACTTAGTTCTGACCGGGCCCGGTACATAGGTCAAAACAAAATCATCGAGGGGCCCAGATATCAGCTTCTAATCCAAGAAGGAACAGATAAAATTCGACTCATATGTTTGTTTTACTACTCATTGAATTATACACAAGAGCACGTTTTATAACATCGAGTTACCAATGCGTTTTCGTACAATCAATGCATAACCAACTCATAAGTAACAAATCATATATCTAGGTTTGAAGACTTATATGATATTACCGTCTCACGATCACTCGAGATAAATTCCATGAAGTGATTCCAGTGAGCGTGGGTTGAGTCCAATGCTCAGAACTTATGAGCACTCATCAGTGTTGTAGCCATGTCCAACAACTTAGACCTCTGCAACCAATCATGATAGTCTTGATTCATACCTACTTCCGACATATGACCGACTGTGGAGGTTCGAATAATATGATATACCAAACATAATTATTCTGGAAGTCAAAACATGCAAAAGAAATATAGTAAACGATCGACAAGAGATAGCAACACTTTACTCATAAATAAAACACCTTTTATTCATCATCTAATGTCAAATACACTTTACAAATTTCAAGGTTATCTAACTACTAAATCTAATATCATCCTTCAGCCCTATGCTCCGAGCATGCTGGAGATGCTTAACCCGAATCAGTCCTTTCGTGAGGGGATCTGCTGGATTCTCATCCGATGATACCCTCTTTGCCACGAGGAGTCCTTCTTCTATTCGATGTCTGATGAAATGGTATTTTCTGTCGATGTGTCTGGATCTCCCGTGAACCCTTGGTTCCTTGGCTAAAGCAACTGTACTTTCACTATCACAGAAAATTTCCATTGGCTCTTTAATAGCTGGTACAACTCCAAGGTCTCCAATGAAGTTCTTCAGCCATATCGCCTCCTTTGCTGCCTCGCTAGCTGCTATATACTCTGATTCGCAAGTTGAATCAGCCGCTGTCTCTTGCTTGGAACTCTTCCAAGAAATTGCTCCTCCATTTAAGGTAAAGACCCAGCCTGACTGAGAGAGTAAATTATCCCTATCAGTCTGAAAGCTAGCATCACTATACCCTACAACTCTCAAGTCTTCACTCCCACCGAGGGTAAGGACCCAGTCCTTAGTCCTCCGTAGGTACTTGATGATATTCTTTACCGCAGTTCAGTGTGCCTTGCCAGGGTTCCCCTGATACCTGCTAACCATGCTCAAAGCAAAGGCTACATCAGGTCGAGTACACGTCATAGCATACATGATCGATCCTACAACCGAAGCATAAGGTATTCGACTCATTTCTGCTATCTCAGCCTCAGTACTAGGGCTTTGTGTCTTACTCAATCTGGCATTACTCTGGATGGGTAACTCTCCTTTCTTGGAGTCCTGCATGCCGAATCTCTTCAACACCTTATCCAAGTAAGTACTCTGACTAAGTCCAATTAGTCTTTTACTCCGGTCTCTCAAGATCCTTATCCCTAAAATATAGGCAGCTTCTCCTAGGTCCTTCATAGAGAAACACTTCCCAAGCCAGGACTTAACTTCCTGCAGAGTTGGGACGTCATTTCCTATGAGTAGTATGTCATCCACATACAATACCAAAAAGCTAACTATACTCCCAATAGCCTTGACATATACACAAGATTCATCTTCACTCCTAGAAAAGCCAAATTCCTTGACTTTCTCATCAAAGCAAAGATTCCATCTGCGAGGTGCTTGCTTTAACCCATAAATGGATTTCTCAAGCTTACACACTCTATTAGGGTACTCTGTGTTGACAAAACCCTCTGGCTGACTCATGTAAACATCCTCAGCCAACTTTCCATTAAGGAAAGCAGTTTTGACATCCATTTGCCATATTTCATAGTCATGAAATGCGGCTATGGCTAACAGAACCCTAATAGACTTAATCTTGGCCACTGGAGAAAAGGTCTCATCATAATCAACTCCCGGAGTTTGTGAGAAACCCTTTGCAACCAGTCGTGCCTTATAAGTGTGTACATTACCATCCATGTCGGTCTTCTTCTTGAAGATCCATTTGCACCCTACAGTCTTACGACCTGGTACATTCTCAACCAAGTTCCAAACTTGATTGTCATACATGGACTGTATCTCACTGTCCATTGCCTCTTTCCACTTGGCTGACTCAGGGCCTGCCATGGCTTCCGCGTAACTGTTAGGTTCATCCAGACCTATCAGCGTCTCATCACTGATAAGTGTATCACCTTCCGCAGTAATATGGAATCCATAGTAATGCTCAGGTGCATTCCTAACCCTTGTGGAACGACTCAGAGGTACAGATTTGTCAATTGGCTCAACAGAAGTTTCCTCCTCAAGTTGAGTGCTAGGGTTTGAAGTTCCTTCACCACTTGACTCTTGAATTTCTTCAAGGTCAACTTGCCTCCCACTGTCTCCTTGGCTTATGAACTCTCTCTCTCTCGAAAGAAAGCCCTCCTAGCTACAAAGAACACATTCTCACTAGGTCTGTAGAAGAGGTAACCAAAGGATTTCTGTGGGTAGCCGATGAAAATACGCCTCTCACTTCGAGGTTCGAGCTTATCATGAGTATCGCGTCTTACGAAAGGCTCGCAATCCCAAATCTTAATGTGGTCTAGTTTGGGTACTTTACCAGTCCACATCTCATGAGGAGTTTTGGCAACTTTCTTTGTGGGAACTAGATTAAGGATATGGGCGGCAGTCTCTAAGGCATACCCCCAAAATGAGATTGGTAGCGAAGCTCGACTCATCATGGAACGAACCATATCCAACAAGGTTCGATTATGCCTCTCAGGTACACCATTCAACTGCGGTGTCCTGGGAGGTGTCAATTGTGAGACAATCCCACATTCCCTAAGATAGTCGAGGAACTCTTAACTAAGATACTCACCACCTCGATCGGATCGAAGCATCTTAATGTTCCTGCCCAATTGATTCTCGACTTCCTGTTTAAACTATTTAAACCTTTCAAAAGTCTCTGACTTATGCTTGATTAAGTAGACATATCCATATCTACTGTAATCATCAGTAAAAGTCAAATAATAACGATTAGCATCCCTTGTGGCATGTTTGAAGGGCCCACACACATCCGTGTGTATAAGATCCAACAAACCTTCACCCCTCTCACAAGAACCTGTGAAGGGTGACTTTGTCATTTTTCCAAGTAAGCATGATTCGCAACTATCATCTGACTTTAGGTCAAATGACTCCAATACTCCATCCTTTTGGAGTTGGCCTATGCGTTTCTTGCTTATATGTCCAAGACGACAATGCCATAATGATGCTTTATCCAAGTTATTATCATTAACAGAATCAATACACAATACATTATTTCCTAAGTTATCAACCACAGATACAGTTTCATACACACCATCACAAGGTAATGCTTTAAAATAAAGAACATTATTAAAGAAAGCATTAATCGAACCAACTTCATTATCAAATGAAAAGGTGAAACCTTGTTTATACAATGCATGAAAGGAAATAATATTTCTTGCCATTTCTGGCGAATAACAACATTTATTCAAATCTAAACTAAACCCACTACTTAGCGATAAAGTATAAACTCCAATCTTGGTGACAGGTAAAGCTTTCCTATTCCCCATGATTAAGTTTATTCTTCCATGCTCCACATTCTCACTTCTTCTTAGTCCCTGCAAATCAGAACAGATATGAATACCACAACCGGTATCAAGGACCCAAGAGTTAGAATGGGGTGAGTTATTAGATAAGATAGTGTAAACACCTGCATGGTTGGGTTTAACTTTCCATTTCCTTCACATCTTGCTGGTACTTTGGGCAGTTCCACTTCCAATGTGACTTTTCATGGCAATAGAAGCATTCAGCCTCTTTAGGGTCAGAAGAAGGAGTGACAAAACCTTTCTTGGTTCCACTTGAAGAAGAGCCATCAAGGGTCCTAGCCTTGGTACCCTTCGAAGAGCTATTCCTCTTCTTCCCTCTACCTTTCCCGATTGCCAAAACCGGGGTGGAGTTTGGAGTAGGAGTGTTAACAACCGACTTACCCTTAAGACCTGTTTCTGCGGTCTTGAGGAGTCCCTGAAGTTTACTGAGTGTGACCTCTTCCTTATTCATGTGATATGTCATGCGGAATTGATCATAGCACGATGGTAAGGAGTGCAAAATGATATCTATTGCAAGCTCCTCAGGGAAGTTCACATTAAGCTTCAGCAACTGATCCACATACCTTTGCATTTTCTGCATGTGGCTCGTGACGGATTCCCCGTCCTTCATCATGGTTGTTATGATAGAGCATATGATTTCATACCTCTCTTGTCGTGCACTTTGATGGTATCTTTCCATCAGATCTTGGTGCATTTCAAAAGGGTAGAAGTCCTCATAGGACTTTTGGAGTTCCGCTGTCATGGTGGCCAACATGATGCATGCCACTTTTGTAGCATCCCTTTCATGTGCCCGGAAGTCAGCGATCTCCTGGGGAGTTGCAGTGGTCTCATCAATCTCCTTAAGCTCCTTGTCAAGGACATATTCTTTGTCCTCGTAGCGGGTAATCATCCTGATGTTTCTGATCCATTCATTGAAGTTGGATCCATCAAAAGTGACTTTCCCACATAAGTTGATAAGGGTAAAGGAGTCATTAGGATTAGAGCCAGAAGCAGCATTGTTTGAAGACATTTGAAAGAAGAGAACAAGATTAGTTTAGATATTAAGAGAGTCCTTAATAAAACACCCAAATGTAATATTAAGGCTAGGATCCAATCACAATATATTACAACTTAGAAGAGGTATGCCGTAATCCAAGCTATAACATATTTGAAAGGTAGGTGAATGACGATTCACCAATTTCCACCATGAAAAACGAAATATAAATATTAGGTTTTTAATTGGTTCTTAGAAATTCCTAGATTCTTTTGAGATTCAATGAACTTTTCAAAGGCATGTTTCAATCTCGAGTGTGCCCTCCAAGTTTTGTGATTGGGATACCGAGGATCACAAAACGAGGTGTGAAGTAACCATGCAAATCACTTGGTACACTCAATGTTTATTACTCAATCGATGTGCCGGTTAACCACACGAGCTCCACCGACCTATAATAAACTTTAAGTCACCCTTTACCTACCTTGTTAAGTCCAAGTTAGTGTGCCGGTTAACCACACGAGCTCCACTAACGACTTAAACAAAGTGTAAAGTGTAATTTCATGGATTAGCACCTTATTCACATTTTCCTAAAGTAACTAAGATTGGGAATTTAATAAAAGCATTTAGTTACTTTATAATATTCATCATACTTTTGATGAGAATTTATAAGTCCTTGTCTTACCCGTTCGGCTAACGACCCTCCACCGATCAAGGAAGCGGTGGGTGAGAGTGGACACCCATTAAGTTGCCATTTTATAGGCAACAACCTTATACCCCCCTTATAGACCGGCTTCGTGAATGAGGCGTACTAGCGGTAAGACGACTAACGTTATACATATATATATATTAGTAACTTATAATATTATAAAGTATAAGGGTTGAATTTTAACTTTTAAAATTCTAAGGGTTGGAACTAAAGTTTTAATCAAGACTTTACATGTTCCAAAACTTGAGGGAAAGTTTTGTAAACTTCCAAAACTTTTCATTTCTTATAACTTATGAATTAATTGAGTAATAAAAATGAAGACTCTTCATTTTTATAACTCTTGTGTTCTTTTAATGGCTTTAATAAAAGTGAGACTTTTGGTTTTCCATAACTTGAGGACAAGTTATGGACTCCATTAAAACACATTATGATCATGAATTAAACTGCCATGAAGGTTACAAACAATTCCTATGATCATCTAATCTTCATAAGTTCAAGAACATGAATATGAACACTTTCAAGAATCAAAAAATTACACTTAAAAAAACTTGTAATTTTAATAATTGCCATTGTAAATGGATTAGCATAAACATTACACCATCTAAAACAAGCTTTAAAACACCAAAACAGTTTAGGGTAATGTTTCTAGTCCATTTCCAGCAACAAATGTGCAAACTTTCATACGAGCAGAAAACAGAAAAACGATTTTTTTTTCAAGCTGTTTGCACAAAAAAAAAAACAACAAACAAACCTAGGCTCGGATACCACTGATGGGTTTTGAGCATTCTAACACTTCCTAAGTGTACATGCAACCCTAATAACCTTGGATCTATGTTTGTCTAATAATCATGCAAAGTTGAATTCCAAGGTTATATTCCTATTTAGCATACATGGGGAACATTTTTAACTTGAATGAAAGATAGACTAACTTACCTTGTTGTTGATTATGATCCTTGAAACCTTGTGAGCCTAGCACCCCAAATGTGATGCCTCAAATGCTTCACACAACACCAAATGCAAAGGAGTAAACTTTGAGAGAATCTTACACTTGCAAAATCGGCTCTAGCCCTCTTGTTTCTTATGTATAGCCAATTTTGGTGGAGAATGGGTTTCTTATATAGTGTTGACACATCTAGGGTTACACCATGTAAACCCTAATGTGTCATGACTCTTCATTTCCATGACCCATGGGTTTGTAACTCCCATGGAGCATCCATGGAGCATCCTATGGGTGGAACCCAACTTGATAATCCATGGAGCCTCTTAGCCCACTATATAAGATATGGAAGATTTACATAATCTACCCATATATTTAATTAGTTATCTTTTGATCACTTAATTAATTCTAAATTAATTCTTGATCAAAATAATTAAATAATATTATTAATATATTAGAACTTATAATATATTAATAAACCATAAGTGTTATTTCTCTCATTTTAGTTTATCCAATTGCATGGTGCCATGCAACCCAAATGGACCATGCCGGGTCGGGTCAAGTACATACCAGAAATAGTTATGGACTTAGATACCTTATCCAACAAACCCTAATACCCATGACCTTTCATTTACATAGGATCCATGGGTTAAAAGCTCCATGGACCATCCATGAAAGCTTAGCCCAACCTAAATGAACTTAGCCCATTCCGTATATCTAAGAGTCCATATTTAATTAGTTCTTTTTGATCACTTAATTAATTCAAAATTAATTATTGATCAATACTAATCAAATAATATGATTCCATATTAATATATTAGAACTTATAATATATTAATATAAATCATAAATATACTATTCTCAAAAGACTATCCATATAAATTGTCCCGGTGAAGTGCAACCCAAATGGACCATGCCGGGTCGGGTCAAGTACATACCAAATATAGTTATGGACTTAGACATTAATCCAACAGTCTCCCACTTGGATAAGTCTAAAACTATTATTGAGTATGACTTCAAAACCTAACTGGCAATCGTAGCTCTTAAAGCCGCTGTCGAACTTTGACCTTGTCAATGACTTGTCCATTAGATAAGGGATCATATATTCCTCCATTCTAGATATCATATGGACTGAGACATGGATTATAATCATTCTCTCTGTCCATTTGTTGTTTCCCGATTTTCGATTTATGATGACTGATTAATTGAACAAATCAAATCAGTCCTGGCTTGGCCAAGCACTCACATGTGTCATCGCTAAATCATCGAGGGGCCCACATATATCGCTTTTATCCCGAAGGTAAAAGGAATGGATAAACTTCGACTCATATGGCTTGTTCTACTACTTGTTGAATCATACACAAAGGCACGTTTTATAACATCGAGTTACCAAATGCGTTTTCGTGAAATTAATGTATAACCAACTCATAGTAACAACTCATATCTCTAGGTTTGAAGAATATAAGATATTATCGTCTCATGATCACTCGTGATAAAATCCATGAAGTGATTCAAATGAGCGCGGGTTGAATCCAATACTCAGAACTTATGAGCACTCATGAGTGTTGTAGCACCACTTTGTCCACCAACTTGGACCTCTACAAACCAACCCATGACAGTCTTGATTCATATCTACTTCCAACATATGACCGACTGTGGATGGTTTGAATAACTTAATCATTCAGGAAGAGCGACTTAGTTATTCTGGAAGTCAAAACATGGAAAGTGAAACACAAGAATAAATGAATCAAATATGGTATCAAACCCTATGAATATAAATAAACACTTTTAGTTATCACCATACTGATTACTCATTATTCATTGTTTCGGTTTTATCAACTTTATACTTGAATTAAAAACACTAGTTGTCCCATGCTCCAAGCATGTACACTATGTTTTTCTTAAACAATAGCTTTGCCATACACCAAGTATGCACTCTATGTTTGTCTATGATCCTTACTTTGTGAAGTAAACCAATTGAACATAATTTCAATGATTCTAATTTCACACTCCCAAATCCTTATCGAAAAATGTGAGAATTTCAAATTCCTATCATTTATCGAAATCTGTTTAGATTTTAAACTTATATGCACTGACCCTCCTGTAATGAATATGTACAAAGTCACAAAGACTTGTCAACAATCATTATAAGGTATTCCAATGGAGATCAACTCCATGGAAACTAAGTCTCATATTCAAAGTACATTGCTATGGACATGCTTCTTGCATTAAGTTTTCTAATCTTACACAGATAACTTCCACCTATGGAGACAACTCCATATTCTCATTTTGACTATCACCTCTGAATAAGAGATGCCTCTTTTCCGAATATGTCAATATGGTCCTTCCAAAATTAGCACTATACTTCCAACTGTCCCTGAGAAACCAATCTTTGGTAAACCTCAGATTGTCCTCGACAATTGCTTAATCATTTTAGTCATATCCAATTCTAGACCTTTTCCCTTCTTAATGCCTCTGGGCATTTGGAAAAATTTAGAAATGACAAATATTATAGCACATGCAATCGATCCTCTACCCAAAGCAAATGGTACACGATTCATGATGTCTCACATAAAGACATGATTCTAGACCAGTCTTTTGCTACAATATTTTTATTTGCCATGTTTTCAAAATTTGACTATGAAGAGGGATGTCGTAATCATAATCGAATTTTGAGAACGCAATATATAGAATTTCCTTAAGTTGAACCAATCCAACATGAAATTCATGTATATATTCTTGACTAAAGATGATTAAGGTCTCAATATAAGCCTTTAGAACTAAAATGAAGTATATCCTCTCCCTTAATTATAGCAAAACAACTTTTTCAATCCCTGCAGCCTCACGAATTCAAACTTTTGTTTTCTATAATTAACATTGCTAACTTGCAACACTAACAATAATTATCATGCTCCCACTAACATGATGATTATTAGCATAACACTTATGCTCCCACTAGCTGTGACATGTACTCAGAAATCAGCTAGACTTCTAGAAATCAATACTTTATTGACTTTCTTACCAAAGTTCAGATTTCTGATACGAGATGCTTTGATAAAACTTTATAAAAATCATACACCTTTCCTTAGATAGCATGCATGTGTGTCTAAACAATTTCAGAACTATGAAAAGGGATGCCGTAATCATACTCTCAATTGTTTAGACCTTTTGCCATCTGCTTCAAATCTACTTGGTGGAAGTGTTTCCTCACCATCATTTTCATGAATCGGAGAGAAACCTTATGACCCTTAGATTTTATGGTGTATGTGTTCTTATCCATGTGAATCGTCAAAACCATAGTCACAAGACAAGGATAATGACAAATCCAAACTCATATGGACTGAACTTATGCAATCTTAACTTCTTGCCACCTGGCAGTACAGGGCCTGCCATTGCTTCCAAGTTGTTATGCAACCAATTGAGAACTTTCAGAACTCCTATGCAAAGCCAACTTTAACTGGAATAGGCACAGAATATGTCAACACGATAGGTTATAAACCTCAAGTCGTGTGCTAGTGAAGAACCTCAGGTTTTATTCTTGATTAGTTCTTGAAATTCTTTTTAGGATCTTTAAGACTCCCACTATCCTCTTGACATATAAGACTATCTTGCCAAATATTCAAGAGATAGTGCGGATTCTTTATCAAGACAAACACTTCACACAATTGGCCTTAGTTGGTCTTTGTTTTATCCAAAACATCACAACTTACCAATTTCAAATGTACAAGAGTAGGACACTTTTACTCTTACATTTGACAAGTGTTTTAAACCTTTCTTTAAGATATGTCACTCAAGTTACAATCTTGGAGTATGACTCTAAGAATTGTTTTGGAACGAAGTATGACTCATCTTCCTGATCTAACCATTTCAACAATTCATGACTCCTCTTCTTAGTCATAAGAATGCACTAAGATGACCTTTAGAGGACTAATTGTGATATGATTTCTAAATCATTAATATGATCACAAACATGATACTAAAGTACTCTCCCATCTTTTCAGATTTGAGAAACTTTTATCTTTCTGCCTAATTTGATTCTTCCCATTCGTTCCGCCATACATTGAGACTTTTCCAATGTTTCAGAATTATACTTAAACTTGTAAGTATAACCATATTTACTAAACTTTAGTAAATCAAATAGTCTTAACGAGCTTTGTGGTGGACATGACCAGTGCACAAGAATGTGTACTCGATCCCTTTAGTCCTTCACTTGACTCACACATCCATGTGAACAAGTAATTAGTCTTGATTTTCCAATGCTTGAAAGTTCTCATTCATCATACTATTCAACTTGCATGATTCCAAGTTTCGGTCCAATTGAAACTTGGGTGATGAAGAACTTTCCTGATTTGGTAAATTTAGATACTACCACAAATGAAAGAATCAAATCCATTTTCCAATATTGCTGTCATTGGAATCATATAAGCAACAATTTTCCACAAATGCCATTGTAAGGATACTTCAAATAAATAAAATTAAACAATTTTCTTTTATTTTAAAACTTTGCGGAAAAACTTATCCTTACAATCCACATGGAAAATTGTTGTTATCTATTCCTTAGCAATATATCATAACTTCTTAAGCAACTGCTCAAAATTCTGATGCGATCAAAATCCACCTTCGCGATCAGAATCAACATATACTTCCTTTAAGATTTCTCTCTATTCTTTGATTCTTAAAACATCAACATGTGACCCAGTCACATCATGTAATGAGGATCTCAGAATAGAACTTAACAGAGTTAGATAATGGGCTCTACCTGATGTAGAGTCAAACTTATTGACTTTAACATCCTTAGGTAAATTTGGCAGCTTTTCAACCAACACCCCTTCCTTTGGCAAAATAAACATATGGACCCTTTGGTAATGGGACTATCTCAGACTTAGCCTTTCTCTTTACCATTTGGTCAACCGGGTTGACTATGGCCAATTCCTTTCCATTGGGAAGAGAATGCTTTTTATGGATTTCCAGTGTCACCATTGTCACTGTCCATGAAGTTTTTGGGAAGTTGATCTTCTAATCAAATTTGCTTTACTATCGTTCCAAATCATTGCTGATTCAGCAGCACCAAGCAAATAGATATGATCATTAAGGTTCATGTCATAGTCTGTTTCATAGTAGTCCCAAAGGAACGCACTATGTGACTTAGAAAGTGATTGAACATCCAACTTTCTCAAGACTTTGACACCCAACTCTCCCGGCTTGTCAATACGTGACTTCATCTCTAAGATGTGATCACACATAGACCTTGCTTGCCATTAGGGCTTGAGTGACCTTGAACTTGTGGGTTAGGGAGAATAATTAGAGGAGGTGGAGGAAGAGAAGTATGACTTCCATGAGCCAAACTCGGGAAGTCATATTCATTAGGAAAGCTTGGTTTGGGAAGATCATTGTTGTCTAAACCAGACATCAAAAATGGGAGAAATTCACGTAAAGTTGATTTAAGTCCTTAATATAACACCCAATATGATATATTAAGGCTAGGACCCAACAAACTATTTTATAACTTGGAAGAGGGATGCCGTAATCCAAGCTATAAAATATTTGAAGGTAGGTGAATGACGATTCACCAATTTCCACCAAGATAAACGAAATGTATTATTAGGTTTTAATTGGTTTTGAAACTCCTAGATTCTTTTGAGATTCATTGAACTTTTCAATAGGATGTTTCAATCTTGAGTGTGCCCTTCAGGTTTTGTGACTGGGATGCCGAGGATCACAAAACAAGGTGTGAAGTAACCATGCAAATATACTTGGTACCCTTAATATTTACCCCTCAATCGATGTGCCGGTTAACCACACACGTTCCAACGATACTATGATAAACCTTAAGTTACCCTCTACCTACCTTGTTAAGTCCAGGTTAGTGTGCCGGTTAACCACACACGCTCCACTAACAGCTTAAACAAAGTGCAAAGTGTAATTTCATGGATTAGCACCTTATTCACATTTTCCTAAGTAACTAAGATTGGGAATTTATAAGTGTTTACTTACTTAGTATTTATCATTATACTTATAATGAAGGGAGAATTATAGTCCTTGTCCTACCTGTTCGACTAACGACCCTCCACCGGTCAAGGAAGCGGTGAGTGAGAGTGGACACCCATTAAACTGCCATTTTATAGGCAGTAACCTTATACCCCCCTTATAGACCGGCTTCGTGAATGAGGCCTACTAATGGTAAGATGACTTGCCCTTATACATATAATATATTAAACTTTTAATATTATAATAGTATAAGGGTGTATTTTAGACATTTAAAATACTTGGTGGTTTAATCTATTAATTAAACTAGACTTTTAATTTAATTAAACTCAAACCATATATTTATGGATTAATAATACTCTTTTAATTAAACGCTTTAATTAACTATTAATAAAGTCCATAAGAGTTAATTTGAACTATTCAACAAAACATCATAATTCCAATTATTAAACTCAAAATTAAAACCATTTAATTAATTGTTTAAGTTATGAACCCAAGAGTTTTAGAATTCAATTCTTTTTTTCATAAAAAACTTTTCTCAAATTCCAAAACTTGAGGGCAAGTTTTGTAATTCTTGAAAACCTTTGGATTCCATAACTTATGGAATTAATGGTGTTTTATGATGAAATTTTCCATGTTCCATAACTTAAGAACAAGTTATAGAATTCTTTAAAACATTAACACCAAATTTTGTAACTCCATAAAAACTTTGAATCAAATTTTTTTTTTTAAAAAAAAACTTTTATATCCATAACTTATGGAAGTTTAAAAAACCCTTAAGATCACAACTTTAAAAAAAACTTTTGAGCTCCAAAATTTTATGACAAAATATGTAACTCCTTAAAACATTTAGATCAAACTTTTAAACCTAATAAAATAATCATATCATTTTATCATTTACTAAATTTGACCTAATTCAACTCATATAACAAATGATTCAAATTTTACAAATAATTCGTTTTTCACAAAACAAGTAATTATCTTAAAATTTGACAAACGTCATGTTTTTTTTCCTTTTTTTACAACTTGAAAATAAAACATTTGCATCAATATAACAAAAAACAACCCATGGCTCTGATACCACTGTTGGGTTTTGAGCATTCTAACACTCATATGGTGTACATGCAACCCTATAAACCTTGGATCTATGTTTTCTCTATTATACATGCAAATATTAACTATTTCAAGGTTTCATCCTAACTAGCATATTATGAAGCACCTATACTACAAAGTTCTAGTTAGATGACATACATTCTGATGTAGCTTGATGTCTTCAAGCTTTAAGAGCTTAGCCCCAATAGTGTGGAAGCCTCAAATGGAATCACAAATCACCAAAACACCTTGGAAGAACTTGAGAGAATATGTATGCACACTAAAATCGGCCCACCCTTATTTTCACACACTTGTGCCAATTTTGTGAGCCAACGACCCCTTTATATATTATGGAGGATTAGGGTTACATCCATGTAAACCCTAATACCCATGACCTTTCATTTACATAGGATCCATGGGTTAAAAGCTCCATGGACCATCCATGAAAGCTTAGCCCAACCTAAATGAACTTGGCCCATTCCATATATCTAAGAGTCCATATTTAATTAGTTCTTTTTGATCACTTAATTAATTCTAAATTAATTCTTGATCAATACTAATTAAATAATATGATTCCATATTAATATATTAGAACTTATAATATATTAATATAAATCATAAATATACTATTCTCAAAAGACTATCCATATAAATTGTGCCGGTGAAGGGCAGCCCAAATGGACCATTCCGGGTCGGGTCAAGTACATACCAAATATAGTTATGGACTTAGACATTAATCCAACACAACATACTTGGCTTGATGTAAAAGGATTACGTTTGAGTATTGTTTTACCTGAAGCCCCAAAAACATGGTCATCTCCCCCAGAGAACTCATATCGAACCTCTTCTTCATCACGCTTTCAAATTCCTTGCATAGCTGTGGACATGTTGACCCGAATACAATGTCATCGAAGTAGATTTGAACAAGAATCTGATTGGCACCAACATGCTTAATGAATAGGGTTTGATCGATTGTTCCCCATGAATAGCCATGCTCGAGTAAGTGCTTAGTAAGAGTTTCATACCACACCCTTGGAGCTTGATGTAACCCATATAAAGCGTTGTCCAACTTGTAGACGTGATTAGGAAACTTCGAGTTGACAAACCCAGGAGGTTTATCAACGTAGATTTCTTCCTTTACATCGTCGTACAGGAAGGCAGTCTTGACATCCATCTGGTAAACCGTGAAGTTCATGTAGGAAGCATATGCGAGGAAAATACGAATAGCCTCCAACCGAGCCACCGGAGCATAAAATTCGGTGTAGTCTAGACCCTCAATTTTGGAAAAACCCATGTACAACCAATCGGGCCTTATTACGCACAATGACCCCTGAATCACCTTGCTTGTTTCGATAAACTCAGCGCGTGTCGAGTGACTTCTTGCCTTTAAATAATTGAACAAACTTCCAAACCCCCAATTTTTCAAACTGATTCAACTCCTCATGCATGGCATCAACCCAGCTGGGCTCATTCAAATCCATTTCGACGTTCTTTGGATCTATTTGAGAGATGAAGAAAGAGTAGAGACATGTATTGACATCCCCACTCTGACTCCGCATTTGAACAACGTCGTCCAGCTGACCGATGACGTTTTCGATCGGGTGATCGCGTTGAATTCTGGAAGGTAGTTCCTGGCTGATGTCATTGAGCGTTACGGGAAGGTTGTGAATATTAACAAATCCATCATCTGCTAAATGATCCACCTCGGACGATCTAGAATCGTGAGAGGGGCTTACCACGAACTCATTAGCAATTGGTTCGGGAAAGAGAAGTTACATAAATGTTTGAGTAGCAGCGGAAGCATCTCTGGACATGAAGTCTCTTTCATCAGGAGTAAGAGGAGTGACATCAACATCTGGATTGGTTTGATGAATCGGAGAATCTGACGAATCGCTTGGAATAGATGCATCCACTGTAGGAGTCGTAGAGGACACCACCGGCGGTCAATAGACAACTTCTTCGTCTTCATCTTCAATCACAATCTTCGAACCAGAAGTGGAACCAGAAAAATCATCTGAAAACACATCGAATGATTTGAAAAGAGATGTGTAGTCAAACAACCAATCTGGACCAACTCTGGCATCCATCTCGTTCTCCTCCAACCAGCGCACGTCGAAGAATTCTACGATTTGCTTTGTCTTCTTGTTGTAGACCGTGTACGTCGTGCGAGCCGCATACCCCACAAAGTAACAATCATCGGCTTTGGCATTGAATTTGGGGTTGGATTCCAGATTAAGGAGGGTGCAAGGACAGCCAAAGATACAGAAGTGACTAACAGATGGCTTGTGACCATAGAGAATTTTGTATGGAGTCTTCATCTGAGATTTGTTGATCAGAACATGATTTTGAACATAACATGTTGTGTTGATCGCCTCGGCCGAAAAGAAGACTGGAAGTTTAGAGTCACATAACATCATCCTTGGGGCATCTTATAATGTTCGGTTTCGCCGCTCAGCAACACCGTTTTGTTGTGGTGTGCGAACGACATTGTATTGACGCACTATCCCTTTTCCGCACAAAAATGATCGAGAACAATATTCTTGAATTCCGTCTCGTTGTCAGTTATGAGCGCCATCACCTGGTGATTAGTCTGGTTCTCTATCATCATAATAAACTTCTTAATCAGGTCAGCAACCCCAACCCTGTTGGACATAAAGAAGACCCACGTGAACCGTAAGAAATCATCGATCACAACCAGACAATATGAATTTTTTTTGATGTTGAGGACGTTGACCGGACCAAATAAGTCCATATGCCACAATTGGAGCACCTGGTTGATCGAATTGACTTGTTTTGGCAGATGTGGCTTTTTGTGATGCTTTCCTTTGGCGCATGCCACACACTTTTCAAACGTTATAAAGTCCTTGACAGGAAGCCCGTGTACTACGTTATTCTTTGCAAGTCGATTCAGGTTCTTTGTGTTAGCATGTCCGAGTCTTCGGTGCCACAGCATAGCACTGTGCTCGGGAACTTTTGAGAAGAGGCAAGTGACTTGTTCAGGAAGATTGTTGTTCATGTCAATGATATATGCATTGTCGTCCCGTTTAGATTTTACAAGAATCCATTCATCAGGGATGACAACGCCTGGCTTCAGAATTAGACATTCCTTGTCAGTAAAATGTGTCGAGTATCCCTTGTCACAAATTTGAGAGACGCTCAACAGACTGTGCTTTAACTCGGGTGCATAGTTGACATTCTCGAAGCTCAGCACTCCATTGGAAACTATTCCTTTTTGAGTGATTTTTCCACCATCCCCTCCCGCAAAGGAAACATATCCACCGTTAAAGATTTGAATGTCGTGAAACTGGGAGATGTCTCCTGTCATATGCCTGGAACAACCGCTGTCGACATACCATGGTCTGGCGACATTCCTCCGCAACTGTTCCTGCACAATGAGCGAGATTATGTAGATTTGGGAAACCAGGTCATTATAGCCCTGGGTGTACCCTTGACATTGACAAATTTATCTTTTTGATTTTTTAATTTTGCATTATTATCATAAATAATTTCAGAGGATGATGATGATTGGATATTTGTAGATCTGGGCATCCATTGGTAGTTAGTTTTTAAAGTATTCACAGATCATTTAGAAACATTTTTCCTTTTCTTTGAGCGTTTAGATTTTCGGCTATAATTAGTCAAAGATCCATACGCACCCTTTGACGAAATTGACCTTGGCTCAGCCGCAGTCGATTTCGGCAGAGTACTTGTGGCTGGTTTAAAGAACACTTGTTTGTTTGATTTAAGATAACCCCTTTTCTTATCATTATGAACCTTCCGATCATCATCACGAAGACGAGATCTCTAGGACTTTCTCGTTAAAGACCTTCCTCGAGACTCGTTTTCTTTCCTCAGTGTTGAAAAATGCACAAATGCCCTCTTGGGACAATTGCGAGCAATGTGGCCGGTAGTACAACTGTTGAAACATATTTGCTTATTATCATTAGACCTGGTACCTCCCCTAACAGATTTCATGCTCTTATTGACTTTTCTAACTTTCCCACACGTGCAAGTGCATGAGTTAGATTGTGTGACAGGTGTAGAAGATGTGGATGTGCTAGTATCAGATTCAGTAGATTTCACAAAAACAACACCGCATTTATCAGAAACATTAGAGTTTGACACCAAATCATCAAAAATTAGAAAATCAATTTTAACATCAGACACAGACTCAATAGGAACACCAAATTTTGACACCACATTGTAGACTCAATCTTTCCATCCTCTTGCTTTCCCTCGCTTAATGATGAATCTGCATCGGAAGTAGAAACGTTTGTATCCAATTCCCTAGCACTACATGTTGTTGCCTGTTCAGTAGTTGGTTTACCGTATACCATAAATGGTTCTCGGTCTATCCCAACTTGAGACAATGGAGTGGCGGTGTAATTGTGATTGAATGGGGGAGGGACACTCTCATAACCTATTCCTACTTGCTTCTGGTCCTTCCATTGCATTTGATGTTCAATTATTGCTGCAACTCTTTCACTTGACCCATCGAATTTTTTGAAACTAAAATCAGCATTTGCAAAACGGATCTTCAATGTGTTAAGTTCATCAGTTACAACAACAAGTTCTTTCTTAAGATATTTATAGTTGACACATTTGTTGTTGTACTCTTCTTGCAATTTATCAAAATCACTAATCTTGGCCTCTAGTTGTTCTTTTAAAGGTTTCTGGCCTTTTCTAAGTTGATTCCCCTCATATTTTATGTCCTCGTTCTCTCTCTTTATTAATTCAATTTGATCATACAAAAATTTGATAGTGTTAATACAAGATTGAGAGCAAATGTTTTCACTAACCTCAGGCTTTGCAGGCTCTGGGGCCCTTTGAACCATGAATGCAAATTCTAGCTCCATCATCTCCGCCTCTGGGTCCATCTCAGCTTCTCCTTCTGCAGTGTCGTTGATCTAGGCAAGATGTGCATTTTCAGGTCCAGAGATGCTCAGGGCCTGAATTTGGTCGTCCTAATCAAACGACTGAGCTACCACTGCAAGATTCGCGGTCTGGTTGTTGGTGGGAGCTCCCCTGCTGGGTACCCACTGGCACCATCGTTCTTTTGTTGTTCTCCCTCCTGTTAGGCTTCGGACAGTCTCTGGCAAAATAACCAGGTTCATGGCAGTTGAAGCATCGGAGTTTTCCTTTGTTGAAACCCACCTTCTTTTCAACATTCATTCCCCAATTATTTTTGCATGTCTTCCTGGAGAACTGTTTGGCCCTGAACACTGGCATAGCAATATGCCATGTGATGTCCATCTCCTCAACATCTTCGTGATGAATTTGATCCAAATCAGCGACAGATAGTTGATGAGGTAGCTCGCCAACCACGAAGGCATTGTAGCAGTTGACAAGACCGGTAGCAAGAGCCAAGTTTTCGTCATTTTCCTTGGGAGCAGTAGTTGGAGCAGGTGCTTTTGAAGAAGAAGCAACTTATGGATAAGATACTGGAGCTTGAACACTTTGCATGGATGGAGTGATATATGATGATGGTTGAGGAGCAAAAAACGGTTGAACTTGAGGAGTGGTGAAGGATAAGAAAGCATTGTTGGATTGAATCCCGAGATTAGCAGTGGAGTATGAATTAACATGATTGATCTCCCTTTGATTGTCATCCAGATCACAAGGGTTAATAATTTCCATGGTTTCAGCCAGACTTATACGGTTAAGGTCCTTCGTCTTCTTAATCACAGACAGGTTCATGTCCCATGACTTTGGCAGTGAATTGAGTAGCTTCTTGTTTATTTCGGACCTGGTGACCAAGATACTCGCAAAGCTCATCTCGGTTGTAAGAGTGATGAACCTCTGCAGTTGAGCCTCAAGAGATTCTCCCAAGATATGATTGACCATGTTGAACTTTTGTCTCAGCATATCCTGACGACTTTGTTTCATATCCTTGTTCCCTTCATAAACTTCAATCAGTGCCTCCCATAGAGCTTTTGTAGATGTGTATTCTCGAAAAACCTGAGCAATATATGGTAAAAGAGCCATAGTGATTGTGGCAAGAGCTCTTTCTTGCTCTTCAATCTTCGCAAAATATTGATCAGTATAATCTTCAATTTCTTTATCAACGACTGTTCCATTTTCGAGAGTTGTGGTGATCCTGATAGGTCCTTTCAGAATACTTCTCCAAACCTTGAAGTCCTTCATTTTGATATATTTTTCCATCTGATATTTCCATTCCGGGAAACCTTCAGCAGATAACAGACGAGGAATACGTGTGGTTGTTCCCATTATGGAATCCAGTTCATGATGAATTGTTGAGTTTTGTGAATCCAGTTTTTTATATTATATATATATATATATATATATATATATATATATATATATATATATATATATATATATATATATATATATATATATATATATATATATATCTTCTTGATTAAATGAAAAGGAACTTGAAATAAAAGAGTTAAAACAAAATAGAGTTCACGGTTGGAATCTATTCACGGTTGAGATCTGTTTACGGCCGGAATCTGTTTGCGGCCGTACACTCAATCACAGTTAAACTGATTACGGTCAAACAATGCTCTACAGTCCAAGATGTGTTTACGGTCAACACTTGATGAATGGTTCACGATCAAACAATCGATTACAGTCCAGAAACAGTGTACAATTCTTGAATTTGAATGGATTACGACTGAATCACGCGTTTACGGCCGTACTCCCTTCAACACAGCAAACCGTAAACTCCCAGATTTTGATGAAAACGAGTGTTTTGAATCAGATTTCGATTTCCCCAGCCTTGAAAACACGAACAAAATGCAAATTTGAGAGACGCTCAACAGATTGTGCTTTAACTCGGGTGCGTAGTTGACATTCTCGAAGCTCAGCACTCCACTGGAAACTGTACCTTTTTGAGTGATTTTTCCACCATCCCCTCCCGTAAAGGAAACATATCCCCCGTTAAAGATTTGAATGTCATGCAACTGGGAGATGTCTCCTGTCATATGCCTGGAACAACCGTTGTCGACATACCATGGTCTGGCGACATTCCTCCGCAGTTGTTCCTGCACAATGAGCGAGATTATTTAGATTTGGGAAACCAGGTCATTACAGCCCTGGGTGTACCCTTGACATTGACAAATTTATCTTTTTGATTTTTCAATTTTGCATTATTATCAGAAACAATTTCAGAGGATGATGATGATTGGACATTTGTAGATTTGGGCACCCATTGGTAGTCAGATTTTAAAGTATTCAAAGATCATTTAGAAACGTTTTTCCTTTTCTTTGAGCGTTTATATTTTCGGCTATAATTAGTCGAAGATCCAGACGCACGCTTTGACGAAATTGACCTTCGCTCAGCCGCAGTCGATTTCGGCAAAGTACTTGTGGCTGGTTTAAAGAAAACCTGTTTGTTCGGTTTAAGATCAGCCCTTTTCTTATCATTATGAACCTTCCGATCATCATCACGAAAACGAGATCTTGAGGACTTTCTCGTTAAAGACCTTCCTCGAGACTCGTTTTCTTTCCTCGGTGTTGAAAAATGCACAAATGCCCTCTTGGGACAATTGCGAGCAATGTCGCCAGTAGTACCACAGTTGAAACATATTTGCTTATTATCATTAGACCTGGTACCTCCTTTAACAGATTTCATGCTCTTATTGACTTTTCTAAATTTCCCACACGTGCAAGTGCATGAGTTAGATTGTGTGACAGGTGTAGAAGATGTGGATGTGCTAGTATCAGATTCAATAGATTTCAGAAAAACAACACCGCATTTATCAGAAACATTAGAGTTTGAAACAAAATCATCACAAATTAAAAAAGTCAATTTTAACATCAGACACAGACTCAATAGGAACACCAAATTTTGACACCACATTTTTAGACTCAATCTTTCCATCCTCTTGCTTTCCCTGGCTTACTGATGAATCTGCATCGGAAGTAAAAACGTTTGTATCCAATTCCCTAGCACTACATGTTGTTTCCTGTTCAGTAGCTGGTTTACCGTATACCATAAATGGTTCTCGGTCTATCCCAGCTTGAGACAATGGAGTGGCGGTGTAATTGTGATTGAATGGGGGAGGGACACTCTCATAACCTATTCCTACTTGCTTCTGGTCCTTCCATTGCATTTTATGTTCAATTATTGCTGCAACTCCTTCACTTGACCCATCGAATTTTTTGAAATTAAAATCAGCATTTGCAAAACGGATCTTCAATGTGTTAAGTTCATCAGTTACAACAACAAGTTCTTTCTTAAGATATTTATAGTTGACACATTTGTTGTTGTACTCTTCTTGCAATTTATAAAAATCACTAATCTTGGCCTCTAGTTGTTCTTTTAAAGGTTTCTGGCCTTTTCTAAGTTGATTCCCCTCATATTTTAGGTCCTCGTTCTCTCTCTTTATTAATTCAATTTGATCACACAAAAATTTGATAGTGTTAATACAAGATTGAGAGCAAATTTTTTCACTAACCTCAGGCTTTGCAAGCTCTGGGGGCCCTTTGAACCATGAATGCAAATTGTAGCTCCATCATCTCCGCCTCTGGGTCCATCTCAGCTTCTCCTTCTATAGTGTCGTTGATCTGGGCAAGATGTGCATTTTCAGGTCCTGAGATGCTCAGGGCCTGAATTTGGTCGTCCCAATCAAATGACTGAGCTACCACTGCAAGATTCGCGGTCTGGTTGTTGGTGGTAGCTCCCCTGCTGGGTACCCACTGGCACCATCGTTCTTTTGTTGTTCTCCCTCCTGTTAGGCTTCAGACAGTCTCTAGCAAAATAACCAGGATCATGGCAGTTGAAGCATCGGAGTTTTCCTTTGTTGAAACCCACCTTCTTTTCAACATTCATTCCCCAATTAATTTTGCATGTCTTCTTGGAGAACTGTTTTTCCATGAACACTGCCATAGGAATTTGCCATGTGATGTCCATCTCCTCAACATCTTTGTGATGAATTTGATCCAAATCAGTGAAAGATAGTTGAGGAGGTAGCTCGCCAACTATGAAGGAATTGTAGCAGTTGACAAGACCGGTAGCAAGAGCCAAGTTTTCGTCATTTTCCTTGGGAGCAACAGTTGGAGCAGGTGCTTTTGAAGAAGAAGTAATTTGTGGCTAAGATACTGGATGTTGAACACTTTGCATGGATGGAGTGGTATATGATGATGGTTGAGGAGCAACAAACGGTTGAACTTGAGGAGTGGTGAAGGATGAGAAAGCATTGTTGGATTGAATCCCGAGATTAGCAGTGGAGTATGAATTAACGTGATTGATCTCCCTTTTCTTGTCATCCAGATCACAATCTTTAATAATTGTCATGGTTTCAGCCAGACTTAGACAGTTAAGATCTTTCGTCTTCTTAATCATAGACACGTTCATGTCCCATGACTTTGGCAGTGAATTGAGTAGCTTCTTGTTTATTTCGGACCTGGTGACCAAGATACCTGCAGAGCTCATATCGGTTGTAAGAGTGATGAACCTCTACAGTTGAGCCTCAAGAGATTCTCCCAAGATATGATTGAACATGTTGAACTTTTGTCTCAGCATATATTTTGACGACTTTGTTTCATGTCCTCGTTCCCTTCATAAACTTCAATCAATGCCTCCCATAGAGCATTTGCAGATGTCTATTCTCAAAAACCCTGAGCAATATCTGGTAAAAGAGCCATAGTGATTGTGGCAAGAGCTCTTTCTTTCTCTTCAATCTTCGCAAAATATTGGTCAGTATAATCTTCAATTTTTTTTATCAACGGCTATTCCATTTTCGAGAGTTGTGGTGATCCTGACAGGTCCTTTCAGAATACTTCTCCAAACCTTGAAGTTTTTCATTTTGATATATTTTTTCATCCAATATTTCCATTCCGGGAAACCTTCATGAGATAACAAACGAGGAATACGTATTGTTGTTCCCATTATGGAATCCAGTTCATGCTGAATTGTTGAGTTTTGTGAATCAATTTTTTATATTATATATATATATATATATATATATATATATATATATATAAATTTTCTTGATTAAATGAAAAGGAACTTGACATAAAAGAGTTAAAACAAAATAGAGTTCACGGTTAGAATCTATTCACGGTTGAGATCTGTTTACGGCCGAAATCTGTTTGCGGCCGTACACTCAATCACAGTTCAACTGATTACGGCCAAGCAGTGCTTTACGGTCCAAGATGTGTTTACGGTCAACACTTGATGATTGGTTCACGGTCAAACAATCGCTTACAGTCCAGAAACAGTGTATAATTCTTGAATTTGAATGGATTACGACTAAATCACGCGTTTACGGCCGTACTCCCTTCAACACAGCAAACCGTAAACTCCAAGATTTTGATGAAAACGAGTGGTTTGAATCAGATTTCAATTTCCTCAGCCTTGAAAACACGATCAAAATGCAGAAACAAGCTTGAACAATGAAGAAAACAAAAACTCCTTCAACCGCAAACGTGACTTGAATCTGTTTTGACACTGGATTGGCTCTGATACCAATTGTAGAGTCCCAATTCAATGATCCAAACCAGTGATTAAAACAAAATAAGAACAAGAATAAGAAGAAGAAAAAGGTTATCAAGCAATGCACACGTCTATTAGAAGAAACGTCTAGTACACCTTGAGAACACACACTATGACCGTAAACACCTCTGATACATCCTAGACTCTGACACTATTTATAGGAACAGACTGGCCGTGAACAGGGTTCACGGCCGAACTCGCGTTCACGGCCGTAAACCCGTAACATATACCAAAACACACAATACAAGACCAAGATTCTATTAAGACCTATACAAATAGTTGCCTAGCCCAAACCACTTAAGTTGTGACCTATCACAATTTCCACCATGAAAAACGAAATTGATTATTAAGTTTTAAATGAATTGAAGTTCCTAGATTCTTTTGAGATTCGTTGAACTTTTCAATGACATGTTTAAATCTCGATTATGTCCTCTGAAGTTTGTGACTGGGATGCCAAAGATCACAAACAAGGTGTGAATAACCATGCAAATGTGCTTGGTACACTTAATGTTACAAATCACCTAATCAATTTGCCGGTTAACAATACACGCTCCATTGATCCATGATTAACACCAAGCTACCCTTTGCCACCCTTCCTAGTCCCAAATTAGTGTGTCGGTTAACCATACACGCTCCACTAACGACTTAGCAAGGTGCAAAGTAAAATTTCATGGGTTAGCACCAAATTCATATTTTTTCGAAGTAGCAAAGATTGTGAATTTATAAATGTTTAGTTACTTGGTATGTCATTATACTTTTAATGAGGGTTTAATGTCCTATCCTACCCGTTCAGCTAACGACCCTCCACCAGTCGAGGAAGCGGTGGGTGAGAGTGGACATCCATTAAACCACCATTTTATAGGCAGTAACCTTATACCCCCTTATAGACCGGCTTCGTGAATGAGGCCTACTAATGGTAAGACTGACCTTTTACTTATACATATATAATATATTAGACTTTTAATTTTATATAGTATAAGGGTGTAATTTAAACTTTTAAAATACTTGATGGTTTAATCTAATAATTAAACTAGATGGTAAGACTGACCTTTTACATATAATTATGGATTTAATAATACTCTTTTAATTAAACATTTAATTAACTATTAATAAAGTCTATAAGAGTTATTCAAAAAAAAATATATGCTAAATCAAACTAAAACTATTTAATTAATTTTAAGTTATGAACCCATGAGTTATATTTTTGAAAAGTTTTCAAATTACTAGGGTTTCTATGAATTCAATGTTTCTTAATGTATACTTTTCAACTTTTAAAACTTGAGGGCAAGTTTTGTAATTCTTGAAAAAGTTTTGAACTTCATAACTTAAGGAGTTAATTTTTTTTATGAAGATGAGACTTTTCAAGTTCCATAACTTATGGAACTCTTCAAAAACATTAAGATCAATTTATTTGTAACTACTTTAAAAAACTGTTGAGTTCCAAATTTGAAGAAAAAATTTGTAACTCTTGAAAAACCTTTGAGTTCCAAACTTGATGACACGTTTTGTAACTCCAAAAACATTTAGATCAAATTCTAAACTTATAAAATAATCATAATTTTATCTTTTACAAATTTGACATAATGCAACTCTTATAGTAAGATAACTTCAAATCAAATTTCACAAACAATTAGCTTATCATAAAATTTCAAGATTTGATAATTTATCTTTTAATTGGATGGAATAATCATTACCATATCAGAAAAAACATATTTTATGATACAAAACAGTTTAACGTAATAATCCAAATCCAATTCTGGCCAAAAAAAAGCCCGAAAATATGCCAACAGACTGCTGAACTCTACGAGTCGGATAATGGACTCGTCGAGTTCATGATGAACTGGTCGAGTTCATGATGAAATCGTCGAGTTCATGAGTGGACTCGCCGTGTTCACCCTAGCAGAGTGCAGAATTTCATTTTTTTTCAACTTTGAACAATTAGCCATGCATCAAATATAACAGAAAACAACCCATGGCTTTGATACCACTGTTGGGTTTTGTGTACTAACACTCCTATGGTGCACATACAACCCTAATAGCTTTGGATCTAAGTTTTCTCTAGTTATACATGCAACAAAATTTTCAATAGCATTAATCCTACAACTAGCATACAATTTGACATATGAATCACAAAAGTAAGTTAGAAGATTACCTCTTGTTGTAGCTTGTTGAATTTGGCCTTTCAAGAGCTTAGCACCCCAAGTGTTGTGCCTTAAACAAGTCACAAACATCATGAAAAATTGGAAGACAAATGAGATAGAGGTTAGGCACCAAGAAATCATCCATACTCTTGTAATGTCACTCGTAGGTCCGATTTTGGCTAAAGGGGTTACACATATATAGTTTGGAATTCCTAAGGTTTAACTTGTAAACCCTAGTCCATTTTCTTAAGCCTTTAAGAAATCCAATAACCCATATGATGGGCCTTATGGACTAACTCTTCATGGACTCCCACATAGAGTTAGTCCATCCTAATCAATATGGATCATTGGTCCAAACTATAAATATTACTGATTGACTTAACCAGTCCCCGTTAATTTAATTAGTCTCATTTGATCACTAAATTAATTCCAAATTAATTCTTGATCAATACTAATTAAATAATATGATTTCTCAATCAATATATTATACTTATAATATATTAATAACTCACAAATAACGTCTTACTCAAATATCCATCGTATCAAATTGTCCTGATGACGGCAACCCGAAATGGACCATGCTACTCTCGGGTCATGTAGATACCAATTATAGTTATGGGCTTAGACACTTAATCCAACACCTTTTTCCTGAGCATCCATAACCAAAAGGTCGATAGAAGTCCATTCCAAAATACCACATGGAATCTCTGACAATAAACTCTCGAATCCATTCAACGATCGACTCAATACCTTCCCCTAAGTCAGAACCAGAATCTGAACCCTTTTTCCTGCGTGCTCAACGCCATACGACAAGACAACATTCAAACGATCCAAACATACCCAAGAATCCTCGTCCTACAGACTTCCTAGACTCTCCAAAACTCTCCCTGATTCGAGTATGGATCTTGTGCTTTCAGTCGTGCGGGCCCAATACTACCTTCCACATCTATCCATACTTTCCTTAGGAATCATCCTGAATCCTCTAAGTCACCTTCTCAACTGATACTCCACATGATCGCTTAACAGCTCAACAAAATCCACCGAAGCATTTCCTAGGCTTTCCTAGGTTTTCTACCTCACACTTCCATCCGTTGTTGAAGAACTCACCATAACGCCGGTTACCTACTTCATGAATACAATCACATGAAATAAAGCTCAAATAATCCTTCGAGTAAACGACTCATCCCTACAACGGTTAGACTCAAACGAGAGCTGCGCAATAGGTTTAAATCCATTACTCTGAGATTATCCAACCCCTGTCACATCTGACTTGACATATTTACTTAGTAGCTAACTCCCATCACGTAAGAGTTCCACAAAGCACAAAGCAAGCAACATTCGAGTAGTGAAGTCGACTGGCACTAAGACATAATAACATCAGACGAATCCTTATACGATATCCTCGATCTCTATCTCCCAGCATCTCGGATGCAGCTTCTCCATGCCCTCACACTGACCTCCCATGAACTGCACCCACTCATGAAACTTCCACCAACCCTGCAGCACTCGTGTATGCTAATCATACATAATACTGGATCCTATAGACAGTCGAATGCTGGATTCTACCCTAAGCCCTTCATCAAACTGAGAACAGGAAATAGGCTAAACCAAACATTCTCAAGATATAGAATCTTAGTTATGTACAACTATGATGCATACTCCAAGCAACTACATTAACAATGTCAATTTCATATAAAGAAGACCCTTGGCTATCAAGCATCATATAATCAGGTACTTCTATCATGAAATTCCTAAAGATCCCTAGCCGATCACTAGCATGCTATTCTAACATAACATAACATAATCTCAAATAATAGTGTGGTAATTTGGGGTCTACTTACTGTCTCCGGTTGATCGTACACATCGCATCCTCATTGATTATTTTTAAAACCATTTGAAAATTGTTGTAAAAACCTTTTTCCTTAGTTTGAGACTGGATTCACACGAGTGTTCCTCCAGTTCACTCAAATCAAGGCTATGATACCAAGTTGTAACGTTCCAAAAATTGCAATAAATTAAAACCTTTCAAAAGAAACCCCTTTATTAATAAAAGTGTTTGCAAACTATTATTTCCAAAATCTTATTTAAGATCAGAGTCGCTTTCAACATAGTTTTCTAAACAAGTCACATTATCAGAGTTTCCCATAAATCATAAGTCTAAAATGCAAGGATGTGTACGGTCACGCCTTACCTTGATTGTAAGCACAAAGCTTAGTAAGTTTCCCCAAAGTACCAACACACAAGCAAATATCATATACAAATAACAGCATGCAATGGGTCCATAGCTAACAGACATGATTACCCCTGAGCCCACAACATAAGTCCGGCTTGCCCCCTGGGCCCACAACTTATGTCTGGCTTGCTCCGGTCCTCAGTACGAGTCTGTCATACCCTACCCGGCCCTCAGCTCGTATCTGGAATGCTCATGAGCCCTCAGTATGAGTTTCAAATGCCCTAGCTGACCCTCATCTCATATCTGGAATACTTCAATACCTTTAAGCCCTCAGTACGAGTCTAGCATACCACCGGGTCCTCAGCTCATATCTGGAATGCTATTGAGCCCTCAGTATGAGTCTGGCATGCCCTACCCGGCCCTCAGCTAATATTTGGAATGATCATGAGTCCTCAGTATGAGTCTGGCATACCCTCCCTGTCCCTCAGCTCATATCTGGCATACTCTAGGGTTTGTTGGTTACACCACAAGGCAATACAACCTCAACCCAACCTACACAATATGTCGACATATAACAGATAATATCACATATAGATAAACAGGCAGTGTCACAGGTAGTCCTACAGATCTACCAGACTAGCGTATCAATAACTAGCATACTCATGCATATCTATTCCATACTCAGCATATCAGCAATATCAGGTTATCAAACCAAAAGGGTCGGCCTTGGTGCCTTCGATCTGAAAGTACAGTGAGGAAAACTTAACTCATAAGCAACACAGAACTGATAAGGTCTGAATCGGAATCTCAGCTCTCGACTCAAATTCCTAAACCATCAAAGGACTATTTCCATCAAAATCCCCGTAATACCCAAAATACCCTCAAGGTCAAACTTGGTCAAAGTCAGAGTCAACGGTCAAGGTCAACAGTCTATGTTGGCCCAACTTGTCAGGTTCACCCATGAACTCATCGAGTTTCTATAGTGCTCAGAAGGTCAGGAAAGCCCTAGCCAACACGCCGAGTTGGCTGGAAAACTCACCGACTTTTCCCTAGCTTAACATATTCAGCTGTTCCTACGATTCGAGGGGCTCCAAGACTCAAATCTTAACTCAAATGCTATCAAAAAGGATAAAGTTTCCAACTTTTTCCCTTGGGGCTATTCAAAGAGTTCAAAAACCCAACTACAAAACTAGAAGATCCAAAGGCTTAACCAATAAGCATAAAATCCTTGAGATCTGAAACCAATCTTTCCAAAAGAGATTCTAGCATCAAAATCAACCAAAAAGTTGGTGCTTTATAGACGTGCATGTCCAATGCATGTCTTCAACCCAAAATGGGTGAAAAAGGGGAAAATATGACTTAGACTCCATGTATGTTATCAAAACTTGGCTAAAGAGCAGATCCAACCCACTACAAGGTCACCTTGACCTGGAGATTCATAAAGTTGCAAGCTTTATGAGATCCATCCATTGCAACATCTAAGAATAAGGAGAATATGGGACAAAACCCAAGATCTAGCTACATAGGGGAATAAAATGAATCTTGGACACTTACAAAGGCCCAGAAGAGTGCCAAACTGAAGATGTGAACTTTCCTTGCTAGATCCTTGCTTCTTTCTTCCAACTTCTTCTTCATTTCTCCAAAAGTACCACTCTAGCTCACCAAAGGAGAGGCAATGATGATTAGGGTTCACAAGGGCTGATATGGGGGTTTGGAGGCTGATAAAAGGTTAGCGCATGGAATTAAAGAGATTATATAAGGTACAAAACCCTAAAATTTAGGGTTTCACATTCAGCCTTCAACTCGTCGAGTTCCCCTCGCCAACTCGCCGATTTGGTCCTTAAAAATGCGCGGCTCAAATCCCTTCAACACGCCGAGTTGAGGCTCTCAACTCGCGGAGTTCCAATGAGGAGACATGCTTAAATAATCAAATCTCGTATCTGGAAATCAGGATGTTACATTTAACCCTTCGACATAAGCGACTCTTTTCACTGTGAACTTTCCATTAGTAACTTTCTCATATCCCTTAACCTTGCAGTTTTGGTTGTTCCCAAACTTTACTACTCCAACATTCTCTAACTTGCAAAAATCTCTCAAATTCTCCTTCCTTCCAAAGATGTGATGTAAGCACCCACTATCGATATACCAGTTTTTGTCCTATTGCTCGTCACATAGTACTTGCAATCAATTAGAGAAATTTAAGTCCCCAAGACCTTTTGGGTCGTTGGACATTAGCTTGGAATGTAGTGTGCAATGAAGAACTAAAGATCCAATTACGAACTTTGGTCTTAATTTTTTTGGTTAAGTCAACTTCTTCAGCTTTAGGCATTGATATTTAATAATTCAATGACGAAGTTTCAACTTTTAGTTTCTCTTTTTCAACCTTTCGTTGAGAAACATCAACTTTTGTTGCTTTAACTTATTTCCATTTTGACACTTTCGACACTGATTCTTGAGAAGAGGCACTTCCATTCAAGGATTCATTCAAGTATTTCTTATAAGCCTCTTAGACTTGTTCTTGAGAATATTTTTTCGACTGAATTTGTCTTCATTTTCCCTCCAACCAATGATTAAAATTTTCCATGTCATTTTTTCCTTTGACGAAATTACATTGAACTTTTGCTTCAAGTCATGATTTGGAAATTTTAGACCATCAGGTTTGAATGGTACATTTTCCTTAGCAACATTTGAGATGACGGATTTTGTGGTCGTTCTTGAAAGTGATTTTGATAACCAAAATGAGAATCCTTTTGAAAAACCTTTCGATTTTGAGAAAAATTCCTTTGTCCATTGTTCTAAATATGATTTTGTGGTTTCAATCCATTATTTTGAAAATCATTTGCCTTTATAATATTTTTCTCAACATAATGTTGATGAAAACTTACTTGATCATTTTGTTGAAAAGGATTTGAAATTTTCACATTCTTTTTCTTATTCTCTTTTTGAACAACTTTCGCTTTTGGTTAAAAACCACTTTTATAACCAACATTCCTTTTGATATTTCTCAAATCACTTTGGGAAGACTCTTTTGATGTAAGAAATTTTTATGTTTGTGAAAACTTCTTTCAGGTTTTGGAGAATTTTTGTATTTCAAAAATTTTGCCTTTTGAAATTCTTTTTGTTTCTTCCAATAAGCCTTCTTTTGTTCTTTCTTTTTGGAAATTTCATTTTTCAAATTAGATTTCTCAACTTTTTTATCTTTGAAATTTCCTCATTTGATTTTTGAAAGGTACTTCATGTGAAACTGATTTTTCATTCTTTTTGAAATCATTAGTTTTAGCCTTTTGATTACTAGAATTGTTAAGTAAAGGTTTCTCACAATTTTCTTTAGTTTTTTTTTCGACATTGGGTTTGTCTTTTTTCAAAACCCAAACTTTGTTCGATTTCTTTTTATTTTCTTTGGAAAAAGATTTTTGACTCTTTTAACGTCAAAAAACATGTGATCTTTTGTTTAACTTGTTTTCTTCTATATTTTAATTCGAGTAAAAACCTTCATCAGTCACATTTTCAATATCTTCTTTTAATAATTCATTGATTTTAGGATCAAAATTATCAACATTTCCTTTCATTTAAAAAACTTGATTTGGAATACGTTTAATGCATGTTGGATAAAGAACTCTATTCCTTTCCAAATAATGTTTCCCTTTTTCATTCAAATTTTTTCTAAATTCCTCTATATTATCAAACACTTGAGCTTCCACAACTCGAGGAATTTCCTTCTCACAATAATCATTGTCACTATCACTTTCGATGTTTGTTATGTCCTAGAAAATAATTGTCTCCTTTGGAGAATCACAAGTTTTTTTTGTCGAAGAAGACTCATCGTTCAACTTCGTTTTTGAGTCAACATTATATTTTTCCTTAGCTAACGAAGTGACATTAATGACATAAAATTTCCACCAATCAACACATTCCTCTTCCTCGATTTTACTGACATTATCAGAGTCATCTTCGATATCAGCAAAATTTTGTTCATTACTTCGTGTCGAATTCTTGATCTTGTTCAAAATTTTGACTTCTTAGTTTTTAGTCAAAGTCTCATTCACGATATTAACAAGTTCATCAACATTTAAACAATCATTTATGTTAACAACACCATACACATATGAATCATTTGGAATGGTGGCATAGTCAACTACTTTACTCTCACAGTCAAAAGTAGTCTCATCAACTAACTCTCTTTTGAAAGTAATGAAGGGAAGCAACTTCCTATGTTGTTCAATAGAAATATCGGCAAAAGGATAAAGATCAATGAATTTACGATACAAGCGTTTTGTAGTATGTTACAACTAGCATTTTCAACTAGGAAATTCTATTTTCCATGTAAACATCAGCTATCGTAAAACTTGTAGTTTAAGTGAATATCATATTATATGCTAACATGAAATCATCCATTTGAATCCAAACCCTTTATTGAAGTTCAAAACCTAATACAATACATCCCATTTGTCCAACTATGGAGTGAAAACCCTAAAAACCTCGGTTCAAGTTTATTATGGACTAGGATCCTCTTATTGGGCCTAATGGACCAATAAACTTTCAGTTTGACTACTTTGGGCCTAGGAACCCTTTTTGGGCTCTAATTGGACGCACATCCAAGAAATTAAGGTAGTTTGGGTCATATGGGCCTAGAATGATCCATCTTATTTCTAATGGGCCATGATGGGCCATAACTAGTTTCATAAGCCCTAATGGGCCGTAAACTACATCATTGGGCTTCATTGGGCCGTGAACCCTCATAAGGGCCCAATAGGCCGAAAAATATTTATTTTAGGCCTCATAAACTCGAACTAAGACAAGAAAGGGCCCAAATCCTCTCATCTCCTTTCTCCTTACCCATTCTCGGCCTAACAATAATACAAAAAAAAAAAGTAGAGATTAACTAGCTAATTGCATGACACCTCACTATGTACTAGAGGTTACCTAGACATATTATCCATCATGTATCAATAAATCCCATACTTCCATGCAACATCAACTCACTCTTCTCCAAAGTCAACTTTCCACCTCTCTCTTATCTCTCACTCTATCTCTCGGCCTCTCTCTCACTCTCCAACCTCTCTCACATTTCAAGATCAACACTTATTCTCTCAACACTCTTCCACCCTTATTCTCTCAAGAAAATCGTGGGTATCAGGAAGATCTTCAAGAGAATCACTTCAAGCTTCACATTACGGTAAGATCTTACAAACCCTAATTGATATACTTCATTTTTAAGCTCAATCACTCCTCTTACACCCATGCTTTCGTGAATCATGCTTCTTAGAACCATCTAAGTTCAGAACCCTTCTCAAGAAGCTTGCTAGGGCCGAGATCTTCTCATTTCCTCACCAAAAACCGAAAACATCAAAGAAAAGTGAGTTCATATCCCATATTTTCGATTTTTACTTTGTTTTGGGGGAGAATACAAGTTTTTTTGTGTAGATCTATGTGTGTATGCATGATTTGGTGTGTTTTTCTAGTCATATATGTGTTTATGTGTTAAAAACTTCTTGAACTTAAAGATCTACTAAAAGATGATGATATTGGTATAACATAACACTTATTTAAACATATCTCACAAGAAAAAGGTTTAAAATACATCAAGGATACTTTAATCTAAGAAAAACTTCATGAAATGGACTAGAAATGACAAAAAAGTGACCAAATATGGGTTGTTTATGTAATTATCGGCTAGTAAGGGGTTCAAAAGGAAATTTTGGCTAGATAATGGCTAAACTCGACATTTGAAACCTTATGGGGACCAAAAATGTAAATATTTTCATAATTGGGACTTATTTGGGCTCCTCACGGTTTTGGGCCCAAGAATTGAAATTTTTGGTCTTTTGTGGGTTAAATTGTCATTTTCAAGAAAGTTGTGTCAAAAATGTAAATTTTTGATAAAAAGCGTCAAAGTTGCGAAATTATGAACATTTGGGCCAAAAAGATGAAATTTTCTATAAATGGGCCGAAAATGTATATTTTCACAAAAATCAAGCCAAAAATGATATTTTTCACAAAAATGAGTTAAAAATGTTACTTTAACAAAAACTAGCCTTAAATTACAAGTTTTGTCCAAAATGGGTCCAAAAATGTTATTTTTACTAAAATTGGGCCTTAATTGTAAATTTTTGGCTTATTGGGCCAGGAGTGTCATTATTATAAAAAGTGGGCTTTTTATGTTATTTTAGTAAATAATTGAGCTAATGCTAGCAAAATAATAACAAACTGGCTAGTTTTGTCATTCTCATGTTATTGGCCTTAGTGGCCCATTAATATGCTTGATAGGTCCTGAATACTATTTATTTCTTTATTGGGCCTCACTGACCCATTAACATGCGCGGACCTTGGATACTATTTGCGTGCTATTTGGGCCTATAAATACCTTACATGTGAAATGGGCCTTAGTTGTCCTTTTACATATATTTCGGGCCCATGTTATATAATCTCATTCCTTTCGGGCCTGAAAATGATTTACGTATTTAGTGAGACTCAGTGGTCCGCTTACATGGTTCATTGGGCCCGGAATGAGTTTATATGTTTCTCTTCGCGTAAAATTCGATTAAGGATCTAGTGAGACATGTCGGTTGACACCTATTGAGTGTACGATCGTAGCCTGTAGTTATAACTAGAGTCTCTTGGAGGAAGAGCGGGGTTTTTTGTATAGACCTATACGGGGATGACACCCCACACCTGAGCTGTTCACTACAGTTGGACTACATCAGTCTAGGGTGACGATAACCTTATTCTATTTTCCGACGGCGTTCACCAACACCAAGACAGGCGAAATTGTCATTAATAAGTATGGTTATGACGACTCACATAGAGGAATTAACTTTATGATATTTACGGGAGACTATTCATTATCTTATTTTACAGGCAACATAGGGTTGTCTGGGGGCATTCTACTTACATACTCTTCAATCGTTTTTGGCATTCTATTAAACAATAACACACATGCATTAATACTAGATCGGACCCAAACATACTAAACTATTTTAAGAAAATATAGGATTTTCTTGTGGTTACAAAGTTATACAAATCATTTTCTCAAACATGCATATGAACTCACCAACATCTTTATGTTGACCTTTTTAAATTAACTTGTATTCTCAGGAAACCGTTGAAGCAGGTTGGGATGAACAAACTAATGGATGTTTTGTTATATTTCTATTTCATTAAACTTTAATTATTTTGGCATGTAATATTTAAGCACAATACTCGATGTAAACAATGTACGTTGTTATATTACATATGTGGTGATGATGATGTTATGTTTTAATTATATACTTTGTGATGATACTACAATAATGAAGTCACGCGCAAGCCCCCAGACATTTCCGCCGTCTGGTTCGGGGGTGTGACATAGTATTACAGTAAATACTATGCTATTTGAATAACATCTTATTATCCATCCTAAGACCATTCCTATCACACATGATATTGGTTATTTTAAGCTCTAAACTCTCTATATTATTGTTCATCTCTTCCAACCTATTTCGAGCTTCATAAACGGATGCCTTAGATTTCTCAGCTTCACTACTCATCGAAATCGGTATGTCATTCAAATAAGAACAAGTTTCATCAAAATCGCATAAAACAACATGATAAAAATTTAAAGGAATATTAAGGCAAACAAGAAGATCACGCACCTTGGCAGCCATTGAAGATTTTGGAGTTGTCGAAACAAAACACCTCCTAGTGGTCTTTACATCTTCTTCATCACTTCCATCATCTTTCGCATTCTCCTCCAATTCTTCACCGCTATCTTCCACATCTTTACCAAATAAGCTCTTCTCACTAGATTCACCTTACTCATATTTCACGAATAACACACCATGAGTAGGATGATGCATTTCCTCGTCATCATATCCAGAAGACCAAATTTGATAAGTTTCATCGCTATCATCACCTCCTTTGCCCATTAGTGACAGATTCTTCATCTGAGAATGAAATTCGTCAAGCCATTTCATATAATAGGCTTCATCTTTCACCTTATCTTTCTTATCTTCTTTCTTTCTCAACATGAAATCCTTAGCCAAGTGGTTGTGGCCATTACAGTAATTGCAGTTGTAACCCGAATCTCTCTACAGTTTCACCTCAGACTTCTTCTCTTCCTCTTTCTTCTCAACTTTCGCCATCACTTTCTGACTTCCATCAACGATTGACATTGGCTTCTTCTCCATGTTGTTTTTTAAAGTTTCCACTCATAGGCTTCTTGAAAAACTTGTTCACCCTACTATTTGAATAATCGGCAACAAATTCATCGTCAGAGTTAAGGATAAATCCTTCTTCATCTTCTTTCGTATCTTCTTTAGAATCATCTTCTTTCAAATTTGTTTCGACACCAATGCCATTGGACTCCATATTTCAACTTGTTTTATTCAGCAATTTCCATCACCTTTGATTCATGCGTTTTTAGAATGTTTTACAAATTCGATAACGAAAATGTATCAAAATTCTCTTATCTCTTAATAATCAATTACATGTTTTTCCATTCTTTTCTGATTTTGTAAACGAAAGTGAGGTTGAATTCCAAATTTATATGAATCACCCCATACCTATTGCACTTGAAGATCAAATCATGCATCATGTCGTATATATGCCTCGCTAGTTTCGTATTCCTTTCGCTTGAAATTTGTAAGTTCAGAAAAATACTTCGTCACTAAGCTGTTATTTGTCCTCTCATTACCTTGATACTTATCTTTCAAAGTATCTAAATGATGCTTGAAAAATTACCTATTTCATTTAAATTTATAAACTAACAAACTTTTACTAACTTTGCACCTATAGGCAGCGGACCTAGTCACTTTATAATATAGCTCAGGTAAGTCGGGTGTTGATCACAGAGAACGAAATTCAATTAATTAAATTAACTACTTCTAATTAAAATATTAAACAAACTATGATTGGGGGGCTTTTTAACTGATTTTTCAAGATCAGAATAACTTAATATCTCCTAACAAGTAAGCAAGCAACTTCAAGAATTAAAAGAATACTTCTGCCTAGATTGGATTTCACTTTCTCTTATGGTTGATTTCTGTTGGATAGATTATATTGATTACCAATTATCTAGCTATTACTGGTGGTTGTCGAGGCGAACAAAATAAATAACCCTAAATTTTGTACACTAAAATAGTGTATAGTGGTAAAGGGGTCAAATCCGTGAAGATTGGTTAAATTTTAAAACTCTATGAAAATCTCTTAAACGGGGGTCTTGGTCTTTTGAAATACTTGAAATAAACTAGAATTAAACTAAGATTTAAATACACAATTTCAAAAACAACAAGAGTTTGATGTAAAATCAATAAGAGAAAGATGGTTGACTTAAGGTTTCCTCACTTGAACATTTGATGAACATATCATTAGAATCCAATGGTGCAATACTTGTTTTAAATCTTTAATTTGGCTATAGTAATCCAAGAAGCTTGAGATTACCTAGACTTTTCTTAGTTGTTAAAATAGTTAGAAAAACTCATAACAATTTCCTTAGTCAAAGTCACAATTTCTATTAAGCATGTAATTAGTGAAAGTCCACTAGCATTAAGAACCAAAAAGTAACCAAATCCAAGAGGAATCAAATGCTTTCACTTCGATGTTGGAGAAAATGTTTTTATGATTGTGTGAAGTAAAACCAACATAAGAACCACTTGTTGCTTGCTAATTTGAGGATCCTTTACTTAATCAAGAAATTAGCCAACTAATCACTACAAATACATTTAAACTCATGAATAAAAACATACAAGTAGTAATAAGATGTTAAAACATAAAACATTCTCATAAAGATTCAAGAACAAGTTCGTGGATTCTTCAATATTCAACAAACATTCAAATGATTTCACCAAAGTCAACCAAGTTTAGTTTAGCCTAGCATGACTAAACCCAATAAAACAAAGTAAGAGTAGAGTGTACCAAACATTTAGCAAGAATCAATAGTAAAAAGATGATGTTCTTGAGGTCTTCTTGGCCTTCCTTTTGCTCCAAAATCTCCAGAGAAATTATGAATTTTCGGATGTGCAAAAGTGTGCAAAAGATGCACACCAGCCTTCGTCAAATAGCCTTCCAAATGAAATTCCGAAATTACCCCTGCAGTATCGTGTGCGGCCGCACAGCCCTGTGCGGGTGGGTTGCACGGGTGGTATCTGATTGTAGGCTTTCTTTGAATTTTGGGCCTCCACAGTTTAGTCCACTGGCGTTGTTCGAGTCCGATTAGCTTCTAGCCCATTTTTCTTAAAGTTCTCTTCATTTTAAGATTAATTTAGCTTCTCCAAATGAACCATAGCTCATATAAATACCTGATCAATAATGTACGCACGCTCGAATATTCCTCCATTTCTTGCAAATTTAAAGTTCCTTTTGTTAGGTTTTGATACGAAATATAAGTTTGTTTTTCACAAAAACCGGCAATGGAAGACTTTAAAAAAACAAGTTTATTTTTAGTTCATAACAAAACCAAACCATCATGGATCCATTTATAGAGGTTAGAATGAAATAAAACCAACCATAGGATGTTTTAGAGATAACATTTGAAGCCTTTGAACCCACTTGGTTTTGCGGTGTTGATGAAGATATAAAGATCAAAGAACATGATCTTCTCTACAAGTATCCACCATCAAGATTAAGGCACTTGGAATGCTAGTTCATTCTTATATTCTTGAGTGTCTTAAGCCTTTAAGTGCTTAACTCAAATAAGAACTAAAAGAGACAACTCAAGAAGGCTTCTAAACCACCAAACTAACTTTAAAAGAGAGAGTGTTGTAGAGGCATAAAACTCACGGTTTTAGAGAGCAAAAGGAGAAGAAAAGAAGAGCAAAAACTTACTCAAAACTCATGGAAGGCACTCCCTTAAATACTCCATGAAAAGTAAAGCCTAAGATTAAAATACTCTAAAGTATTTCTAGTCTTTAGAAGCATGGGACACAAAGCATGGATGTTGAAAAGCAACATCCATATTTGTTTATTAATTTCGGCCATATCTCTCAAAAGAGGATGGATTCTTTAAATTTTATAAACTCTAAGTTTATAAAATATAAAATTTCTCTTTATGTAAAAGACAAAAGAATCCAACTAGTCCAAAATGTTGTGCATGAGTTATTAATTCATACCATATGAAATAATAACTAGTTATACTCTCTTATAATTATTATTTTCACAAAACAATAATTATTCCCTAATTAAAATACAAGAATTTATATTATTTATTAATAATTATATTAATAATAAATATATAAAATGTGCCAACTTGATAAAGGTGTGACCCTATATGATCATATATTATTAGCAATATCACTCCATAATGATTCTTGGGCATATAGATTCAACACCTTTCCTCCAAGTCCTCAAATAATCAACAAGCCCACTCCATGCATCATGTCCACTAGCTATCAAGCCCAAAATCCTTGTTGTCCTCCAAGTCCAATAGCTTCCCAAAGATCCTGATCAGCTAGTCTCCTTAAAATTTGCATTTATGCTCACGAAACTAGAAAGTACCCGAAATGGTCATAAAATAACAAAAAGGAAAATATGCATGGAAATTAACTAAATTATGAATGAAATATAGTAAAATAAACTATAAAAAGAAGTAAATAAAATGAAACTATCAAATCACCCCAATCTAAAACCTTACTTGTCCTCAAGTAAGACAAGACTAAAATTAACTTGGGATGAACTATCCTAAGAAAAATAAAAAGAATGGATAGAACCATAGAACCTGATCACAGTTAGTCAGCATGGTCAGAATTGATCTTTCTATTATCTCACAAATTTTTCATCCGATGACAATGGAACTATAATCCACAGCTAGGACAACTCCTCTATATGAGTAAGGAGGGATGGTCAGTCGCAGCCCCAATGGAACATGCATACAATGAAGAACACTTGTAGTAGGGAGAAAGCAGATGGTTGGGATCGAGTGGAGCTCTTCTTATAAGTGCACACTCTTACCACGAAAGTTGCGTGATCTCACGTCTGTTCGCTACTCTCATGTGTCATTGGGTTTCATCGCTCTGGCACCGTTGTAGGAATCAGTTCACTTAGTGTTGACCCGAACCTCCCGTAGTATCCGACTCGACAGACTCCCTAACATCACCAATTTGCAAAAAACAACTCGATCTATATACAATAAAACATACCTATATAAATTAATATCAAACGTCGGGTGACCAAAATGTAGGAAAAAAATTTCAATGATTGAACTGGTCACCCATCTAAGATAATCGCAGCTTGGAATTTGCTTGCTTGCGCTTCTCGTTTTTTTTTTCAAGAAAACGTTTTGCTCGAAATTTGGTTCCTAAAAGTATGTAAGTGGAATCCAAATGTAATAATAATCTGAATGGTCTAAGTTGTGAAAATGACCATGTGTGGAGCATAGAGATGTAGGCTCCTTTTCAAACTTGTGATTTTCCAATTATAATGAAAATGCCCAAATGCGGGCTTAAAGACTCTTTAAAATCCTAGGGAAATCGCAAAAAAATATGGTGATGTAAAGAGAAAGGATATGGATTCTACTCGAGGACAAGCACCAGTCCTTCATCCTAACTATTCAAACATGATCAAGTGTGATCCTCTCAGCGGTATGGATCGCAGGCTAAAAAACATCCATTGCTATTGTAACACCTGGTTTCTGGTACGTATTTAATTTATTAATTATTCAATTTAAAAGAGCAACTCGACGAATTGGAAGCTCCAAACTCGTCGAGTAGATATCGTATGGGCCGTGTGATTTAAGTAACCTACTCGACGAGTTGAGAGGCCTCGACTCGACGAGTAGGCTGGCAGAGGAGAAACCCTAATTTTCAGGATTTGCACCTTATTTAAGCACCTTAAACCTTCCATGTTGGCCTCATTTCCAGCCTCCAAGTCCCAAACCCTAAATCTCGAAACCCTAATGCTATTATGAGTGTTTGTGAGCTATTTCAAGTGATTTAGTGTGTGTTTTGAAGCTATTCGAAGAAGGAGAAGCTTGAGGACACAAGAAGGAGTTTATAGATCCAGAACCCTTGTTTCATCCACGACATTTTGCTGGTATAAAGCTTAAACCTTGCTAAAGCTTAAACCTTGCTTTGTGGTCATTTAGATCTCCATTTTTGAAGTTCTTTGCTTATTTTGGTCCAACTGATATGATTCTTGGGATTTGGACATCCAAAGTGGTGAACACTTAAGATCTAGGGCCTTAAGGGGTTTTCATGGCATAAAGGTGCCAACTTTATTGCCATGGAAGTCCCATGCAACCTTTAGACCATCATTTTGGTCTTTTGGGCTTCTATGGCCATGCATATGGATAAATTTTAAGACTTTACGTGATCATTTAGTCCCTAGAGTCCAGATCTATGACCTCGTGGTCTATCTTTTACTTTTGATGGTGTTTGGGTTAAGACATTGGCATTTTTGGGTTAGAGTTTGAGCTTAGTCCACTTAGGAAAGGTAATTATGGGTTAAATTTGAAACTTTACCCTTCTAAATGCATTTCCAGTTTAGATCTGGAATATGGGACTTGGATTTGAAGGATAAGGGCTTAATGCATTAAGAAGGATTGACAGACTGAGAAACTCGATGAATCCACAAGGGAACTCGACGAGTTATACTAGGAAAGTCCCGATTCTATTTAGAAGGAAGAACTCGACGAGTTCATGGAAGAACTTGACGAGTTGGATCGCGATTTCACGATTATGTGGATTATGGGAACTCGACGAGTTGAAGGGTAAACTCAACGAGTTGGGTCAACTCGGAGTGTTGACTTTGACCTAGGTTTGACTTTGACCATAGTTGACCCAAAAGGGTTAGGACCATGAAATGGTATCTAAGGGATTGCTTTGGTTCAGGGAGTGAGTAGAAAGCACCAATGTCGGCCATATGTATGATTGTATGTTCCAGATTTCAATCCGATGTCGGGCGGTGCCCGATGAATGTTTATATGCTTTCCGGAATACGGTTCGATGCCGAGCGATGCTCGAGAAATGTTTTTATGCTTGATTTCTTCTTTATTCTTGCATGTGTATGTGTTTATATGTCTTTCGGACTAAGGTTCGATGTCAGGCGGTGCCCGGTGAATGTTTATATGCTTTCCGGATTTCGGTCCGATGTCGGGCAGTGCCCGAGGAATGTTTATATGATTATATTATGTGATTATTCTATGTGTATTGTTGATATGTTTATGTAACCGAGCTTTGATCGATGTCGGGAGGGGCCCGATGCCGGCCATTGTCTGATGTCGGGTGGAGCCTGATGCCGGACACTGTCCGATGTTGGGCGGGGCCCGATGAAGGGGAAGGGCGCACCATATGTTTATATGTGATTATGTAATTATGTGTATGGTATGTGGTAGTTTGGGGAGACTCACTAAGCTTTGTGCTTACAGTCTTCACTTTTGGTTTCAGGTACTTCTGGTAACAAAGGGAAGAGCTCGGGATGACTGCATTGCACACACCATGATGTTTTTGCCTGGGATGTTACTCTGATATATTTGACATATGTTTTGGAAATGATGTTTTGAGATACTATGAATTGTGTTCCGATGAGATAATTTTGATAATTATGGTTTTATTTAATAATTAAAAATGAAATTTTTGGTCAAGATTTTTGGGTTGTTACAAGTTGGTATTAGAGCCTTAGTTTGAGGGATTCTGGCACAGTCTCGGGTGTGTCTGAACTCAAACTAAGGACTTGGTATGAAAATTTTCAAAGAAAATCATTTTTATAAAAAGGATTTCCAAAGAGAGAAAAGGGTGTGGTGCACGCAATCAGTCGAGCTCAAGTAAGTTCTCCCAAATTACCCATACATGTTTATTATGATATGATATGATTATGAGAATTGCATGCTAGATTAAGGCTAAGGATGTAGGAAGGATGCCCTGTATGCCTGTTGTATGTGTATGAGAATTGCATGCTAGATTAGAGCTAAGGATCTAGGAAGGATGCCTTGTATGCCTACTATATGAGCTTATTGAACTGCATGCTAGTACTGATTAGTCAGTAATATGATGACCTGATTAGGATATGCTTGGTTTTGATTACTCAATGCACGAATGATGCTTGCTTTGTGATTTTAGGAGTTGTAGTTATCTTTAATTAACTAGTAAACGAATATGTTAAGTTACATATTACGAGGACTAAATAATTTCAAAAGGTTAGATTTAGCCCTATTTCGTAGCTCTTGTTTGAGTCCAACCATTGTAGGGAGAGACCACTCGTTCGAAGAATTATCTGGTCTTACTAATATGTAATGGTATTCGCAAGCTAGTTAGGGAGAGATAGCAGGGACTTCTTATGCAGCTGATGGCAGAGAGTGGATCAGAGATTACCCTAGGGTAAGCCTAGGATGATATTTACGCGAAAAGAAATAGTTGTAGAAGGGACTTGGTGGAGTCAATGCAATTCTTGAGGAAAGTACGGACATATGTGGAAGGTAGTATGGGCCCGTACTACTAAAAGCAGAGGATCCGTACTCGAGTCAAGGAGAGCTGAGATAAAACCAGGGAACTTGTTGTGTGTGTGATCCCTCTAGTTATGATGAGTATTTTGATGATTGTTATGGTGTATTTTCATAATGGTGACGCTACGTACTAGGCCAGTTGGCAGCTCTAGTGTCGGTGAGGGATTAGGCTCGGGCTCTGGAGCTGGGCAACTCGATGATCAGATGAGGGAGTTCATTTAATCTGAGATCACATGCAGTATTTTGGACCAGACTCCTGTGATCTTCGGTACGGTCAAGGAGGGCATTTTAGAGATTCTTGATGAGAGGCTGGGTGCATTCCATACTGAGATGTCGGCCATGATGGTGGCGCGCACGATGACATTCAGGGAGTTCCGAGCTTGTGGGGCTCCCGACTACCATGGGGCTATGGACCCAATTGCTAGCAGCAGGTGGTTGGCGGATGTCGCTACTGCCTTTCGCACCAGCCGCTGTCCCGAGGGGGACAAGGTCTGACTTACTTCCTGCCTCCTAAAGGACAGGGCGCGTGATTGGTGGGAGGAAGTTGGGCATGCTATTGGAGATGATGTCGCTCTTGATGTGATGACCTGGAGTGATTATTCGGCCAGGTTCAGGGACGAGTTTGCACATGTGATCGAGGTGCAACCGCTTGCGAGTGAGTTCCAGGATCTCCAGCAAACTACTGAGACGGTGACTAAGATCACCGCCATGTTTAGGGACAGGGCCCTTCTTGTTGCACAGTACGTGGCAAACGAGGAGATGAAGAAGGCCCGGTACCATGAGATGTTGCGGAGTGATATCTGTCAGTTTGTGAGCCGATCCAGCTGCAAGATTCTGGAAGATATGATTGTGAGGGCCCGAGGGAGGGAGTTGGATTTAGAGATGGAGAGGAAGAGGAAACCAGATGGGGTTCAGACAGGGAGTTCGGGGAAAATCCCAAGGTATAGGATCACAGATCGAGGAGCCAGCAGGGCCGCAGCCGCTGTGGCAAGTGCGGCAAGATGCACGAGGGGGCATGCATGACGGGTAGTTCGGGCTGCTTCAAGTGCGGCCGGACCGGTCATATCAGCAGGGATTGTACTGCTACCACCACCACCACCACAGTATCTGATCTGATTTAGTTCCAGTGAAATCAGAGGGGCCACAAGAGGTCCCAGTGTCCGAGTTTAGCAGCAGCAGGACAGGTGGCGGCACGCGCTCCTACTACATTGAGGATTACCGATGGCTGTCGGGGCTGGACAGAGATGCCCATGACGAGGAGCATGGCCTTCCAGCTGACAACAGAGGAGGCACGTGCAACTCCCGTTGTTGTGATGAGTATGTATCTTCTCCTTATCTCTTTATTTACATTGATTATTGCTTATGTTTATGTGTTTCATTATAGGATAGTTCCTTGGGAATGGTATATCTGCTCTGGTATTATTCGATTCGGGGGCTACCCGATATTTTGTATGGCTCGCGCTCAACAAGCGATTTGTGGGAGCTCCAGGAGAGCTGGACTTTCCAATTGATGTAGAGATAGCGGATGATAGGACCGTTCGGGTTGCGAGGGTTCATTGGGGATGTACACTGGAGTTGTTTGATGAGCAGTTTTCTATGGATTTAGTCCCTATTCCCCTATACGGGAATAAGGTTATTGTGGGAATGGACTGGTTGAGCCCCAATGGGGCAGTGATTGATTTCGAGCAGCAGCTGGTGCGAGTTCGGACCCCAAGTGGGAGAGGGTTGGTGATCCAGGGTGAGAGGCCGCAGCATGGGCCGACTTTGTGTTCAGCAACGAGAGTTAGGCGCTACCTCCAGCAGGGTTGCACAGGTTATGTCGTCTATGTTATGGATACCCGGGATAAGTGAAAGGCAACCGTGGATGATGTACTGATCGTACAGGAGTACCCGGACATGTTCCTAGAGGATCCTGGGGTACCTTCGGAGAGACAGGTGGAGTTCAGGATTGAACTAGTTCCTGGTGCAGCTCCGATAGCCAAGGCACCATATCGGTTGGCTCCTCCCGAGATGCAGGAGTTGGCTACAAAGCTGCAGGAGCTGTTAGACAAGGGATTTATTCGGCCGAGATGTTCTCCACTAGGAGCCTCGATTATGTTTGTGAAGAAGAAGGACGTTTCACATCGGATGTGTATAGATTACCGGGAGTTGAATAAGGTAACAGTGAAGAACCATTATACACTCCTGAGGATTGATGACCTATTTGACCAGCTTTAGGGAGCATCTTGGTTTTCCAAGATTGACCTGCGATCAGGCTACTATCAGATGAGAGTCAGAGACGAGGATGTAGAGAAGACAGCCTTTCGGAATCGATATAGTCATTATGAGTTCGTGGTGATGCCGTTTGGGCTCACCAATGCTCCTGTCGTGTTCATGGATCTCATGAACGGCGTATGTAGACCGATGTTGGATCGGTCTGTGATAGTCTTCATCGATGATATCTTCGTTTACTCCAAGACTAAGGAGCAGCACGAGGAGCGCCTGAGGGAGGTGCTGGAGACACTGAGGAGAGAGAGACATTTCGAAAAGTTCTCCAAGTGCGAGTTCTGGTTGCGCAAGGTACAGTTTCTGGGGCACCTTATCAACCAGAAGGGTATTCTGATCGATCCGGGCAAGGTAGAGGCCGTGATGCAGTGGGAGGTTCCAAGGTCTCCATCCGAGATTCGGAGTTTTCTTGGTCTGGCGGGTTACTATCGGAGATTCATCCAGGATTTCTCCAAAATTGTTGTTCCATTGACCCGACTGACCAAGAAGTCGGTGACATTCTGCTGGGGGCCTGAGCAGCATGAAACTTTCAAGACCCTCAGACAGCGGTTGTGCGAGGCACCGATTCTGACTTTGTCGGAGGGCATTGATGATTTCGTGCTTTACTATGACGCTTCGATCACAAGCATGGGTGCAGTGCTGATGCAGCGGGGTCACGTGATAGCATACGCGTCGAGGCAGCTGAAGCCTCATGACGTGAATTACCCGACGCACGATTTGGAATTGGGGGCTGTGGTTTTCACCCTCAATATTTGGCGACACTACCTCTATAGGGTTTGTTCTAAGATTTACACGGACCACAAGAGCCTGAGGTATATGATGGACCAGCCGAATCTGAACATGAGGCAGCGTTGGTGGTTAGATATGATGAAGGACTATGATTATGAGATCCTTTATCACCCGCGGAAGGCCAATGTGGTGGCCGATGCTCTGACCCGTAAGGCGGTTGCAGCTCCGATATGAGATATATGCTTCAGGATGACAGTGATTACTCCGCTGCTGGAGCGGATCTGAGAGGCACATGTAGAAGCTATGAAGGAAGAAAACCGAAAGAGTGAGTGCATTGTGGTCCAGGTGACTTCCTTTGATTATATAGTCGTGGGTTGTTGACCCTGCATCGGAGGGTCTGCGTTCCTTACTGGGGCACTGTGCACCAGGTTCTGATGGAGGATGCCCACAAGTCGAGGTTCTGTATTCATCCCGGGGCGACAAAGATGTATCGGGATCTTCGTGTTGATTATTGGTGGCCCTGCATGAAGCGGGACATAGCTTGGTATGTGGAGAGATGCTTGACTTGGAGGAAATTCAAGGCCGAGCACCAGCGACCTCGCGGCAAGACGCAACCGTTGGAGATTCTCGTGTGGAAATGGGAAGACATCACCATGGATTTCATCACAAAGCTTCCCATAACTGCACGTGGAGTTGATTCGATTTAGGTCATCGTCGATCGGTTGACCAAGAGTGCTCATTTCATTCCGATCCAGGAGAGTATATTGGCTGAGAAGCTAGCCAATATCTATGTACACAAGGTGGAGGCACGTCATGGAGTGCTGGTTTCGGTTGTGCCAGACCGAGACGTTCGTTTCACTTCCAGTTTTGGAAGTGGTTTCACGACGAGATGTGTACTCGTCTTCACTTCAGCACAACTTTTCACCCCCAGAAGGATGGGCAGAGTAAGAGGACGATCCAGAATCTCGAGGACATGTTGCGCGCATGTGTATTGGATTTCGGTGGCAGTTGGGATACGTATCTTCCGTTAGCGGATTTTTCATATAACAACAGTTATCATGCCATCATAGATCACCTCCCTTCGAGATGCTCTACGGGAGGAAGTGTAGGACCCTGATTTGATGGGGTGAGGTTGGTCAGAGAGTCATGGGGAGTACTGGGGTGGAACTCAAGACCATTGAGATAATCCAGCAGGTCTGGAGCACGCTCCAGACTGCTCAGAGTTGGCAAAAGAGCTATTTCGAGAAGCGTCGATTGGCTTTAGACAGGTGGGAGATATGGTTCTCCTAAAGGTTTCACCTTGGAAAGGTGTCATCTGGTTCAGGAAGCAGGGAAAGTTGGGTCCTAGGTACATCGGTCCGTTTAGGGTTGTGGCTTGGGTGGGCCAGGTTGCATATCGACTGGATCTGCCAGCCGAGCTTAGTCAGATTCACAGTACTTTTCATGTCTCCCAGCTGCGGAAGTGCTTAGTGGACGATTCCGTAGTTGTGCCTTTGGAGGATATTCAGGTGGACGACCGCCTAAATTACATAGAGAGACCAGTAGCCATCCTCAACAGGAAGACGAAAACCTTGAGGAACAAGGTTGTACAGTTGGTGAAGGTGCAGTGGCAGTACCGCAAGGGCTCGGAATGGACTTGCGAGCCAGAGGAGGAGATGAGGGAACATTACCCAGAGTTATTTGAGGTAGCAGACTTCGAGGACGAAGTCTGAGACAAGTGGGGGAGAATTGTAACGCCTACGTATTTAATTTATTAATTATTCAATTTATAAGAGAAACTCGACGAGTTGGAAGCCCCAAACTCGTCGAGTAGAGATCGTATGGGCCGCGTGATTTAAGTAACCTACTAGACGAATTGAGAGGCCTCAACTCGACAAGTAGGCTGGTAGAGGAGAAACCCTAATTACCAGGGTTTGCACCCTATTTAAGCATCTTAAACCATCCATGTTGGCCTCATTTCCAGCCTCCAAGTCCCAAACCCTAAATCTCGAAACCCTAATGCTATTGTGAGTGTTTGTGAGCTATTTCAAGTGATTTAGTGTGCGTTTTGAATCTATTGGAAGAACGACAAGCTTGAGGACACAAGAAGGAGTTTATAGATCCAGAACCCTTGTTTCTTCCACAACATTTTGTTGGTATAAATCTTGAACCTTGCTTTGTGGTCATTTAGATCTCCATTTTTTAAGTTCCTTGCTTATTTTGGTCCAAATTATATGATTCTTGGGATTTGGACGTCCCAAGTGGAGAACACTTAAGATCTAGGGCCTTAAGGGGTTTTCATGGCATAAAGGTGCCAACTTTATGGCCATGAAAGTCCCATGCAACCTTTAGACCATCATTTTGGTCTTTTGAGTTTCTATGGCCATGCATGTGGATAAAGTTTAAGACTTTACGTGATCATTTAGTCTCTAGAGTCCAGATCTATGACCTCATGGTCTATCTATTAGTTTTGATGGTGTTTGGGTTAAGACCTTGGCCTTTTTGGGTTACGGTTTAAGCTTAGTCCATTAGGAAATGTATTAATGGGTAAAGTTGCAAACTTTACCCTTCTAGAGGCATTTCCATTTTAGATCTGGATTATGGGACTTGGATTTGAAGGATAAGGGCTTAATGCATTAAGAAGGATTGACATACTGAGAAACTCGATGAGTCCACAAGGGAACTCGACGAGTTGTACTGGGAAAGTTCCGATTATGTTGAGAACGAAGAACTCGACGAGTTAGATCGTGATTTCACGATTTTGTGGATTATGGGAACTCAGGGAGTTGAAGGGTAAACTCGACGAGTTGGGTCAAATCGGAGCGTTGACTTTGACCTAGGTTTGACTTTGACCATAGTTGACCCTAAAGGGTTATGAGCATGAAATGGTATCTCAGGGAAGTCTTTGGTTCAGGGAGTGAGTAGAGCTGATTCCGGACAGACACGTTTCATCTATCATCCGACATTCGAGGTGAGTTTTCCTCCTGTAGGAACGGGTCAAAGGCACCATTGTCGGCCCACATGTATGATTGTATGTTCCCGTTTTCGATCCGATGTCGGGCGGTGTCCGATGAATGTTTATATGCTTTCCGAACTACGGTTCGATGTCGGGCGATGCCCGAGGAATGTTTATATGCTTGATGTCTTCCTGATTCTTGCATGTGTCTGTGTTTATATGTCTTCCGGACTAAGTTCTATGTCAGGCGGTGCGCGATGAATGTTTATATTCTTTCTGGATTTCGGTCCGATGTCGGGCGGTGCCCGAGGAATGTTTATATGCTTATCTTATCTGATTATTCTATGTGTATTGTTGATATGTTTTTGTATACCGAGCTTTGCTCTATCCTGGGCGGGGCCCGATGCCGTTCATTGTCTAATGTCGAGCGGGGCCCGATGAAGGGGCAGGGCCTACAATATGTTTATATGTGATTATGTAATTATGTGCATGGTATGTGGTAGTTTGGGGAGACTCACTAAGCTTCATGCTTATAGTTTTCAGTTTTGGTTTCAGGTACTTCCGGTAGCAAAGGGAAGAGCTCGGGATGGCTGCATTGCACACACCATGATGTTTTTTCCTAGGATGTTACTCTGATATATTTGACATATGTTTTGGAAATGATGTTTTGAGATACTATAAATTGTGTTCTGATGAGATAATTTTGAGAACTATGGTTTTATTTAATAATTAAAAATGAAATTTTTGGTCATGATTTATGGGTTGTTACAGCTATAGCATATCCTACAGTTGTTAGTATTGCATGCATAATTTTTCATGAAAACTATCTGACCATGATCACATACCCTTTAAGCTCCAACAATTCATCCCGAGTATGAAGTCCCAAAATGCGGTCTAATGGTCCCAGTTCGATGTGTGAGATAGCACCAAAATCCTGGAGCAATAATGATACAATAATTATGAACCTGTTCCATCCATGGCATCCATGGGAGTGAGAATAAACAAACAACAAAAATACATGCATGTTAATGCCCTAAGCTAAATTTTATGAAAAAATAAAAAGTGGAAAAAAAAGAAAATAAAATCTTTTTGGAATTTTATAAAATAAATAAAAAAATGAATGCAAGTTAGCTTAAAACTAATATGATATGCAACCTAACTAAAAAAATGCATGACAAAAGTAAAAGGGAATACCCCACCCCAAGCTTAAGAACAAGCATTGTCCTCAATGCTTAAGGTAAGGGAAAAAATGACCTAAATCGGAGGATCGGGTAGCAGAAAATGTCTGTGGCGGTAGTGGTAGTCCCACATGTCCTGGACCTGAGGGAAAGTGGATGGAAAGGACTGCTCCAGTCTACTAACGTGATTCGCCACATCCGAAATGGCTCGGGTGCTCTCCTGTGTTTGAGTGTCAATGCATTGAATGGTAGAGAACATTGTGGCGAACTAGTCAAAGAATGTAGCAGGAAATATGATGGGATCTCGTGTCCCCCCTACTGTTGCGGCTTGTCAAAATGGTGTGGGGGAGCCTGAAAGTGGCCATGCTGATACATCGGTTGTTGCGCTGGAGGCTGGTCAAAATGGTCTTCTGCCTCGGGCAGCTCTTCTTCATCTTCTTTTTCCTCATCCTCAGAGTCAGGTAGTAAACCTGCTGGAGTCAACTGATCCGGAGGGATCCAAGTGATGGGGTCACCTGGTAAGAATGAATCACCAAACAAGCTGGGGAGGATGTAAATCGGATGCTTATTACCGTCAAGCCAACTGTACGAGTCATTTACCCAACTGGCCAACATCTCCTCTTGCTCGTGAGCGAAACAATCAAGTAGGAAGTTAGGCTTGTAGTGGTCAACGAGAAAGTAATAGGGGGCGGGCAAGTCTAGGCCAACGGCTAGACCAATGATGGTAATAAGCCCCCCCCCCCCCGATATGGATTTCTCTTGTTGTGCGCTGACGAACGTCCTCACATTTGTCGAGGAAAAATGTGTAGAAATCAGGTTCAACACTCGAGGCGACCGAAGATGCTTGTGGTGAGAAATAAGAGCTCACGAACGTCCTCACGAACGTGACATGCAATGTAGAAATAAGAGCTCGCATCTATTTATTTGACACGGCTCGAGGCGACCGAAGATGCTTGTGGTGAGAATTTGGTGCGCAATTCGCCAACAAGGATGAACTATATGTTTGGCCCTCTGGCGGCTCAGATTGAACTTGTCGAGACTGGTTATTTATGACCAAAAATGTGCCTTGGGAGAACGCAGGAAGTTGCTGTACTCTTGAGAATGGATGGGATCCTCGTTTGTGCGATCGACTCCCATGATAGAATTTAGTCGTCCGTATGAAAGCCGATGATTTTGACCCTGTAATTGGAAAGTGAGGACTTAGGCTTCATGATCTGCATTGAAGGCGGACAAAAATTCTAGTATGGGCTCTTCGTCGGTCCTGTCACAAAGATTAATAAAATCAACCCAACACATCCTACGGAACATAGTTTCCACACCGATGTGTACCCCAAGCTTCGTCATTGACTCTTCGTGGTAAAACTTTGTGGGCGGATTGGACGTCTGCGAAGGTTAGACCGATATGTTTTGATTTCCGCCTTTGTAAGGGAAGGACCGCTTCCCTCATTTCCGCTTTTCTTTCGTTTTCCAGTGGATTTTTGTGAAGTTCTGGCGGCATCCTTTTGCGGGTTAGGATCAACGGATGATCCATGAGTGTGTGCCTGAGTTGTAGAGGTTAAACCAAACACAAAAAATTCCACAAATAATTGCACCCATTTTTTGACAATTCAAAACGGTTTTAAACAACACCACTCGTTTCCTTTCTTTGACAATTCTAACAAAAATTTGGCAGCATTTCTAGTCAAATTAAACAAATCCCAACCAAAGTTTAAACACTTTTTAATCAAGTTTCCAAGAAAATTGACCAAGCTCAACAATTCTCAAACCAATCTTTTAAATAATTCGGGTAATAGCTAGCAATCCTAGGCAATTTTTCAAAGCAGAATCGGTTGCAAATGTCACATTTGAGCATGCAATGTAAGTAAGGCCAAGGAAAAAAATATACCCGATTCAACCGTTTTTTGTCCACAAAAATTGAACTTGAATCCGGAATTCACTCCCGTGCACCCCAAGCTTAGTGGTTGTTCAAGGGTGCCAAAATGAAAGACTTGTTAAATAAAACAATATTTTCAACTTGATTCTTACAAAAAATCTGGCGGTGGTGGCTCTTGGTTGCTCAAAATTTCCGGCAAAAGTTTTGGTGAGAAATTGCGGTTTCGTTCGGTTAGACGTATTGAGGTTGGAAAAAGAAGCACTTTGGTGGTGTCGGAATTGTGAGAGGTGGTCAGAGTTGGCTGGAAAACGGCCAGAATGCAGCGAAGTGGTGGTGGTGGCGCCCCCAATACTGGCAACAGATCGGTGAATATTTTGGGTCGGATTTGTAGAGGAGGAAAAATGGTGAAGAATGGCGGTGGTCTCGCGGGATTTCGACTGGTAGAACTCCGGGAAATCAAGTTTTTGTGGGGAGTGGGTGTTCGTGTTCTTGAGTTCTTGAGAGAGAATGGTGGAGGTGTTGTAGGCTTTAATGAAGAAGAAGAGTAGTTGAAGGATTTAATCCATGGTCAATTGAGGTCAATACTTGGTCAATGTTAGTTAACTCATTAAAACATCCGGTTAACAAAAGTCAAAGTTGGGCCAAGAAGAATGGGTTTGGTCGTCGGTAAGTGCGCAAGTCATGCAAGTCAGCACGTGGCCACGCAAGTCTCTCAGGGTGAGGATTCAATTCGAGACGCATGTGTTTCAACCATTCAGAACTATTCGTGCAGTCAGGCGGCACAACGGCACGCTGGCGCTTAAGGGGGGGGGGGGCGTGTAGTTGTGCGCAGGGGCGTGCAGGCTGCAGGTTCGTTTCCATGTCGCGTCAACGTTTTGGCACTCTTGGCTTGCATTTGAAGGCCTTAACTCTTGGGAAACTTATTTTTTTTCAAAGATAACTCCAAAATAAACATCAAAACATCTTCAAAACTTCTTTATTTGAATTCAAAGACACGAAAGCACAACGCTTTCCAAAAATGTCCCTCTTTAACGTCTTTCGAGATACATCCTCCTAGCTTGATTGAACACCTCGAGACATCCAAATGGATGATTTAAAGAGCATTAGCATTGAAACCTTCATAGAATGGCTTCAAACAGTGTCCATTGACTTTGATAATTTGTCCCGTTTCTTCACTTTGGATCTCTACTACTCCATGGTCAAATGTTTTCATTACAACAAAAGGCCCAATCCACCTTGATCTTAACTTGCCCGGAGATAATTTCAATCGTGAATGGTAAAGTAAGACCCTATGTCCCGGTTCAAAATGCTTTCGGGTGATAGACTTGTCATGGAAAAGCTTCGTTTTCTCCTTGTAAATTCTCGAGTTTTCATAAGAGTCATTTATTAATTCTTCTAACTCTCGAAGTTGAAGCTTCCTATGTCTTCCCGCTTCGCCAATGTTGAAGTTGCCTTGTTTGACCGCCCAAAATTCACGGTGCTCTAATTCCACGGGAAGATGATATGACTTTCCAAAAACCAATCTAAATGGAGACATGTCTGTCGGGGTATTGTAAGTGGTCTGGTAGGCCCATAAGGCATCATAAAACCTCAAACTCCAATCCTTTATCGCTGGATTCATCGTTTTCTCAAGGATGGAGTTCACTTCCCGATTTGAAACCTCTGCTTGACCGTTCGATTGAGGGTGGTAGGCGGTAGAAACGTGATGGGTTAAATTGTACTTCTTCAATAAATCCTCCATCATCTTGTTGCAAAAATGAGTCCCTTTATCATTAATCAAGGCCCTAGGCACACCAAATCTCACAAAAATATTAGACTTTAAAAACTCCATAACTATTTTGGCATCATCCGATCTTGCTGCTTTAGCTTCAACCCATTTAGAAACATAATCAACCGCGAGTAAGATGTAAATGTTGCCAAATAAGACGGGAAATAGTCCTATAAAATCAATCCCCCATACATCAAAAACTTCACAAACAAGGATTGGATTTTATGGCATTTGGTTCTTTTCAGAGATATTTCCCATTTTTTGGCACCGTTCACAACTTTTACAAAACAAATAGCGATCGTGTCATGGTTGGCCAAAATAATCCACACTCAAGAACTTTTCTCAAAGTTAGATTAGGTCCGAAGTGTCCCCCACAAGCAAATTCATGACAAAATTTTAAAATGGATTGATGTTCTTGTTGAGGCACACATCTCCTAATGATTTGATCCGGATAATGTTTCCACAAATAAGGTTCATCCCCCACATAGTATTTTGCATCACTTTTCGATTTATCTTTTTGAGCACGTGTGAATGTGTTGGGATACCTTTTCGTAACCAAAAGTTAACAATGTCGGCATACCAAGGAATAGATTGAGTAAGGGAAAAGAGATGCACATCCGGAAACTCAACCCGCGACGGGAGAGGAGTTTCATTTGAAGTGATCCAACTTAGATGATCAGCAACAAGATTTTCGCATCCATTCTTGTCCCAAATTTCCAAATGAAATTCTTGCAATAGTAAGATCCACCGGATGAGACTTTGCTTTGCATCATTCTTTGTCATCAAGTACTTGAGAGTCGCATGAGTAGAATACACAATGACTTTGGTGCCAAGTAAATATTGCCCTAACTTCTCCAAAGCGAGCATTGTGGCCAATAGTTCCTTTTCCGTGGTAGAGTAGTTGCTTTGAGAATTGTCAAGTGTTCTTGATGCATAATAGATCATATCATGTTGAACATGAGATACATATCACAATCAATCTCATTTGGTGTTAAACTTTTGGTAAGGCGCCTTAGATGTCTAACTGTCAACACATAAGATGAACAAATCCCATCTTGACTAAATAAGCCTCTTAAATAGTTCATACCATACTTGAACATGGCTTTTATAATTGTCCGGTTAAGGACCAACACTTGACCATATCTAAGCATAACACTCCCTATACTTAAGCCCTGCTATGTATCTCAGGTGTTAAGGATACAAAGACAATACCTTTTAATCAAGTATCATTCACAATAGTGATCCATGAGATGATCTTGATGCGGGTCAGTTCAATACCAGTTATCTGAGAAGTACCTATGAAATTTGGTTACAACCCATTTCCTACCTTCATTCGGTGAAGGTCAATCAATCCAATTCATATTGGTCTTACTTCATAATTGTTCTCATAATTATAACCGACTATGAACCTTTAAAATAATAAGATTATTCGTGGATTAAACATGTTAATATAGAACACAAAAGGTATTGATGTTATGATCATATCCCAGTATATATCAAAACATTATATAATAGCTATTGTCACAATGTTCCAATTGAAGGGTTTTGAGCACTCTAACAACCTTATGGTGCACATGCAACCCTAGATGCTTTGGATCTATGTTTTCTCTAATTATACATGAAATTTGATTTTCCAAAGCACACATCCTAACTAGAATACAATTTGACAATTGAACAATAAAACTAGTTAGACAACTTACCTCTTAGTATGACTTGTAGTTCTTGGCCTTCAAAAGCTTTAGCACCTCAAGTGTGATGCCTCTAATGTGTCACAAACACCAAGTGTAAAAGGAGGCTTGAGAGAATAAGTTGCTTAGTACAAAAATCAATTTACACTCTCCAAGAATGTATGTGGCAACTGATTTTAGCTCTAGGGAGTTCCTTTTATAGTGTGACAAGTTCTAGGGTTACATCCATGCAAACCCTAATGTTCCATGACTCTTCATATTACTTAGGCTTCATTGGTTAAACCTCCATCGACTATCGATGTTGGTTAAGCCCTTCCTAAATAACCATGGATCATTGGCCCACACTATAAGAATCATTGATTTACCAAATCAGTCCCCGTATATTTAATTAGTCTCTTTCGATCACTAAATTAAGTCCAAATTAATTCTTGATCAATACTAATTAAATAATATGATTTCACATTAATATATTATACTTGTAATATATTAACAAATCACAAATAACCTTGCTCTCAAAATTCCATCCTATCAAATTGCATTGGTGAAGGCAACCCAAAAGGACCATGCTAATCTCGGGTCAAGTACATACTAATTATAGTTATTGGCTTAGACACCTTATCCAACAGTCTCCCACGTGAATAAGTCTAATAACTATAACTACAAGTATGACTTAAAACCGACTAGCAATCGTAGCTGTTAAAAGCCAATGTCGAACTCTGACCAAGTCAGTGACGCGTCCTTTAAATAAGGGATCATATAAGCCTCTGTTCTTCAAGATATCAGTCGGACAAATACATGGAACAATGTCATACTTATTGTCCAGCTGTTTGTTTCTCGATCTCCGATTTGTTTGACAGAGAACTTAATTGAACACATCAATTTAGTCCCGACCGGGACCGACACATAAGTCAAAACAAAATCATCGAGGGGCCAAATATATCACTTTTAATCCTCCAAGAATTTAAAGGAATGGATAAACTTCGATATTATATGTTTGTACTAACTATTCATTAAATCATACACAACAGTGCGTTTTATAACACCAAGTTACTGATGCGTTTTCGCACTATCAATATACAACCAAATCATATTTAACAACTCATATATATTGGTTTGAAGACTTATATGATATTATCATCTCACGATCACTCATGATAAATTCCATGAAGTGATTTAAGTGAGCGTGGGTTTAATCGAATACTCAGACCTTATGAGCACTCATGAATGTTGTAGCAAACTTTTGCTATGTTTAAACACTCTAGACAATCTACAAGCCAAATTCATGACAGTCTTGCCTCAATACCTACTTCCAAAGTATGATCGACTGTGGACAGTTTGAATAATATAATTATTCTGGAAGTCAAAACATGCAAAATGAAACAATAGTAAACAACTGACACAAGATAGTAACTTTACTCATAAATAAAACACCTTTTATTTAATCATCAAAGTCAATTACATTTTCTCTATTACAAGTTTCAAAATAGTTATCTAATCATTAAAACTAATATCATCCTTCAGCCAAATTCTCCTCGCATGTTGCAAATGCTTAACCCTACTCAGTCCCTTCATGAGGGGATCTGCTGGGTTCTCATCAGATGATACCCTCTTTACCACGAGGAGTCCTTCTTCCACCTAATGTCTTATGAAGTGATATCGCCTGTCGATGTGCCTGGATCTGCCATGATCCCTTGGTTCCTTAGTTAAGGCAACCGCACCCTCATTGTCACAGAAAATCTCCATAGGCTCCTTTATAGCCGGTACAACTCCAAGATCTCCAATGAAGTTCTTCAGCCATATTGCCTCCTTCGACGCTTCGCTTGCTGCTATTTACTCTGATTCACACGTTAAATCTTCTACAGTCTCCTGTTTGGAACTTTTCCAAGTTATTGCTCCTCCATTCAGGGTAAAAACCCAGCCCGAATGACATCATAATTTATCTCTGTCGGTCTGAAAGCTGGCGTCACTATATCCTGTGACTCTTAAGTCATCACTCCCCTGATATCTGCTGACCATGCTCAAAGCAAAGGCCACATCATGGCGAGTACAATTCATAGCATACATGAACGAACCAACTGCGAAAGCATATGGTACTCGACTCATCTCAGCTATTTCGGCCTCTATACTCGGACTCTGAGTCTTACTCAGTTTGGTATTGTCTTGGATGGGTAAGTCACCGTTCTTAGAATTCTCCATGCTGAACCGTTTCAACACCTTATCCAAGTAGGTACTTTGACTAAGTCCAATCAGTCTTTTACTCCTGTCTCTCAATATCCTTATCCCTAGAATGTAAGCAGCTTCTCCAAGCTCCTTCATAGCAAAACACTTCCCAAGCCAGGACTTAACCTCCTGCAAGGTTGGAATGTCATTTCCTATGAGTAGTATGTCATCCACATACAACACCAGAAAGCTAACTATACTCCTACTATCCTTGACATACACACAGGACTCATCCTCATTTCTCGAAAATCCAAACTCTTTGACTTTTTCATCGAAACAAAGATTCCATCTGCGAGATGCTTGTTTCAATCCATAAATGGATTTCTCAAGCTTACATACTCTATTAGGGTACTTTGCATTGACAAAACCCTATGGCTGACTCATGTAAACATCTTCGGCCAACTTCCCATTAAGGAAAGCGGTTTTGACATCCATTTTCCATATTTCATAGTCATGAAATGCAGCTGTGGCTTACATAACCCTAATAGATTTAATCTTCGCTACTGGTGAGAAGGTCTCATCAAAGTCAACTCCATGAGTTTGAGTAAAGCCCTTCGCAACCAGTCGTGCGTTATATGTATGTACTTTCCCATCCATGTCGGTCTTCTTCTTGAAGATCCATTTGCAGCTGACTGTCTTACGACCCGGTAGATTGTCAACCAAGTTCCAAACTTGATTGTCATACATGGACTAAGTCACGCTGTCCATAGCATCTTTCCACTTTGCAGACTCGGGGCCTGCCATGGCTTTCTTGTAATTGTTAGGTTCATCCAAATTTACCAGTGTGCTATCACTGATAAATGTATCACCCTCAGATGTTATATCGATACCATACAAAATAGGTGGAACACTAACTCTACTGTAATGCCTCAAAGGTATGGACTCGTCATTTGGTTCAACAGGAGTTTCCTCCTCAGGTTGATTGCTAGTGTTTAAGGTTCCTTCACCACATGACTCTTGAAGCTCTTCAAGGTCAATTTGCCTCCCACTGTCCCATTGGCCTATGAGTTCTCTCTCACGAAAGACTCCTCTTCTTGCAACGATGACAACATTGTCACTCGGTATATAGAAGAGATATCCAAAGGATTTTTGTGGGTAGCCGATGAAAATACACTGCTCACTACGAGGTTCGAGCTTGTCGTGAGTCTCGCGTGTCACGAAATCCTCGCAACCCTAAACCTTGATGTGTGCTAACGAGGGAACCTTCCCTGTCCACATCTCGTGAGGTGTTTTGGCAACCTTCTTAGTTGGGACTAGATTAAGGATATGGGCGGCAGTCTCTACGGCATACTGTCACAGCCCAAAAACGGAACGGCGGAAACATTCGGGGGTGGAGGACGTCATGTTTAGTATCACAAGTCATTCATCATAGTAATCAAAGTACTAAACAACCATTTCATTAGAAAGAAAGTTTTTACAATGTATGTGGTTCATATAACATGGACTACAAAGAAAATAACAAACAAGACATGAAGCTATTATGCTCCATCTTCTGAATCCCAGAGCGTGTACCTGTCTACTGGTCTCCTGAGAATACAAGTTATTTTGAAAGAGTAGATCAGCATTTAAACTGGTGAGTTCATAAGATTTTAGTGATGTAAGTAAGTTGTAAGAAAGTTGTAATAAGTTGTAAATAAGTTGTAGTAAGTTGTAAGTTCTTTTAGAAAAGTTTGCATGTTCCTCCAGAAAATCCTATATTTCCTGCTTTGATGAAAGATAAATAAAAATGACTCTACAATCCTTTCTATGAGTACTAAAAGGATACAAGTTATATAAAACCCAGAGTAAACAAAAAATCGGTTGTGTGTATCTGCCCTAAGCCCACAACCAAACAAGGAACAGGAAATGAGGCGGAAGGCACACATCCTATTCTTTGTTAGATCAGCGTTGTATATAACCCTGGCATATTCACATGGTACTCATGGAGTTAACTGTAATAGTTCCTTTATATTTGAAGAAAAGATCCTTTAAGAAAACCCTTATTTCTTTTAGTAAAAATGGTAACCACAGTAGTTCCTTCTATAATCACTTAGTTTATACTAGCTATATAAAATCTAATATCAAACAGATAGTTAGTTGTGTGAATCTGCCCTAAGCCCACAACCAAACAAGGAACAGGAAGTAAGGCGGAAAGCACACATCCAACTACTTATCGGGTATTAATTATATATAACCCTGATGTATAAACTAAGGTATTATAGAATTAACCACCTAAGGTCCTTTAAGTTATACTGGTTTCATAAAATGGATTAAACCCTTTACTGGTAAGTTTCTAGTTCTGTATACCAAATGTTCTATTTGAAAAGTATCTTTTGTACTAGAAAACGGTGCATTGAATTAGTGTCCTATGACCTGACCCATACCTGGTACCCTTTATGAATACTTGGTGTATACGGAACATATATATAGCTCAGATCGAATATATAGTAGGCTGGGTGAATCTCCTCTAAGCCCACAACCAAACAAGGAATTGGAAACGAAGCGGAAAGCACACATCCTACTACCTGTCGGATTCGATTAACATATATTCCTGATGTATAAGCTAAGGAATCATAAAGTTAGCATTATAGGCCCCTTTCTACTGAATGTACTAGACTCGACTGTTCTGTTTGTCGCTTGAAAAGATGTAAGTTTTCCCTAGTTTATAACTATCTTAACTCGAAAATAGTTTGCATTAACTTTCAAGTGGAACTGTCACTCTACGAAAGTAATGGGAAAATGTAAGTACATAGTTGTCTTTTGAATTGACATCCTGAAGTACTGATTACCTTAAAACAAGTTTGTTTTATTAAGGTCATAATGTGATGTGGTTGTACCCATACTATACGCTCTCCCTGCAAGAGATTTTGGTTACAAAACGCGTCTTCAGCAAACAAATTGCTAAGCCGTGAAATAGTCTCACATTAAAGTTATAGTAGTCTTGTATACCCAATTTATTATCACCTTTTGTTTAGAACAATGAGTTAGTGATCATTGGTATATTTTGTTAATCATGATTTGTTCTTCTGTTATAGTGTATAGTATTCTCTCTGTTATAGTGTATAGTGTTCTCTCTGTTATAGTGTATAGTGTTCTCTCTGTTATAGTGTATAGTCTTTACCTCCCTGATTCTCTTTATAGTGGGTTCTAGTATCTAGTATGAACTGAATCCCTAAACTATACCTATTATAGTTTACTAGTATGTTTACTTGAACTGTTACTTAAAAAGACTCATTTATCTACTAATTTATGATTGTACTTTAAAAACGGAGTTTTATAAACTATAAAGTAACATAACTTAAAAAGAGTTTTTGAAATGTTTTGATCACTTATAAAAACATAAGCAATCCCTTGAAAGATGTTTATAACAAACATTTACACAATTATCATTGTGTTCAACTTGTATTCCCCCCTTAAAAGCATTTAAAACAGTTTAAAAGATTGATTATAGGGGTATGAAGTCACCTTATGTGGGTGATTCAAACGAATATGCGCGTAAGGATGAGAAGTTCCACGAATGAAGTCCCGAGACACAAACGAGTCCTAATGACATATAATGTCATGTATTGGCATGAATATAGTGTTTAAAAGCAACTACATGCAAGGAAACACCTTTAGGGACTAGGAAACACTAGGGAGTGTGCGGCCATCGGTGTACGGCAATGGAGTGTACGGCCGTACACTCATGGTAAAAAGTGCACAAAAGTGTGTTTGAATGATAGGGCGGCTTGTGGGACTATTGCTCAACAAGGATGTGAACTAGATTCTCACTTTGGAGGCCCTTTAGGGGTGTTTTGAGGGGTGTAAGGCCACACATTGGTGTACGGCCGTACACTCCTTATGTTCCAGTTTAAATGTCGATTATAGGGTGTTTAACATTAGATCCTAACATATACTAAGCATAGGGAAAGGGTACTTACAATTTGGAGGCTCAAAAGGGTGATTTCAGCCACCAAGAACAAGTGTGTGTTATTGGTGTTCTTGGTGAAATGGATGAAGATTTGAAGATCTACCCAAAAAGATGATTTGCATGGATGAAATCAAAGGGTGTTACTAGGTTAAGAAGAATAACAACTAATCAAAATGAAGAAACGCTTACATTCTTGAAGATCGGGGTGAAAAGCTTGATGATAGTTAAGAGAAAACTCGAGTTCTTGACTTGGAAACTGAAGAAATGACTTAGAAATGAAGGATATCACACTTATGGAGGGGTTATACGTCCAACATGGGTGTACGGCCATACACTCCCTCTGATGGAGTGTTCGGCTCGATTTTAACGCGAAGAACTTTAGCTGACACTTCCCTAAACCCAATGCTTGAATGTACTGAGCTTAGAACCCTTAAACAGACTCTAAACAATGCTAATTGATAGCAGAAACGGGTCTGACACTCGGTTGGATTGAATGGCTGGACTTAAAAGGCCAAAATTTTCGGGTTGTCACATCAACCCCTCGTTAGATGGAATTTCGTCCCGAAATTAGCTTTCTTAGTAGTACTACTGGGGTTGGGCTACTGGGATTTGCAGAATAGACACTCGTAGACCTGGGCAACTTTGTCCTACTGTCCATGATAGGACTCATACTTGGTCCATCTATCACTACCTCGTGTATACAAGTCGTATATAATTAAGATTAGTTAGACGGTCGGATGTGCGACTCTGCCGCAGGTCCACAACCAAACAAGGAACAGGAGATAGGGAGGAAGCACACATACTAAAGATGCGTAATCATAATCATATACCACCCTCCCATATACACTGAATAGTGATAGGTGGGTTGTATTCGTCCTTAGCCTCTGTGCTCGAACTTGGTCTTCTGGACGAGTGGTATTTCGGGAAGGTCTGCTGAACATACGGCAGCAAGGCTTCGGAGGGCAAAGTACTCTTCGCGTGAGTACTTCGGGGTTTAGAATACGAGGCAGACGATTCCGAAGTCTGAGTCGGACTGTCGTTACGAATAACGAAGGTTTCGTGAATTTGACGGTCAAAGCGATAGAAACATATGAACTTAGTATGGTGAGGACCACGCCAATTCATGACGAATGATAGCAACGGACTCTTTACTGAACAAAGGTTTGGCTGATTTGAAAGAAACGTTTGTTATACGATGATGTACCCCTAGTGTGCTCGAAAATGTACTCTTTGTAAACGTTCTAGTGCTCTCTGTTTTCTCCTTGATGTTAACACTTCTACGTATCGTACCACGATGAGCGAGTACATACAATGAAAGTGCTTTGATAACTAGTGTCGATACTTTATACTACGATCCTCCTTGGTACCACTACGATTGCCTGGAATATACAAGTTATGAATAATTAAGACGAATTAGACAGTCGACTGAGTAACTCTGCCTCAAATCCACAACCAAACAAGGAACAAGAATTAAGGCGAAATCACTCACTCTAAGTATGCAAAATCTTAGCCATGCACAACCCTGATGTACATACTAAGCCATCATAGCTTCTCTGAACGGATCTTTTAGTTCTCTTGAATACTGTGACTTGTTCCGATAAGTGAGTTATTATAATTACTTTTAAATGTTTTCCCCAAGTTTTAATCTTATATAAATATAAATTAATTTGTAAAGTAATTCTTATTTTATTTCGAAAACGTACCGCTGCTCGCTGGCGACTCCGGGGTTGATTCTCATGCGGTGATCATCAGAATTCGTCCATCCACTCCTGAGTTCTTTGTTATCGGGCAGTCCCTCCTATAGTGTCCATTCTCACCACATCCATAGCAGGATTGGTTTTCTTCAACTCATGGGACTTGGGAGATCGGTTGAGCTGGTGCCCTACAGAAACGGACTGTGTGTCCCTTTCTGTGGCAGTTCAGGCACTGCATTTCCCGACATACTCCGGTGTGGTGATAGTTGCAGTTTCCACACTTCGGGAGAGTTCTAGCATATCGACTGGCAGGTGCTGGAGTAGCAGGTGTTGTGGCGGCGTACATAGTACTCGTTTGTTGCTCCTGCGGGGGTTCCTGTGTTTTTTGCTTCTTCTTCATTTTGTTCCCCGACTTCCGTTTATAGTCCTCTCCCCTTGATGACTCGGGAACGGGGACTACCACGCCATGGCGAACTCCATGGTCAATGAGTCACTGGGCCAGGAGTTTGGCACTATCGAATGTGGTTGGGTTAGAAGACAGTACATCTCCTTGAATCGGGGAAGATAGACCCTAGATGTATCTTTCTATCTTCTTGCTCTTCGGGGTAACCATCCCGGGGCATAGTGTTGCCAAGTCGCTAAACCTGTCAGTGTAGGCCACTATGTCTGAGCCGACCATAGTGTGCTCCCACAGTTCTTGTTCTAACTTTTAAACTTCGCCCCTCGGGCAGTATTCTTCCAGCATTAACTCTTTTAGGTTCTCCCTGATGGGTTTTGAGCATTCTAACACTTCCTAAGTGTACATGCAACCCTAATAACCTTGAATCTATGTTTTCTCTATATACATGCAAATTTCTTTTTCAAGGTTATTTCCTAACTAGCATGGCATGGGGATTACATAAAACATAAAACTAGTAGAAATACATACCTTGTTGTTGCTTGGATTCCTTCAAGACTTTGTGAGCCTAGCACCCCAAATGTTGTGCCTCAAATGCTTCACACAACACCACAAGACTTGGAATAACTTGAGAGAATATTTCTAGCACTCAAAATTGGTTGTGCCCTCTCTAGTAACACTATGTCCACTAGGTCCACTTTTTGCTAGCCATAGGGTTCCTTTTATAGTGTTGTCACAATTAGGGTTTACACATGAATGCCCTTAATTGTCATGACTCTTGATTTCCCATGACCCATGGATTTGTAACTCCCATGGACTATCCATGGAGCTCCATTTGGTTACATCCATAACCCATAAACCATGGATCATTAATCCACCATAAAAGAATTGATGATTGTCATAATCAACCCTATATATTTAATTAGTCTCACTTTGATCACCAAATTAATCCTAGATTAATACTTGATCAATACTAATTAAATAATACTATTATTAATATATTAGAACTTATAATATATTAATAATCATAAGTGCCTTATTCTCTCATTTAGTCTATCCAAGTATTGCAATGCCATGCAACCCAAATGGACCATGCCGGGTCGGGTCAAGTACATACCAAATAAAGTAAAGGACTTAGACACTATAACCAACAGTCTCCCACTTGGATAAGTCTAATAACTATATTGCAAATATGACTTCAAAATCCGACTAGCAATCGTAGCTCTTTCAAAGTCTCTCGGAACTGAGATGATGATGATACGCCATTTAAGATAAGTGATCATATAATCCTCTGTTCTCATGATATCAGTCGGACAAACACATGGAACATGGTCTTACTTATTGTCCAGCGTTTGTTTCTCGATCTCTGATTTGTTTCGACATAGAACTAAATTGAACACATCAATTATGTTCTGACCGGGCCCGGTACATAAGTCAAAACCAAATCATCGAGGGGCCCAGATATCTCTTCTATTTCTAGAAGGAACAGATAAACTTCGACTGATATGCTTGTACTAACTACTTGTTGAATTATTCACAAAGGCACGTTTTATAACATCAAGTTACCAATGCGTTTTCGTACAATCAATGAATAACCAACTCATAGTCAACAACTCATATCTCTAGGTTTGAAGATTTATATGATATTACCGTCTCACGATCACTCGAGATAAATTCCATGAAGTGATGCAAGTGAGCGTGGGTTGGATCCAATACTCAGCCCTTATGAGTACTCATGAATGTTGTAGCAACCATTGCATTGTCCAAAGCACTTTTAGACAAATCATACAAGCCAAATTCATGACAGTCTTAAATCAATACTTACTTCCAAAGTTTGACTGACTGTGGATGGTTTGAATAATAACATAATTATTCTGGAAGTGAAAACATGCAAAATTGAAACATAGTAAACAATCAACACAAGATAGTAACACCTTACTCATAAATAAATAACAACTTTTATTTATCATCAAATGTCAATTACATTTTACAAGTTTCAGGAATCTAATTATTGAAACTAATATCATCCTTCAGCCCAATGCGCCTCGCATGCTGTAAATGCTTAACCCTGCTCAGTCCCTTCGTGAGGGGATCTTCCGGGTTCTCATCTGATGATACCCTCTTAGCCACGAGGAGTCCTTCTTCTATTAGATGTCTTATGAAATGGTATTTTCTGTCAATGTGCCTAGATCTCCCGTGATCTCTCGGTTCCTTAGCCAAAGTAACCGCACTTTCGCTGTCACAGAAAATTTCCATTGGCTCTTTTATAGCTGGTACAACTCCAAGGTCTCTGATGAAGTTCTTTAGCCATATCGCCTCCTTAGCTGCTTCACTTGCTGCTATGTACTCTGATTCACAAGTAGAATCAGCTACTGTCTCCTGCTTGGAACTTTTCCAAGTAATTGCCCCTCCATTTAGGATAAAGACCCAGCCGGACTGAGAGCGGAAATTATCCCTATCAGTCTGGAAGCTAGCATCGCTATACCCTTCCACTCTCAAGTCATCACTGCCTCCGAGGGTAAGGACCCAGTCCTTAGTCCTCCGCAGATACTTGAGAATGTTCTTTACCGCTGTCCAGTGTGCCTTGCCAGGGTTCCCTTGATATCTACTGACCATGCTCAAAGCAAAGGCCACATCAGGGCGAGTACAAGTCATAGCATACATGATCGAGCCCACAGCGGAAGCATATGGTATACGACTCATCTCAGCTATCTCAGCCTCTGTACTCGGACTCTGAGTCTTACTTAGCTTGGCATTACTCTGGATTGGTAATTCTCCTTTCTTGGAATCTTGGATACTGAACCTCTTCAGTACCTTATCCACATAAGTACTTTGACTAAGTCCAATTAGTCTCTTACTCCTATCTCTCAATATCCTTATCCCTAGGATATAGGCGACTTCCCCAAGGTCCTTCATAGCGAAACACTTCCCAAGCCAGGACTTAACCTCCTGCAAGGTTGGGACGTCGTTTCCTATGAGAAGTATGTCATCCACATACAACACCAACAAGCTAACTATGCTCCCACTAGCCCTGACATACACACAAGACTCATCCTCACTCCTAGAAAAGCCAAACTCTTTGACTTTCTCATCAAAGCAAAGATTCCATCTGTGAGATGCTTGTTTCAATCCATAAATGGATTTATCAAGCTTACACACTCTATTAGGGTATCTTGTATCGACAAAACCCTCTGGTTGAGCCATGTAAACATCCTCAGCCAACTTTCCATTAATGAAAGCGGTTTTGACATCCATTTTCCATATTTCATAATCATGAAATGCAGCTATGGCTAACAATACTCTAATAGACTTAATCTTAGCTACTGGTGAGAAGGTCTCATCATAGTCAACTCCCGGAGTTTGAGTAAAGCCCTTCGCAACCAGTCGCGCTTTATAAGTGTGTACCTTCCCATCCATGTCGGTCTTCTTCTTGAAGATCCATTTGCACCCAACTGTCTTACGACCTGGTACACTGTCAACCAAGTTCCAAACTTGATTGTCATACATGGACTGAATCTCGCTGTCCATAGCCTCCTTCCATTTAGCAGACTCAGGGCCTGCCATGGCTTCCCTGTAATTATTAGGTTCATCCAAATCTATTAGTGTACTATCACTGATAAATGTATCACCTTCAGTGGTGATGTGATAACCATAATAAAAATCAGGTGTGTTCCTCACCCTAGTGGAACGTCTTGGAGGTACAGACTCATCTATCGGATCAACATGAGTTTCCTCCTCAGGTTGGTCGATAGCATTTGAGGTTCCTTCACCACTTGACTCTTGAAGCTCTTCAAGGTCAATTTGCCTCCCACTGTCCCCTTGGCTTATGAATTCTCTCTCACGAAAGACTCCTCTTCTTGCCACAAAAACCACATTATCACCGGGTCTGTAGAAGAGGTAACCAAAGGATCTCTGTGGGTAGCCGATGAAAATACACCTCTCACTTCGAGGTTCAAGCTTATCATGAGTCTCACGCCTCACGAAAGCTTCACAACCCCAAATCTTGATGTGGTCCAAATTGGGAACTTTCCCAGTCCACATCTCGTGAGGTGTTTTGGCAACCTTTTTAGTAGGGACTAGATTAAGGATATGGGCGGCAGTCTCTAAGGCATACCCCCAGAAAGAGATTGGTAACGAAGCTCGACTCATCATGGAACGAACCATATGCAACAAGGTTCGATTGCGCCTCTCAGCTACACCATTCAACTGTGGTGTCCTGGGATGTGTCAATTGTGAGACAATCCCACATTCCTTAAGATAGTCAAGGAACTCAATGCTAAGATACTCTCCTCCTCGATCGGATCGGAGCATCTTGATGTTCCTGCCCAATTGATTCTCAACTTCCTGCTTAAACTCTTTGAACTTTTCAAAGGTTTCTAACTTATGCTTGATTAAGTAAATATATCCATATCTATTGTAATCATCAGTAAAAGTCACATAATAGCGATTAGCATCCCTTGTAGCAACTCTGAAGGGCCCACACACAACCGTGTGTACAAGGTCCAACAAACCTTCACCCCTATCACAAGTACCTGTGAAGGGTGACTTTGTCATTTTTCCAAGTAAACAAGACTCGCAACTATCATCTGACTTGAGGTCAAATGATTCCAAGACTCCAGCCTTTTGGAGTTGGCCTATGCGCTTCTTGTTAACATGTCCAAGACGACAATGCCACAAGGATGCTTTATCCAAGCTATCTGAAGAATCAATATACAACACATTATTTCCTAGATTGTCTACAACATTCACGGCTTCATATACACCATCACAAGGTAATGCTTTAAAGTAAAATACATCATTGTAATAAACATTAATAGCACCATTTTTATTATCAAATGAAAATGTAAAACCTTGTTTGTACAAGCCATGAAAGGAAATAATATTTCTCGCCATTTCGGGCGAGTAACAACACTTATTCAAATCTAACATTAACCCATTATTAAGCAATAAAGAATAAACTCCTATCTTGGTAACAGGTGATGCTTTCCTGTTGCCCATGACTAAGTTTATCTTCCCGTGCTCCACTTGCTCACTTCTTCTTAGTGCCTGCAAATCAGTACAAATGTGAATACCACACCCTATATCAAGCACCCAAGAATTAGCATTAGATGAGTTGTTAGACAATATTGTGTAAATACATGCATGGGTGGGTTTAACCTTCCCATCCTTTATATCTTGCAGATATTTAGGGCAGCTTCGCTTGAAGTGTCCCTTATCCTGGCAATAGAAGCACTGTGCTTCCTTTGGGTTTGAAGAAGGAGTAATGGGACCTTTCTTTGTCCCACTTAAAGAGGAACCATCAAGAGTCTTACCCTTGGTACCCTTCGAAGGGTTTTTCCTCTTCTTACCCTTTCCCTGCCCAATAGCCAGAACAGGGGCTGTTGAAGGAGTAGAAGTAGCAACCGCTTTACCCTTAAGGTCATTTTCAGCTGTCCTTAAGAGTCCTTGAAGTTTGCTAAGTGTGACTTCCTCCTTGTTCATATGATAAGTCATACGAAACTGATCATAACTTGGAGGTAAGGAATGGAGAATGATGTCAATCGCTATTTCCTCAGGAAAGTCAACATTTAGCTTCAGCAACCGGTCAACGAACCTTTATATCTTCAGCAAGTGACCGGTGATGGGTTCACCATCCTTCATCCTTGCGGTTATCATGGAGGAGATGATTTCATACCTCTCTTGACGCGCGCTCTGATGGTATCTTTCCATCAGATCCAGGTGCATCTCATAGGGGTAGAAATCTTCATAGGATTTTTGAAGTTCAGGAGTCATGGTGGCCATCATGATGCATGCTACCTTAGTAGCATCCTTTTCATGTGCAACAAACTCCACAAACTCTTCAGGAGTAGCAGTGGCTTCATTTACAACCTTAAGCTCCCTATCGAGGACATATTCTTTGTCCTCATAGCGGGTAATCATTCTGATGTTTTTTATCCACTCATTGAAATTGGATCCATCAAAGATGACCTTACCACACAAGTTCATAAGGGAAAAGGAGCCTGTTGGGTTTGAGCCAGAAGCATTGTTGGAAGACATCTGAAAGGAAAGAAAGACAAGTTTCATTAGATTAGGAATCCTTAATAATTCACCCAAATGAAATATTAAGGCTAGGATCCAACAAACTATTTATAGTTGGAAGAGGGATGTCGTAATCCATACTATAAAATATTTGAAGGTAGGTAAATGACGATTTACCAATTTCCACCATAAGAACGAAATATTTTATTATTAGGTTTTATTGGTTTTGAAACTCCTAGATCTTTTGAGATACATTGAACTTTTCAATGGCATGTTTGAATCTCGATTGTGCCCTCTCAAGTTTGTGACTGGGATGCCGAGGATCACAAACAAGGTGTGAATAACCATACAAATTGACTTGGTACCCTCAACAATATTACCTAATCGATGTGCCGGTTAACCACACACGCTCCACCGATCTATAATGAAGTCAAGTTACCCTTTGCCACTCTTACTAGTCCATGTTAGTGTGCCGGTTAACCACACACGCTCCACTAACGACTTGGTAAGGTACAAAGTGTAATTTTATGGGCTAGCACCAATTTCACATTTTCCTAAAGTAACTAAGATTGGGAATTTATAATGTATAGTTACTTTATAATTCATTATACTTTTTAACGAGTATTTAAAGTCGTATCCTACCCGTTCGGCTAACGACCCTCCACCGATTAAGGAAGCGGTGGGTGAGAGTGGACACCCATTAAGTCACCATTTTATAGGCAACAACCTTATACCCCCCTTATAGACCGGCTTCGTGAATGAGGCCTACTAACGGTAAGAATGACATATTCTTATACATATCTATATAATAAAATTATAATAATAGTATAAGTGTTGATTTTTAAACCTTTTAAAAATCTAAGGTTCAATTTGGAATTAAAGTATTAGAGTGTAAGACTTTTCAAATTCCAAAACTTGAGGGTAAGAATTGAAACTATTCCAAGTCTCTTCAATTTGTAACTTATGAGTTTTAATGGTTCATAAAATGAAGACTCTTCATTTTATGAAACCTCTTTAGTTCTTTAATCACAATTAAAAGAAGTGACTTTTGGTTATCCATAACTTGAGGACAAGTTATGGACACCATCATAGCCATTAAGATCATGAATTAAACACACATGGTGGTTACACATAATTCCTATGATCTTCTAAAAACTCATAAGAACACAAATTCATGTCAAGCAATTTCAAGAAATCATATAAACATATACAATACTTGAAAATTGATAAAAGTCATGTAAAATGGGTTAACATAATCATTATCATTTTGAAAAACAGATTTTACAAGTCCAAAACAGATTGGGATAATGATCTTAATCCATTTCCAGCAACAAAACTCGAAAAAACTGCCCAGCACGCTCCTACTCGCCGAGTGCACTATTCTACTCGGCGAGTAGAATGAATTTGTTCATGGACTCGGCGAGTCCTCCCCATGGACTCGGCGAGTACAGTCGTCAGAGTGCAGAATTTTCGATTTTTAAGCAGTTTTGCATCAAGTATACAGAAAACAATCCTAGGCTCTGATACCACTGATGGGTTTTGAGCATTCTAACACTTCCGAAGTGTACATGCAACCCTAATAACCTTGAATCTATGTTTTCTCTATATACATGCAAATTTCTTTTTCAAGGTTATTTCCTAACTAGCATGGCATGGGGATTACATAAAACATAAAACTAGTAGAAATACATACCTTTTTGTTGCTTGGATTCCTTCAAGACTTTGTGAGCCTAGCACCCCAAATGTTGTGCCTCAAATGCTTCACACAACACCACAAGACTTGGAATAACTTGAGAGAATATTTCTAGCACTCAAAATTGGTTGTGCCCTCTCTAGTAACACTATGTCCACTAGGTCCACTTTTTGCTAGCCATAGGGTTCCTTTTATAGTGTTGTCATAATTAGGGTTTACACATGAATGCCCTTAATTGTCATGACTCTTGATTTCCCATGACCCATGGATTTTTAACTCCCATGGACTATCCATGGAGCTCCATTTGGTTACATCCATAACCCATAAACCATGGATCATTAATCCACCATAAAAGAATTGATGATTGTCATAATCAACCCTATATATTTAATTAGTCTCACTTTGATCACCAAATTAATCCTAGATTAATACTTGATCAATACTAATTAAATAATACTATTATTAATATATTAGAACTTATAATATATTAATAATCATAAGTGCCTTATTCTCTCATTTAGTCTATCCAAGTATTGCAATGCCATGCAACCCAAATGGACCATGCCGGGTCGGGTCAAGTACATACCAAATAAAGTTATGGACTTAGACACTATATCCAACACTCCCAACCCATTGAGTTAGCCACTGGTAGGGTTAGTGACTTAACATGGCTATTCCACCATGTCAGGGCTCTGTCGGAGAAGGTGCAGGCATCACACTTCACTTTGCTCCCTTCTGGGCACGAACAGATTGCAAAGACCGAATATGTTTTCTCGAACCATCGCATCAGAGCAATGACTCCACCATTTCCATTAAAGGAATTGGGTTTGCAGTTCATGAAGTCCTTGTACGAACACTCCCTTGGGTGTCCGTGAGTATCTCCGGGGTTGGTTAAGTGGGTACCGCTACCAGATCCGAGGGTACCACTTTCGCTGACGCGAGCAGGAGCAGTTGCTACTGTGGCGTATATTGCTGCTTGCAGAGAAGCAGGATCGAACTATGGAGGAGGTAGTGGTGTTTGAGTTGGAGTTATTGGAGTACTGCATCTATTTGATCTACGAGGAGGCATATTTGCTAAAAGAATACAAAGATGAGATGGAATAAGTCTATAGCAGTGGATATAAGCCAAAAGCTGAAAGATAAGGTTATCCTAGTTCTGAGTGTATCGGGTCCTGACTTTCACAGGGTTCTGGAAACAATTCATAAAATAGTCTATACCAAATAAACTTTATGAATTAGAAATGGCTATCCTCGAATGAATATCTATGACCTTAATAACTGTTACCAGTTGCACAAAAGAAAATAATCCTAACACATAATGTGAGCAGTATCTCCACTAACTCATTAAGTTATACAATATTATTATTTATTAGTGTGACGCATAAGACGTTTTGGTTAGTTCGACTGACCCTTCTTTGAAAACATCTCATGAACCTGCTCTTGTTCCTCCTTGACTCTTCTGTTGACTGCTATGAGGAAGTGGTTACATCTATCTGGGTTTGTCGTGCGAGAATGGAAGTGACTAAAGAATCTATGAGATTTAAGTGAAACATTATGGGGTGATCCTTCCAGAGTCCTCCTATAATTGCACAATGTATACAAGTTGTATATAATTTAAGATTAAATAGACCTTCGAATAAGTGATCCTAGTCCAAAACCACAACCAAACAAGGAACAGGTAGTGAAGCGTACATCACAAATTCTAAGTCTATGAAATCTCAATTATATAAAACCTTGGAAGTATACATTGCAAGATTATAGACCTATCCGTAAGGGTCTTTTAAGTTATCACATAAGTTATTTATATAGTGCCTAAAATACTCCTATTGTATTTTAATGTAATGTACTTGGTATGTTTTAAACTTGTTGTTGTGTTATAGTATCATAAAATACTCCCATAGTATCTTATCCTTATGTACTGATCCCTTGACTAGTGTTAGGTAAGTTTTAAGACTGTTGCAACACCACATCACTCCCAAACACATGTCGGTCACATCTCAAATGAATATAGTTGATCAAGCTATATTGATCCTAGCTATGATTAAATAACTGTCCAGGTTTGACCGTAGTGTTCAACCTTTAAATACTTATGTTTTGTTCTTCTTGTGATACTTGTTCTAGTATGTATATATGTATAAGCACGTATGTATACTTTTATAAGGTATCGTTATATATTTAAAATATATTATTATCCAGAGCACTTCGAGCCCATTGTATTTATAGTTGTATATTTTTTATCGGTTGATATACTTAGTTCACTATAAACAATGCTCTGATACCAATCTGTCACACCCCAAAACCGGAACGGCGGAAACGTTCGGGGTTGGAGGACGTCATGTTTAGTATCACAACTCATGCATCATAGTAATCAAAGTACTAAACAACCATTTCATTAGAAAGAAAGTGTTTACAAAGTATGTGGTTCACATAACATAGACTACAAATCAAATAACAAACAAGACATGAACCTATTATGCTCCATCTTCTGAATCCCAGAGTGCGTACCTGTCTACTGGTCTCCTGAGAATACAAGTTATTTTGAAAGAGTAGATTAGCATTTAAGCTGGTGAGTTCATAAGATTTTAGTGATGTAAGTAATTTGTAAGAAAGTTGTAGTAAGTTGTAGTAAGTTGTAAGTTCTTTTAGAAAAGTTTTCCTGTTCCTCCAGAAAATCCTATATTTCCTACTTTGATGAAAGATAAGTAAAAATGACTCTACAATCCTTTCTATGAGTACTAAATGGATACAAGTTACATAAAAACCAAAGTAAACAAACAATCGGTTGTGTGTATCTGCCCTAAGCCCGCAACCAAACAAGGAACAGTAAATGAGGCGGAAGGCACACATCCCATTGTTTGTTAGATCATCGTTGTATATAACCCTGACATATTCACTTGGTACTCACGGAGTTAACTGTAATAGTTCCTTTATATTTGAAGAAAATATCATTTAAGAAAACCCTTATTTCTTTTAGTAAAAATGGTAACCACAGTAGTTCCTTCTATAATAACTTAGTTTATACTAGCTATATATAATCTAATATCGAACAGATAGTTAGTTGTGTGAATCTGCCCTAAGACCACAACCAAACAAGGAACAGGAAGTAAGGCGGAAATCACACATCCAACTACCTATCGGGTATTAATTATATATAACCCTGATGTATAAACTAAGGTATTATATAATTAACCACCTAAGGTCCTTTAAGTTATACTGGTTTCATAAAATGGATTAAAGCCTTTACTGGTAAGTTTCTAGTTTTGTATACCAAATGTTCTATTTGAAAAGTATGTTTTGTACTACAAAAGGGTTCATTGAATTAGTGTCCTATGACCTGACCCATACCTGGTACCCCCTATGAATACTTGGTGTATACGGAACATATATATAGCTAAGTTCGAATAGATAGTAGGCTGGGTGAATCTGCTCTATGCCCACAACCAAACAAGGAACAGGAAATGAAGCGGAAAGCACACATCCTACTACCTGTCGGATCCGATTAATATATATTCCTGATGTATAAGCTAAGGAATCATAAATTTAGCTATATAGACCCCTTTCTACTAAATGTACTAGACTCAACTGTTCTGTTTGTCGCTTGAAAAGATGTAACTTTTCCCTAGTTTATAACTATCTTAACTCGAAAATAGTTTGCATTAACTTTCAAGTGGAAATGTCACTCTATGAAAGTAATGGGAAAATGTAAGTACACAGTTGTCTTTTGAATTGACATCCTGAAAAACTGATTGCCTTAAAACAAGTTTGTTTTATTAAGGTCATAATGTGATGTGGTTGTACCCATACTATACGCTCTCCTTACAAGAGATTCTGGTTACAAAAGGCTTCTTCAGCAAACAAATTGCTAAGCCGTGAAATAGTCTCACATTAAAGTTATAGTAGGCTTCTTCAAACGAATATGCGCGTAAGGATGAGAAGTTCCACGAATGAAGTCCCGAGACACAAACGAGTCCTAATGACATATAATGGCATATATTGGCCTGAATATAGTGTTTAAAAGCAACTACATGCAAGGAAACACCTTTAGGGACTAGGAAACACTTGGACCAAGTGTTAGAATTGATGGGTTTTGAGCATTCTAACACTCCTAAGGTGTACATGCAACCCTAGAAACCTTGGATCTATGTTTTCTCTAAAATACATGCAAATTTGATTTCCAAGGTTTACAACCTAACTAGTATGTTATTGGGTACTTGTAATACAAAACTTTAAGTAGAATAACATACCTTTCTTTTGTGGTTGATTGGTTGGAGTTTTGGAGCCTAGCACCAATAGTGTGGATGCCTCAAGTGGTGTCACAAATCACCCAAAACAACTTGGAAATACTTGAGAGAATATGATTCTTCCTAAAATCGGCCCACCCTTGTTTCTCACACACACTAGTGCCAATTCTAGAACCAAGGCCCTCTTTGTATACTATGGAGGATTAGGGTTACACCCTAATACCCATGACTCTTCATTTCCCTAGGATCCATGGGTTAAAAGCTCCATGGACTATCCATGGACTTCCATATACTCTTAGCCTATCCTAAATAAATCTTAGCCCATTCCATATATATGCAAGAGTCCATATTTAATTAGTTCCATTTGATCATTGAATTAATTCCATAAATCAAATCTTTATCAACACTAATTAAATAATATTAATATATATTATAACAAATAATATATTAATGGATCATAAACATCTTATTCTCAAAAATATATCCATACAACTTGTTAGGTGAAGTGCAACCCAAATGGACCATGCCGGATCGGGTCAAGTCATACCAAATATAGTTACGGACTTAGACACCTTATCCAACAGTCTCCCACTTGGATAAGTCTGATAACTATAGCTGCAAGTATAACTTCAGGAACCAACCAGCAATCGTAGCTCTTTTAAAACTCTGTTGAACTATGAAGCGCCATTTTAGATAAGTGATCATATTATCCTCTGTTCTCAAGATATCAGCCGGACAAATACATGGAACAATGTCGTACTTATTGTCCAGCAGTTGTTTCTCGATCTCTGATTTGTTTGACATAGAACTAAATTGAACACATCAATTAGGTTCTGACCGGGCCCGACACATAAGTCAAAACCACGAGGGGCCCAGGTATCACTTCTATTGCTAGAAGGAACAAATAAACTCGGACTCATATGCTTATACTAACTACTAGCTGAATTATGCACAAAAGCACGTCTTATGACATCATGTTACTGATGCGTTTTTGTTCAATCAGTGGACAACCAACTGATAGTCAACAACTCATATCTCTAGGTTTGAAGATATATATGATAGTATCGTCTCACGATCACTCGAGATAAATTCCATGAAGTGATACAAGTGAGTGTGGGTTTAATCCAATACTCAGACCTTATGAGCACTCATGAATGTTGTAGCAACCATTGCTATGTCTAATGCACCTTAAACAAATCTTACAAGCCAGATTCATGACAGTCTTGATTCAATACTTACTTCCAACGTATGACCGACTGTGGAGAGCTTGAATAAAAAAATTATTCTGGAAGTCAAAACATGCAAAATTGAAACAATAGTAAACGATCAACATAGGATAGTAACACTTTACTCATAAATAAATAACAACTTTTATTTAATCATCAAAGGTTAATTACATTTTACAAGTTTCAAAACTATCTAATTATTAAAACTAATATCGTCTCTCAGCCTGATGCTTCTTGCATGCTGCAAATGCCTAACCCTAGTCAGTCCCTTCGTGAGGGGATCTGCACGATTATCTCTGACGATACCTTCTTTGCCACGAGGAGTCCTTCTTCTATATTGTGTCTTATGAAGTGATATTTTCTGTCAATGTGTCTGGATCTGCCATGATCTCGTGGTTCCTTGGCTAAGGCAACCGCATTATTGTTGTCATAGAAAATCTCCATAGGCTCATGTATAGCTGGTACAACTCCAAGGTCTCCAATGAAGTTCTTCAGCCATATTGCCTCCTTTTCCGCTTCACTTGATGCTATGTACTCTGATTCACAAGTAGAATCAGCTATTATCTCCCGCTTGGAACTTTTCCAAGTAACTGCTCCCCCATTCAAGGTAAAGACCCAGCCTGACTGAGAGCGGAAATTATCCCAGTCAGTCTGAAAACTAGCATCACTATACCCAACCACTCTCAAGTCATCACTCCCACCAAGGGTAAGAACCCAGTCCTTTGTCCTCCGCAGGTACTTGATAATTTCTTTACTGCAGTCTAGTGAGCCTTGCCAGGATTTCCCTGATATATGTTGACCATGCTCAAAGCAAAGGCCACATCAGGACGAGTACAAGTCATAGCATACATGATCGATCCAACAGCAGAAGCATATGGTAATCGACTCATCTCAGCTATCTCAGCCTCTGTACTCGAACTCAGAGTTTTACTCAATCTGGCATTGTGCTGGATTGGTAACTCTCCTTTCTTGGAATTCTCCATGTTGAACCACTTCAACACTTTATCCAAGTCGGTACTCTGGCTAAGTCCAATTAGTCTTTTACTCATGTCTCTCAATATCCTTATCCCTAGGATATAGGCAGCTTCCCCAAGGTCCTTCATAGAGAAACACTTCCCAAGCCAGGACTTAACCTCCTGCAAGGTTGGGATGTCATTTCCTATGAGTAGCATGTCATCCACATACAACACCAAAAAGCTAACTATACTCCAACTAGCCCTAACATATACACAGGACTCATCCTCGCTCCTCGAAAAGCCAAACTCTTTGACTTTCTCATCAAAGCAAAGATTCCATCTGTGAGGTGCTTGTATTAATCCATAAATGGATTTCTCAAGCTTACACACTCTATTAGGGTACTTTGCATTGACAAAACCCTCTGGCTGAGCCATGTAAAAACATCCTCAGCCAACTTTCCATTAAGGAAAGTGGTTTTGACATCCATTTGCCATATTTCATAATCATGAAATGCAGCAATGGCTAGCATAACCCTAATAGACTTAATCTTTGCCACTGGTGAAAAGGTCTCATCATAATCAACTCCCGGAGTTTGAGAAAAGCCCTTTGCAACCAGTCGTGCCTTATAAGTGTGTACAATACCATCCATGTCGGTCTTCTTCTTGAAGATCCATTTGCACCCAACTGTCTTACGACCTGGTACATTGTCAACCAAGTTCCAAACTTGATTGTCATACATGGATTGTATCTCGCTGTCCATAGCCTCTTTCCATTTAGCAGCCTCAGGGCCTGTCATGGCTTTCGTGTAGCTGTAGGTTCATCCAGACTTACTAGTGTACTATCACTGATAAGCATATCACCTTCCGCAGTAATATGGAAACCATAGTAATGCTCAGGTGCATTCCTAACTCTCGTGGAACGCCTCAGAGGTATGGGCTCATCTATCGGATCAACAGGAGTTTCCTCCTCAGGTTGGTCACTAGTGTTTGAGGTTCCTTCACCATTTGACTCTTGAATCTCTTCAAGGTCACTTTGCCTCTCACTGTCTCCTTGTCTTACAAATTCTCTCTCACGAAAGACTCATCTCCTTGCCATAAAGACCACATTCTCACTGGGTCTGTAGAAGAGGTAACCAAAGGATTTATGTAGGTAGCCGATGAAAGCCTCGCAACTCCAAATCTTGATGTGGTCCAGATTGGGAACTTTTCCAGTCCACATCTCATGAGGTGTTTTAGGAACCTTCTTTATGGGGACTAGATTAAGGATATGGGCGGCAGTCTCTAAGTCATACCCCCAGAATGAGATTGTTAACGAAGCTCGACTCATCATGGAACGAACCATGTCCAACAAGGTTCGATTGCGCCTATCAGCTACACCATTCAGTTGTGGTGTCCTATGAGGTGTCAATTGTGAGACAAGCCCACATTCCTTAAGATAGTCAAGGAACTCAATACTAAGATACTCTCCTCCCCGATCGGATCGGAGCATCTTGATGTTCCTGCCCAGTTGATTCTCCACTTCCTGCCTAAACTCTTTGAATTTCTCAAAGGTCTCTGACTTATGCTTGATTAAGTAGATATATCCATATCTGTTGTAATCATCAATAAAAGTCACATAGTAGCGATTAGCATCCCTAGTGGCGGTTTTGAAGGGTCCACACACATTTGTGTGTATGAGGTCCAACAAACCTTCACCCCTCTCACAAGAACCAGTGAAGGGTGACTCGCAACTATCATCTAACTTTAGGTCAAATGACTCCAAAACTCCAGCCTTTTGGAGTTGGCCTATGCGCTTCTCGTTAACATGTCCAAGACGACAATGCCACAAGGATGCTTTATCTAGACTATTTGAAGAATCAATACAAAATACAGTATTTCCTAGATTATCTACAACATTCACAGCTTCATATACACCATCATAAGGTAATGCTTTAAAATAAAACACATCATTATAAAAATCATCAATAGCATCATTTTTATTATCAAATGAAAATGTGAATCCTTGCTTGTACAAACTATGAAACGAAATAATATTTCTCGGCATTTTTGACGAGTAACAACATTTATTCAAATCTAAAGTTAACCCATTATTAAGCAATAAAGAATAAACTCCAATCTTGGTCACAGGTGATGCTTTCCTATTACCCATGATTAAGTTTATCTTCCCGTGCTCCACTTCTTCACTTCTTCTTAGGCCCTGCAAATCAGTACAAATGTGAATACCATAACCTGTATCAAGAACCCAAGAGTTAGAACGCAATGAGTTTTTAGACAATATAGTATAAATACCTGCATGGGTGGGTTTAACTTTCCCATCTCTTACATCCTGCAAGTATTTGGGGCATCTTCGTTTCTAGTGCCCCTTTTCCTGGCAGTAGAAGCACTGTGCTTCTTTAGGGTTTGAAGAAGGAGGAATGGAACCTTTCTTGGTTCCACTTGAAGAGGAGCCATCAAGGGACTTTCCCTTGGTACCCTTCGAAGGGGTCTTCCTCTTCTTCCCTTTTCCTTTCCCAATTGCCAGAACAGGGGCAGTAGTAGGAGTAGGAATAACAGTTGATGTACTTTTTAGGCCACTTTCAGCGGTCCTTAAAAGTCCTTGAAGCTTGCTGAGTGTGACTTCCTCCTTGTTCATATGATAAGTCATGCGAAACTGATCATAACTTGGAGGTAAGGAATGGAGAATAATGTCAATCTCGATCTCCTCAGGAAAGTCCACATTAAGCTTCAATAACCGGTCCACGAACCTTTGCATTTTCTGCAAGTGACCGGTGAGGGATTCTCCCTCCTTCATCCTAGTTGTTATCATGGAGGAAATAATTTCATACCTCTCCTGACGAGCACTCTGATGGTACCTATCCATCAGATCCTGGTGCATCTCAAAAGGGTAGAAATCTTCATAGGATTTCTGGAGTTCTGCAGTCATTGTGGCCAGCATGATGCAAGATACCTTAGTGGCATCTTTCTCCTGGGTAATTTACTCAGCAACCTCTTCAGGAGTAGCATTCGACTCATCAACAACCTTCAGTTCTCTGTCAAGGACATACTCCTTCCCCTTATAGCAAGTAATCATTCTGATGTTCCTAATCCATTCATTGAAATTTAAACCATCAAAAGTGACTTTCCCACACAAGTTCATTAGGGAAAAAGAGCCTGTAGGTTTTGAGCCAGCAGCAGTGTTGGAAGACATCTGAAAGAAAGAAAGACAAGTTTTATTAGATAAAGAGTCCTTAATAAGTCACTCAAATGAAATATTAAGGCTAGGACCCTACAACCTATTTATAACTGGAAGAGGGATGCCGTTATCCAAGTTATAAAATAGTTGAAGGTAGGTAAATGACGATTTACCAATTTCCACCATGAAAACGAAATAGATTATTAAGTTTTATTGGATTTGAAATTCCTAGATCTTTTGAGATACATTGAACTTTCAATGGCATGTTTCAATCTCGATTGTGCCCTCTCAAGTTTGTGACTGGGATGCCGAGGATCACAAACAAGGTGTGAATAATCATGCAAATTGACTTGGTACCCTCAACTTTATCACCTAATCGATGTGTCGGTTAACCACACGCGCTCCACCGATCTATGATAAAATCAAGTTACCCTTTGCCACTCTTACTAGTCCTTATTAGTATGTCGGTTAGCCACATACGCTCCACTAACGACTTTGTAAGGTACAAAGTGTAATTTCATGGGTTAGAACCTATTTCACATTTTCCTAAAGTAACTAATATTGGGAATTAATAAAGCTTTAGTTACTTTATAATTTCATTATAGTTTTAATGAGGATTAAGGTCCTATCCTACCCGTTCGGCTAATGACCCTCCACCAGTCAAGGAAGCGGTGGGTGAGAGTGGACACCCATTAAGCTGCCATTTTATAGGCAACAACCTTATACCCCCCTTATAGACCGACTTCGTGAATGAGGCCTACTTGCGGTAAGATTGACTTATTCTTATACATATCTATATAAATAAGATTATAATAATAGTATAACTGTTGATTTTTAAACTTTTTAAAAATCTAAGGTTTAAATTTGGAATTAAAGTATTAAAGTGTAAGACTTAACAAATTCCAAAACTTGAGGGAAAGTTTTGAAACTATTTCAACACTCTTCAATTTGTAACTTATGAGTTTTAATGGTTCATAAAGTTGAAGACTCTTCACTTTATGAAACCTCCTATTCTTTAATGACAACTTTTAAAGAAGTGACTTTTGGTTATCCATAACTTGAGGACAAGTTATGGACACCATCATTAGCATTAAGATCATGAATTAAACAAGCATGTAGGTTACACACAATTCCTATGATCTTCTAAAACTCATAAGAACAAATATTCATATCAAACAATTTCAAGAAATCATATTAACACATATAAAACTTGAAAATTGATAATAGTCATTTGAAATGGGTTAACATAATCATTACCACTTTAAAAAACAGATTTTACAAGTCCAAAACAGTTTGGGATAATGATTCCAGCCCATTTCCAACAATAAAATCCAGAAAACTGCCCAGCACGCACCTACTCGTCGAGTGCATGATCCTACTCGACGAGTAGGATGAAATTTGCCTTGGACTCGTCGAGTTCTCCCCTTGCACTCGGCGAGTCCAGTCGAACAGTGAGCAGTTTTTCGATTTTTCAAGCAGTTTGCATCAAATATACAGAAAACAATCCTAGGCTCTGATACCACTGATGGGTTTTGAGCATTCTAACACTCCTATGGTGTACATGCAACCCTATAAACCTTGAATCTATGTTTTCTCTAATATACATGCAAATTTAATTTTTCAAGGTTTACTTCCTAACTAGCATGGCATGGGAAATATATAATATAAAACTAGTAGAAGTACATACCTTTCTTTGTTGCTTGGATTCCTTGAAGACTTTGTGAGCCTAGCACCCCAAATGTTGTGCCTCAAATGCTTCACACAACACTACAAGACTTGGAATAACTTGAGAGAATGCACTTGCACTCAAAATCGGTTATGCCCTCTTAGAACTCACTAGTAGTCCGATTTTGCTAGCCATAGGGTTCATTTTATAGTGTTGTCACAATTAGGGTTTACACATGAATGCCCTTAATTGTCATGACTCTTGATTTCTAATGATCCATGGGTTTGTAACTCCCATGAACTATCCATGGAGCCCCAAATGGTTATAACCCAACTCCATAAACCATGGATCATAAATCCACCATAAAAGATTAGATGATTGTCATAATCAACCCTACATATTTAATTAGTATCATTTTGATCACCAAATTAATTATAAATTAATACTTGATCAACACTAATTAAATAATACTATTATTAATATATTAGAAGTTATAATATATTAATAATCACATGTGTGCTTTCTCTCATTTAGTCTATCCAAGTATTGCAATGCCATGCAACCCAAATGGACCATGTCGGGTCGGGTCAAGTACATACCAAATAAAGTTATGGACTTAGACACTATATCTAACAGTCTCCCACTTAGATAAGTCTAATAACTATATTTGCATATATGACTTCAGGATCCGACTAGCAATCGTAGCTCTTTCAAAGTCTCTCGGAACTGAGATAATAATGATACGCCATTTAAGATAAGTGATCATATAATCCTCTGCTCTCAAGATATCAACCGGACAAACACATGGAACATGGTCTTACTTATTGTCCAGCATTTGTTTCTCGATCTCTGATTTGTTTCGACATAGAACTAAATTGAACACATCAATTAGGTTCTGACCGGGCCCGGTACATAAGTCAAAACCAAATCATCGAGGGGCCCATATATCGCCTCTATTTCTAGAAGGAACAGATAAACTTCGACTCTTATGCTTGTACTGACTACTTGTTGAATTATGCACAAAAGCACATTTTATAACATCGAGTTACCAATGCGTTTTCATACAATCAATGGATAACCAACTCATAGTCAACAACTCATATCTCTAGGTTTAAAGATTTATATGATATTACCGTCTCACGATCACTCGAGATAAATTTCATGAAGTGATGCAAGTGAGCGTGGGTTGAATCCAATACTCAGAACTTATGACCACCTAAGGTCCTTTACGTTATACTGGTTTACTAGAATGGATTAAACCCTTTACTGCTAAGTTTCTAGTTTTGTATACCAAATGTTCTATTTGAAAAGTATGTTTTGTACTACAAAACGGTGCATTGAATTAGTGTCCTACGACCTGACCCATACCTGGTACCCCTTATGAATACTTGGTGTATACGGAACATATATATAGCTAAGATCGAATAGATAGTAGGTTGGGTGAATCTGCTCTAAACCCACAACCAAACAAGGAACAGGAAATGAAGCGGAAAGCACACATCCTACTATCTGTCGAATCTGATTAATATATATTCCTGATGTATAAGAGAAGGAATCATAAAGTTAGCATTATAGGCCCCTTTCTACTGAATGTACTAGACTCCACTGTTCTGTTTGTCGCTTGAAAAGAAGTAAGTTTTCCCTAGTTTATAACTTTCTTAACTCGAAAAAAGTTTGCATTAACTTTCAAGTGGAATTGTCACTCTATGAAAGTAATGGGAAAATGTAAGTACACAGTAGTCTTTTGAATTGACATCTGGAAGTACTGATTACCTTAAAACAAGTTTGTTTTATTAAGGTCATAATGTGATGTGGTTGTACCCATATTATACGCTCTCCCTGCAAGAGAATCTGGTTAGAAAATGCTTCTTCAGCTGTAACACCCAGAATCAGGAAGACCAGGAAAGGAAAGAAAAGCTCTAAGTCAAAGGAGTCAACTCGTCGAGTCCAAGGAGGAACTCGACGAGTCGGAGCGTGACCCGTGTCGCGGATTAAGTGACCGACTCAGCGAGTCGGGGAGACTGACTCGGCGAGTCTGGTCTGGGTTGGGAAACCCTAGTTTCGGGACTTGGCACCCTATTTAAGCATCTCATTCTCATTTCTAGGGTTTCATTTACAGCCTCCATTGTCTAGAGACGAAACCCTAGCCACCCAACTTCATTCTTGAGCTTAAGTGTGAAGGTTAAGGTCCCTTTTTGAGTGCATCTTGAAGGTTGAAGGAGAAAGGAGAAAGGAAAGGAGTATAGATCCAGAGTTTGGGTGTTATCTCAGATCATTTGAAGGTATGAAGCTCATACCTTGGATATTAATCATCTAGATCCCCTTCTTTGCTAGTATCTTGTCACTTTTGGGACCATTTCCAAGGCCAACCCAAGTATTGAGCCTTTCAGGATGAATAGAGATTAGATCTGAGCATCTCTGAGCTCTAGAAGCTCTGAGTGAGAAGCTTTACTCAGCTATGGCTTCCTTTCATGACTTAGACCTCCATTGTAGTTTAGATTAGGGTGTTCTAGCCTCATAACACCTTGCATGAACGTAAAGTTAGCAACTTTACGTGCAATGCTAGCATAAGGAGTCCAGATCTATGAGTTGGAAGTGTTGGAATAGACTGAAATCGACATAATAGAGTTGTCACAAGGAGGACTCGGCGAGTCAGCTTATGGACTCGGCGATTCGGGTCGCAAAACCCAAACCCTTCTGTTTATGAGTCGGATCAGTGAGTGGGGTTAGAGAAGGAATTAGCCAGTCTGTGCCGTGATGGACATGTAGATCATAGTACTCGACGAGTTCGAGGAGGAACTCGGCGAGTCCAAGGCAATCTCCTTAGCCGATGAAGATGGACTCGGCGAGTTGTAGAACAACTCGGCGAGTCGGTTGAAGATAGTCCCGAAGTGTTAGATGAAGGAGAACTCGTCGAGTTCTCGCTAGACTCGACGAGTGGAGTCGGGGTTGTTTGGGATTTGAGGAGCATGGACTCGGCGAGTTGGTAGAATAACTCGGCGAGTCGAGTCAACTAGAAGGTTGACTTTGACCAGGACCTTGACCATAGTTGACTTAGTTGACCTCTGGAGGACAGTTTAGGTTAAGTTCTGTTATTTGGTGTTGGTAGCTCGGTGAGCTAGGAGAGCAGCGCTTCAGAGAATAGTCGATTAGCAGCAGAGGATTATCAGCAGAGTTCAGCAGTACAGGTGAGTTTTCCTTCCAGTAGGAACGGGTCTACGGCCACAATGCCGGCCCGTTTAGATAGCAGTAGTTCCGGACTTTGGTCCGATGCAGTAGTTCAGTATGCTTGATGTCTTTGTGATTTAGGCATGTTTATGTATTAGTTAGCCCGGATATTTCGGAATTTTGTGGCCTATTTGTGAGTGAGTCATATGCCATCTGCATATCTTAGATTTGGAATGATAGCTGGAGGTCGTCCCCTGTAGAGCAGGTTACTACGGATGCAGTAACTGTAGCAAGTATGAGTAAGATTCGGTAGTATCTCACTACCTTCGGAAAGGTGTCGTTCGGGTAGAGATCGGTTCTATTCCAGTACGAGAAGCACCTGAGGGAGGTGCTAGAGACCTTGAGAAGGGAGAGACTTTTTGCGAGGTACTCCAAATGTGAGTTCTGGTTGTGCGAGGTGAAATTTCTTGGGTACCTTGTCACTCAGAAGGGTATTCTAGCCGTTCTGGCTAAGATAGAGACCGTGATACAGTGGGAGTTTCCGAGGTCTCCAATTGAGATTCGGAGCTTCCTGGGTCTAGCAGGTTATCACCGTAGAGGTATTCAGATTCTTAGAAGTGGTGTGATCTTTTGGATTGGTTAGTAGTGACACACTAGCAATGGCAAACATGGCTTCCAGCAGATTGGGCATAGAATGGTAAGAAGGATTGAGGATCCTTCCAGCATCGTGTGTTGTAAGACGATAGTAGAATCAAAGTGGGGGAGTATCATCCAAGGATTCAGAAGTAGGAGCAGTTTTGAAATTGGGATAAGTTTCACTTCCTTATCAGAAAGGAAGACATCCTAGGCAGCTGTGTGGTTTGAGGATAGTGTGAGATGGAAGTTTGGAAAAACTTGCCAGAAGGGAGATCGCATTCCCGTAATGGTTGCCAGCAAGCCTTAGGGAATCAGGTTGGGGATTCCAGTCAGGACCTGGGTCCAGTATTGAATGATACGTCGTATGTATACTAGCAGTCAGAGAGTGTTAGAGTGTTGTAAGTCTGTGGGTGTAGCCGTAGCATTCACTATCAGTCAGATAGTGTTAGAGTGTTGTAAGTCTGCGGGTGTAGCCGTAGCATTCACTAACAGTCAGATAGTGATAGAGTGTTGTAAGTCTGCGGGTGTAGCCGTAGCATTCACTATCAGTCAGATAGTGTTAGAGTGTTGTAAGTCTATGGGTGTAGCCGTAGCATTCACTAGCAGTCAGATAGTGTTAGAATGTTGTAAGTCTATGGGTGTAGCCGTAGCATTCACTAGCAGTCAGATAGTGTTAGAGTGTTGTAAGTCTGCGGGTGTAGCCGTAGCATTCACTATCAGTCAGATAGTGTTAGAGTGTTGTAAGTCTGCAGGTGTAGCCGTAGCATTCACTAGCAGCCAGATAGTGTTAGAGTGTTGTAAGTCTGCGGGTGTAGCCGTAGCATTCACTAGCAGCCAGATAGTGTTAGAGTGTTGTAAGTCTATGGGTGTAGCCGTAGCATTTACTAGCAGTAAGATAGTGTCAGAGTGTTGTAAGTCTGCGGGTGTAGTCGTAGCATTCATTAGCAGTTAGGTAGTGCTAGAGTGTTGTGAGACTGTGGGCGTAGCCGTGGAATACACTTGGCTGGTAGACAGCATGAGCGCGTTGTTAGGGCGCGGAAGGAACATTAGCCCCCCCCCCCCCCCCCCCCAGTTCGGGCGTAGCAGTGAGGATGTGGAAATCCACGAGGTGGATTTCAGAATTATCTGGATGGATTAGACCTAGTTGAGCCAGCGATAAGACTGTAGGAATGCCACTACGGCTTTGAGATCGAGGAAGCAATGGATTTCTTCAGGTTACTTGTTATATAAGGATACAATTGGTCATGTAGCAATCACGTTTAGCCGCGGGTTGGTAAGATCAGGATTCGACGCTCGGACCCGATCGGTTGGATCAGGAGGTTGTTAGAACCTCAATGACATGATAACTCGTGGCAACTAGTTCCAGGGAAGGTTTTTGTTTCGAAGGTCGTATGAGGCGACTAAAATAGGGAGTCCTTTGGCTCCGCAGTCGGGTTGGAACCCGATATTTCAGATGTCTGACGAATGAATTGAGACCAGGATGGTCTCGAGAGATGTTGGAAAGCAGCCATGTAGCAGCATGCTGTTCCAGGCAGTTCAGTGTTTCAGGCAGTTCAGTGTTTCAGGAAGTTCAGTGCTTCAGGCAGTTCAGTGTTTCAGGCATTTAAGTGTTTCAGGCAGTTCAGTGTTTCAGGCAGTTCAGTGTTTCAGGCAGTTCAGTGCTTCAAGCAGTTCAGTGTTTCAGGCAGTTTAGTGTTCAGGCAATTCAGTGTTTCCAGGCAGATCAGTGTTTCAGACAGTGTTGGGTCTCCAGCGGTAATGGTATTTTGGATTTTCATGGATATCTTGGGGAGTGCCAAGTCACTCATATCACGACCATCTGAGTTATGGCCAAGTATAAGTGGATCGCAGGGATAAGTGGATCTGTGAATTCTGTTGTTCTAGTGGGAACCTGGAGTAGTTAGCATGTAAGGAATGGTAAGAGATGATGTCGAGGATGAGATCTAATTTAAATGGCTGGAGTAATGGATAGCGTGAAAGGAATGTTCTTCGCAGTGGCAGGGGAGATGGTTAGTTATGGAGAGTTGCCTTGGGAAAGCCAGAAAACGCGCAAGGAAAAGAGGGTGAGCCCCTAGGATGTTCATCATAAGTACCCGGGGAGTACTAGATGGATGGTCAGTTGGGTAAGATGTGTTACTTAGGATTGTTGAGAATTAGAGTGCACTCAAGGTGAATATCTACAAGAACTAATTTTAATCTGAGTGACCGGGCGGAAGGTCCATGGAAGTGGTCGGCCGGAGTTATATTCATCAGGCAAGGGTAATGCGAACGGATTGCAGGACAGTTGGTCGTAGCGGACTTCGAGGACGAAGTCTAGTTTAAGTGGGGGAGAGTTGTAACACCCAGAATCAGGAAGACCAGGAAAGGAAAGAAAAGCTGTAAGTCAAAGGAGTCAACTCGTCGAGTCCAAGGAGGAACTCAACGAGTCAGAGCATGACCCGTGTCGCGGATTAAGTGACCGACTCGGCGAGTCGGGGAGACTGACTCGGCGAGTCTGGTCTGGGTTGGGAAACCCTAGTTTTGGGACTTGGCACCCTATTTAAGCATCTCATTCTCATTTCTACGGTTTCATTTACAGCCTCCATTGTCCAGAGACAAAACCCTAGCCACCCAACTTCATTCTTGAGCTTAAGTGTGAAGTTTAAGGTCCCTTTTTGTGTGCATCTTGAAGGTTGAAGGAGAAAGGAGCAAGGAAAGGAGTATAGATCTAGAGTTTGGGTGTTATCTCAGATTATTTGAAGGTATGAAGCTCATACCTTGGGTATTAATCATCTAGATCCCCTTCTTTGCTAGTATCTTGTCACTTTTGGGACCATTTCCAAGGCCAACCCGAATATTGAGCCTTTGAGGACGAATAGAGATTAGATCTGAGCATCTCTGAGCTCTGGAAGCTCTGAGTGAGAAGCTTTACTCAGATATGGCTTCCTTTCATGACTTAGACCTCCATTGTAGTTTAGATTAGGGTGTTCTAGCCTCATAACACCTTGCATGCACGTAAAGTTAGCAACTTTACGTGCAATGCTAGCATAAGGAGTCCAGATCTATGAGTTGGAAGTTGTGGAATAGACAGAAATCGACAGAATAGAGTTGTCACAAGGAGGACTCGGCGAGTCAGCTTATGCACTCGGCGAGTCAGGTCGCAAAACCCAAACCCTTCTGTTTATGAGTCGGATCAGTGAGTGGGGTTAGAGAAGGACTCAGCCAGTCTGTGCCGTGATGGATATGTGGATCATGGTACTCGACGAGTTCGAGGAGGAACTCGGCGAGTCCAAGGCAATCTCCTTAGGCGATGAAGATGGATTCGGCGAGTTGTAGAACAACTTGGCGAGTCGGTTGAAGATTGTCCCGCAGTGTTAGATGAAGGAGAACTCGTTGAGTTCTCGCTAGACTCGACGAGTGGAGTCGGGGTTGTTTGGGATTTGAGGAGCATGGACTCGGCGAGTTGGTAGAACAACTCGGCGAGTCGAGTCAACTGGAAGGTTGACTTTGACCAGGACCTTGACCATAGTTGACTTAGTTAACCTCTGGAGGACAGTTTAGGCTAAGTTATGTTATTTGGTGTTGGTAGCTCGGTGAGCTAGGAGAGCAGCGCTTCAGAGAATAGTCGATTAGCAGCAGAGGATTATCAGCAGTACAGGTGAGTTTTCCTTCCAGTAGGAACGGGTCTACGGCCACAATGCCGACCCGTTTAGATAGCAGTAGTTCTGGACTTTGGTCCGATGCAGTAGTTCAGTATGCTTGATGTCTTTGTGATTCAGGCATGTTTATGTATTAGTTAGCCCGGACATCGTTCCGATGCAGTATGCAGTATATGTGCTTATATTTATGCTATAATCATGTTATGCTATGTTCAGTTAGTCCGGACTTCGGTCCGATGCAGGGGGCAAGGCCCCAGTTAGTCCGGACTTTGGTCCGATGCAGGGGGCAAGGCCCCAGTTAGTCCGGACTTCGGTCCGATGCAGGGGGCAAGGCCCCAGTTAGTCAGGATTTTGGTCCGATGCAGGGGGCAAGGCCCCAGTTAGTCTGTATTTCGGTCTGATGCAGGGGGCAAGGCCCCAGTTAGTCCTGACTTCGGTCCGATACAGGGGGCAAGGCCCCAGTTAGTCCGGACTTCGGTCCGATGCAGTGGGCAAGGCCCAGTAGTTGCTTTATATGTTATTGTATGGTATGTGGTAGTTTGGGGGAGCTCACTAAGCTTTGTGCTTACAGTTTTCAGTTTTGGTTTCAGGTATTCAGTTTCCAAAGGAGGAGATCGGGAAGATTGCAGTGCACACACCATTTGTCCAGCCTGGGATGTTTATACTCTGATATACTTGACAGCTGTTATATTATTTTGAGATACATTGCTTATGATTTTTATATGATGTTCATCGACTATGGTTTTTATTATTAAATTAAACGATATTTTCAGACTGTATTTTTGGGATGTTACAAGTTGGTATCAGAGCCTTGGTTTGAGGGATTCGGGCACACTTTCAGGTGTGTCTGAACTCAAACTAAGGAAGTGGTATAAAGTTTTCAAGAGAAAAACCATGTTTACAAAAGAATTTTTAGAAAAGGAAATAATTTCAGAAAAAAAGGTATAAAGAAAAGAGTTTTAGAAAAAGCGAAAAGAATTTTGAAAAGAGAAAAGGGTGTGGTGCATGCAATCAGCCGAGCTCAAGTAAGTACTCCCAAATTACCCATACAAGTTTATGTTATGATTATCAGTTCCAGTTTCAGTAGAACAACATGCTAGAATAGGACTAAGGATTTAGGAGGATGCCTTATGTGCATGTTATATGTGTTTCAGCCTATTGAGAATTGCATGCTAGTATTGAGTAAACAGCAGTAGGATAGCATGTTTAGGTTATGCCTGGTAGTATGAGCTTAGCATTGTATGCTAGTATAGTTTCCTCTTATGAGGATAGAATTGCTTGAGTAGTTTCCTGTGTCTGAATGCTGCTTGCTTTGTGCTTTGTGGGACTCTGAGTGATGGGATTTAGCCATTAGGTGAATACGTCATGTCACATGTGATCAGGGTTGAATAATCTCAGAGTGCTGGATTTGGCCCTATCGAGCAGCTCTCGTCTGAGTCTAACCGTTGTAGGGACGAGTCCTTTACTCGAAGGATTATCTGAGCCTCGTCACATGTGATGGTATTCGGGTAATGACTAATTGGCATTACAAGGAGGCCTTCAGCGGCTGAGGACTGGTCTGGGTAGAGTCAGAGATTTCCCTAGGCCAAGTCTAGGATGTGAGTAGCAGAGATCAGTAGCAGTGGAAGGGACTTGGTGTAGTCGAGGCAATTCTTGAGGAAAGTACGGATAGATGTGGAAGGTAGTAGGGGCCCATACTACTGAAAGCAGAGGATCCGTACTCGATTCAAGAGGGGCCAAGACGAAACCAGGGAAACTGTAGAGTATGTGTGAGATCCCTCAGCAGCGATGAGTATTTTGACAGTTATTGTGATATGTTTTCAGCATGGTGACGTTGCGCGAGATACCAGTTGGCAGTTCAAGTGCCGGGGAGGGATCCGGCTCAGGCTCTAGAGCCGGACAACTTGATGATCAGATGAGAGATGTCATTTCCGCAGAGATTATGCGCAACATCTTTGATCAGACTCCTGTGATATTCGGTTCAGTTAGGGAGGCCATCTTGGAGCTTTTGGACAGTCATCTTAAGGCCTTTAGGGCCGGGATAGTTTCAGGGCAGTTTGGGGCTCGCCTAGAGCCCGATTCTTATGGATCCCAAGGATCCATCAAGGAGGGGGATCCCATTTTTAGCTCTTGCCATCAGGGGTCAAAAGTGAATGGTGCACCATGTTTTTAGGGGAGTCAATTACAGGATTGGATTGCTGCAGAAGTTTCGCGGGCCCTCCGCGAAGAGTTACCAGACACCATTGGGCGTGTCACCGATAGAGTGGTCGCCGGGATTGAAAGGCGGACCTCAGCTACCCAGGCGATGGGTGAAATGGTCGCTGTGACCCGGGAACAGGAGATTGGCTCAGATAGTCAGCTGAGGAAGAGGAAGCGGTCTTCCGGTCTAGTTCGGCAAGATGGGCAGATGGAAACTGACGTAGTTGGTGTCAGGGACCCGCAGGGTCGAGATGGTTGCACGAGGAAGGAGGGAGCACGGGATGACGTGCGCAACAAGTCTAAGTGCGGCAGATGCGGATGGTGTTGGATTAGGTGTCTAAGCCCATAACTATAATTGGTATGTACTTGAATTGATAGCAGCACAGTCCTTTTGGGTTGCCCTCAACCTAGTAACTGGACAAGGAAATTATGAAAGGAGAGATATTAATTTATAAGATTAATAAATTAATATATATATATATATATATATATATATATATATATATAATTGATTTATTAATATGTTAATGGATTAATATATTAATTAGAAATCATTATGTTTAATTAATTGTTAGCCAGAAATTAATCAGAATTGATTTTGGGGTTAAAAGAATTAATTATAAAGTGCAGGGACTAGTTTGCAATTAACTGATAGTTGAATGGAAGGATCCAGAACTCCCTTGGAAGGGGGTGGACGAAAACCCTAGGGGAAACCCTAGAGAATTCGTCCAAGGGGTCCAAGATAAGGCCTTGGGTCTTGCTTAGGCCCTAAGCAAAGGATAACTAGGGTTTTCCCTAAACCCTAATTCCCTCAACTATTTAAGGAGCCTCCTGGCTCACATTTTGGGTACTGATTTCTTTGGAAGAAACCCTAAGGCCAAAATTGCATACTCTCTCCATCCTCTCTCCTCTAAGTTTCCTTCTTGCTAGTTCTTGGGTGTGATTCCATTAGAGGCATTACATTTGTGGTGCTAAGCTTCCAAGAAGATCAAGATCAAGATCAAGAGGATTATCAATTGTTTGCTATAACAATTGAAAGGTATGTAAACCCTAAGCTCTAGTTTGTTAATTTTTTCGAAATTAGCCTCTCTCCTCTAGGGTTCTTATTTTGCAATTCAAAGTTATATGTTCAATAGTTAAAACATAGATCCAAAGTAGGTTGCATGTGAACTTAGGAATTGTTTTCTAGTTTATTTGTTTTACCTAAAACCCATCAGTGGTATCAGAGCCATTGTTTGTTTTAAATTGAATTGCTATAATAGTTGAATTGCAAATTAGGGTTTATAGCCATTAAACCCTAAAGGCCAAATTTTCGCAATTAGGGTTTTGGATTGAAGGGTTTTCGAAAACCCTAGCCTCCAAAGAACCCTAATCGAAATTAGGGTTAGGGTTTTGAAAACCCTAGCCTACTCCCTTGTGAATTTCAAAATATGCTAGAGGATAACTAGGGTTTCTTGTTTTGGATAATTGTTACTTAATTAGATTAATTGGATAATTATCCTTACCCTATTTTTCGAAATTTAGAAGGATAAGGATTTGGATTAAATTAATGGATTAATTTAATTAGATAATCCTTACAAGATTTAATAATTTGATTAATAGTTAATTAAAAGATAAATATTAAATCTAGTTAATTGGTTTATTTAAATTTAAATTTAATAGCTTAAATTTCGAAATTTATAAACCCTTGAAGTTTTAAAATGTTTTAAAACACACCTTATATATATATATATATATATATATATATATATATATATATATTATAATTAAAAGTTTAATATTATATATGTATAAGAATATGGTCAGTCAAATCGCTAGTATGCCTCATTCACGAAGCTAATCTATAAGGGGGGTATAAGGAAACTGCCTATAAAATGGTAGTTGAATGGGTGTCCACTCTCACCCACCGCTTCCTTGATTAGTGGAGGGTCGTTAGCAGAACGGATTTGATAGGACAACTACTTCTCATTAAAAGTATAATGATATTAAAGAAAGTACTAGAACATTATTTTCAAAATCCCAACTCTAGTTACTTTAGGAAAAATGTGAAAAGTATGTTAATCCATGAAATTGCACATTGTGCTTTATTGGTCGTTAGTGGAGCGTGTGTGGTTAACCAGCACACTAAAAGGCACCAATAAAGAGTAGTAATGGGTATCTCATAATTGTCATTTTGATGGAGCGTGTGTGGTTTACCAGCACATCAATAGTTAATGAGGTTACCAAGCACATTTGCATGGTTATTCACATCTTGTTTGTGATCCTCGGCATCCCAGTCACAAATAGAAGAGCATAATCTGAGATCAAAACATGCCATTGAATAGTTTCAATGTATCTCAAAAGAATTAGGAATTTCACTTCGTTTGTTTCGTCTAATGGTGGAATTGGTGAATCGTCATTCACCTACCTTTATGAAATTTGCACTTGGATCTCGGCATCCCATTTCTAAGTTGTGAATCTTCATAGTTGGATCCTAACCTTGATATTATATCTTTGGGTTATTTTATTAAGGTATCTTGAAATCTAACTAAAACTTTCTTTCTTTTCAGATGTCTACTCCTGGAAACACTTCTGCTTCGTCCTCCTCCAACCAAAACTTCTCTTTGCTCAATATCTGCTCCAAAGTCGTTATGGATGGCTCAAACTATAACGATTGGATGCAGAACATCAACATGGCTCTTCGTTTCGAGAACAAAGAATATGTTCTTGAATAGGAGCTCAAAGAGCTTGATGAGAATGAAGCTACTCCTGAAGATCTTGCTGCCTACAAGAAACATTACGATGATGCTACCAAAGTGGCATGCATCATGGTGGCAACTATGTCCCCAGAACTGCAGAGGTACTATGAGGACTACTGGCCTTTCGAGATGAACAAGGACCTTATGGAAAAGTACCATAAGCGAGCTCGTCAAGAAAAGTTCGAAGTAGTCAAGTCACTCATGGCTTGCAAGATGAAAGATGGGGAGTCGGTTGTGTCACATGTGCAAAGAATGCAACGCTACATAGAGCGTTTGGTCAAGCTCAATATTCACTTTGATGAGGAATTGGCCATTGACATGGTCTTGAACTCACTTCCTGAATGTTATGGTCAGTTTATTATAACTTACCATTTGAACAATACTGAGCAGACCTTGGCCCAATTGCACAACTTGTTGCAAACAGCTGAGGCAGGGATGAAGGGTAAAAGTATACCCTCCACACCTACGAGTGCCCCTGTTTTGGCTATTGGACAGGGAAAGGGGAAAAAGAGGAAAGGTCCTCCCAAGCAAAACTGGAAGAGCAAGGCTCAAGCTGGGTCATCTAGTAATAGCCCAAAGGCTAAGCCCAATGGTTCCACTCCCCATGTTTCTGATCCAAAAGAGGCAGTTTGCTTTTACTGCAACCAAAAGGGGCATTGGAAGAGATCTTGCCCACAATATCTGCAAGATATCAAGGATGGCAAAGTGAAGCCATCTTCGGCAGGTATTTACACTATTTCTGCTAATAACTCATTATCTTCTCGTTCATGGGTCCTTGATACAGGATGTGGTTTTCATATATGTTCTGATTTGCAGGGTCTAAAGGAAAGTGAGGAGATAGAGCGAGGAAGGATAAACCTAATCATGGGAAACAGAAAGTCTTCACCAGTAACCAAGATCGGAGTTTATCAGCTTCTTCTTAGTAATGATGTTAGATTAGATTTAATAAATTATTGCTATTCGTCTGAGATGACAAGAAACATTATTTCATTTCATGCATTGTTCAGACAAGGTTTTACATATTCTTTTAATGATTTGAATGGTTCAATTTCTGTTTATAAGAATGGTGTTTTTATGTTTGAAGCTTTGCCTTGTAATGGTGTGTATGAAACAGTGACTTGTGTTGATAGCCTAGGAAATAGTGTACTTAATATTGACTTGTCTAATAGTGTAGACAAGGAATGCTTGTGGCATTGTCGTCTTGGACACATTAACAAGAAACGCATAGCCCAACTCCAAAAGGATGGAGTGTTGGAATCATTTGACCTAAAGTCAGATGATATGTGTGAATCTTGTCTTTTGGGAAAGATGACAAAATCACCATTCACAGGGTCTTGTGAAAGAGGTGAAGGTCTGTTGGATCTCATACACACAGATGTGTGTGGGCCCTTCAGATCAACTACAAGAGATGCTAATCGATTCTATGTGACTTTCACTGACGATTATAGCAGATATGGATATATTAAAGTCTGGGGTTGTGAAGCTTTCGTAAGACGAGAGACTCACGACAAGCTAGCAGCTAGAAGTGAGAATTGTGTTTTCATTGGTTACCCAAAGCAGTCTTTTAGATATTTGTTCTACAGGCCTAGTGAGAACGTGGTCTTTGTAGCACGAAGAGGAGTCTTTCTTGAAAGAGAGCTCATATTCAAAGAGGACAGTGGGAGCACTATTAACCTTGAAGAAATTCAAGAGTCAGCCAATGAAGGAACCTTAGATGACACTAGCACTCAACCAGAGGAAACAGTTCCTGTTGAACCAATTGATAACTCATTGCCTCTTAGAAGATCCACTAGGGTGAGTGTGCCACCTGAGTTGTATGGTTTTCATATTACTTCAGATGGTGACACATTCATAAGTGACAGAACACTGGTAAACTTAGATGAACCAATCACTTATAAGGAAGCAATGGCAGGCCCAGAGGCTTCAAAGTGGAAAGAGGCAATGGACAGCGAGATTAAGTCCATGTATGACAACCAAGTTTGGAATTTGGTTGATAGTACACCAGGTCGCAAGATAGTTGGGTGCAAATGGATCTTCAAGAAGAAGACAGACATGGATGGGAATGTGCACACATTCAAAGCTCGACTGGTTGCAAAAGGTTTCACTCAAATCCCAGGGGTTGACTATGATGAGACCTTCTCACCAGTAGCTAAGATTAAATCTATTAGGATATTGCTCGCCATAGCTGCCTTTCATGATTATGAAATCTGGCAGATGGATGTCAAAACTGCTTTCCTTAATGGGAAGTTGGCTGAAGATGTTTACATGAGTCAGCCAGAGGGTTTTGTTGATGCAAAGTTCCCCAATAGAGTGTGCAAGCTTGAGAAATCCATTTATGGATTGAAACAAGCATCTCGCAGTTGGAATCTTTGCTTCCATGAGAAATTCAAAGAGTTTAGTTTCTCTAGAAGTGAAGATGAGTTATGTATGTATATCAAGGCTAGTGGGAGTATAGTAACTTTTATGGTGTTGTATGTCGATGACATATTACTCATTGGTAACGACGTTCCAACCTTGAAAGAAGTTAAGTCTTGGCTTGGAAAGTGTTTTGCCATGAAAGACCTTGGAGAAGCTGCCTATATTCTTGGGATTAGAATATTGAGAGATAGAAAGAAGAGACTAATTGGACTTAGTCAGAGCACATACATGGATAAGGTACTAAAGAGGTTTAGTATGGAAAATTCCAAGAAGGGAGAGCTACCTATCCAGAGCAATACCAAATTGAGTAAGACTCAATGCCCGAGTACAGATGTTGAAATAGATGACATGAGTCGTGTACCTTATGCTTCCGCTGTCGGATCGATCATGTACGCTATGACATGTACTCGCCCTGATGTGGCATTTGATTTGATCATGGTCAGTCGCTATCAGGGAAACCCAGGTAGAGCTCATTGGATAGCAATTAAGAATATACTCAAGTATTTGCGAAGGACAAAGGACTGGGTTCTTGTGCTTTGTGGCAGTGATACTTTGAGAGTAGATGGTTACAGTGATGCCAGCTTTCAGGCGGATAGAGATAACTTCCGTTCTCAGTCGGGCTGGGTATTTTTACTGAATGGAGGAGCAGTTACTTGGAAGAGTTCCAAGCAAAATACGGTGGCTGATTCTACTTGTGAATCAGAGTACATAGCAGCAAGTGAAGCGTCGAAAGAAGCAGCTTGGTTGAGGAACTTCATCGGGGATCTCGGAGTTATTCCAACCATCCAGGAGCCTATGGAACTGTTATGCGATAATGAAGGAGCGGTTGCCTTGACAAAGGAACCGAGAGATCATGGTAAGACCAGACATATCGACAGAAAGTACCATTTCATTAGACATAGAGTTGAAGAAGGCCATCTTATAGTAAAGAGGGTGTCATCTGAAGATAACCCAGCAGATCCCCTCACAAAGGGTCTGAGTAGGGCTAAGCATATTCAGCATGCTCGGAGCATAGGACTGAAAGATGATATTAGTTTTAGTAGTTAGATTAGTTTTTGAAACTTGTAACAAAGTAAATGTAATTGACTTTTGGTGATTAAATAATAAAGTATTATTTATAAGTTTGGCTACTACCTTTTGTCAATTGTTTATTATTGTGTTTCATATTTTGCATGTTTTACTTCCTGAATAATGAGATTATTCAAACTCCACAGTCGCTCGTACTCTTGGAAGTAAGTAGTGAATTAAGACTGTCATGAATTGGATTGCAGATTGTCTAAGGATAGACATGGCAATAGAATTGCTGCAACATTCACGAGTACTCAGAAATTGAGATTTGAGTATTGGATAAACCCTCGCTCAGAGTATTACTTCATGGAATTCATCACGAGTAATACTGAGACGATAATATCTTATAATCTTGAAACGAAGATATATGAGTTGTAATTTACAAGTCAGTTGTGCATTGGTGATACGAAAACGCATCAGTAACTTGGTGTTATAAAACGTATTGTCATGCATAATTTGATGAGTAAAAGATACAAGCATATGAGTCAACGTTTATTCGTTCCTTTTGCCCTAACAGGAAAAGCGATATCTGTGGGCCCCTCGATGATTTGGTGTTGACTTATGTGCTGGGCCCAACCAGGACTAAATTGATGTGTTCGATTAGAAGTCCTACATCATCACAAATCAGGAATTGGGAAACATAGATTCTGGACAAATAGATTGATTACATTCCATGTCTTTTGTCTGGGGATATCAAGCAGAACGAAGGGTTATATGATCACTTATCTTAGGACACGTAACTGACTGGGTCAGAGTTCGGCAGCAACTTTTTGGAAGCTACAATTTGCTGGTCAAATTTAGAAGGCATGCTAGCAATTAAAGTTACAGACTTATCCAAGTGGGAGACTGTTGGATTAGGTGTCTAAGCCCATAACTATAATTGGTATGTACTTGAATTGATAGCAGCACAGTCCTTTTGGGTTGCCCTCAACCTAGCAACTGGACAAGGAAATTATGAAAGGAGAGATATTAATTTATAAGATTAATAAATTAATATATATATATATATATATATATATAATTGATTTATTAATATGTTAATGGATTAATATATTAATTAGAAATCATTATGTTTAATTAATTGTTAGCCAGAAATTAATCAGAATTGATTTTGGGGTTAAAAGAATTAATTATAAAGTGCAGGGACTAGTTTGCAAGTAACTGATAGTTGAATGGAAGGATCCAGAACTCCCTTGGAAGGGGGTGGACGAAAACCCTAGAGAATTCGTCCAAGGGGTCCAAGATAAGGCCTTGGGTCTTGCTTAGGCCCTAAGCAAAGGATAACTAGGGTTTTCCCTAAACCCTAGTTCCCTCAACTATTTAAGGAGCCTCCTGGCTCACATTTTGGGTACTGATTTCTTTGGAAGAAACCCTAAGACCAAAATTGCATACTCTCTCCATCCTCTCTCCTCCAAGTTTCCTTCTTGCTAGTTCTTGGGTGTGATTCCATTAGAGGCATTACATTTGTGGTGCTAAGCTTCCAAGAAGATCAAGATCAAGATCAAGAGGATTATCAATTGTTTGCTATAACAATTGAAAGGTATGTAAACCCTAAACCCTAGTTTGTTAATTTCGAAATTAGCCTCTCTCCTCTAGGGTTCTTATTTTGCAATTCAAAGTTATATGTTCAATAGTTAAAACATAGATCCAAAGTAGGTTGCATGTGAACTTAGGAATTGTTTTCTAGTTTATTTGTTTTACCTAAAACCCATCAGATGGAAGGGTCATAGACGCCAAGACTGCACAATAGAGGTAGAGATATGTCATCGTTTCCATCAGCCTGGTCATGTCAGGGCAAATTGCCCTGCTCAGCGGAGGGGGCAGCCTCAGTATCATCGCAGGCCTCATAAGGAAGGAGGATTCGGGGTTCTGTAGAGTAGGTTGCGGGTATGAATCTTCCTCTCTATCAGCTTATGTTATGATTTTATTGTTATGGTTTTGCATCAGTAAGGATAATGATATTTCGGAATTTTGTGGCCTGTTTTTGAGTGAGTCATATGCCATCTGCATATCTTGGATTTGGAATGATAGCTGGAGGTCGTCTCCTGTAGAGCAGGTTACTACGGATGCAGTAACTGTAGCAAGTATGAGTAAGATTCGGTAGTATCTCACTACCTTCGAAAAGGTGTCGTTCGGGTAGAGATCGGTTCTATTCCAGTACGAGAAGCACCTGAGGGAGGTGCTAGAGACCTTGAGAAGGGAGAGACTTTTTGCGAGGTACTCCAAATGTGAGTTCTGGTTGTGCGAGGTGAAATTTCTTGGGTACCTTGTCACTCAGAAGGGTATTCTAGCCGTTCCGGCTAAGATAGAGATCGTGATACAGTGGGAGTTTCCGAGGTCTCCAATTGAGATTCGGAGCTTCCTGGGTCTAGCAGGTTATCACCGTAGAGGTATTCAGATTCTTAGAAGTGGTGTGATCTTTTGGATTGGTTAGTAGTGACACACTAGCAATGGCAAACATGGCTTCCAGCAGATTGGGCATATAATGGTAAGAAGGATTGAGGATCCTTCCAGCATCGTGTGCTGTAAGACGATAGTAGAATCAAAGTGGGGGAGTATCATCCAAGGATTCAGAAGTAGGAGCAGTTTTGAAACTGGGATAAGTTTCACTTCCTTATCAGAAAGGAAGACATCCTAGGCAGCTGTGTGGTTTGAGGATAGTGTGAGATGGAAGTTTGGAAAAACTTGCCAGAAGGGAGATCGCATTCCCGTAATGGTTGCCAGCAAGCCTTAGGGAATCAGGTTGGGGATTCCAGTCAGGACCTGGGTCCAGTATTGAATGATACGTCGTATGTATACTAGCAGTCAGAGAGTGTTAGAGTGTTGTAAGTCTGCGGGTGTAGTCGTAGCATTCACTATCAGTCAGATAGTGTTAGAGTGTTGTAAGTCTGCGGGTGTAGCCGTAGCATTCACTAGCAGTCAGATAGTGATAGAGTGTTGTAAGTCTGCGGGTGTAGCCGTAGCATTCACTATCAGTCAGATAGTGTTAGAGTGTTGTAAGTCTATGGGTGTAGCCGTAGCATTCACTAGCAGTCAGATAGTGTTAGAATGTTGTAAGTCTGCGGGTGTAGCTGTAGCATTCACTAGAAGTCAGATAGTGTTAGAGTGTTGTAAGTCTGCGGGTGTAGCCGTAGCATTCACTATCAGTCAGATAGTGTTAGAGTGTTGTAAGTCTGCGAGTGTAGCCGTAGCATTCACTAGCAGCCAGATAGTGTTAGAGTGTTGTAAGTCTGCGGGTGTAGCCGTAGCATTCACTAGCAGCCAGATAGTGTTAGAGTGTTGTAAGTCTATGAGTGTAGCCGTAGCATTCACTAGCAGTAAGATAGTGTCAGAGTGTTGTAAGTCTGCGGGTGTAGTCGTAGCATTCATTAGCAGTTAGGTAGTGCTAGAGCGTTGTGAGACTGTGGGCCTAGCCGTGGAATACACTTGGCTGGTAGACAGCATGAGCGCGTTGTTAGGACGCGGAAGGAACATTAGCCCCCCCAGTTCGGGCGTAGCAGTGAGGATGTGGAAATCCATGAGGTGGATTTCGGAATTATCTGGATGGATTAGACCTAGTTGAGCCAGCGATAAGACTGTAGGAATGCCACTACGGCTTTGAGATCGAGGAAGCAATGGATTTCTTCAGGTTACTTGTTATATAAGGATACAATTGGTCATGTAGCAATCACGTTTAGCCGCGGGTTGGTAACATCAGGATTCGACGCTCGGACCCGATCGGTTGGATCAGGAGGTTGTTAGAACCTCAATGACATGATAACTTGTGGCAACTAGTTCCAGGGAAGGTTTTTGGTTCGAAGGTCGTGTGAGGCGACTAAAATAGGGAGTCCTTTGGCTCCTCAGTCGGGTTGGAACCCGATATTTCAGATGGCTGACGAATGAATTGAGACCAGGAAGGTCTCGAGAGATGTTGGAAAGCACCCATGCAGCAGCATGCTGTTCCAGGCAGTTCAGTGTTTCAGGCAGTTCAGTGTTTCAGGAAGTTCAGTGCTTCAGGCAGTTCAGTGTTTCAGGCATTTAAGTGTTTCAGGCAGTTCAGTGTTTCAAGCAGTTCAGTGCTTCAAGCAGTTCAGTGTTTCAGGCAATCAGTGTTCAGGCAGTTTAGTGTTCAGGCAGTTCAGTGTTTCCAGGAAGATCAGTGTTTCAGATAGTGTTGGGTCTCCAGCGGTAATGGTATTTTGGATTTCCATGGATATCTTGGGGAGTGCCAAGTCACTCATATCACGACCATCTGAGTTATGGCCAAGTATAAGTGGATCGCAGGGATAAGTGGATCTGTGAATTCTATTGTTCTAGTGGGAACCTGGAGTAGTTAGCATGTAAGGAATGGTAAGGGATGATGTCGAGGATGAGATCTAATTTAAATGGCTGGAGTAATGGATAGCGTGAAAGGAATGTTCTTCGCAGTGGCAGGGGAGATGGTTAGTTATGGAGAGTTGCCTTGGGAAAGCCAGAAAACGCGCAAGGAAAAGAGGGTGAGCCCCTAGGATGTTCATCATAAGTACTCGGGGAGTACTAGATGGATGGTCAGTTGGGTAAGATGTGTTCTTAGGATTGTTGAGAATTAGAGTGCACTCAAGGTGAATAGCTACAAGAACTAATTTTATTCTGAGTGACCGGGCGGAAGGTCCATGGAAGTGGTCGGCCGGAGTTATATTCATCAGGCAAGGGTAATGCGAACGGATTGCAGGACAGTTGGTCGTAGTGGACTTCGAGGACGAAGTCTAGTTTAAGTGGGGGAGAGTTGTAACACCCAGAATCAGGAAGACCAGGAAAGGAAAGAAAAGCTCTAAGTCAAAGGAGTCAACTCGTCGAGTCCAAGGAGGAAATCGACGAGTCGGAGCGTGACCCGTGTCGCGGATTAAGTGACCGACTCGGCGAGTCGGGGAGACTGACTCGGCGAGTCTGGTCTGGGTTGGGAAACCCTAGTTTTGGGACTTGGCACCCTATTTAAGCTTCTCATTCTCATTTCTAGGGTTTCATTTACAGCCTCCATTGTCCAGAGACAAAACCCTAGCCACCCAACTTCATTCTTGAGCTTAAGTGTGAAGGTTAAAGTCCCTTTTTGTGTGCATCTTGAAGGTTGAAGGAGAAAGGAGCAAGGAAAGGAGTATAGATCCAGAGTTTGGGTGTTATCTCAGATCATTTGAAGGTATGAAGCTCATACCTTGGGTATTAATCATCTAGATCCCCTTCTTTGCTAGTATCTTGTCACTTTTGGGACCATTTCCAAGGCCAACCCGAGTATTGAGCCTTTGAGGACGAATAGAGATTAGATCAGAGCATCTCTCAGCTCTAGAAGCTCTGAGTGAGAAGCTTTACTCAGATATGGCTTCCTTTCATGACTTAGACCTCCATTGTAGTTTAGATTAGGGTGTTCTAGCCTCATAACACCTTGCATGCACGTAAAGTTAGCAACTTTACGTGCAATGCTAGCATAAGGAGTCCAGATCTATGAGTTGGAGGTGGTGGAATAGACAGAAATCGACAGAATAGAGTTGTCTCAAGGAGGACTCGGCGAGTCAGCTTATGCACTCGACGAGTCGGGTCGCAAAACCCAAACCCTTCTAGTTATGAGTCAGATCAGTGAGTGGGGTTAGAGAAGGACTCAGCCAGTCTGTGCCGTGATGGACATGTAGATCATGGTACTCGACGAGTTCGAGGAGGAACTCGGCGAGTCCAAGGCAATCTCCTTAGTCGATGAAGATGGACTCGGCGAGTTGTAGAACAACTCGGCGAGTCGGTTGAAGATAGTCCCGCAGTGTTAGATGAAGGATAATTCGTTGAGTTCTCGCTAGACTCGACGAGTGGAGTCGGGGTTGTTTGGGATTTGAGGAGCATGGACTCGGCGAGTTGGTTGAACAACTCGGCGAGTCGAGTCAACTGGAAGGTTGACTTTGACCAGGACCTTGACCATAGTTGACTTAGTTGACCTCTGGAGGATAGTTTAGGCTAAGTTCTGTTATTTGGTGTTGGTAGCTCGGTGAGCTAGTAGAGCAGCGCTTCAGAGAATAGTCGATTAGCAGCAGAGGATTATCAGCAGTACAGGTGAGTTTTCCTTCCAGTAGGAACGGGTCTACGGCCACAATGCCGACCCGTTTAGATAGCAGTAGTTCCGGACTTTGGTCTGATGCAGTAGTTCAGTATGCTTGATGTCTTTGTGATTCAGGCATGTTTATGTATTAGTTAGCCCGGACATCGTTCCGATGCAGTATGCAGTATATGTGCTTATATTTATGCTATAATCATGTTATGCTATGTTCAGTTAGTCCGGACTTCGGTCCGATGCAGGGGGCAAGGCCCCAGTTAGTCCGGACTTCGGTCCGATGCAGGGGGCAAGGCCCCAGTTAGTCCGGATTTCGGTCTGATGCAGGTGGCAAGGCCCCAGTTAGTCTGGATTTCGGTCCGATGCAGGGGGCAAGGCCCCAGTTAGTCCGGACTTCGGTCCGATGCAGGGGGCAAGGCCCCAGTTAGTCCGGATTTCAGTCCGATGCAGGGGGCAAGGCCCCAGTTAGTCCGGATTTCGGTCCGATGCAGGGGGCAAGGCCCCAGTTAGTCCGGACTTCGGTCCGATGCAGGGGGCAAGGCCCCAGTTAGTCCGGACTTCGGTCCGATGCAGTGGGCAAGGCCCAGTAGTTGCTTTATATGTTATTGTATGGTATGTGATAGTTTGGGGGAGCTCACTAAGCTTTGTGCTTACAGTTTTCAGCTTTGGTTTCAGGTATTCAGTTTCCAAAGGAGGAGCTCGGGAAGATTGCAATGCACACACCATTTGTCTAGCCTGGGATGTTTATAATCTGATATACTTGATAGCTGTTATATTATTTTGAGATACATTGCTTATGATTTTTATATGATGTTCATCGACTATGGTTTTTATTATTAAACTAAACGAAATTTTCAGACTGTATTTTTGGGATGTTACATCAGCAAACAAATTGCTAAGCCGTGAAATAGTCTCACATTAAAGTTATAGTAGTATTGTATACCCAATTTATTATCACCTTTTGTTTAGAACAATGAGTTAGTGATCATTCGTATATTTTGTTAATCATGGTGTGTTCTTCTGTTATAGTGTATAGTATTCTCTCTGTTATAGTGTATATTGTTCTCTCTGTTATAGTGTATAGTGTTCTCTCTGTTATAGTGTATAGTGTTCTCTCTGTTATAGTGTATAGTATTCTCTATGTTATAGTGTATAGTGTTTGCCTCCCTGATTCTCTTTGTAGTGTGTTCTAGTATCTAGTATGAACTGAATCCCTAAACTATACCTATTATAGTTTACTAGTATGTTAACTTGAACTGTTACTAAAAAAGACTCATTTATCTACTAAGTTATGATTGTACTTTAAAAACGGAGTTTTATAAACTATAAAGTAACATAACTTAAAAAGAGTTTTTGAAATGTTTTGACCACTTATAAAAACATAAGCAATCCCTTGAAATATGTTTATAACAAACATTTACACAATTATCATTGTGTTAAACTTGTATTCCCCCCTTAAAAGCATTTAAAATAGTTTAAAAGATTGATTATAGGGGTATGAACTCACCTTATGTGGGTGATTCAAACGAATATGCGCGTAAGGATGAGAAGTTCCACGAATGAAGTCCCGAGACACAAACGAGTCCTAATGAAATATAATGGCATATATTGGCATGAATATAGTGTTTAAAAGCAACTACATTCAAGGAAACACCTTTAGGGACTAGGGAACACTTGGACCAAGTGTTAGAATCACATGTGATTCATCATAGGGGAGTGTACGACCACAATAGGGAGTGTGCGGCCATGGGTGTATGGCCATGGAGTGTACGGCCGTACATTCATGGTAAAAAGTGCACATAAGTGTGTTTGAATGATAGGGAAGCTTGTGGGACTATTTCTCAACAAGGATGTGAACTAGATTCTCACTTTGGAGGCCGTTTAGGGGTGTTTTTAGGGGTGTACGGCCACACATGAGTGTACAGCCGTACACTCCTTATGTTCCAGTTTAAATGTAAATTCTAGGGTGTTTAACATGAGATCCTAACATGTACTAAGCATAGGGAAAGGGTACTTACAATTTGGAGGCTCAAAAGGGTGATCTCAGCCACCAAGAACAAGTGTGTGTTCTTGGTGTTCTTGGTGAAATGGATGAAGATTTGAAGATCTACCCAAAAAGAAGATTTTCATGGATGAAATAAAAGGGTGTTACTAGGTTAAGAAGGATAACAACTACTCAAAATGAAGAAAGGCTTACATTCTTGAAGATCAGGGTGAAAAGCTTGATGATAGTTGAGAGAAAACTCGAGTTTTTGACTTGGAAACTGAAGAAATGACTTAGAAATGAAGGATATCACACTTATGGAGGGGGTGTACGGCCAACATCGGTGTACGGTCGTACATACATGTGTACGGTCGTACACTCATGTGTACGGCCGTACACTCCCTCTGATGGAGTGTTCGGCTCAATTTCAACGCAAAGAACTTTAGCTGACACTTCCCTAAACCCAATGCTTGAATGTATTGAGCTTAGAACCCTTAAACAGACTCTAAACAATGCTAACTGATAGCAGAAATGGTTCTGACACTCGGTTGGATTGAATGGCTGGATTTACAAGGCAAAAATTTTCGGGTTGTCACATATACCCCCATAATGAGATAGGTAATGAAGCTCGACTCATCATGGAACGAACCATGTCCAACAAGGTTCGATTGCGCCTCTCAGCCACACCATTAAGCTGTGGTGTCCTAGGTGGCGTCAATTGTGAAACAATCCTACATTCCTTAAGATACTCTTGGAACTCGATGCTAAGATACTCACCACCTCCATCGGATCGGAGCATCTTTATCTTCCTGCCCAGATGATTCTCCACTTCTTGTTTAAACTCTTTGAACTTTTCAAAGGTTTCTGACTTATGCTTGATTAAGTAGATATAGCCATATCTGTTGTAATCATCAGTAAAAGTCACATAGAAGCGGTTAGCATCCCTTGTGGCGGTTATGAAAGGCCCACACACATCGGTGTGTATGAGATCCAACAAACCTTCACCCCTTTCATAAGTACCAGTGAAGGGTGACTTGGTCATCTTTCCAAGCAAACAAGATTCACAAGTGTCATCCGATCTTAAGTCGAATGACTTCAAGACTACACCTTTAGGAGTTGGCCTATGCGCTTCTTGCTGACATGTCCAAGACGACAATGCCATAAGCATGCCTTATCCAAACTATTGGAAGAATCAATGTGCAACACATTATTTCCTAAGTTGTCTACAACCATCACAGTTTCATATACACCATTACAAGGAAATGCTTTAAAATAAAAAATACCATTATAAAGAGCATTAATAGCACCAATTTCATTATCAAATGGAAAACTAAAACCATGTTTGTACAAACCATGAAAAAAAAATTTCTCTCCATGTCGGACGAGTAGCAACAATTATTCAAATCTAGTTCTAACCCACTACTAAGCAATAAAGAATAAACTCCAATCTTGGTGACAGGCGACATTTTCCTATTTCCCATGATCAAGTTCATCTTCTCGTGCTCCACATCCTTACTTCTAATTTAGTCTCTGCAAATAAAAATAAATGTGAATTCCACAACCTGTATCAAGGACCCAAGAACAAGAATGTGATGAGTTATTAGATAGATAGTATAAATACATGCATGGGTGGGTTTAACCTTACCATACTTGACATCCTGCAAGTGTTTGGGGCAGCTTCGCTTCCAGTGCCCTTTATCATGATAGTAGAAACACTCTGCTTCTTTCGGGTTGGTAGAGGGATTAGCATAACCAAATTTGGTCCCACTGGAAGAGGATCCATCAAGAGACTTTCCCTTGCGGCTCTTATAAGGAGCCTTCCTCTTTTTCCCTTTCCCATGTCCAATTGCCAATACAGGGGCAGCAGCAGTAGGAGTAGTAACAACAGATTTACCTTTGAGACTACTTTTAGCAGTCCTCAAAAGGCCTTGAAGCTTGCTAAGAGTGACCTCCTCCTTGTTCATATGATAGGTCATACGGAACTGATCATAACATGGAGGTAAAGAGTGTAAAATGATATCTAGGGCCAACTATTAATCGAAGTTCACATTCAACTTCAGCAAGTGGTCCACAAACATTTGCATTTTCTGCAATTGAGCCGTCATGGATTCTTCATCCTTCATCTTTGTTGTTATCATGGAGGCGATGATTTCATACCTCTCTTGATGAGCACTCTGATGGTATCTTTCCATCAGGTCTTGGTGCATCTCAAAAGGGTAGAAGTCCTCATAGGACTTTTGGCGTTCAGCTGTCATAGTGGCCAACATGATACAATACACATTGGTGGCATCCTTCTCATGAGTCCTAAACTCAGTGATCTCCTCAGGAGTAGTAGAAGACTCATCAATTTCCTTAAGCTCTTTGTCGAGGACATATTCCTTGTCCTCGTAACGAGTAACCATCCTGATGTTCCGGATCTAATCATTGAAGTTGGAACCATCAAAGATAACTCTCACACACAAGTTCATTAGGGAGAAAGAGCCAGTAGGGTTTGAGCCAGAAGCATTGTTGGAAGACATCTGAAAAAGAAATACAAAGTTTAGATTAGATAAGAGTCCTTAATATAACACCCAAATGAAATATTAAGGCTAGGACCCAACACAATATTTAACAAATTGGAAGAGGGATGTCGTAATCCAATTGCAAAATATTTAAATGTAGGTAAATGACGATTTACCAATTTCCACCATGAAAAACGAAATTGATTATTAAGTTTTAATTGGATTGAAATTCCTAGATTCCTTTGAGATTCATTGAAATTTTCAATGGCATGTTTAAATCTCGATTATGCCCTTCAAGTTTGTGACTGGGATGTCGAGGATCACAAACAAGGTGTGAATAACCATGCAAATGTGCTTGGTACACTCGATGTCATTTATCACCTAATCAATGTATCGGTTAACCACGTACGCTCCATTGATCTATGACAAACATCAAGCTATCCTTTTCCACCCTTACTAGTCCAAGTTAATGTGCAGGTTAACCAAAAACATGCTCCATTAACGACTTGGCAAGGTGCAAATGCAATTTCATGGATTAGATCAAATTCACATTTTTCCTAAAGTAACTAAGATTGGGATTTTAATAAAAATTTAGTTACTTTATAATTATCATTATACTTTTAACGAGAATTAATGTCCTATCCTACCCGTTCGGCTAACGACCCTCCACCAGTTAAGGAAGCGGTGGGTGAGAGTGGACACCCATTAAACCACCATTTTATAGGCAGTAACCTTATATCCCCCTTATAGACCAGCTTCGTGAATAAGGCCTACTAACGGTAAGACTAACTTATCTTATACATATATATATATATATATATATATATATATATATATATATATAATAATTAAACTTTTACTATTACAATAGTATAAGGGTTAAATTTTAAACTTTTAAAATTCTAGGGTTTGGAATTAAAGTGTTCATAAGTGTGACTTTACAAATTCCAAAACTTGAGGGCAAGTTTTCAAACTCTTCAAAACTTTTCATTTCCATAACTTATGAGTTTAATGACTTTTAAAAGTGATACTTTTCATTTTCCATAACTTGAGGACAAGTTATGGAATTCATTAAAGGCATTTAGATCAATATTTCAATTAACAAAATAATCAAATAATTTATCTATGATCTAGTTAAACTCATAAGTCAAGATAATTCATATCAATAATTTGCAAGAAATTAGTCTAATCATATAAACTAATACAAATCTTGAAAATTTGACAATTATCTTTTAATTGGATGAGCATGATCACTACCATATCAAGAAAACAGATTTTATGTTTCAAAAACAGTTTGTGGTAATGATCCTAATCCAATTTCTGGCCAAAAACTCGAAAAACTGTTGTCAGATCAACCAACTCGTCGAGTCCAACTATGGACTCGTCGAGTTCAAGGCAAAATGCAACCTACTCGTCGATTTCAAACATGCACTCGTCGAGTAGATGCTGTCAAAACAGTTTTTTATCTTTTAAAAATAACACATTAGCATCAATATAATAGAAAACAATCCTAGGCTCTGATACCACTGAAGGGTTTTGAGCACTCTAACAACCTTATGGTGCACATGCAACCCTAGATGCTTTGGATCTATGTTTTATCTAATTATACATATAAATTGATTTTCCAAAGAACACATCCTAACTAGCATCAAATTTGACAATTAAACAATAAAACTAGTTAGACAACTTACCTCTTAGTAGGACTTATAGTTCTTAGCCTTCAAAAGCTTTAGCACCTCAAGTGTGATGCCTCTAATGTGTCACAAACACCAAGTGCAAAATGAGGCTTGATAGAATAAGTTGCTTAGTACAAAAATCGATTTACACTCTCCAAGAATGTATGTGGCAACCGATTTTAGCTCTAGGGAGTTCCTTTTATAGTGTGACAAGTGCTAGGGTTACATCCATGCAAACCCTAATGTGTCATGACTCTTCATATTACTTAGGCTCCATGGGTTAAACCTCCATGGACTATCCATGTTGGTTTAGCCCATCCTAAATAACCATGGATCATTGGCCAACACTATAAGAATCATTGATTTACCAAATCAGTCCCCGTATATTTAATTAGTCGCTTTTGATCACTAAATTAATTCCAAATTAATTCTTGATCAATACTAATTAAATAATATGATTTCACATTAATATATTATACTTGTAATATATTAACAAATCACAAATAACCTTATTCTCAAAAGTCCATCCTATCAAATTGCATTGGTGAAGGCAACCCAAAATGACCATGCTACTCTCGGGGTCAAGTACATACCAATTATAGTTATGGGATTAAACACCTAATCCAACACCAATATCCAAATACTATATCCAAATCAAAATCTCATTTCTAGAATAAAAAAGTCTTATAGCTCAAGTGTGACCATTCATACATAGCTCAAAAGAAAGACTTTATTAATGGGTTATACTAAACTTAACTTGTGTGAATTCTGCGAATACTATTGTTAGGGCCAAGATCCCGAAATTGCATTCAGGATCCTCAAAAATACATTAGGATCCTGACTATTATTATTTATTCTCCTAACATTTATAACAGTTATATGCTTTGTTATTTTTATCACATGTGCAGAAATAGTCAGCCAAAGACTTATTCTCAACGAATAGTCATTGTGACCACGCTAAAGACTCGGAAGACTAAGTCAAGTAACCTCTTTAGGTTGATCTCGTAGGATCCCAGAATTGTCGGAGTTCTTGTTATTACCTTTAGACTATAAAAACACATGTATTCATCACACTACACGCGACACTTAGGAGAACTACGATACTTGTACTTACTTTTTATACATACATCTCTGTAATCATCATTTTCAATCAATAAAAACAATCAAGGCAAGTGATCATTATCACCTCCCAAGGTTTTATTTCGGAGATCCTAACAAGGATTGAGGGCTTTCCTTGTAAATCACTTGTGTCACTTTGATCACTATTTCATATTCATTCCACCCTGAACATCACAGCCTCTCATACAATTTGGTTGATTTTTTATTGTTCATTTTTTGACCAAAACAATTTGGCGACCACCGTGGGGCCGTGGTGTTCAAAATCCTTCGAAAAATCATGTGAACACAATCGACCATGTCCTCTTCCTCAATTCCTCCCATTCCCTCCAAAAACCTTCTACCACGTCTTGTCAGAGCTCCCAAGAAAGCCTTAGAAGAACCGAAGAAAAATACCTCTTCGATCGTTACCCCGGGACTCCAGGATCCTCCTGTGCTGATTTCCAACAATGAAATCTTCGCTATGATGAAGAGACTAGAATGACAAGTTGCTCAGCAGCAGCAGGATAACACGACAATTCTCAAGGAAGTAGAGAGAATGATGACAGAAATCCACAAGCCTTAGGAAGAAGCACCCTCGATCTTGCAGCCCAAGATCCTGAACTTTGACAACACGAGATCCTCAGTGATTCGCCGCGAGCTAGGATCCTCAACACCGGCCTCTGTTCCCACCTAGGGTGCGACTCTGAGAGAACAAGCCTATACAACCTAGGATCCCAATGAAACCTTTGTTACTCCCAATAAAAAGGATCCTGGTAACCCCGTCAATAATAATATCTTTGCTACTAACTCAATGGAACTTGATATAGGTTTAATCCCAATCATGGCTAAGGAGCTCCAGCAACTAAGACAAATGATCTCAAGCGTGTCAGGAGTAGTTCAACCTGTACCGAAAGTATCCCCCACAAGCACTTTCAGACCCCCAACATGAAGCCTTATGACGAGAATACAAATCCTGAGCAGCACGTGGCACAATACAAGGAAAGGATGGAGATCATTCCCATCCCTACTCACTTGATAGAAGCCAACCTGTGCAAGGGTTTTGGTTCAACCCTCACATGATCAGTTTTAAATGGCTTCTTAATGTTCCTCCTTGTTCCATTACATCGTTTGCTCATTTGATTAATTTATTTAACAATCAATTTTCTTGTAGCTGAATATTCGAAAAGATCACTAGTGATCTCTATCGTGTGGTCCAGGATCTTAAGGAATCCCTTAGGACTTTTGTGAACAGGTTTGGCAGGGAAGCTCTAAGTATCCCTAACATCTACATGGCAACTGCAGTCGAAGCCTTCAAAATGGGTTTCAAGAAAGATTCTCCTTTCTATGAAGACCTCGTAATGACTCCATGCAAGAGGATGGACGAAGTCAGAAGCAGAGCACTAAGGTTCATCAGGCTCGAAGAAGACAAGCAGATCCAGAAAAGGAGCAACCCACCAAGCTCTTATGATCGCCCCAATAGAAAGGCCGATTCCTTGGCACAAAGATCCTGTAAGTCAATACCATATTCCAAACCTGTCCATCATATGGTTAATGCCCTTGAAATGGGGGGGGAGAAGATTTTCCTAAGATTACTGACTATTGTTTTTCTGTGGATATTTCAAGTGAAATATTTGTTATGAAGGATCATGGAAACAAAGCAAAATGGCCAAGAGAAGGAGAAAATTCTACCGCTTGGAAAGACAAGTCCAAATGGTGTGCACACCATGAAGACTTTGGTTACATCACACAGGATTGCATAACTCTCAAGAAGGAGATCAGCTACCTCCTAGGAAAAGGATACCTCAAAGAGATCCTTGGAAGAAGAAATGAAAGATCCAAAGAAAAAGATCAAGATCCTCAGAAGATCCTCAACAGACCAGGATCCCCCCCTGCTGACACCATGGTAATCAATGTGATCTCTGGAGGATCTGACATATGTGGTACCTCTTATTCTGTAGCAAAGAGACATGCCAAGATATCTAAAATGGAAAAAGGAAAAAGTACCACAGAAGAACACCTCAATCACAAACGAGAAGGAGATCACCTTCGACGAAGCAGAAATACAAGACATCTAGGATCGTCAGAAGGATCCTCGTCGATGGGGGATCCTCAGTTAACATCATACTCATGGACGCGCTAAAAATAATGAACATCACAGAGTCTGAAATAATTGCAAGATCCTCAGTGCTGATCAGATTCAGCGGGGAAACCAAACACACCGTCAGCGAGATAAAGCAACATATATACATAGAGGGGGTAAACTATATACAATGTTTTTTTGTAATTGATACGTTATCCTCTTATAATGTTATACTAGATAGACCATGGATCCAAGAAATGAAGGTTGTTCCATCGACATATCATCAATTCATAAAGATGCCCATCCCATGGGGGACAGTGAAGATCGTAGGAGACCAACACAAATCCAAGGAGTGCTACAAAACATTGATGAAAGCCTCGACGATACCACGACAAGCATAGCAATTAAAGCAGGGGGCACAAGACGTACTAGAAACAAGTGAACAATATATAAAATAAGTTCCCCTAAACCTTGAGGATCCTAAAGCCAAAGTTCTCATAGGATCCTTAATGCCTGACCAAATCAAACATGATCTTATAAAGTTCCTCAAAGCTAGAAGCAAGACGTTTTCATGCAAGCAAGAGGAGATGACAGGTATATACAAAAGTATAATAACCCATAAACTTACATTGATCCATCTTTCAAACCAATGCATCAAAAGAGAAGGAAATTTGCACCGGATGGAATCCAAGTTATACAAGAAGAAGTAGAAAAACTTCTCAAAACTGGGATGATCAAGGAGGTGAAATTCCTAATATGGCTAGCCAATGTGGTCGTGGTACAAAAGAATAACGGTAAGTGGAGAGTGTATGTAGATTACACAGATCTTAACAAGGCTTGTCCCAAGGATCCTTTCTCTCTACCACACATAGAATCCATGATAGACTCCACATCGAGTCACGAATTATTGACATTCATGGATGCATCAACAGGATTCCAACAGATCCAAATGGAACCATCTGACCAAGAGGACACGGCGTTTATAACTCCAACATGTATCTATTGTTATACTCCCATGCCATTTAGTCTTAAAAATGTAAGTGCAACATACCAAAGGCTAGTCAACAATATGTTCAAAGAGAAACTGGGGGACACCATGGAAGTCTACATCGATGACATGGTTGTCAAGTCCAAGAAGGCTGAGGATCACCTCAAGGATCTCGAAGAAGCCTTTGACATCATGGATGAATATAACATGAAGCTAAACCCCTCAAGTGCCAGTTTGGGATGATATCATGGAAGTTCCTTGGATACATGGTGACCAAAAGAGGAATTGAAGCAAGCCCATAGCAAATCAAGGCCATCCTCGATCTAAGATCACCATCCTCGACAAAAGATATTCAGAGACTAGCAGGAAGAGTGGCGGCCCTAAACAAGTTCATCTCAAGATCCTCAGAAAGATGCAAGCCTTTCTACGACACCTTAAAGAAGAACAAAAGATTTTAGTGGACCCAAGAACATGAAGATGCTTTCCAGAAACTTAATTGATATTTAAGTTCACCACCCCTATTGGTAAAACCATTAGACGAGGAACCACTTCTTCTCTACCTATCAGTATCCTCAAACGCGGTGCGTGCAGTATTAGCTAAGGATCTTAATGGGGAAAAACATCCCATATACTATGTAAGTAAAAGTCTCTTGGATCGTGAGACCAGGTACTCCCACCTTGAAAAACTTACACTTGCATTAGTAATTGCTTCTACTAAATTAAGACATTATTTTGAAACACACCCTATAACTGTAAGAACTAACTATCCCATTAAGAGTTTTATGAGAAAACCATAAATGGCGGGAAGGATGGAAAAATTCTCCGTGAAGTTAAGCACATATGACATAAAGTATGAGCCGAGATCCGCGATAAAGTCTCAATAATTGGCATACTTTGTGGTTGGCTTTAGTGATGATCTAAGGGCTGAAGTGGAAATAGAAGCCAAATAATTTCTAGAAGAAGAGAACATGGGAAGATGGATGTTATTCACGAATAGAGCATCAAACCAAAGAGGAACTGGCTTGGGGATCATAATAAAATCGCCACGGGGGGACATCCTACCCCAAGCAATCAGTTGTGAGTTCAATGGAACCAACAACGAAGCAGATACGAGGCACTAATCATGGGACTACAGCTGGCCAAAGATCTCCAAATCAAGGATCTTTAGGTATTTGTCGATTCTTTACTATTGACTAACCATTTTAGTTGATCCTATGTAGTAAAAGGAGAGAAGTTAGCACTATACCTCCAGATCCTCAAAAACTTAACCTTAGAATTCGAAGCATTTAGCCTAAACCAGGTTCCTAGAGAAGACAATGTTGAAGTAGATGCTTTATCCAATCTAGGATCTTCTCTAAGGATCCCAAACACTAGGACCCTAATTACCCACGTGTTGATCCCAGCAATCGAGGATCATGCCAAGAGACCAAAGGATCCCGACGATCATGTGAACACTACTGATGTCGCTACAATCGAAGATCCTGATTCGAGACTTCTATATCATGATCCTAACATCAAGGATCCCTCTCCAACCTCAGGATCATGGATCTAATCCATTATGGAATACCTCCAGAATGGCACGACCCCTAAAGAATAAAAAAAGGGAATTCAGAACAAGAATCTCAAAGTTTGTTATAATCCAAGGTAAGTTATACAAAAATCTATGGAAGGTCCATATCTTAGATGCTTAGAAGATCATGAAGTTGTAGAAGTCTTAAAGGATATACATGAAGGAGACTACAGCAACCACACCGGGGGGAAATCCTTATGCTCCAAAGTGTTAAGAACATGATACTACTGGCCAACCATGAAGAAAGATTCCTTCCTTCATGATCAGAAATGTGATGTATGTCAAATACATAGCAACATCTTGCATCAACCAGCAGAACCTCTACATCCTATCATTTCCCCTTGGCCATTCATGAAATGAGGAATGGATAAAGTGGGAAAATTGCCAGTAGCTCTTGGAGGAAAGGTCTTCATGCTAGTTATGACTAACTACTTCTCAAAATGGATAGAAGCCGAAGCTTTCGTCCAGGTAAGAGACAAATAGGTAGTTTCCTTCATTAAACATAATATTTTGACCAGGTTCGGGATCCCTGCCGAAATTATATGCGACAATGGATCTGAGTTCATAAGCAAAAAGACAAGAGACTTTTGCACAAGTTGGGGAATCAAGATGGTAATGTCCACTCCTGTCCACCCTTAAGCCAACGATCAAGTAGAGTCCAGCAACAAAATCATAGTCAACAACTTGAATAAAAGGTTGGATGAGACGAAAGGAAGATGGGCAAAAGAACTTCCTTTTGTATTATGGACATATAGGACCACTTCCAAGGTAGCTACGGGTCAAACCCCATACTTCTTAGTATTTGGAACGGAAGCAATGATTCCCATTGAAGTGGTGATCCCAACAGAAAGATACCTACTTCAAAACAAAGAGGACAACGATAGGATCCTAGCCCAGGATCTTGATACTATAGATGAACTCAGGGATCTTGTCAAGATCCGCATCACTGCTCATCAACAGAGGATCAAGTCGTACAACAAAAATATAAAAGTCATAAGGTTTCAGATAGGAGACTTGTTGCTAAGGAAAACATTCCAAAATACCAAGGATCCTAGTGCAGGTAAACTGGCACTTAAATGGGAAGGACCATATCTCATAGATGTCGAAGCAGGAAAGGGGGCATATTGGTTGGCCACCCTAGATGGAAATATCTTGCCAAGATCCTGGAATGCCATACATCTCAAAGCTTATTTTATGTAAGAGTTAGTCATTTTCCAACACACTCAAGGTACACATGCCATTTACCTTTTACCCTTTATTTGTATTACTATTTACTCTCTTCGAATACCATTACTGACTTAAGCATTGGAGGGGCGTTAGCTAGACTAACGCCCACCCCTAGCTAATGTTTGTTGTGCGTAGGGACTCAATGATCCTAACACTCAAGGATCCTGACACTTAAGGATCATGACAAACAAGGATCTTAATAGATGAAAATTCAAGGATACCGATAAACAAGGATCTTGACATTTAAATAAACTGGCACAAAAGAATTCCATAACTGCAAACATCCTATGATTCACAACATGAATATCCTAAGAATAGAGAATGATCATGTCTCTTACGAATAAGGGTACTCAATACCCTCTAAGGTTTAAAGAGTTAATTACCTCTTTCACACAAGTTAAGGTTTATACACCTCGCTTGGACGCACGTTATCTAACTATGGGATGTGAATAAGGAGATCATTTCACGCTGCAGTGACTTGGCAACCCTCTTATTTCTAAACATAAGTTAAGATCCTAAAGTTGAAATCTAAGGTTTATAACATTGACATGTTATCTTAAGTCGGGATCCTCCCCAGATAAGTCCTAAGGTTTATACCATTTTCATGTTATCTCAAGTTGGGATCCTCCCCAGATAATACACAAGGTTTATAGCATTTTCATGTTATCTCAAGTTGGGATTTTCCCCAAAAAAACACATGAGGTTCATAACATTTTCATGTTGGGATCGTCCACATAAAATAAATCAAATTTATAACATTTTTATGTTATCATATGATATGGGATCCTCTACAGAAATTTACTAAGTTTTGAATTTTCCCAAGGTTTTTCGAGAATTATGATACCAACGTATTGCTTGAAGATGGGATACTCCCCAGAAAATATGTAAAATTTGTAGCATTATAATGTTTCAAAAGTTCTTTCGGTCATTTTCCAAGTTAGAGTCATTTCCATTCGACTCCTTAAAGTTCACTAAATTAAAGACAATCAATGATCCTCCCATGAACGAACCCTATGATCCTATATAGAGAAATGAATTGTAACTTTACGCTTCTCCTAAAAGCAAGTCCCAAAGGTCACAAAGTCCAAAGATAATCAGGTTCTATCTGTCTTTATTCTTAAAGTTGTTTTTCTTCTATGATGATCAAAGGTTTTTCCTAAATGGATTGCTAACTGTTTTTAGGTTATTAGGATCTTGAGAGTTCTTGTAAACCCTGAAGTCCTTAGGATCCTGATTATAAAGATCCTTGAAAAACCTACTACTACAACCACGCAATTCAATCAAACATGAGAAGAAATATTAAACAACCATAACATCAAGGGCTTGCCCACCAACCCCACAAAAAAGGAAAATAGTAATATTGTCTTACATCCCCAATAAAACAATAAACTACTTAAACTAAATTTTTGCAGACCTAAACCGCTAACTGGTTATCATCGCCTGTAGTCTTCTCCACTTCATCCACCTTTGACGGGCTGCCCCTCGGGATCCTGATTGGTATTCACAAGCTTACCAGTGAACTTGCCTAGACCTTCATGCCACCCACCAGATCCTAGGATCTTGTATTGTTGATATCCTCAACTAACCTGATCTTGGTTTCCCAGACATCCATAACATCACTGAACTTCGCCTCCGCGATCACCTCCTCCATCTCTGCAGCATGCTCTTCCTCTTTCTTAGTCTTCTCCTTGCTCAACAGCTCTATCTTCTTAAGAAGATCCTTATTGGTCGCCTTCCATTCCTTCTCCTGCTCCTTCAGAGCTCGCTCGGCCTCCTCAGCCCGAATCCTTAGATCGTTTACGGACTTGGAGACATGAGCCGAAACCTGGAACAAGCATGGAGTCAGTAAAATAAAGTAGGAATTAGAAACTAATATTACACAGATACTTATAGCTTGGGAAAAGGAAAGAAATTTTTGAAGCGCCTCCTCGGCTCCGAGATTCTCCAGGTTCAAATATGTGGCTTCTGAGGTCTTCTTCTTTCGAGAGCCCGGGTTTCTTCACATTAAGATCAATGTGAGATTTCTTAAGAGGAAGAGAAAATGTAGTTTTTTCCTTCTTGAACATGATCAGGCCACTGTACATATCGTCTTCGAGATCAGACAAACCAAATCGGGTATTGGAGTGAGTGACCTTGGATCCTACACATCGCACAAGATCATCATTAGTTCAGGATCCTCAATAGTTTAGGATATTCTAAACTATTATAGCCAAAATAAGAATTCTTACCAGTAGCCATTGGCGTAGTGGTGGTGGAACCTTCTTGGAAACTAGAACAATCAAATTTGAAGGACCTATCAGCTATGGAAATAGCAAGGAACTTCTCTATCTTTTCTTCGGTATCCTCAGCAATGGGAATGAGCTCTTCAAACCTAAAAGCTGCAAAACAAAAAACAAAATAATGAAAAGTGAATTACAGGATCCTCACTACAATAATGAATTATTCCTACCCATTTTAACCCAGGTATTCGGCAGGGAATCCCCACCAAGGATTGAATCATGTCTCACAAAGAAGTATTTTTCCTTCCATGCTCCGTCATTATTTTTTGTTTTCAAAACGAGAGGGGACTTGTGAGATTTGAGTCTAAGAAGAAAACACGAGCTTCCAAAGGTAGTAATATCATATACATGAGCTAACTCAGCGAAACCTATGCCTAGGTCTTTGGATTGGTTTAATTTATTGATCCAGAACAAGATCCTCCAAACAATATGCATAGCTTGGATGAAAGAGATTTTAATGACCTCGAAGAATTTGGAGATGATTCCACAAAAAGGGTACTTTAAACCCAAAGAAAAGGGGTATTTAGGGAAGCAGATCCAAGAGGAGGAAAAGAAATCAGGTTGATACTTCGGGTTGAAAGGTTTTAAAACAACATCATCGGGGAAAACATTAACCGATTTCAACGACTCGATATCACCATCATCAAAAGAACAGATCTCGTCGTATGACAGGATCTATTGATTGATAAAATCATCCTCAGAAGGGGCGAGAATGTTCTTATGAGAGATTGTTAATTTCTTGCCCATGGTCAATAAAAAGAAAACTAAGAAGAAGAAGTGAGAAGAATACCTTCAAATATGACTGATAAACCCACGGATGAAAGCTAAAATCCACAAGGAAGAATAGCTCTAATCGATTGCCTATATTTATGCTGATGGCAGAAGAAAGAGAAAGGTCGAGTTGACCGGTTAATGATGGTTTTTGAATGGATAAATTATATGTGTTAGGGTTTAAAATTCAAAACCCCTTATCACTTTCATTTTCCTTTTTAATTTTTAAATTATCCCTTTAAATTTTTGGCAAACTAACTCCAAAATATTTCGCAGGAATAATTTGGGGGCCATTGTGAGGACCAAGATCCCAAAATTACATTCAGGATCCTCAAACCTCAGGATCCTCAAAAATACTTCAGGATCCTAACTATTATTATTTATTCTCCTAACGTTTATAATAGTTATATGCTTTGTTATTTTTCTCACATGTGTAGAACTAGTTAGCCAAAGACTTATTCTCAACGAATAGTCATCGTGACCATGCTAAAGACCCGAAATACTAAGTCAAGTAACGTCTATAAGTTGATCTTGGAGGATCCCAGAATTGTCGGAGTTCTTGTTATTACCTTTAGACTATAGAAAACCCATGTATTCATCACACTACACACGACACTTAGGAGAACTACGATACTTGTACTTACCTTTTATACATACATCTCTGTAATCATCACTTTCAATCAATAAAAACAATCAAGGCAGGTGATCACTATCACCTACCAAGGTTTTATGCTAGAGATCCTAACAAGGATCGAGGGCTTTCCTTGTAAACCACTCGTGTCACTTTGATCTAGTTCATATTCATTCCACCCTGAACATCACAACCTCTCATACAATTTGGTTGATTTTTATTGTTCATTTTTTGACCAAAACAACTATCATCTCCATATTTGACTTTACTCTTGGTATAGTTAAATATCTTGGAGTATGATTGGTGTTCTTTCGTGACATAGAGTCTCTTAGCTCAATTAAGTATACTCATGAAGTCATAAAGATTTCTATGTGATCCTTGAATGGAAAAAATCAAAATAGTTTTTCAATGAACTCATTCGTCCAATCATATTAGATTTCAACTTATAAGGTAGTGTATTGTTATTTTGTAGTATTATGTGTCATTTTGTTTTAGTTAGACCTCATTCCATCTAAACTTACTCTTCAGTCCACAATGAAGTCATAATCAAATTATAATTCATAATTTTCTCTATTTTCTTAGGAATCACAATCTTATGTAGCTCTTTCCATGAAGATTTTATTCTAAACTAATTCTCTCATATACATTCTCTTAGGTCTTCCAAAGTACTCTAAGAATGTTCTTATAGTCATCCGGTGACTAAACCATGTATTCAATTGGTTTATTATGATATGCTCATAGCATGATCATATGCTAGGTCTTATGCATAATATGGCATAAATGATGGATTCATTTTCCAATCAAATCAAATATAAATCATTTCAGCTACTTCAAGCCTATGAGCTAGGTCCTTTTGAGGCAGACTCAAAACTTAGTGCCCTGTGACAATACCAAGATTCCGCTAAAGGAATTTTGTATCTTGATCCCTTTCAAGATGTTGTCCATATTTGCATAAAGATATAAATCTTTTAACATTAGTTTTATCTATCTCTACAGATTTTACATTCCAAGAATGTATCTTGTTCTTCCTAAGTCTTTCATTTTAGAAATACATTCCGAGTCAAGGTGAAAAGGTATGGCATGGTCAGAATGTAATATCTCATGATTAAGTATGTCTTATTCATATAAGATTAGGAATGTCACTATGCTCCCACTAGTTCTTAATAAACACACATGTTCTATTCATTTTGATATAAAAACATACATTGTGGTTTTATATTAAAATGATGATTGCAACATTGGGATGTTTGCTTTATATCCATAAGTGGATATCAAGCGTTACACTTTTTTTAGGATAACATGGATAAAGAAAACCTCCAGGCTAATCTATATAGATATCTTCTAGTAGATGTCTATTAAGAAAAGCGGTCTTTCTTGAAATATATTTTTCTATATTTCATATTGATAATATGAATTTATAGTAAACAATATCCTTGTTGATCTAATCATGGCTACTTGTGAAAAAAGGTTTGATCATAGTCAATGTCATGATTATTATAAGAACCATAGTCAATGACATGGGTATGAGAAAATCCTTTTATTATAAGTGTCTCTTTAAATGTGTATGGTTATCCATGTAATATATTCTTTCTAGAAGAATCACTTACTCCTTTTAGCCTTGCTATAGAGAGGAAGTTCAGTTAAGACCATACTTGATTATCATACATGGATTGCATCTCATTTTCATGACTCTAAGTCATTAATCAGACTCAATATCTGACATAACATCTTGGTATTTGATGGATTTGCCAAAAACTATCAATAAAAGCTCATCAATGAGAGATTCCACACTTCTCAAGTCATAGATAATTTATGCCACTAATGCGAACAATTTGTCTTTGTGAATAGCTATTGTTCAAGTTTAACAATCCCTTGTTAAAACTAGTGCCAACTATTACTACATCAGGTTATGGTTCTTGAGTTGCTTCAAGTTCCATGTACTTCCCACTTGCTTTGTCATTAGAAGCTTGATTTTTCTAACTTAGCTATCATAGGAATAAGAAACAATTTATTCTTAGTGGGTGTTCTTATAATAATCTAAGCCACATTTAGAGTATTATATACAAATATGTATTTAGTAGATTTTGGGTTTAAAAGCTTTAGTCCAACATAGGCTTTAAATCCATAAAACATTAAAGTAAGATAGGGATGGAGCCTTTTCATACAAAATCTTATGAACAAATGTTATATCTACTAATTAGTTGGTCTTTGTACTCAAGGTACAATTGATATTGTTCTAGGTGTTATCCCAAGGAAATAAAAGGAGGAAATTTCTACCGGTTAGAAAGAAAATCATACCAAGTAATATTTAATCCATTTTTTATTATCATTAAGGCCTTAGATAGTTCTTACTGGTTTGTATTTCAACTTTATATTTGAAAATTTAAACAAAAGTTTCACAATTATGCTTTACCATGTAAAATATAACTGAAACTACTGTAGTTATTAATAAAGTTGATTTAGTATCTTGTGCAAAATCTTAGACATTAATTAGAAAATGAAGTCATACATCATAGTGTATAGTTTCTTAATAATCATACCAAGTAAGATTTAATTCATCCTTTTTTATCATTAAGACCTTAGATAGTTCTTACCGGTTTGTATTTCAACTTTATATTTGAAAACATAAACAAAAGTTTCACAATTATGCTTTACCATGTAAAATATAACTGAAACGACAATAGTTATTAATAAAGTTGATTTGGTATCTTGTGCAAAATATTAGACATTAATTAGAAAATGAAGTCATACATCATAGTGTATAGTTTCTTAATAATTATTTTCTCTACTACTTATTGAAAATATTATTAGGAATCTCTCATATATAAATACGATTTACATATGTCAAATAAAATACATTATTTTCCTTTAAGGACCCCTTTCTTGAAGTTGGAATATGTGAATATCATTTTTATAATAAAGATAACAACGTCATAGATGAGTTTGTTTTAAAACAAGTTTAAGTCAAAAGTATTTTGCATATAGAACTTGTTATTTATAAAATATTGATATTTAGTTTATAATTCTTATTAAGAGATCTAGACTGCTAAAAAGAATTTTAATCATTTTCCGAATATGAAGGTGATCGTCATGAAACACGATTTTAATAAATAATCAATCATTCATAAATTAAATTGAGACATATATTTAGGCAAGCTAAATTAAAACATATATTTTTCCAAAACAAACATTGTATTATATTACAAGTACATTATGTTCCTAGCATAATTAATAAACTAAACTCCGAGAGTGTAGTTCCAACTTGATTGTGCTCAACTGGTTACTCTTTTGTAAATATTTGCAAGCCGATTACAAACATTAGATTAACATTTAAGTAACAAGTACCTAAGTGTTATATGACAAGTATAAGTTCTATCTAGTAGATACATGAAGTACTAATCTCTTCCAAACTTTCTTTCCAGATAAAAAGAGCAGATCTTCTTCCAGTGTCCAGTTTTTCCACAAAAGAAACAAGATCCATCTCTATGGGCCTTATAGAATTTCTTGGGCTTAAAGGTGTTCAGTCCATAAAACATGGGCCTCCTAAATCACACAAGGTGACTCTTTTGGGCCTTGTATTATTCCTAGTTTGATATTAGAAACATCTTTAGCATCACGGTGATACCTTTACTAGGTATCATGTTCAGACTTATTGCTCAAAGAAATAGTTTAGGACTAAAACCTTTAAGTGTATACAATTTCATATCTCTCGTGAGATTGTGTCTTAAGACATGAACCCATTCATTGATGTTGTATCTAGTAAATGTTATTGTTTCATTAAGTCATTAAGAAAAATGACAATTCATGGTAATGAAAAATGGATTATTTAACTACAAAATTTTAACAAAATTCATGTAGTGTTTTCAATATTTAAACTCTTTAATAGTTAATACCCTTTTATTTTCCAAAAACATTAATTATCAAAGTCTAGGATCTAAGTTGACAAATAAATAAATGGTTAGGTATCCTTTATCCCATTCATTTGAAATCAACCCAGTAGATATTGATTATAAATTATATCTTACTATATAATTCCTAGATTTATGGGATCACTAATAACAAATTTGATTAGACATGTTTGATCTAATCTATGCCTCGAAACTCTCTTGCTTAGGTATCCTTTATCACAAAAAATTTCCGATCAAATCATCCAATTTGAAAAGCTTGTGTAATCGGCCTATGACTTGGTTATAGAAATCGCGAACACACCCCGACCATCAAAAGATAGCACTAATCGGTTAGGTATCATTTATCCCACTAGTGCATATAAGAGATGTGCGAGTGCTTTTCAAAAAGGATTGCATAGATTTGAGGTTTGTAAAAATGGTCTTTTATTTGTTTTATAATTCTAGTATTAGAAACATATGATATCATGGTTATTACATGCATATAATAAACCATGGTACCAATTTTCAAAAGAAAATCACTTTTAAAGGCTCTATATAAAAAACTAGTTTTTATATATTTTTGACGCGATTCAATTTTAATAACCGGTATTAAGTTTGAGTGCATTTGAACCTTTTATATCTTTAATAAAACTTCATTTTATTAATTATATATTTGGAGTTTGTATAAGTTATAAAAATCATCATTTTAAAACTTATATTTGAGTATTTCAAAATTTGATGTTATTAACGTTTTTATAAAACCGAATTTTATTTTAAAACTATAACTTGTTACATCTTATGTCCACATTATAAATTTTGAAAACCAAACTCATTGTGATGTTTATTTTGTCTAAAATTATTTTAGCATGTGAAAAACTAATTTATCAACCATATAATAATTGCATAAAATAAACAACAGAAACATGCATAAAATATATGTGCGTAAACATAACCAACTAATAATATTTTTTGTGAGCCAACACAAAAAATGTCATGTCCATTCCTAAAGGGACAGGTTAAGGGACCAAAAAAACTTCTTATAATGTTGTTCTAGAAGCTCCCACTTGAGAAAACACACATTGCTAGCAAAAGATTGGAAAAACTTCTTTAAAGTAATATTTAAGCAATATGCAACATTTTTCAGAAAAGGTTGCATTAGGTCCAACAACTCCAAGGGAAGTTGTCAACAACAACACCTTTTGTAACAGATTGCTGAAAAGGTTGTTTTTGTCACTGCACACCTCTAAACCTCGAAAATTGCCTTCTTGTCTTCAAAAAATGGCTCTAACTTCATTTTTTGTTACATTTTTGTACAAATAAATTATTTCTAACAATTAATCTATTATTTATAAAAATAAACCAAGAAAACTAATCTATTTAATTTATTACATGCCATATGAATAAAATAAATTATTACAACCATTTTATAAAACAACCAACACAACAACACAACAAGCACAATGGTCATTGGCTAGTTTATGCTCATCATACATATCAACACACACATTAAACAACCTTTGTTTTTCTAATACAACTTTAAATGAAAAAAGATGCATGAAAACTTTTATCACATGAAATAACAATTATAAAGGTGTCATAGAAAATATGTATGAACTTGTTTTTATACAAAACCAAGTTAAACCAAGTTATCCATATTCTCCAAAAACTAAGATTTCCAAAAATCAAAAAATCTAACCAAACTTACAAGGTGGCTCTTGATACCAGTTGTTGGATTTTTTATTCAAAAACTAGTTTCAAAAACATGATATTTGGCAACGGAAGACTTGATCATTTTTTGAATAACATAAAAGTTTGGTAAGAAAACAAGCACCAAAGAAGAAGATGGAGAAAATTACAACCTTTGTAGTTCTTTGGGTCCTCTTGGTAGGCTTGGAATTTGATGAAGAATGGTGAACCTTAGAGACACGAACAAGAAGCCAACTTGATGTAGATGCTAGTCTAAAACTCTTAACTCTTAAGCTTGAAGTTCATAACCAATATGAATTTCAAGAGAGTATGAATTCAAGTAATATCTTCATGATATGAACCAAAAATGAGAGAGAATGCATATCACAATTCAAATTTCGTTTTTCACTCATAAAAGGCAAGAGAAATGCAAGCCTCGATTCGTAAAGCATAAAGCAAGGTTCTTAACCACAAGGTCTTAAGACTTTTGACCAAACCATGTCCCTATGTCATAAGCATGTCCCAACATGCTTTACTAGATTGATTCCTTTCAATTAAAGAATTAAAAAACCCATGCTCTTCCTTTTGACTCTTATTTTCATAAATAATAAAAGGAAGATGACAAAACTTTTATATTTTATAAAACAAGTTTATAAAAGATAAACTTTAACTTTTTGGTAAAAGAAAAAATAATTTATCTACTCCAAAATGTTGTACATGACTTATTAATTCATACCATAAGAATTATGTAATATTACTTGCTAATGAAAATTATTATTTCCCAGAAATAAATAATTTCCAATTTTAATTATAAGAGATTATTGAATATTTATCAAAATCAATTTATATTAAATAATCAATTATATTAAGTTGTTAGTGTGACCCATTAGTATCATATGTTAATTAACAATATCACTTTAATATGATTCTTGACATACAAGATCTTTCAAGTGGTACATATGATAGTGGGCGGCGTGTGGTAGTTGGTGGTGATATAGTTTGCATTTGACTTCTTTGAATATGTGAATTAGTGTATAATAAATTGTATTAAGTTGTAAATTTTATGTATTAAACTGAAAACGAACTGTATTAAGTTGTGTATTTTATATAAATATTGTGTTAAAATATGAATGAATGTACGCATGAAAATATCATACTGTGAATTAATGAATTAATATGTTTATTAAACAGTGAATATGGTATTTTAAACTATAAATATGTCTTATAAACAATATATATTTTTTAAATAAATCTACAATATATAAGAGAAAAAAATTAATTTGTCAAGGTATAATTCTATTTTTCTTATTAAATTTGACAAAACTACAAGATTGGTCCCTGTGGTATTCAAAAAACTTTGGATAGGGTCCAAAAAGTTTCTAGCTTGCACCAAAGGTCCAAAATCAAGGTTTTTCTAGGTTTTTGGTCTTTGATACACTTGAAAAGTTGATTTTACCCTTTTCATTTCTTTTTTCTATTTTCTTTATTTATTTTGGTATTTAAATAATTAAAAATAAAAAATAAAATCTCTCCCTCTCTCTCTCTCACATACACACACACACAAATATGAATATGAATCTCAAGAACACTCGTTTTTTCCTTAGTTCAAGAACAAGAACATCACATTCACGAAACCCAAAAATCATTTTTTTCGGATCTGATGAACCGCCCTTCACCACCATTTGAATCGATTTCTGTTATGAAACCCAAACCTAAACTTGATCTGAATCTTCTTATCTGAAACTGCTGTCTAAACTTGATCTCAAACATCAGATGAAGATTAGGTACCGATTTGTGTGTGTGTGTGTGTGGGGGGGGGTGGGGTTAAATTATTCCCTAGATGACCAGACAACCATCGAGATGATCAGAGGAGGTAAGGGAAAGGAGAAATAGAGATGGCGACAGATAAGGATTCGAGAGCAAAACCCACGCCCCGAATCACCTATTTCTGCCGCTGTTGGCAGTGAATGTATACCCCTCGTCAATCTCTTTCCACAACCCGATTCAACAAAAAATGAACCATCAATAGGCCTTCCGCTCATGTCCCTACAATTGATTTTGGGGTGAATCAGATATTAGATCATCTGGTTGCGAGAAAATGTGAGATTGATTTTTAGGGTTCTTAAGAAAGGGGTGAGAGTTTGACTAGAAACATGTGGAGAGAGAGAGAGAGAGGGAGAGAGAATGAGGATCCAATTTCGCCAATGATTCCATATTTTCAATCGACAATTTTGCAAAACCGACAATACTTGATAGCGTACCTAACGAAAGGAGTTGTGGATGCCTATGTTCCTTACTTCTCAATTTCTTTAAATAATCGAAGGCGAGATGGTTGTTGAATGAGGAGTGTGATGCAGGGCTGAGGAGATAAGAATCAGACCATATACGAATGAGACGGTGGAGTGTGAGGTTTGGGACGACATCGGTGGATCGAAGGACCTGTATGGTGGCGGGACAAGTATTGTGGTTGGAATCGAGCAATTTTTGGATGTTGGCACGGTCATAGGTGAAGAACACACATAAAATCGTTTATATATATATATATATATATATATATATATATATATATATATATATATATATATATATATATATATATATATATAGAGAGAGAGAGAGGGGGGGGGGGGGGGTTGGGTGGGATTTTATTTTTTATTTTTAATTATTTAAATACCAAAATAAATAAATAAAATAGAAAAAAGAAATGAAAAGGGTAAAATCGACTTTTCAAGTGTATCAAGGACCAAAAACCTTGATTTTGGACATTCGGTGCAAGTTGGAAACCTTTTGGACCCTATCAATTGCAGTTGTCATTAAATTTTATATATTTGGCTGCAAAAATGAAATGATATGTGTGAAAAAATATTACCAAACAAATAAGAACTAAAATGTTTGTTCTATTAAACTGTGAATACAATCAGAAAATGTTACTAAATTTGGTGTTAGTTTGCCACCGATTCGATGGCAGTCCAACGATGTTCCAATGATTAGGTGGTAGTCGGTCGTAAAGGAGCGAATGGAGAGTTTGTTTTACTTAATATTAATTTTTGATTTATTCAAAATATTCTTAATGAAAAAATTTTAAAAAACTGGTTCCTAAGGTTTCTAACATTTTTTTGTTCTTATTTGAACAAAATATATATATATATATATATATATATATATATATATATATATATATATATATATATATAAAAGTTACAAACCCATGCACTGTACGAATAAAATATAAAAAACTGTATACGAGTGAGCTATAAAAAAGTTCAATAAAAAAAATATTACATATAGTTATAAATCTGAAAATAACTCTTGGGATTTATATATTAAATTGTTTGATTTAAATATTATTTTGAATATCTTTAAATCATTATACGAAGAATACTGAGAATAAATTGATATTCAATATTATACTTATTAAATTTAGGGTTTATATAAAATAAATTTAAAAAAATTAAAGAAAATAAGACATTTTATAAAGAATACATGAAAAAAGAATATAGAAATAAAAAATAAATAAAAGATACTAAAAAGATAATATATAGCATGTGCATAAAATATGTAATGTCTCAATAAAAATTTATTTTATTATAATAATGATGATATATAGTTTGAAGTAGGCGGTGTTATTGAGGAAACAATCATCATATTCCATTATCGGCAATACCCTACCTCCTCTCTCATTCCTTAGCCTCTCAGAATTGTTTCTTGGTGAAAATTATTAGAACCCATTGAATTTTCAATACAAATTCAATAATTGAAACACCCCTGTCGTATTGAAGCTCACCCTGGCTTTGGGTATGTTTTCTATCTCTATATTTTATTTTTTCTTTTTTCTTTTTGTGAGATTTTCTTCTATTTCAAGTGGCTCGTTTAAGTATAAAAGAATTCGATTTTTATAGATCTGGCATCTGGATTTCATCTATTTTGCTGGTGTCCTCGTTTTTTTTTTTTTTTTTTTTTGAAGTGTTGAAGTTGAATCTCTTGTGGGTTTTGTTTCGGTTTCAAGAAATTTGCATTTAAATATCAATTTTGAGGAGTGTTTTTTCTTCACCAAATTGAACATGTTTTGAGCTAAAACTCATCATTTGTGTTTCGGATCTTACCATTTAAATCAATAATCAAAAACCCAATTAAGTAGTCAGGTCAATCTTTCTTCCCCTCTTTGGTGTTCAACATTTTTCTTAAATTGATGCAATTATTGAAATCAACAGATTGTGTTCATGTCTTCAAGAAGTATTAGGGTTTCAATTTGACAATTTTTAACATCGTTTTCAAACAAGTTTCTGATTTCGATTTTAATGTTTCCAGGTTTAAAACCGACAAAATGGGTTTATCGCCGTACCCAACCCCATCCGACGCCGGTGTCCTCTGCGTGATTCTGGTGAACACCGCCATGTCAATATCAATCATGAAGGAAATAGTCCGATCAATCCTTCACGTCATCGGAATCCATGTCACCTCATGGGAAGACTACTCCAATCAATCGATAACAGAATCAGTCGAACGTAGTAGAGGAACCCCATCGGAAACTTACATGGAGGAGTTTAGAAGCCGGACGCCGTCGCTCCTTTACGACTCTCTCACCATAAGTTGCCGGAGTAAAGAAGAATGCTCCGTTTGCTTGGTGGAGTTCAACCCAGATTCAGAAATCAATCGCCTTTCATGTGGCCATGTTTTCCATAAATCTTGTGTTGAAAAATGGTTAAAATACTGGAACATCACTTGCCCACTTTGCCGAAACCACATGATGATGCCAAAAGAAGAAGAAAACACTTGCCCGATGTAAGTTGTCTTTTTTTTTTTTTTTTTTGGGTGATTTTTAGTGCACAAGTACAGTTGGTGATGATGACTTTGCGAATTTGCCTGTTTTTGTATATATACATGATAGATATATATAAACTGTGTAAGGTTTCCGGTGTTGTGTGCACCTGAGAAACTCTTAGTTTTTTTTTTTTTTTTTTGGGTTTTGTTTTGGGTTTGGATTAGAAAAGAAGTGATCTTTCTTAATTTTGTGGTTAGTTTCTTATAATCCGATTGTATTTACTGATTCCTAACTAGATTACTACACATTGAGATAACATTTGAAGACCTAAAATGAGCAAAAGAAGTTGCGTTTAACATGAGACAAAATGTCTGACAAAAATATCTTAGTGTTTGGTAGATTGGTTGGACGGGATGTGATTGGACCGAACATTGTACAACGTTTGGTAAGAGAACAAGTTGTTAAAATTACCATATTGCCTTTTTACAAATACAAGTAGTTAAAATTACCATATTGTCCTTTACAAATACTGTCAGTAAGAACTTAATCTAACATACCTAACTTCAGAATTAACAAAGTTTTTCTTGTGAGCTCACAAACTAATGGTTCTGTTAAACTTTAAGAAATATATGGTCAATATATTATTGATACCAAAATTCCAAAAATATTTAATTTTGAAATGTAAAGACAAAACAATTGACTTGTAGTTAGTGGTTGCACCAAAACCCCCGTGTAGTTGGACTAAATTGCACGTTACGTTTGCTTTATTGTTGACTAATAAGTCTCACCTAATCTCCCCGGTGTATAATTCATTACAAGAGTGTGTTTGGTTTGGTTAAGCTTATGAAAAATCATAAGATTTTTTAAATTATATTTTATAAAATTATATTTTATAAGCTGATAAGTTACTTATGTATTTTGACTTATTAAAGGTATGACACCTTAATAAGTTATTCATATACAAACATCATTTTTAGCTTATATCAGTGTGGAAGTCCGGTGATAAGTTAAAAAAGAGTTTAGGAAGTCCGGAAATAAGTTAAAAAAGAGTTTAGATAAGCTTAGCCAAACACCCCTAAAAATATGGTAATTTTTTTGACAAAAGAAATACACTAACACTACAAATACAATGGCTCTATTACAGATTCTGTTTTTGAAGTCATTTTCGTTGTTGTCATCTTTACATTTGTTTCCTTCAAGCTTCTGACCACTTGATTAATACGCAAAGATATGTAATCTAACTTTTAAGAATTCATGATCGTTGTCTCAATTTATACGTTATGTTTCTAATTTGTAGTTGTAAGTTATATAAAATGTTAAGGATATTTTTTTTATTTTATTTTTTCTAATTTATTGTCAAAATTATGTTTCTAGTTTGTAAATATTAATGTAATTTATCATAATGTTGGTTACTATAACTAGTTGACATTAGTAACTAGTAACTTTTTTTAACGGCACATCTAATCTGCTCTTAAACTACTTTTTAATTTCACTTATGTCCAGGACATGATTTGAACTCTCAACCTCAAAGAGAGATGACAACATCTGTTACTATTGGGCTAGAAGCCCTTTGGTAGATAGTGGGGGTGTTCGGTACGGAGCGTTTAAGAGCTTTTAGCTTCTAATGTTTGACAAAACGCTATGTTTTAAATAGAAAGTCTCGTTTGACAATACACGCTTCAGCGTTTAATTTAAACAAAACACTTCAAATTCAAATGCTACTTCACGTAGCGTTTAACAAAACGCTACCAACTATAAACTACTCACTACCCGCCACAAGCTACCCGCTACCGGCTAGTTTTGTCGAACACACCCGGTAACTAATCTATCCTCTTACCTAACAGGCAAAGATTTGCCTTCGTGGAAAGGATGATTCATTCGGATCAACATGAGAGTCTATATTGCATATAGAAATGTTCTAATTGAACAATGAAAAAAAAGAACATAAATTGAAACCAAATTGTCAATCTCATAAACCGAAGAAACGGAGGAAAATAGACTACGATGTTGTCTATTTCTTTAAAGATTGTTTTTTTATGATAAATTAAATTATTTGGTAGGAGACCGAAACTTTTTTTTTTTGCAGGTCTAATTAGTTATGAGTTTAGTATCATCATATCTTTTTAGACCTTTTTAGTGTAATTGGAATATACATGAGTGAGTGTGAAGTAGGAGATTTTGATCTAATACAAATCAAGCCATGCACAAAAAAAAATAAAAAAATAAAAAAGAACACTTTCATTAGATGAATTTGATCCTGATCATGTAAAATGGCGAGGGTTAAAGGAATCACACCTAGAGTTGAATATTTCTAGAATCTGATCTAGACCGGATTTATGACGTCACCAAAAGGAATGGTTTTACAAAAATTGGATCTGATTGGATTTAGATATAGAGAAAAGGATATAGGTCCATCCCAACCGATTATAAGGAGATTCTATTTCACATCTCCAAATACTATCATTGTATGGTTTGATTTTCAAGAAAAAAAATGCAACAAATATTTATACTTTAACACTTACGTGTTGTTTGTTTTTTGTCTGCAGATCTTCTTAACATCTTCTGTCTTCGCCGCGCAGATCACGTGCAGACATTAGGCTTCGCAGACTTTTTTTTTTTTAAGACTGCAAACCAAAAAATGTATGCACGCCCTCTTCTTCGCGCAGATGTGGACCAAAGTCTTCAAACCTCTTCAGACATCTTCTAACCTAAAAAACACATATACTTTTGTTGTTTTTTTTTTCTTTTTTTAAACTTAGATTTATTCCAACTTTATCTATGATAAATAAATTGAAAAAAATATTACAATATTTAAAGAAAAAAAAAGTTCGATAACACAATCATGACATTTGTGACAAATTTATAAATAAATATGTAACATCCATAAAATTCGAGCCAATTTAAAACTTTTCAAATCATTTAAAAAACCATTCAGTTATTACAATTTGTTTTCAAAATAGTTTAAACATCAGAGTTCCCAGAAATCATAATCATCAATCGAGGAAGTGTACGTTCATGCCTTCACCTTCCCGCGGTCATCCGCTGAACTTGAAACAATAAACTGAAACTGTAAGCCCGAAAGCTTAGTGAGTTACCCCCAAAATACTCATACACAACAATATGTTGGATTAGTGTCTAAGTCCATAACTATTTTGGTATGTACTTGACCCGATGGTGCATGGTCCTTTTGGGTTGCCTTCACCAAAGCAACTTGATAGGATGAATTATGGAGAGAGAGGATTAATTATAATTTATTAATATATTATATTAATAATATATTAAAGTAGAAATCATATTGTTTAATTAATATTGGTCAATAATTAATTAAGAATTAATTTTATGGCTAAAAGGGATTAATTAAACTTAAGGGACTAGAACTGTCAATTGTGTTATAGTTGAATATTGGGCTATTGGACTCCTTATTAGAGGAGTGGACGAATTCTATGGGGAAACCCATTAGAAATCGTTCAAGGCTTCTAAAGGAGGAGTCAATGGGTTGCTTAGGGCCTAAGCAGTCAAATTAGGGTTTCCTTGTTAGATAACCCTAATAGCCTCACTATTTAAGCACCCCTAGGGCACCAAAAACGTGGCTATCTTATTCCTTAGGGTTTCTAGATGTTTTTGAGCGCCTCTCCTCTTCTCCTTCTTCATCCTCTTGCTCTTGGTGTTTGTGAGCCATTAGAGGAGTGACATTTGCGACTCTAAGCTTTTCAGAAGCCAATTACAACAAGGAATAGATTGTTATTGCTACATAACAATCAAGGTAAGATCTAAACCCTATTCTTATGTTTATATTGATTATCACATGCTAGATCTAGGGTTTATGGCTTTGGATGATTATTGCATGTTCATTAGACAAACTAGATCCAAAGCTTTAGGGTTTGCATGTACACCATAGGAATGTTGTAGTGCTCAAAACCCATCAGTGGTATCAGAGCACAGGGTTGTTTGTTAATGAATTTGATACTTAATTGATCGAAAATTGCTTAAAAATTGATTTTTTTTGGTTCTGACTGCTAGACTCGCCGAGTCACTTGGTGAACTCGCCGAGTCGGCTGTACTCGACGAGTCAAAGGGTCTGGCAGCTTATTTTCGCGATTTACTTGCTGTTTTGGCTTGGGATACTTACCATAAACGTTTTTAATTAGTAAAATCCGTTTTTTATTGATTTTGAGTGAATATCCTTACCAAAATAGTTGATAATTACCATTTAATCAAATATGTGTTGCCTTATAAGATAATGTTTAATTATTTTAGTTATTTGGTGAATTATCTTGCAAGTAATTGGACTAGGTCAAAATTAGATAACCATAATTAATTGTTAATTGCCTTATTTGAATTGTTGATCTAGAATGTTCTTGATAAAGTTTGGAAAAGTTTCATTTTTCACCCTTTAGGTTTTATAGTTTAAATTTGAACTTTAAAAGTTTTTGTTTTGAAATTTAAATAGTTGAACCTTAATATTTTGAAAGGTTTCAAAACTTTCCCTCAAGTTTTGGAATTTAAATTTTGATTAAAAGTTTAATTTTTTAAATTCTAAAACCCTAGTTTTGAAAAAGTTCAAATTAAACCCTTATGGTTTTATTAAGTTAATTAATAGTATAATTAAAAGAGAGTTAATAAATCCATAATGATATGGTTTATATTTAATTAAATTAAAAGTGTAATTTATAAAATTAAACCACCTAGTATTTTAAAAGTGTAAAATACACCCTATACTATATATAACATTAAAAGTCTAATATTATATATGTATAACTTAAACTGCTAGTCTTACCGTTAGTAGGCCTCATTCACGAAGCTGGTCTATAAGGGGTGTTTAAGGAAATTGCCTATAATATGGCGATTGAATGGGTATCCACTCTTACCCACCGCACTCTTGACTAGTGGAGGGTCGTTAGCCGAACAGGTAAGATAGAGCAAACCCCTCTCCTCATTAAAAGTATAATGAATAAAGTAACTAAATGTTTTACTAAAATCCCAAATCTTAGTTACTTTAGGAAAAAGTGAAATCGATGCAATTCCATGGAATTACACTTTGTACCCTTATCGAGACAATTAGTGGAGCGTGTGTGGTTGACCGACACACTAAGTTGGGTTTGGCATTGGTAGCGAAGGATGACTCGATGTTTGTGATAGATCGATGGAGCGTGTGTGGTTAACCGGCACATCGATTAGGTGATTATAACATTGAGGGCACCACGTACATTCACATGGTTATTCACACCTTATTTGTGATCCTCGGCATCCCAGTCACAAATGAAGGGCATAATCAAGATTAAACATGACATTGAAAAATTCAATGAATCTCAAAAGATCTAGGAGTTTCAACTCATTTAAAACTTAACCTCCTTTTCGTTTTTCATGGTGGAAATTGGTAAATCGTCATTTACCTACCTTCAAATGTTCTGCGAGTTGGATTACGGCATCCCTCTTCCAATTTGTAGGATATTGTGTTGGGTCCTAGCCTTAATATCTCATTTGGGTGTTTTATTAAGGACTCAATCAACTAAACTTGAATTTTCTCCCGTTTCATAGATGTCAAAGTCTGATAACTATGGTCTTCCTAAATCCGTTGGAAAAAGGTTTTCCATGTGAAGATGATGTTCCACGATTGTATTGTGGAAATAGAAATCATGCTTCATTTCCTCCACCTCCTCCAATAATTCTCCCTGACCCACGTGTTCGAAGACTTGAAAAGTTCAAGGTCATTCAAGCCCTATTGGCAAAAGACATGAAAATGGAAAGTCTATATGTGCTAATGTCTTGGATAAAAGGTTACATATTGATAGATTGGGATTGTTAGGTGTCGATGTTTAAAGGAAGTTGGCTGTTGACTTGGTTCTTCAGTCAATTCCCGAATCATATAGTAAGTTCGTAAGAGAGTACTATATGATGGAACACGACATGACACTTATTGATTTGACTTATTTGCTTATTGCTGTTGAATCAGAAATGATTTGGCGCACTGGTCAGCAAATTTGTCTGGTAAGTCAATATCCCAACCCTCTATGGGCGATGGTAACATTGGAAGTCCAGAAAAGTTTTCTCTACGCAAGAGAAAGGTTGAGTCTGAGATAGTCTTGTGTACCATTCCATAAGAATCCATGTATTTCTACTGCCAAAAAAAAGGGGCATTGGTTACGAAGCTGCCCTGACTACCTGAGAGATCTAAGAGATGGGAGAGCCAAGATGTATGACTCTGCATCAGGTAAAATCCATTATCTAACTCTATTAAGTTCCTTTTTTATTCTTGATACATGATGTGATAAGATTACATTTGGTGTTTTGTAGAATCGAAGAAAAAAGGAAGCTTATAAGGAAAGAAGTGAGCTAAATCTGATCATGAAGAAGTGGATCTTGATCGCATGATTCAAAGATCGGATTATTTTAGCTACTACTTTAGAGTTAGGATAGATTGCTAAATAATATTTGCATAGTTTTTCATTTGTAATCGCGTTGTAAGGACAATAATTTTCCGCAATAAAATAAATTTTGATTTATCTTATTTATGTTTCCTTGCGATGGATTTTATGAAAAATTGGTGTTTGAATGGTTCTATTATTAGCAATATTGTGAATGGTTTTGACTCTTAGTTACGTTATTTGTGGTGATGTCAGAAATTTACCAAATGAGGAAAGTTTCTCATCACCCAAGTTTCAATAGGACAGAAACTTGGAATCATGCAACTGGTATTGTGTGATGAATGAGAACCTTCGTATTTGGGAAATTAAGACTAATTTCTTGTTCACATAAGTATGTGAGTCAAGTGAAGGACTAGGAGATCTGGTACACAATGTTGTGCACTGGTCAAGTCCACCACAAAGAACGATGAGTTTATTCGTCATGATTTACTAAAAGTCTAGTAAACATGATTATGCTTACAAGATTAAGTGTAATTCTGAATTATTGAAAAGCTTCAATGAATGACAGAACGAATAAGAAGAATCAATGAAGGCAGAAAGATAAAAGGTTCTCCAATCTAAGAAGAAGGGAGAGTACTTTTGGATCGTGTTTATGATCGTCTTGGTTATTGTAGGAACCATATTACAATTCATCCTCTAAGGATACCTTAGTGCACTAGTTTGGCTAAGAAGAGGAATGGTGAATTGTAGAAATGGTTAAGTCAATAAGATGTATCGTACTTCGTTCCAATATCAAGTCTTAGAGTCATACTCCAAGACTGTGAATTGAGTGACATAATCTTAAATAGGAATGTTCTACATTTGCACATTTTGGTAAGTTGTAATGTCTTGGATAAGACAAAAACCAGCTAATACCAAATTGTGTGTAGGTTTGTCTTGATAAAGACATATACTGACTCTTGAATATTTGTTTTGTCAATAAATGTTTCTCGAAAAGAGAATCTTATATGTCAAGAGGTCAGTGGGAGTCTAAAGATCTTGGAAAGTTTCAAGAACAAATCAAGAAGTAAACCTCTTAAACACTAGCACACGACTTGAGGATTGTAACCTATCGTGTTGACAAAATTTTAATTCTGTGCCAATCCAGTTGAGTGATTATGCATATGAGTTCTACGAGTTCTCAATTGAATGCATAAGGACAAACACCTTGATCAATGAAAGTACATTAACTGGCATAGGTGAGTTGCTAAATAACTTGGAAGCAATGGTGGGACCCTTGATGGCAAGAAATTAAGAATGAACAAGTTCTATCCATAAGAGGTTGAATTTGTCACAAACATTATCTTACGATTATGCTTATGACAAATTTGCATGGATAGAAACACATGCACCATAAAATCTAAGTGTCTTAAGGTTTCTCTCCTTCATGAAAATGATTGTGAGGAAACTCTTTCACTAAGAGAGATTTTAAGGGGATAGCGATTATGTAAATTGCATTCTCAAATTCGATTATGATTACGACATCCCTTTTCATAGTTCGAATTATGAGATTTGGCAATTAGTTTGAACAATCGAGACTTATTGCTATAAGTTCTGGAATTGTTTAGACACACATGTGAGTTGTCTAAAGTAAGGTGTATGAGTTTGAGATGCTTAGATAAAAGCTTATCAAAGCATATCGTATTAGAAACAATGAACTTTGGAAGCCAATAAGTATTGTCTTCTAGAAGTTTAGATGGTTTCTGAATACGTGTCAAAGCTAGTGGGAGCATAAATGTTATGCTAGTATGGATATAATCATCATGTTAGTGGGAGCATGATTATTATTGCAAGTTAGCAATATTAATTATAGAAAACAAAAATTTCACTTTGCAAAGTTGCATAGGTTGAAAAGTTGTTTTGCTATAATTAAGGGAGAGAATGTTATACTTCGTTTCAAATCTAAAGGTTTAGATCGAGAAATTTTACTCAAATTTAGTCAAAAAGATATATGGATGTTATGTTGAAAGGATTCAACGTCAGAGAATTCTATATATGGAAATATTTGTTGCGTTCTCACACTCGATTATGATTACGGCATCCCTTTTCATAGTTCGAATCATGAGAACATGGCAAATAGAAATATTATAGCAAAAGACTGGTAAAGTATCATGTCATTGTAATATTCGACCGTTCTAAAATTTTCCAAATGCCTAGGACATTAAGAGGGAAAAAGGACTAGAATCGGATTTGATTGAATTAGTTAAACAACTGTCAAGGATAATCTAAAGTTCGCCAAGGATTGGTCGCTTGTGAACAGTTGGAAGTATAGTAATGGAAGGAACATATTGACATTATTATTATTATTAGATATGATTCTATTAATAATGAGTTGTCATATGGCAAATATGGAAATGTTTCCTTATTGGGAGTTGAACGTTAAGAGTTTATGTGTAGATTAGAAAAACGTTTATGAAAGAAGGATGTTCAAAGGAATGTACTTTGAATGTGAGACTTCATGTCTATGGAATTGTCTTGTAACAATCTCCAATAGAGCATTTTGTAATTTCATTGGCCGAGTCTTGGTGACTTTTGTGCCATGACATTACGAAAGGACTGTTGCATAAAATGTTAGAATCTAACATATTCTATAAGTGGCAAGAATTTGGTATTCTTACACTTGTGGTAAGGATTAGGAATTGTAAAATGAGTGTGATTGAAAATGTTGTTCAATTATACTATTTCACAGAGTAAGGACCATAAGTAAACATAGTGTGCATGCTAAGAGCATGGGACAATTGTCCTTATAATTCAAGTAAGAAGTTGATTACCTGAAACAACAAATAATGAGTAATCAATATGGTGATTAAATAAAAGTGTTTTATTTATACTCAAAAGTTTGGGGCCATATAAGATTAGTATTATTCTTATGTTTCAAATTTGCATGTTTTGACTTCCTGAATAATAAGATTATTCGAACGTTCCACAGTCGCTCATACTTTGGCAGTAGGTATGAAAGAAGGTTGTCATGAATTGGTGTGTAGATTGTCTAAAGTGTATTAGACATAGCAAAAGTTTGCTACACCGTTCATGAGTGCTTACGAATATGATTTGAGCATTGGATTAAACCCACGCTCACTTGGATCGCTTCATGGATTTTATCACGAGTGATTGGTGAGACGATAATATCTTATGTTCTTGAAACCGAGATGTGTGAGTTGTATCTTGCGAGTCGGTTACACATTGATAATATGTAAACGCACCAGTAACTTGGTGTTATAAAACGTATTGTTGTGTGTGATTCGGTGAGTGAGTACAAGAGAGCATTGAGTCGAAGTTTATCCGTTCCTTTTACCCAATGTAGGATAAAAGAGATATTTGTGGGCCCCTCGATGATTTAGTGATGACAAAGGAAAGCGCTCGGCCGGGCCAAGACTGATTTGATTTGTTCAATTAGTCAGTTGTCATAAATCAGAAATCGGGAAACGACACATAGACTGAGAGAATGATTTCAATCCATGTCTCACGTCTATACGATATCTAGAATGGAGGAGTATATGCTCCCTTATCTAAAGGACGCGTATCTGATAAGATCAGAGTTGACAACGGCTTTTGAAAGCTACAATTGCGGATCAGGATCTGAAGTCATACGCAGAATAGTTATTAGACTTATCCAAGTGGGAGACTGTTGGATTAGTGTCTAAGTCCATAACTATTTTGGTATGTACTTGACCCGATGGTACATGGTCCTTTTGGGTTGCCTTCACCAAAGCAACTTGATAGGATGAATTATGGAGAGAGGATTAATTATGATTTATTAATATATTATATGAATAATATATTAAAGGAGAAATCATATTGTTTAATTAATATTGGTCAATAGTTAATTAAGAATTAATTTTGTGGCTAAAAGAGATTAATTAAACTTAAGGGACTAGAACTGCAAATTGTGTGATAGTTGAATATTTGGCTATTGGACTCCTTATTAGAGGAGTGCCCACATACTATAAGTCCAACCATCCTCGGGATGGGATACTCTTGGCCCACAACCATCAGATTGGAATGCCCACACACAAAACATATATAACAGATACTATGGGTCCAATCATCCATCGGGATGGAATACCCCAGGCCCTCAACCATCGCGTTGGACTGCCAATATACTATGGGTCCAATCAACCATCGGGTTGGAATACCCCAGGCCCTCAACCATCGGGTCGGAATGCCAACATACTATGGGTCCAATCAACCATCGGGTTAGAATACCCCAGGCCCTCAACCATCGGGTTGGAATGCCAACATAACCAATCAAACATGTGCACCTATATCAGATAATCATATAACAGTCTATAAAGACAACATACTAGGGTCCTATCATCCTCGGGATGGAATACCCCCAACTACCAATCAATCATGTGCACATATAACAGGTAATCTCCTACCAGCATACAAACACTCAGGCCAAACTATAGGTCACTAAGCATAACCATATCCGATCTACCAGGTACCGATCTAACAGATCATACTAGCATATAACCATCCTATCTACCAGGATACCGATCTAACATATCATACCAACATATAACCATCATATCTACCAGGATACCGATCTAACATATCATACCAGCATATAACCATCATATCTACCAGGATACCGATCTAACAGATCATACCAGCATATAACCATCCTATTTACCAGGATACCAATCTAACAGATCATACCAACATATAACCATCATATCTACCATGATATCGATCTAACAGATCACAACAGCATATAACCATCCTATCTACCAGGATACTAATCTAACATATCGTACCAACATATAACCATCATATCTACCAGGATACCGGTCTAACAGATCACAACAGTAACAAACCCAAATAAAAAATCACAAATCAAAGGGCCAGCTTTGGTGCCTTAGACCCTTGAGTACGGTGAGGATAACTCACCTCGAAATGCCGATCTGAATTGAAGAACCGAGTTCCCGAACCGCTATCTCACCAAAAATCCCGAACTATCACATAATGAATACCAAGTCATTACACAACATAACAATCTTGACTAATGGGGGTCCATACAATCCATCATGTCCATACACGACCCAAAACCCGAAGCCTAAATGCCAAAGGCCCAACAAAGGACGTACGCGGGGCGTACTCGTCCTGATGTTGACCACCATCGGGATGGTTGACCCAGTACGCTAGGCATACTCGATTTACGCTGGGCCTACGCGGGGTTTCACCAAAACCCTAATAAGTGCTTAATAGCTTAAGCACTCAAGCCCAAACTCCAGATCCATCGATCAAATGTGCCATAGGACTATAAAGTCTCGAACTTTATCACTTTGGACATCCAGAAAGTTCTTAACACATGGTCTTAATCCATTAAGACCTTCCTACTTCATACATGAGACAAATCTAACTATTGGGACACCATTTTTATCACTTATGACCTCTTCTAAGGTCTAAAAGGACAACTCATTTCGTCCAAATCATAACATGCACCATTTTGGGACTTTTGGGACAAGAATGCTTCCATAAAGCTAAAATGACTAGATCTATCTCATACAAGTATAAAGTTCCAAGCTTTTTACCTTCTGGAGCTTCTAGGGCACAAACCAACTTCAGATCTACAAGCTTGATCTTCTTCTCCAACTCCTTGATGCAACATCTTCTTGTTAAAACACTCAAGAACACTCAAAAAGCTCAAACACTCAAGGAAATGGCTAGGGTTTGGGGAAAACGACTCTAATCAATGGAGGCTGTGGTAAGGGAGTGTCTAGTGCTCATAATGTTGCTTATATAGTCCCCAAACCCTAAATATTAGGGTTTCCTTCTGCTATGAGTACGCCTAGTACGCTCGGTGTACCCTTATGTACGCGCAGCGTACTCCTCCTGATCCAATAATTGCAATTTAGCCCTTAGACTTTCATGGCTTCACCCTTAAATCCCCAGGGACCATAAATGACAAATCTTGGGATGTTACAAAATATTTAATTACAATAATAATTTGTGGAGTTGTTTATATAGATATGCAAAAAAAAAATCATAATATTATCTTACATTTTTTTGTGTCAAATTTTATAAAAGATTATTTAATGCAACATCGTTCATTTCTTCTAAAAAATATTTATGGTCAGCTTTTAATTAATTTAATTGAAAAAATAAAATAAAAACTTTGAAAATTTTCATTTAAAATCAAATTTTATTTTCATTCATGTTATGTGTTACATTATTTTATCCCTAATTACAATGTTTAGGTATAACTTTACGACCAAAGTTTGTTTGTTTTTATTAAATATATACGATAATTTTTACCATTTTATTTTTATTTTTTATACAATAATGCATAAAAGTTAATCTATATTTGTTAATTATCTATAATAAATTCATAAAATTATATAAAAAAAATAATAACTCTTTTAAGTTTTTTTTAAAATCAGTTTAATTAGATTTTAGTTTATTCTAACACCCTACATATATTAAAAAACAATCAGTCTTCTTCTTTCAGACTGCAGACGTTTAGTCCACCTCTTCTACTGCAGATGTTTGCAGATATGGTCCGCAAACTGCATACATTTTGTCTCAGAAAAAACAAACAACATCCTAGTTTTTATGTGTAATTTTAAAAATTATTCAATAAATTAGTTAAAGAATAAAATAATAAATTTACTAATAATCAATAAAAGCTTAATATTTTTAATTGATAAAATATAAATATTGAGTCAGTTTAAAATTTTAGGAGTTGTGATGACTAAGAAAAAAACAAACTCATGTGTAACATTTATTTAACTCGTCTAACACCAATAAGACTAAGGGGTTGTTTGATAGTTATTTATTAAGTGAGATCCAATCCACTTAAAACTTTATTGAGTCAAGTTTAACCTCTTAATAGACTCAGTAAAAGGTCTATTAGAGGCTATAAGACCAAATCAAATGCTTTTAATTATGGTATTAGACCCAATATGAAACATATCAAACCCCTAATAATAACTACATTTGATGTCAACTTGGGGTTAATGAAGAAAATAGAAACTTGAAGGATCAAATTTGTCATATTAACTGCAACACTCTAAATTTTCAAACCAAATGTTTCATTTTTACTTTCCACAAAACACGGTTTAATATCTCATATACTCGATTTATAATTGTCTCAAAACACACAACATACAAATGTTTATCACACATCCCAGAATCCTCAAAACATAACTCCATCAACAGGTGTGTACAATCATGTTGGCGCCTTCCCGTGATCCTAAAAGGTGTCTGAAACACATTTCACATAACACTGTAAGCACAAAGCTTAATGAGTTCCCCAAAATATCGCACACAAATAATTAGCCTCCCATGGTTATATCTCGATAAGGACCCTCCGGTCAATGTCTCTCAGTGAAGACCCTCCGGTCTCACAACTCTGTTTGGACCCTCCGGTCGTAACTCATCAAGGCACAGAATAATATACAACATATATCACAAAGACAAATGCAGGATAACAAATAACTCAGTACAAGCATATAAGACCCTCCGGCCACACATTATTACCACTCAGGTAAGTATAGTGAGAAGACTCACCTCGCAGAGTAAAGCAGTACATCCCACACTCGAGCTGCTGGTCTAAACTCTGCCTACATATATCACAATCATCTCTACTTAATAATTATATCTACAACTCTAAAAATGTTAAGCTAACTCCTCTACAAAATCTCAGAAAGGGTGAAAGACCATTTTACCCCTCCATGTTCTCCAAAGTCCACAAGTTGACCCAACCCTAAAGGTCAACGGAAGTCAACACTCAAGTCCATGTTGACTCGACTCGTTGAGTGCAGCTCATGAACTCGTCGAGTTCCTCAGAATTCAGTAAATCGTGAAAATCCGAGTCAACTCGCTGAGTTGGTAGCCAACTCTTCGAGTCCATGCATAGTCTAGAAAATCGGGGAAAAACCCTAACCACTCGTCGAGTTGTCCCACCAACTCGTCGAGTTTACTCTGAATCCAAAAACGGGAAAACCCGACTCAACTTGTCGAGTCCATGCCCAACTTGACGAGTTCTTCAGCCATTTCACAATAAACTCATTCCAGCCGATTCCAATGCTCCAAACTTCAGATCCAACCTCCTAGGATGAAGTTACCACGTAAAGTTGCTAACTTTACGATCATGCAAGGCCTCACGCGACTAAAACACCAAAAATTTAGCTCAAGAAGGGGTTTAGGACATGAAGACGGTTCAAATCTTCATAAAGCTTGAGGCTTTATGTACATGGGGTTTAGAGGAGTCCAGATCTGCAACCACATCCTCTAGACATGCTTAATCCGAGAATGGTCCTCATTTTTGCACCAAAATGCCCATAACTCATATAAGAAGAGATCTAAGAAATGGTGAGTCAAGGTAAATACTTTTTACCTTTAAATAGATGCTACAATTGTATGAAAGTTGGATCCAAAGACTCCTTCTTGATCCAAGCTCTCCACTCCTCAAGCTTCTTCAAGGAAAGGCACACATTTGGCTTCACACATTTGATCCAAGCTCCCCACTTAAATTAGATTTCGCCCTCGAAATCGCTCTTTATCAACACATAGATCGAAACAAATACCCCGAGAAGTACCACCAGAAAATTTCATATCATACAACGATCCTCCTCCCAAGACATCCGAAACCAAACAGGAACTCCAAACCCGAAAAGGACGGACCCCTTTCCGCTGCAATACCAGCTCTAAGTCTCCAAAACTAGGAACTATAGTGGCCCATCACCCCGACAGACCGCCCATGAAGAATATCACCAAGCAAACTGCTCATCAAATAACAGACCCTGATAAAACACTTCCAACTCTGATTATCTTGTTGAGACTGATGGGAACAAGTCGCTGACCATAATTGGCTGCTGATCACTCATGTCAGACATATCGGTTGCTCCAGATCGTAACTCAAAAGGAGCGGAGAGATCACATCTCACCAAGGACCAACCACCGGTACTGCTATCGGAACCAATCTGAAGAATGAATCTCAATACTCTGCTCTCAAACACGAGAAGAATGACCAAGCCCGGTCGGAAATATCCTCTGATATCCGTAACCCTAAGCTCCAACTTCCCTTCAATGTTCCTCCCAACACTGAGTACCAGGTCAGCTCCCGACCCAAAAGTGGTACCTCCAAGGCTACCCCAGCACATCCGACAATACAACTTCATAGTCATTCTATCCAACTGAGTTGTCTCAACCAATCACATTGGACTCACAATCACGAAGTTCGCTTTACCCCAAGCGATTACTACAACCGATTTGAAATCGCACCTCATCTTCAACCTCTGTCGTCTATCACTTGCTAATTCATGTGTGTCGTGGTCCTCCTCAAACCCACAAACTGATTCACCCAGGTCTATAACAACATGTGGGAAACACGTCCTACTCAGAATGAAATCCATCTAAAAAAATCCAAAATCCCAACCTTCTCTTCCTCCATACAGATAGAGCCAAACGCAAACACAAGAGTCTGGTCCGACACATAATTGGAACCACTCGTCCCAATCTGATACTCAACTCATGACTCATGCCCCCACGAATCTACGCATGCATTACACACCGATCCTTTCGATTTGCGAAAACCCTTCCCTAACTCAAAACATAACGGTTCCCGACCATCGCTGAGACCCCAGTATCGCCCCTGGTTCGGCCACCAGGTTCCCACAGACTCAATTGGCAAGGCTACCCAGGCCTAAAAACCCCTCTGCGTCACACTCTGACTAGTGAATGCTACGGCTCCCCGCATTCTTACAACACTCTCTCACTGACCGATGAGTGCTACGGCTCCCCGCAGTATTATAACATTCCCTCGCTGGCTACTGAGTGCTATGGAACCCCTAAGTCTTACGATACTCTCTCTTACCGACTCGTGAATGCTACGACTCGCCGCAGTCTTACAATACGCTCTCTCACTGACTCGTGAATGATATGGCTCCCCGCAGTATTACTATACTCTCTCTTACTGACTCATGAATGGTACGGCTCCCTGCAGTATCATAATACTCTCTCTTACTGACTCGTGAATGATACGGCTCCCCGCAGTATCACAATACTTTCTCTCACTGGCTCGTGAATGCTACGACTACCTGTAGTATTACAATACTCTCTCTTACTGACTCGTGAATGCTACGACTCCCCGCAGTATCACAATACTCTCTCACTCGTCATGGGCTCACCCCACGGTTTTCTCTGACAGTCCTAAGTGATTACTCTCACCTGGATCCATCCACTCTCTTATCACCCCACAATCTCATCCTCAAGTCATCACCATATTGAGTTCACTAAACTCATGCTCCGCGATCCATCATGGACAGGTGCACACACTCACCCAGATTGACCATCCCTACTCCTGACGGCAATCGCCGCAACAAATCACTTTCTCTCGATACAATTCACATTCTTGGACAATCCCCGTCTGGTGACAATTAGCTGATGAGTTCCCACAGGAATAATAGTCGCTCGATGCTCCACTTGCCGTCTAACGATCCCGAGTCTCAAAGTAGTCCAACAATTTAGGATATCATACTCGGATACCTCGATGCACCATTACAGAATCTCACGCTAGGTTGTTACTACATTAAATCTTCAGCTTACACCACTCAGAACCATTGAAGTAGTTCAACTCATAGCTAGAAGTACGGAGGAATCAACGGTGACTGAGGACGCGTTGACGAAAATCTAAAATCCCATACTCTACTTATCAATCCCATACGAAACTACTCATACCGACTCTGAAGTTGATTGAAAAATCAACTGCTACCCTTCTGGAGTACAGATAACAATCTATACATCGAACCAACAAATCTCAACAATCGAAACTCGGCCTCAACGACCCAATCGCCTCGAAACTCGAACGTTGGCGAACCCAAAGGAAACACTGATCACAATAAGATCCCCGATCAACAGCTACTCGCCGTGAAGACACTCATTATTCTTGAGCACATACCACATGCATCATCTCAGTCAACACCTTGCTCTTGACTATTTCCAAACCCAAGTCTCATGTACACGAACCGCAGATCCCTTACATCCCAATATTCTGAATTCGCAACTTACACAGATTGACGATCCTTCACAGATTACCCGGTTCTCTCCCACTTAGGGTTCAAACCATCACTAGTTGGCATGACAAGCAGATCACATTATGAACTGACTCCCCAGTTATACCATACTCGACTCTTGGAATGTATCACATAACACACGATGTCCTTCCAAATAAGGACCATGCAACTCCAATTATTTCGAACCTCAGATGATAACCTCGGAATCTTCTCAATGTGATTGCCTCCAATCACCAAAATTCTCATACCGACATACCACCGGACATCTCGACTGTCTCGAATCAGTTACGAATCTCAATCTGGAAGTAACAGACTATCACACACATCTCATCTCCGATTCCTCAACCAACATTCCCTCGTGTAGATCATCATAGCAACAAGAGTCCTCACTCTCACGGTCGATACACAACGTAGATAACGAGGGTCGTCAACCCAATATACTCCTCTTGACCACCTGGAACTGCTGCTAGAACATGCCTTACTATACTCAACTAAGGTACATCCTTGTCCACATCCATCTCAGTCCCCACCGATGACTCTCTTATGGTATAAGAAATACCTCGCAACAGACATACTAAAAAATACTCTGGTAAAATTATCACAACTATATGTTACTCCACGGGGTTTACCTCCAAACTCTGAAACCGGAAGCTCGTTATCTCTTTCGCTCCACACGGGAAGCGGAAATAGTGTAATTCTTGTCACAGAAAGTGACATCTCAACCATCGGCCGATCCAGACCGCAATCCTTCACAAGGCATTATCTCCACTTTCCTTGAGTCCTACGACTCCAACTGGTAGCTCACCAGTCAAACCCCTCGGGATCTAACTCAATTTTCCTCGCAAGGTATAGTCTATTGAAGCTTAACCGACATGGCCCTCTGGCCCCGCAAACTACCATATCCACTCTCGGTCTGAACAAACACAACAGGGTAACTGGTAAAGACAGAAGCATCCTCAGCTACGAATCATGGTATGCAAACCATGTTCTCTCCCCTCATTCTGCTATTTAGAACCTCTTAAATTCTCCCTGTTTCGAGTATGGGTCCTCTGCTTTTAGTAGTACAGGCCCATACTACCTGCCACATCTACCCATACTTTCCACACTGATCGTCCTAGATTTCCCAAGTAGCTGCTCAACCTTCTCGATCACCAATCCCATTACACATGTTCGCTCTCCAGCGAATACTCACCTCTAAACAGCATACTCATCGGACTAAAAATTACTCCTTAGGCTCTTCCTAGGTTCTCACACTTCTCTGCCATCAGCTGTTGAAGAACTCCTCATGATGCCAGCCATCTACCTCCTGAATATCGTCATATTCACTTAGTAGCTGACTCCCATCATTCAAGAGTTCCACAAAACACAAAGCAACCAACATTCGGGCATGGAATAACCTCCACCAGCATATAAAACCACTCTAGCATACAACTCCACTCGCTCTATCCACAACTCAAATGCCATCACCGAACTCAGGCAATCCTACCTCTCGTGGGTATCTAACTACTCTCTTAGTAGATTCCTCAAATTCACATCTAGGTATCTCTCCTAGATTACTCCTCTACTCAAAGCTCTCTCTAAAAGATTCCTGCTAGGTACTCCTACTTAGCACATACATAGAGAAAATAGCAGATAATATCAATCAATAGCATCCCCTAGGCTAAGGCATCATAAATCAGGCAACTCTAGCTCTAATTTCCTAAAATACCTAGCTTATCCTCTAGCATGCAGCTCTAATATCTCATAAGTATCTCATCTCATAATATAAACAAGTAATGATATTTTGGGAAATCACCGTCAGGCTCTGGCTGATTGTACACACTGCTTCATCTCGTTTTCTTTTAAAAGCTCTTACTCATTTTAGAAAATCATTTCTTTTTAGAAAAATTTCTCAAATCCTTAGTTTGAGTACAGACATACCCAAGAGTACATCCGAATCCGTCAAATCAAGACTCTGATACCAACTTGTAACACTCTAAATTTTCAAACCAAATTTTTCATTTTTACTTTCCACAAAACACGGTTTAATATCTCAAATACTCGATTTATAATTGTCTTTAAACACACAACATAAAAATGTTTATCACACATCCCAGAATCCTCAAAACATAACTCCATCAGCAGGTGTGTACAATCATGCCAGCGCCTTCCTGCGATCCTGAAAGGTACCTGAAACACTTTTCACACAACACTATAAGCATGAAGCTTAGTGAGTTTGTAACACCTGGTTTTTGGTACGCTTTTATTCATAAATTTTTCATTTTATTAGAGCTACTCGACGAGTTGGAAGCCCCAGACTCGTCGAGCAGAAACAAGTTTTGGACGCGGGTTTTAAGCTATCTACTTGACAAGTCGAGAGCCCTCGACTCGGCGAGTAGGTCTGCCTGGGGGAAACCCTAATTTCGAGGTTTTGCACCCTATTTAAGCATCTTAATCCCCACCTTTTGGCCTCATTTCCAGCCTCCAAGTCCTAAACCCTAATCCACGAAACCCTAAAGTATTTTGTGAGTGTGTGAGCCATTCTTGAGTAACTTTTGTGTGTTCTTGACGTTTGAAGAAGAAGAAGGAGCTAGAGGGTTCAAAGAGAAGATAGTAGATCCATAGATTTCCTTCCATCCTCTTCATTTTCTGGTAATGAAGTTTCTAGCTTGGATATTAGTTCATTAGATCTTCTTACTTCCATTTTATGAGGGTTTTGGTTCAAGAATCTTGATCTTTGGGATTTGGACGTCCCAAGTGGCTTACCTTTCAGATCTGGGGTCTAGAAGGGGTTCCATGGCATAAAGGTGCAAACTTTATGACCATGGAAGCTCCATGCAAGCCTAAAGACGTTGTTATGGTCTTTTTAGCCCCAAAAGGCCATGCATTGAAGTAAAGTTCGAGACTTTACGTATTCAAGTGGTGTCTAAGGCCTAGATCTGTGTTAGAATGGTTTAGTTTGGAGTATTATGGCTTTTGGGACCAAGATCCATGTTCTAGAGAGCTAGGGTTTGAGTTTAACTCTTTGGGAAGGACTAATAGTGGGTAAAGTTGGAAACTTTACCCTTAAGAAGGCATTTCCAGTATGTAGATAGAGTATGGAGTTGGGATCTGAAGAGTAGGGGCTTAATCCTTTAAGTTGCCCAAACAGACTAAGGAACTCGGCGAGTCTATAGAGGGACTCGACGAGTTGATATCCTTCTGTCCCGATTTTGTACAAGGTAGAACTCGGCGAGTCTGCTAAGGGACTCGACGAGTTGGATCGCGATTGCCGGATTTCTGGATTATAGGACTCGACGATTCAGGGGGATGACTCGACAAGTTTAGTCAACTCAGATGGTTGACTTTGACTTTGACCAAACCGTTGACTGTGACCAGGGGTAAAATGGTCATTTTACCCTAAGGAGGATTATTAGGTTTTAACTAAGTGTTATTGTGATATTAATAGTTGGGGATTCGTTGGAGCAGCCATCGGAGATTCCTCACTCGAGATTTCAGCAGTCAGCTTTGCGAGGTGAGTCCTCTTCCAGTAGGAACAGGTCTAAGGCACCAAGGTCGGCCTGTTTATGTATGTTAGCAATGTCGGGGTTAGCCCGATGTAGTGTTTATGTTTCCGAACTTCGGTCTGATGTCGGGGCAAGCCCGAGGAATGTTTGTATGCTTGATGTCTTCGCGATTCTTGCATGTGTTTGTTTATGTGTTCCGGACTTCGGTCCGATGCTGGGGCAAGCCCGAGGAATGTTTAGCCTCTATGTTATGTTTATGTGTATCGGGCTTCGGTCCCATGTCGGGGCAAGCCCGAGGAATGTTTAGCTTATATGTTATATTTATATGTACCAGGCTTCGGTCCGATGTCGGGGCAAGCCCAAGGAATGTTTATATGTTTATGTTATGTGTTTATGTCATATGCTTGTTGATATGATCTATGTATACTGGACTTAGGTTTGATGCCGGGCGGGGCCCGATGCCGGATTTCGGTCCGATGTCGGGCGGGGCCGATGTCAGACTTCGGTCCGATACCGGGCGGGGCCCGATGTAGTAGGCAAGGCCCAATGAATGTTATTATGTGATTATATGTATGGTATGTGGTAGTGTGGGCAGACTCACTAAGTTTCGTGCTTACAGTTTTCAGTTTTGGTTTCAGGTACTTCCACTGGCAAGGGGAAGAGCTCGGGATGACTGTATGACACACACCACAACTTTTAGCCTAAGATGTTTAGACTCTGATGTTTTACTACGTGATTTTGATACAGTATTTCAATATGATGTTTTTGGGGATACATGACTAGTGATTTTATTATGACGTTGATGAATTATGGTTTTTCTTAAATGATTTAAAACGAAATTTTTGGACCGTACTTTCGGGATGTTTCAAGTTGGTATCAGAGCCTTGGTTTGAGGGATTCGGGCACACTCTCGGGTGTGTCTGGACGCAAACTGAGGACTTGGTATGAAAATTTTAAAAAGAAAATCATTTTTATAAAAAGAATTTTGAAAAGCATTTTTAAAAGAGAAAAGAACTTTGAAAAGAGAAAAGGGTGTGGTGCATGCAATCAGCCGAGCTCAAGTAAGTACCCCTAATTACCCATACAAGTTTATGTTATGATATGTTTATGAGAACTGCATGCTAGATTAGGACTAAGGATCTAGGAAGGATGCCTTATGTGCCTGTTATATGTGTATCAGCTTTATGAACTGCATGCTACTACAGATTAGTCAGTGATATGATGGTCTGATTTGGATATGCTCAATTATGTTTACTCGATGCTCAAATGCTGCTTGCTTTGTGCTTTTAGGAGTCTTAGTTATCTTTTACTAACTAGTAAACGAATATGTTAAGTTACATATTGCGAGGACTAAATAATTTCAGAAGGTTAGGTCTAGCTCTATTTCGCAGCTCTTGTTTGAGTCCAACCATTGTAGGGTAGGATCTCTCATTCGAAGAATTATCTAGTCTAAGTGATATGTAATGGTATTCGCAAGCTAGTTAGGAGGAGATAGCAAAAAATTCTTATGCATATGATAGCGGAGAGGGGGTTGGTGATTACCCTAGGGCAAGCCTAGGATGAGATTAGCGTGAGAACAATAGTATTAGTAGAAGGGACTTGGTGGAGTCAAGGAAGCTCTTGAGGAAAGTACGGATAAATGTGGAAAGTAGTGTGGGCCCGTACTACCGAAAGCAGAGGATCTGTAATTGAATCAAGGAAGGATGCGATGAACCCAGGAAACTTGTAGTATGTGAGATCCCTCTAGTTATGATGAGTATACTGATGTTTGTTATGGTGTATTTTCAATATGGTGATGCTACGCACTAGACCAGTCGACACTTCAGGCACTAGTGAGGGATCAGGCTCGGGCTCTGGAGCTGGGCAACTTGATGAGTAGACGAGAGAGTTCATCTCGTCTGAGATCACACGCATCATTCTAGACCAGACTCCGGTGATCTTTCGATCGGTCAAGGAGGGCATCTTGGAGATACTTGATGGGAGGTTGGGTGCATTCCGCACCGAGATGGCGGCCATGCTAGGGGTGCGCACACTGACATTCAGGGAGATCGGGGCTTGTAGAGCTCCCGATTACCATGGTGCTTGGGACCCCATTGCGAGTACCAGATGGTTCGCGGATGTCGCCAACGCATTCCGCACCAGCAGATATCCCGAGTGGGACAAGGTTAGACTTGCATCCTGTCTTCAGAAGGACATGGAACGTGACTGGTGGGAGGAGGTTGGGAGAGCCATTGGAGATGATGCAGTTCTAGACGTGATGACTTGGAGTGATTTCTCGGCCATGTTCAAGGCTGAGTTTGCACCTGTGATAGAGGTGCAATAGCTTGCGAGGGAGTTCCAGGATCTTCAGCAGACTATGGAGATGGTGATCGGGATCACCGCTATGTTCAGGGAGAGAGCCCTTCTCGTTCCGTAGTACATGGAGGATGAGGAGATGAAAAAGGCCCGATATCATGAGATGTTGCGGAGTGATATCCTCCAGTTTGTGATCCGCTCCAGCTGCAAGATGCCGGAGGACATGATTGCTAGGGATCGAGAGAGAGAGAGAGAGAGAGAGAGAGAGAGAGAGAGATAGAGAGTTGGATTTGGAGATGGAGAGGAAGATGAAACCCGAGGGGGTTTAGTCAGGGAGTTCGGGAAAGAAGCCCATGGTATCAGACCACAGACCTAGGAGCCAGCAGGGTCGCATCCGTTGTGGAAAATGCGGCCAGTTACACGAGGGGACGTGCAAGGCAGGGAGTTCAGGTTGCTTCAAGCGCAGCCGAACTGGACATGTGAACAGAGATTGTACAGCTACTACCACCACCACGACAGTATCAGATCTGATTTGCTTTCAGTGCAATTAGAGGGGACACAAGTGGTCCCAGTGCCCGAGTTTAACGGCAACAAGGCAAGTGGCAACACCCGCTCCTGCTACCTTGAGGATTACCGATGGCCGCCAGGGCCGGCGGATGCGCCATTGGCCAAGAGCAGAGCCTTCCAGTCGACAGCAGAGGAGGCATGAGCAGCTCCCGACATGGTGACGGGTACGTATCTTCTATTTATCTCTTTAATTATATTGATTATTGCTTATGTTTATGTGTTTGTTATAGGATCGTTCTTAGTGAACAGTATATCAGCCTTGGTATTGTTTGATTCGGGTGCCACCCGATCTTTTATGTCGCTCGCGCTCAGCAAGCGATTCACAAGGGCTCCTGGAGAGCTAGATAGCCCGCTTGATGTCGAGATAGCAGACGATAGGATCGTCAGGGTTGCGAGATTTCATCAAGGATGTACACTACAGTTATTTGATGAGCAGTTTTATGTGGATCTAGTCCATATTCCCCTACGAGGGAATAAGGTTATAGTGGGTATGGATTGGTTGAGCCCCAATGGGGTAGTGATTGACTGCGAACAACAGCTAGTGAGGGTTCGGACTCCTAGTGGGGGAGGGTTAGTAATTCAGGGCAAGAGGTCGTAGGGTGGATTGACACTATGCTCAGCAGCGAGAGTGATGCGCTACCTTCAACAGGGTTGCGCGGGTTATGTCGCCTATGTCATGGATACCCGGGATAAGGGTAAGGCGACAGTCGATAATGTGTCGGTAGTGCGAGAGTACCCGGACGTATTCCCGAAGGATTTACCTGAGATACCTCCGGAGAGACAGGTTGAGTTTATGATTGACCTAGTCTCTGGTGCAGCTCCGATAGCCAAGGCACCATATCGGTTGGCTCCTCCTGAAATGTAGGAGTTGTCTACACAGCTGCAAGAGCTACTAGACAAGGGATTTATCAGGCCGAGTAGTTTGCCATGAGGTGCCCCGATTCTGATTGTGAATAAAAAGGACGGGTCACATCGCATGTGTATAGACTACTGGGAGCTGAATAAGGTAACAGTGAACAACCATTATCCCCTCCCGAGGATTAATGATTTTTTTGACCAGCTACAGGTGCATCTTGGTTCTCCAAGATTGATCTGCGATCGGGTTATCACCAGATGCGAGTCAGGGATGAGGATGTGCAGAAGACAACTTTTAGGACTCGCTATGGTCACTATGAGTTTGTGGTGATGCAGTTTGGGCTCACCAATGCTCCAACCGCGTTCATGGACCTCATGAACCGTGTGTGCAAACCGATGGTGGATCGGTCTGTGATAGTCTTCATAGATGATATCTTGGTCTATTCCAAGACTCAGGTGCAGCATGAGGAGCACCTGAGGGAGGTGCTGGAGACACTGAGGAGAGACTTTTTGCAAAGTTCTCCAAGTGTGATTTCTAGTTGCGCGAGGTGCAATTTTTTAGACACCTTGTCAACCAGAAGGGTATTCTGGTCGATCCGGCCAAGATAAAGGCCGTGATGTAGTGGGAGATTCTGAGGTCTCCAACTGAGATTCAAAGTTTCCTTGGTCTAGCGGTTTATTATCGAAGATTTATTTAAGACTTCTCCAAGACCGTTGTTCCTTTGACCCGACTAACCAAGAATTTGGTGACCTTCCGCTGGGGGCCTGAGAAGCATGCAACTTTCAAGACTCTCAGACTGCGATTGTGCAAGGCACCGATCCTGACTTTGTTGTAGGGTGTCGATGACTTCGTGGTTTACCGTGACGCTTCGATTACGGGCATGGGTGCGGTATTGATGCAGCGAGTTCACATGATAGCTTACGCTTCGAGGCAGTTGAAGCCTCACGAGGCTAACTATCCGACACATAACTTAGAGCTGGGGGCTGTGGTTTTCTCCCTCAAGATTTAGCGGTATTAACTCTATGGGGTCCGCTGTACCATTTACACGGACTACAAGAGTTTGAGGTACCTCATGGATCAGCTAAATCTGAACATGAGGCAGGGTCAGTGGTAAGATGTGGTGAAGGACTACGACTGCGAGATCCTCTATCACCCAGGCAAGGCCAACGTAGTGGCCGACGCCCTGAGCTGCAAGGCGGTAACGTCCCCGATTCGAGACATCTGTCTGAGGATGACAGTGATTATTCAATTGCTAGATCATATCAGAGAGGCGCAGGTACAGGGCATGAAGGAGGAGTGCCGTAAGTGCGATCGGGTCATAGGCCAAGTGGCCTCATTTAAATATGACAGTCGTAGGTTGCTGACCCTGCACGGGAGGGTCTAGGTTCCGTACTGGGGTGGAGTACGACAGGTTTTGATGGATGAGGCCCATAGGTCGAGGTTCTCCATCCATTCCGGGGCGACGAAGATGTATAGGGATCTTCGACCTGATTACTGGTGGCCCTGGATGAAGCGGGACGTAGCATGGTACATAGAGCGGTGTTTGACCTGAAGGAAGGTCAAGGTCGAGCACCAGAGACCACATGGCAAGATGCAGCCACTAGACATTCCCGTCTAGAAATGGGAAGATATCACCATGGATTTCATCACCAAGCTTCCCAGGACCGCATGTGGAGTAGATTCGATATGGGTCATAGTGGATCGGTTGACCAAGAGTGCTCATTTTATCCTGATCCAGGAGAGTATATCGGTTGAGAAGCTGGCCAAGATCTACGTGCACGAAATAGTGGCACGACATGGAGTACCTGTCTCAGTGGTGTCAGACCAAGATGTCCGTTTCACTGCCAGATTTTGGAAGCGGTTTCACAATGAGATGGGTACTCGTCTCCACTTCAGTATCGCTTTCCACCCTCAGACGGACGGGCAGAGCGAGAGGATGATACAGACTCTCGAAGACATGCTATGCGCATATTTTTTTGGATTTCGGTGGCAGTTGGGATACGTATCTTCCGTTAGCGGAATTGTTGTATAACAACAGTTACCACGCGAGCATAGACCGACCTCCCTTTGAGATGCTCTACATGAGGAAGTGTAAGACCCCAATTTGTTGGGGCGAGGTCGGTCAGAGAGTCATGGGGAGTACTGAGGTAATACTCAAGACTATAGAGCAGATCCGGTAGGTCCGGAGCAGGCTCCAGACTGCTCAGAGTCGGCAGAAGAGCTACGCCAACAAGCGGTGTTCAGACTTGGAGTTTCAGGTGGGCTATATGGTCCTCCTGAAAGTGTCACCTTGGAAAGGTGTCATCCGGTTCCAGAAGCGGGGAAAGCTGGACCCCAGGTACATCGGTCCTTTCAGGGTTATAGCCCGGGTGGGAAAGGTGGCGTAACAATTGGATCTTCCAGCATAGCTCAGCCAGATCCACAACACTTTTCATGTTTCTCAGTTGAGAAAGTGCCTAGTGGATGATTCAGCGATTGTGCCCTTAGAGGATATTCAGGTTGACGATAGCCTGAACTACATTGAGAGGCCGGTGGCGATTCTGGATCGCCAGACGAAAACCTTGAGGAACCAGGTTGTTCAGCTAGTGAAGGTGCAGTGGCAGCACCGCAAGGGTTCTTAGTGGACTTGGGAACCCGAGGAGGAGATGAGGGAGCACTACCCGGAGTTGTTTCCATACGCAGCAGACTTCGAGGACAAAGTCTAAGATAAGTGGGGGAGAATTGTAACACCTGGTTTCTGGTACACTTTTATTCATAAATTATTCATTTTATTAGAGCTACTCGACGAGTAGGAAGCCCCAGACTTGTCGAGTAGAAACAAGTTTTAGACGCGGGTTTTAAGCTATTTACTCGATGAGTCGAGAGCCCTCGACTCGGCGAGTAGGTCTCCTGGGGGAAACCCTAATTTTGGGGTTTTGCACCCTATTTAAACATCTAAATCCCCACCTTTTGGCCTCATTTCCAGCATCCTAAACCCTAATCCACGAAACCCACAAGTATTTTGTGAGTGTGTGAGCCATTCTTGAGTAACTTTTGTGTGTTCTTGAAGTTTGAAGAAGAAGAAGAAGAAGCTAGAGGGTTTAAAGAGAAGATAGTTGTCACACCCCCAAACCAGGATGGCGGAAACGTCCGGGGGTGGATGACTTTCATGTATTGTATCATAACAGTTGAACAATAGTAAAGAAAGCAAACATGACCATCATATATATATGTCCAGAACGCCCAAGCTAATGTGGTTAGCAAAGTCTGTTTCAGTGAAAGCCACCAGGGCAACTTCCATCTCCTGAGTCCTGGCAGCCACATTCTCCTTGGACTTTGCGTCAAACTCCCTGGTGGTTGTCTGCTCCCATATAATCCTTTTACCCTGTTCTACACCTGCAAGAACACAAGCCTTCTGCACATGTACCAATCCTTGGAGAAATTGAGGGATCTCGATCACCCGGTCCACCACCCTGTTGAGCCCCTCGCTAAGGATCCATGAAACATCCTTCTCCAACACCCCTTTTGTAGTACCCTCAGCAACCCGATCAACCTCCAGTTCTGTTGTCCCCTTGCTCAGCCCCGCATTCTCCAAACTCAAAACCCCAACAAGATCATCCATACGCCTCGCCTCTTCCTCCAGCTTTTCCCCTTGATCATCCAAGCTTGCCTTCTCGCGCAACACCACCTTCCGCTCGGCCACCCATCTGCACTTGTCAGCTTATATTCTCGCCAACTGGACCCTCAACTCTTTTCATTCAATACTCTTCCGGTCAGAATCATACTGAAGAGTCTCCATGTCAGAGATGCGTTCAGAAGCTGCGACCAAATAAGATGACACCTGGGCGGCGGCATAGCGTAAGCGGTCGGCCATGTGTTCATCCGATAGAACCGTTAGGGCCTCAGTGGTAGCGAGAGGAAACGCGTGCCGATACCACTCAAGAGCGACGTCATGATCAGATACAAGGTCTTGGGCAGTTAGCTTCCAAGCGGGCATGTAGGCATCCAGACGAGAACCTGCAATAAGGGGGATGGTTGTGGTCTTATCAAAAGAAGCTGATGCAAGACCATCGGAAGTCGAAGACCCAGTCTTCACATCGGATCCTCCACCAATGGGAACGAGTCTGGCCTTGTCGGCGTTTCCCTCTACTATACAACCGAGCGGTTCAGTTGCCCGATTGGGTGCCCCCTCCGGCAGTTCTGAAGGACCCTCATCAGGGGCATGGGTGGAGCTCCTAGAACCCTCAAGCAAGAAACTCAGATTATATTTCTTGCGAAGAGGGGGCTCAGAGCTAGCGGTCTTGGCAAGACCGCCAACAGAGGCTTCCAGAATAGCGAAGCGCCTCTTGACACGGCGAAGACTCCTTAGAGACCCAGAGGGGTAGGATCCTTCTGGGAAGCACCAGTGACAAAGGTGTCTTAGAAATCTGACTCATCGTCACCACCAGCACCATCACCAGCGACACCGCCTGCACCGGCGGGAGACTCGTGTGTAGCCTCGATTCCTTGACCAGAAACAGGAGGTGGAAGAGCTTCAACAAGGTCGACTTCACGGCATTGAATTTCGCCCTCAAACAGACCCTGAAGAGCCCTCTCCAAGGATATAATTTCCTCCCCACCTGGAAACAAAACGAAAACAACGACGGTTAGCCAAAACCCTGATTTCAACGCATTTTGCCTAAAAAGAAAAATAAGGGGGGACAAGGGTAAAAGAGTGTTATACCTTCCTTCTCGACAAAGAACTCAGGAATCTCCCCACGATCCCTCCAAGCGGCGCTCATTCCACCGGCGGCCAAAAAGCAATTGAGCCAATCCTCGCCGTTGATGCTAATCTTCTCTAAGTCGTCAGCCAGCTCCTTATCGGCACCAAAAAACTGTTGGATTAGGTGTCTAAGCCCATAACTATTTTTGGTATGTGCTTGATTTGATTATGAGCATGGTCCTTTTGGGTTGCCTTCACTCATGCAACTTGATAGGATGACAAGTGGAGAGAGATAAAGTAGGATTTATTATATGAATAGCAAATTGGTACTCATAATGGTTTTATTAATATATTACAAGATTAATATATTATTTGGAAATCATATTATTAATTAGTAATTAATCAGAAATTAATTTAATATTAATTTTGAGTATAAAGGAACTGATTAATAATTGAGGGATTGTTCTGCAAATCATTGATAGTTGCAGAATTGGGCTGATTGGACTCCTTAGTTGTGGAGTGGACGAAATCCTATAGGAGGCCCTATAGATTTCGTCTAAGGCCTCTAAAGAAGGTGTCTGTGGGCTGCTTGTTGCCTAAGTAAGATATTAGGGTTTCCACCTGAAAACCCTAGCAGCCACAACTATAAAAAGACCCTTATACATGAGGAATTCGACCCTATGCTTCTTGGAGTTGCCCTAGCCGAATTCCACCTATCTCCTAAGTCATCTTGTTGCATTTAGTGTTTGTGACTCCATTAGAAGTGCAACACTTGGGGCACTAGGCTTTCAGAAGTCAAGATCAAGAAGGATTATACTTGTTATTGCTATATAACAAGAAAGGTAAGCTTCTAACCCTAGTTTATATGTCAATTTCGAATTGTGTATGCTAGTCCATAGGTTTATTGCTTTGGAGTTCATAGTTTTATGTTCAATAGAGAAAAACTTAGATCCAAATCAATTAGGGTTGCGTGTATACCACAGGATTGTTGTTATGCTTAAAACCCATCAGTGGTATCAGAGCCTATGTCGTTTTTCTATTGAATTGGTGCAAGAGTGAACTGCCAAAAGATCAAGAAATCGAAAATTTGTGTTGTCTGACTGCTGAAATCGACGAGTCCATGTATGGACTCGACGAGTTGCATGAACTCGACGAGTTCCATAGTGGACTCGACGAGTTGTCTGATCTGGTGCCAGATTTTTTGGCTAGATTTTGATTTGGATAATTACCATAACTCATTTTTAATGCCTAAATTCGATTTTTATGAATAGTATGTGATATCCTTATCAAAATTGATGGATTTGGTTAAATATGGATAATATAAGATTATTTTGATTCAAATATTTAACCTAGTAATTTTGAAAAAGTTTTAAATTACACCCTTTTGGTTTTATAGTTTAAATTTGAAATTAAGAGTTTTAGTTTTTGAAAATTTAAATAGTTAAACCATAATATTTTGAAAAGTTTCAAATTTTACCCTCAAGTTTTGGAATTTAAAATTTGATTAAGAGGTTTTAATTTTGAAATATCAAATTCTAAAACCCTAGTACTTTGAAAAGTTCAAATTACACCCTTATGGATTTTATTAAATTAATTAAGTGTTTAATTAAAAGAGAGAATTAATAAATCCATAATAATATGGTTTATGTTTAATCAAATTAAAAGTCTAATTTATTAATAGATTAAACCATTTAGTATTTTAAATGTATAAAATACACCCTTATACTATATAAAATTAAAGGTCTAATATATTACATATGGTCAGTCTTACCGTTAGTAGGACTCATTCATAAAGCTGGTCTATAAGGGGTGTTTAAGGAAGCGGCATGTAAAATGACCGTCATTGGGTATCCACTCTTACCCACCGCACCCTTAACTAGTGGAGGGTTGTTAGCCGAACGGGTAAGATAGGACACAAACTTCCATTATAAGTATAATGATATATGAAGTAACTAAATGCTTTTATAAATTCCCAAATCTTAGTTACTTTAGGAAAAATGTGAATTTGGTGCTAATCCATGAAATTGCACATTGCACTTTGTTGGTCGTTAGTGGAGCGTGTGTAGTTAACCGGCACACTAATATGGGACTAATGAAGGATGGTAATGGGTAGCTCGTAGATTATCATAGATCAATGGAGCGTGTGTGGTTAACCGACACATTGATTAGGTGATAAACGTCTTCGATAGTACCAAGCTAATCTGCATGGTTATTCACACCTTGTTTGTGATCCTCGGTATCCTAGTCACAAACTTGAAGGGAATAATCGAGATTAAACATGCCATTGAAAAGTTCAATCAATCTCAAAGAATCTAGGAATTTCAATTCATTTAAAACATAATGTTCATTTTCGTTTTCATGGTGGAAATTGGTAAATCGTCATTTACCTACCTTCAAATATTTTGCAATTGGATTACGGCATCCCTTTTCCGAATTGTAGAATATTGTGTTGGGTCCTAGCCTTAATATTTCATTTGGGTGTTATATTAAGGATTGAATCAACTAACTTGAATTTCTTCCTTTTGTAGATGTCTAATTCTAACAACTATGGTCTTCCCGAATCTTTTGGAAAAAGCTTTCCACATGAAGATGATGTTCCAAGATTGGATCATGGAAATAGAAATCATTCTTCACTTCCTCCACCTCCTCCAATAGTTCTCCCAGACCCACGTGTTCGTCGACTTGAAAAGTTCAAGGTCACTCAAGCCCTATTGGCAACCAAACACGAAGATGGAAAATCTATATGTGCTCACGTCTTGGAGATGAAGTTGCATATTGACAAGTTGGGAATGTTGGGTGTCGATGTCTCGAGGAAGCTGGCTGTTGACTTGGTTCTTCAATCGCTTCCTGAGTCATATAGTGAGTTCATTAAAGATTACTATATAACAGACCTCGACGTAACCCTTATCGATCTTACATATTTGCTAATTGTTGCTGAATCAGAAATGATTTGGCGCACTGGTCGAGCAAATTTGATTGGAAGATCTGTATTCCAAATTTCCGTGGACCCTAGCAATGGAAAAGGTGATAGTCCAGAAATGGTTTCTTCTCCTCAGGGAGAGATGTCACACCCCAAAACCGGAGTGGCGGAAACGTTCTGGGGTGGAGGACGTCATGTCAAGTATCACAACACATGCAGTATAGTAATCAAAGTACAACAACCATTGCATTAATAGTATAAGTTTTTACATAGGTTACATTTAGCAACAACATCAAAAGTAGATATAGAGAATAACATAAGGTGCAGCTCGGTACAAGGCTGACTTCGCAAAAGCTCCCGGAGTGTACCTGTCTACGGACGACCTGAGAATACAAGTTATTTTGAAAGAGAGGATCTGCATTTTAATGCTGGTGAGTTCATAAGTATTTTAATGACATTGATATAAATACATGTTTTTCCTCAAAATAATCTCATTAGATGATGGTGATAAAAGCTTATAAAGTATTTGAATTCCTTCCAGAAAATCCTATATTTTCTGATAAAAGTAGTCTTCTACCAAGACTTGACTGTTTCATGTTTAAAAGAATGAGTTTCCCTACTAAAAGCAGTCTTCTACCAAGACCCAACTGTTTCATGTTTAAAAGGAAGAGTTTCTTTACTAAAAACAGTCTTCTACCAAGACCCGACTGTTTCATGTTTAAAAGGAAGAGTTTCTTTACTAAAAACAGTCTTCTACCAAGACCCGACTGTTTCATGTTTAAAGAAAGAGTTTCTCTACTAAAAGCAGTCTTCTACCAAGACCCGACTGTTTCATGTTTAAAGAAAGAGTTTCTCTACTAAAAGCAGTCTTCTACCAAGACTTGACTGTTTCATGTTTAAAGAGCATTTTTCCTAAATGTTACTATCATTATCAAAATATAGTTTTACATTATCGTTTTATGTTAAAAACGTTCCAAGTTTAATGTATTAAGGAAAAATATTGTAGTACCGTAGTTTTATATGTAGAAACTACCGTGGTACTAATTACCTTAAGGCCATGAATTATAAGGTAAATGTGAAGATACTCGTAACCATATTGATTGACGGGTGTAAACACGACGACCTGCTGGCGTCGAAATAAATGTGACATTTGTCACCCCTTGGCTTGGTCGGCCGGGACTGTAGCTAGCAGTCGGGATGTGGGATGGTCTGTCCCGTATAGATCTATACACACAATGACCGCTCTCCCTCCAGGAGACTCTGGTTACCACTCGACAACGGTGAAATCTGCGTCATGAGGATGTATCTCATGCTCTGATTTTGCTATATATATATATATATATATATATATATATATATATATATATATATATATATATATATATATATATATATATATATATATATATATATATATATATATATATATATATATATATATTTCTTTTTACTAAAAGTACATGTTTTAGAATATTGATATAGCTAGTTTCTCTTCATAAAAGTTATTGTTGGTTTCTAAACTATACCTACTATAGTTTACTTGAGAGGTTATCTAGGTACCTTTGCTACCCAAAGGCGCTGAACTGGAGTAAGAGTTTTTATATCTAAACAAATATACATAATATATAACTAGGATTCCAACGACACTCGGACAAATAACCGGATACTCTAGGTCCACAACCAAACAAGGAACAGGAAATAAAGCGGGCTATCAGTCCTAAGTCCTTCAAACCCTACTTATATAACTATATCTATATAGACATGAATCTAACAAGAATATAAGTTTAAAATACTTTGATAAAAGTTTAGTAATTTAAAAAGAGATTATAGTACTTTAAAAGAGATTTGAAAGTAATATATGAAAACCTTTAGCTGAATAAAACAGTTTAACAATCAAAAATCTATTTGATTGACAGTTATTAATCATATGTGATTGATATAATAACTTAAAAGTTCAACTTGTATTCCCCCCCCCCCCCCTCATAAAAGCATTTAAAATCATTTCAAAGGTTGATTAAGGGGTATGAACTCACCTGAAGTGAGTAACTCGAAAGAAAGATTGATATAGGTGTTGGGTTTTGAGCATTCTAACACTCCTATGGTGTACATGCAACCCTATAAACCTTGGATCTATGTTTTCTCTATTATACATGCAAATATTAAATATTCCAAGGTTTCATCCTAACTAGCATATTATGAAGCACATATACTACAAAGTTCTAGTTAGATGACATACCTTTTGATGTAGCTTGATGTCTTCAAGCTTTAAGAGCTTAGCCCCAATAGTGTGGAAGCCTCAAGTGGAGTCACAAATCACCAAAACACCTTGGAAAACCTTTAGAGAATATGGATACTTGGCTCACACTATGAAATCGGTTATTGCCCTCTTTAGTGTATCCACACTAGCCACTAGCTTAATTTCATGAACCATAAGACCCTTTATATAGTGTGGAGGATTAGGGTTAAACCCTAATACCCATGACCTTTCATTTCCTAGGATCCATGGGTTAAAGCCCCATGGACTATCCATAAAGACTTAGCCCAACCTAAATGAACTTGGCCCACTACACACACACACACACACACATATATATATATATATATATATATATATATATATATATATATATATATATATATATATATATATATATATATATATATATATCTAAGAGTCCATATTTAATTAGTTCCTTTTTTATCACTTAATTAATTCTAAATTAATTCTTGATCAATACTAATTAAATAATATGATTCCATATTAATATATTAGAACTTATAATATATTAATATAAATCATAAATATACTATTCTCAAAAGACTATCCATATAAATTGTGCCGGTGAAGTGCAACCCAAATGGACCATGACGGGTCGGGTCAAGTACATACCAAATATAGTTATGGACGTAGACATTAATCCAACAGTCTCCCACTTGGATAAGTCTAAAACTATTATTGAGTATGACTTCAAAACCTAACTGGCAATCGTAGCTCTTAAAGCCGTTGTCGAACTCTGACCTTGTCAATGACTTGTCCATTAGATAAGGGATCATATATTCCTCCATTTTAGATATCATATGGACTGAGACATGGATTATAATAATTCTCTCTGTCCATTTGTTGTTTCCCGATTTTCGATTTATGATGACTGACTGATTGAACAAATCAAATCAGTCCTGGCTTGGCCAAGCACTCACATGTGTCATTGCTAAATCATCAAGGGGCCCACAGATATCGCTTTTATCCCGAAGGTAAAAGGAATGGATAAACTTCGACTCATATGGCTTGTTCTACTACTTCTTGAATCATACACAAAGGCACGTTTTATAACATCGAGTTACCAAATGCGTTTTCGTGCAATCAATGTATAACTAACTCATAGTAACAACTCATATCTCTAGGTTTGAAGAATATAAGATATTATCGTCTCATGATCACTCGTGATAAAATCCATGAAGTGATTCAAATGAGCGCGGGTTGAATCCAATACTCAGAACTTATGAGCACTCATGAGTGTTGTAGCACCACTTTCTCCACCAACTTGGACCTCTACAAACCAACCCATGACAGTCTTGATTCATATCTACTTCCAACATATGACCGACTGTGGATGGTTTGAATAACTTAATCATTCAGGAAGAGCGACTTAGTTATTCTGGAAGTCAAAACATGCAAAGTGAAACACAAGAATAAATGAATCAAATATGGTATCAAACCCTATGAATATAAATAAACACTTTTATTTATCACCATACTGATTACTCATTATTCATTGTTTCGGTTTTATCAACTTTATACTTGAATTAAAAACACTAGTTGTCCCATGCTCCAAGCATGTACACTATGTTTTTCTTAAACAATAGCTTTGCCATACACCAAGTATGAACTCTATGTTTGTCTATGATCCTTACTTTGTGAAATAAACCAATTGAACATAATTTCAATGATTCTAATTTCACACTCCCAAATCCTTATCGAAAAATGTGTGAATTTCAAATTCCTATCATTTATCGAAATATGTTTAGATTTTAAACTTATATGCACTGACCCTCCTGTAATGAATATGTACAAAGTCACAAAAACTTGTCAACAGTCATTATAAGGTATTCCAATGGAGATCAACTCCATGGAAACTAAGTATCATATTCAAAGTACATTGCTTTGGACATGCTTCTTGCATTAAGTTTTCTAATCTTACACGGATAACTTCCACCTATGGAGACAACTCCATATTCTCATTTTGACTATCACTTCTGAATAAGAGATGCCTCTTTTCAGAATATGTCAATATGGTCCTTCCAAAATTAGCACTATACTTCCAACTGTCCCTGAGCAACCAATCTTTGGTAAACCTCAGATTGTCCTCGACAATTGCTTAATCATTTTAGTCATATCCAATTCTAGACCTTTTCCCTTCTTAATGCCTCTGGGCATTTGGAAAAATTTAGAAATGACAAATATTATAGCACATGCAATCGATCCTGTACCCAAAGCAAATGGTACACGATTCATGATGTCTCACATAAAGACATGATTCTAGACCAGTCTTTTGCTACGATATTTTTATTTGCCATGTTTTCAAATTTTGACTATGAAGAGGGATGACGTAATCATAATCGAATTTTGAGAACGCAATATATAGAATTTCCTTAAGTTGAACCAATCCAACATGAAATTCATATATATATTCTTGACTAAGGATGATTAAGGTCTCAATCTAAGCCTTTAGAACTGAAATGAAGTATATCCTCTCCCTTAATTATAGCAAAACAACTTTTTCAATCCCTGCAGCATTACAAATTGAAACTTTTGTTTTCTATAATTAACATTGCTAACTTGCAACACTAACAATAATTATCATGCTCCCACTAACATGATGATTATTAGCATAACACTTATGCTCCCACTAGCTTTGACATGTACTCATAAATCAGCTGGACTTCTAGAAATCAATACTTTATTGACTTTCTTACCAAAGTTCAGATTTCTGATACGAGATGCTTTGATAAAACTTTATCAAAATCATACACCTTTCCTTAGATAGCATGCATGTGTGTCTAAACAATTTCAGAACTATGAAAAGGGATGCCGTAATCATAGTCTCAATTGTTTAGACCTTTTGCCATCTGCTTCAAATCTACTTGGTGGAAGTGTTTCCTCACCATCATTTTCATGAATCGGAGAGAAACCTTATGACCCTTAGATTTTATGGTGTATGTGCTCTTATCCATGTGAATCGTCAAAACCATAGTCACAAGACAAGGATAATGACAAATCCAAACTCATATAGACTGAACTTATGCAATCTTAACTTCTTGCCACCTGGCAGTACAGGGCCTGCCATTGCTTCCAAGTTGTTATGCAACCAATTGAGAACTTTCAGAACTCCTATGCAAAGCCAACTTTAACTGGAATGGGCACAGAATATGTCAACACGATAGGTTATAAACCTCAAGTCGTGTGCTAGTGAAGAACCTCAAGTTTTATTCTTGATTAGTTCTTGAAATTCTTTTTAGGATCTTTAAGACTCCCACTATCCTCTTGACATATAAGACTATCTTGCCAAATATTCAAGAGATAGTGCGGATTCTTTATCAAGACAAACACTTCACACAATTGGCCTTAGTTGGTCTTTGTTTTATCCAAAACATCACAACTTACCAATTTCAAATGTACAAGAGTAGGACACTTTTACTCTTACATTTGACAAGTGTTTTAAACCTTTTTTTAAGATATGTCACTCAAGTTACAATCTTGGAGTATGACTCTAAGAATTGTTTTGGAACGAAGTATGACTCATCTTCCTGATCTAACCATTTCAACAATTCATGACTCCTCTTCTTAGTCATAAGAATGCACTAAGATGACCTTTAGAGGACTAATTGTGATATGATTTCTAAATCATTAAGATGATCACAAACATGATACTAAAGTACTCTCCCATCTTTTCAGATTTGAGAAACTTTTATCTTTCTGCCTAATTTGATTCTTCCCATTCGTTCTGCCATACATTGAGACTTTTCCAATGTTTCAGAATTATACTTAAACTTGTAAGTATAACCATATTTACTAAACTTTAGTAAATCAAATATTCTTAACGAGCTTTGTGGTGGACATGACCAGTGCACAAGAATGTGTCCTCGATCCCTTTAGTCCTTCACTTGACTCACACATCCATGTGAACAAGTAATTAGTCTTGATTTTCCAATGCTTGAAAGTTCTCATTCATCATACTATTCAACTTGCATGATTCCAAGTTTCGGTCCAATTGAAACTTGGGTGATGAGGAACTTTCCTGATTTGGTAAATTTAGACACTACCACAAATGAAAGAATCAAATCCATTTTCCAATATTGCTGTCAGTGGAATCATATAAGCAACAATTTTCCACAAATGCCATTGTAAGGATACTTCAAATAAATAAAATTAAACAATTTTCTTTTATTTAAAACTTTGCGGAAAAACTTATCCTTACAATCCACATGGAAAATTGTTGTTGTCTATTCCTTAGCAATATATCCATAACTTCTTAAGCAACTGCTCAAAATTCTGATGCGATCGAAATCCACCTTCGCGATCAGAATCAGCATATACTTCCTTTAAGATTTCTCTCTATTCTTTGATTCTTAAAACATCAACATGTGACCCAGACACATCATGTAATGAGGATCTCATAATAGAACTTAACAGAGTTAGATAATGGGCTCTACCTGATGTAGAGTCAAACTTATTGACTTTAACATCCTTAGGTAAATTTGGCAGCTTTGCAATCAACGCCCCTTCCTTTGGAAAAATAAACATATGGACCCTTTGGTAATGGGACTATCTCAGACTTAGCCTTTCTCTTTACCATTTGGTCAACCGGGTTGACTATGTCCAATCCCTTTCCATTGGGAAGAGAATGCTTTTTCTGGATTTCCAGTGTCACCATTGTCACTGTCCATAAAGTTTTTGGGAAGTTGATCTTCTAATCAAATTTGCTTTACTATCGTTCCAAATCATTGCTGATTCAGCAGCACCAAGCAAATAGATATGATCATTAAGGTTCATGTCATAGTCAGTTTCATAGTAGTCCCAAAGGAACTCACTATGTGACTTAGAAAGTGATTGAACATCCAACTTTCTCAAGACTTTAACACCCAACTCTCCCGGCTTGTCAATATGTGACTTCATCTCTAAGATGTGATCACACATAGACCTTGCTTGCCATTAGGGCTTGAGTGACCTTGAACTTGTGGGTTAGGGAGAATAATTGGAGGAGGTGGAGGAAGAGAAGTATGACTTCCATGAGCCAAACTCGGGAAGTCATATTCATTAGGAAAGCTTGGTTTGGGAAGATCATTTTTGTCTAAACCAGACATCAACAATGGGAGAAATTCACGTAAAGTTGATTTAAGTCCTTAATATAACACCCAATATGATATATTAAGGCTAGGACCCAACAAACTATTTTATAACTTGGAAGAGGGATGCCGTAATCCAAGCTATAAAATATTTGAAGGTAGGTGAATGACAATTCACCAATTTCCACCAAGATAAACGAAATGTATTATTAGGTTTTAATTGGTTTTGAAACTCCTAGATTCTTTTGAGATTCATTGAACTTTTCAATGGCATGTTTCAATCTCGAGTGTGCCCTTCAGGTTTTGTGAATGGGATGCCGAGGATCACAAAACAAGGTGTGAAGTAACCATGCAAATATACTTGGTACCCTTAATATTTACCCCTCAATCGATGTGCCGGTTAACCACACACGCTCCAACGATACTATGATAAGCATTAGGTTACCCTTTGCCTACCTTGTTAAGTCCAGGTTAGTGTGCCGGTTAACCACACACGCTCCACTAACAGATTAAACAAAGTGCAAAGTGTAATTTCATGGATTAGCACCTTATTCACATTTTCCTAAGTAACTAAGATTGGGAATTTATAAAAGGTTTAGTTACTTAGTATTTATCATTAATACTTTTAATGAAGGGAGAATTATAGTCCTTGTCCTACCTGTTCGGCTAACGACCCTCCACCAGTCAAGGAAGCGGTGGGTGAGAGTGGACACCCATTAAACTGTCATTTTATAGGCAGTAACCTTATACCCCCCTTATAGACCGGCTTCGTGAATGAGGCCTATTAATGGTAAGACGACTTGCTCTTATACATATAATATATTAAACTTTTAATATTATAATAGTATAAGGGTGTATTTTAGACATTTAAAATACTTGGTGGTTTAATCTATTAATTAAACTATACTCTTAATTTAATTAAATTTAAACCATGTCATTATGGAATTATTAATTCTCTTTTAATTAAACACTTTAATTATCTATTAATAAAGTCCATAAGAGTTAATTGAATTATTCAATAAAAACATCATAATTCCAATTATTAAATTCAAAATTAAAACCATTTAATTAATTGTTTAAGTTATGAACCCAAGAGTTTTAGAATTCAATTCTTTTTTTTTATCATAAAAAAACTTTTTCTAAATTCCAAAACTTGAGGGCAAGTTTTGTAACTCTTGAAAACTTTTGGATTCCATAACTTATGGAGTTAAATACTTGTTTTATGATGAAACTTTTCATGTTCCATAACTTAAGAACAAGTTATGGAATTCTTTAAAACATTAAGACTATGTTTTGTAACTCCATAAAAAACTTTGAATCAATTTTTTTAAAACCTTTTCATATCCATAACTTATGGAGGTTTCAAAAAACTCTTTAGATCAAACTTTTAAAACTAATAAAATAATCATATCATTTTATCTTTTACTAAATTTGACCTAATTCAAGTCATATAGCAAATGATTCAAATTTTACAAATAATTAGTTTTTCACAAAAACAAGTAATTATCTTAAAATTTGACAAACGTCATGTTTTTTTTCTTTTTTTTCCAACTTTGAAAATAAAACATTTGCATCAATATAACAGAAAACAACCCATGGCTCTGATACCACTATTGGGTTTTGAGCATTCTAACACTCCTATGGTGTACATGCAACCCTATAAACCTTGGATCTATGTTTTCTCTATTATACATGCAAATATTAAATATTCCAAGGTTTCATCCTAACTAGCATATTATGAAGCACCTATACTATAAAGTTCTAGTTAGATGACATACCTTTTGATGTAGCTTGATGTCTTCAAGCTTTAAGAGCTTAGCCCCAATAGTGTGGAAGCCTCAAGTGGAATCACAAATCACCAAAACACCTTGGAAAACCTTTAGAGAATATGGATACTTGGCTCACACTATGAAATCGGTTATTGCCCTCTTTAGTGTATCCACACTAGCCACTAGCTTAATTTCATGAACCATAAGACCCTTTATATAGTGTGGAGGATTAGGGTTAAACCCTAATACCCATGACCTTTCATTTCCTAGGATCCATGGGTTAAAGCTCCATGGACTATCCATGAAGACTTAGCCCAACCTAAATGAACTTGGCCCACTACACATATATATATATCTAAGAGTCCATATTTAATTAGTTCCTTTTTGATCACTTAATTAATTCTAAATTAATTCTTGATCAATACTAATTAAATAATATGATTCCATATTAATATATTAGAACTTATAATATATTAATATAAATCATAAATATACTATTCTCAAAAGACTATACATATAAATTGTGCCGGTGAAGTGCAACCCAAATGGACCATGCCGGGTCGGGTCAAGTACATACCAAATATAGTTATGGACTTAGACATTAATCCAACAATAGGATCGCCGGGCGTCGAATGAAGTCGTGAGCACAAACGGATCCTAGTTTAACATGTAATAACACATATATGAATACACTTAGGGTATATAACCACTAATAGACACATGGACACACCTTAGGGACATGGAAACACTTAGAATTAAGTGTTACAAACACCTATTGAGGTCCCTAAATGGGTGTAGGGCCTTAGATTGGAGTGTAAGGCCACCAAACTCAACTTTTATGCGTGTGCGGCCAGGTGTACGGCCAGGGTGTGCGGCCAGGCCTGTGTGCGGTCGTACATGGGAGTGTGCGGCCGTACAGAGGGTGTGTGCGGCCGTACATAGGAGTGTGCGACTGTACACTCCTCATTCATGAACAAAACGTCGATTTCCGGGTTTTTCAAAGCCAAAACTAAGTCCAACTAGCAAATGAAGGCCAAACTCTTCACCTTGGAGGGTCTTTGAGGTGTGTACGGCCACCTTATGAAGGTGTGCGGCCGTACACCTTCAAAGGATGAAGAACATGAAGAACACTATGAGTTTTAGGCTTAGATTCAAGTGTCTAACCAATAAAACAAGCTGAATGATGAAGTAGTTCACGTTTTTGAGGCCTTTAGAGTGTTCTTAGATGAAGTTTTTAGAGAGAGAAAGTAGTGAGAGAAAGTAGAGTGCAGCCAAAGGAAAGGAATGAGTGAAGGGGGTCACCCTATATATAAAGGGACGAGTGTGCGGCTGGAGGATGGGTGTGCGGTTGGGTGTGCGGCTGGCTGGCCGCACACGCGGGTGTGCGGCCGCACACACCTTGCTTGGTGTGTTTGGCCCGATTTTGTGATGCTACACACATTCTAACCCTTCCCAAGACTCATATCTAGGTTATACTAAGCCTAAAACACTCATATAGACCCACAATTCTGTTAAAAGATAGCAAAACGAAGGCTGACACTCGGCTGAGTTGAATAGCTGAACTTTACAAGACAAGGATTTTCGGGTTGTCACAAGAGAAATCGGTAATGGTCAAAACGTTTGATCATAAGAGAAAGGCTGAGTCTGAGATAATCCCATGTACCATTCTGAAAGAGTCTGTTTGTTTCTACTGCCAAGAGAAGGGGCATTGGATGTGAAGCTGTCATATTTACCTGAAAGATCGCATGGATGGAAACGTCAACATGTATGACTCTGCTTCAGGTAAGTCCACTATCTAGCTCTATTAAGTTCCTATTTGTATATTCTTAATACATGATGTGATAAGATTACATTTTTATGTTTTGCAGGATCGAAGAAAAGAAAGGAAGCTTAAAGGAAGAGTGAGCTGATTCTGATCGCGAAGACATGGATTTCGATCGCATGGTTCGATGATCGGATTTTTGAGCTGCTACTTAGGAGTCTTGATAGATTTCTTAGGAATATTTAGTAACATAGTTTTCATTTGTAATTGCGTTGTAAGGACAAGTTTTTCTGCATTTTTTATAAATAAAGAAAATTTTTGATTTGTCTTATTTTATATCTCCTTGCAATGGCATTTGTGAAAATTTGGTGTTTATATATTATTAGCAATATTATGAATGGATTTGATTCTTTCGTTTGTGGTAGTGTCAAAAAATTTACTAAATAAGGAAAGATTCTCATCACCCAAGTTTCAATTGGACAAAAACTTGGAATCATGCGACTTGCATTGTATGATGAATGAGAACCTTCATCTTTGGGAAATTTAGACTAATTCTTTGTTCACATGTAGATGTGAGTCAAGTGAAGGACTAAGGGATCTAGTACGTATTGATGTGAACTGGTCAAGTCCACCACAAAGAACGATAAGACTATTCGTCATGATTTACAAAAAGTTTAGTAGATATGGTTATACTTACAAGATTAAGTGTAATTTTAAATCATTGAAAAAGTTTCAATGTATAGCAGAACGAATAAGAAGAATCAATTAGGCAGAAAGATAAAAGTTTCTCCAATCTGAAAGGAAAGGAGAGTACTTATGTATCGTATTTTATGATCATCTTAATGATTATGAAACCATATCACAATTGATCCTCTAAGGACATCTTGGTGCATTTGTGTGACCAAGAAGAGGAATCGGTAATTGTTGAAATAGTTAAACCAAAAGGTGAATCATACTTCGTTCCAAAATCAAGTCTTAGAGTCATACTCCAAAATTGTGCCTTGAGTGACATGATCTTTAGAAGGTTTATAACACTCATCAAATGTGGAGTAGAAATGTTTCTTACTCTTGCACATTTGAAATTGGTAAGTTGTGATGTCTGGATAACACAAAGACCAACTAAGACCAATTGTGTGAAGTGTTTGTCTTGATAAGAACCCGCACTAACTCTTGAATATTTTTTTGTTAAGGAACGTTTCCTGACAAAAGAATCTTATATGTCAAGAAGTCAGTGGGAGTCTTAATGATCTTGAATAGCTTCAAGAGCTAATCAAGAATAAACCTATTATTTATCACTAGCACACGACTTGAGGTTTATAACCTATCGTGTTGACATATTCTTGTTTCTATGCCCATTCTAGTTAAAGTTGACTATGCATGTGAGTCCTATGAGTTCTCATTTGACTGCATAAGGCAAAGCACCTTGATCAGTAAAAGTTCATTGATCTGTATAGGTGAAGCTGCTTAACAACTTGGAAGACATGGTAGGCCCTTGTGTTGCCAAGTGGAAAGAAATTAAGATTGAACAAGTTCAGTCCATATGAGGTTGAGTTTGTCAGAGACCTTATCTTATGGTAATGGTTGGAAATGACAGATTCACATGGATAGGAACACATACACCATAAAATCTAAGTGTCATAAGGTTTCTCTCTAATTCACGAAAATGATTGTGAGGAAACGCTTTCACTAAGTAGATTTTAAAGAGATTACAGTTGTGTTAATTGTGTTATCAAATTCGATTATGATTACGGCATCCCTCTTCATAGTTCGAATTGTGAGAAATGGCAAAAAGTTTGAACATTCGGGACTTACTGCTGTAAGTTCTGAAATAGTTTAGAAACACATATGAGCTTTCTTATAAAAGGTGTATGAACTTAGATAAAGGCTTATCTGTAACGCCCGTGTTTCTAGGCTAGGCATTAATATTGACATAATGGTCTAGGTTAACCTTTGTAACTCATTTAGAAGAAATGAAAAGGAATTATGTGAATATTATGTGTTTTATGCTTAATTATTAGGGTTTAATTAATTAAGAATAAAAATGAGCGTCAAAAATTAAATTCTAGATAAAGCCGATATCTATTAAGAAACTTGTAGTGGGTGTGACAAGGATTACGGATATATAAAGAATGCCGAAATCCGAGTTATAACGAAGAAGTTATGACCTGTTGAAGTTTCACGATAAACCGGCTCGGTGCTGAATGTCGTAAAAAGTGAGTTTTCGATAAACTACTTTTTAGCCTTAGTAATCTAAACGAAACTCGTAGTGCTCGTTAAACCGAGAGTATGTATAAAAAGAACGCCCAAATCTGACTTCGTATGAGGAAGTTATGATTTTTCGAAGTTTCAGCTTAGCAGTAGACAGCTCAAAACTCGAATTTTAGATCGAGTGATTTTTAGCCGACACGACCTAAACGAGAATCGAAGGTCTCGTCAATAGTAGCACAACGGTAAAAAGTCTGACGAAAATGGACGTCGGATGAAGAAGTTATGAATTTGTAACGGATTTCCTGTCCCGGTCTGTTAAAAATAATAATATAAAAATTAAAGTCAAAATTAGCCGACGAAGTCTAAGCGAAAGTTGTAGAGCGTAATTTTACCTACGCGTGCATATAAAGAACGTCAAAAACTGAGCTCGTATGCGAAAGTTATGAATTTTAGAAGATTTTGGCACAAAATTCGAGAAATTTCGCATGGATGAGCTTCACCCGGAAATGCCACGTCACCTTCGCCCAAAATGTGTCACGTGTCCGAAATGGTCGAGTCATCCAAGCATCTGGCAGTCGCGTGTCACTTCCGGATTCAACCGAAGTCTCGGCCCTCGCACATCCGACGCGTGTACAGTGACTCATCCCATCCGAAGCCTTCGCATGAGCCACGAGCCACCCACCTCGGATCCGAAGTTCGGTCCAATCAGAGCCCTTCAGCGAGGGCCTCGCATGCGCAACCCACGTGCGAGCAGGTGCTGCCTCCTTCGGATCTACTGCCGCGTGGCTTCTCTCCTGACCGTCCGATCAGCAGCTTCGGACCCTATAAATAGAAGGGTATGCGAACCCTCCCGGGTACTTTTGGGATTTTGCCACTTTTAACCCCTTTTTTCATATTTTCTTCACCTTAACATTCCCTGAAGCCCCAGTATCGATTCTAACACCCGGAATACGCCACGAAGTGCCCGAGAAGCCCGGAAAATTTATCTTTTCGGTTTCGAAGCCCGACCCTTCGCAGAGCCCGGTTTCTCAATAAAACTCCCGGTTTTATTAGAAACGATCGTTTTAGGAAACGAATTGCTGCCCGATTTTCATTAAATCAGGTGAGTGTGTAGTCACTTTCACCTTACACATAGATATGAAGTATTTTACATAAAATACGTGCTGTGTGAATATATATTGTCTGTTTATTTGAGATGGGTGTTGAAGGAATGATTTATACAGGTTTTTAAATAATTTAAACTGTATATGTATTTTTATCTACGAAAAATGTTGGGTAAAACATGGGTAGATGAAATAGTGGCTGTGATGAAAGGTGAGTTGGATAAAGGAGATGATCAGTAATATTGATCATGAGTTGAGGGTGAGTGGTGAAATTTGAGAGAATCACTTACCCAAAATGTTGGCCCCCGTCATTCAGCAAAGTATGGATGACAACCATGGACTATTCTAGACAGTCTGTGGAACACTAGCAGGCCCGCTACCTGTAGGTGTAATGAACTATATGTTCATTTGATGTACTCTAAAAACCCATTGACATGTATTGCAGGGGGGGAATACCTGTAAATAATATTGTCGATAAATAAGAGCTATGGACTTAGCACATGTTGAATAAACCTTGGCAGCTATGGACTTAGTGCCTGTTGTATAAACCCAGGTGATGGAGTGACCTTGTGCCTATTCCTTAGGATGAATCCTTAGGAAGGAGTGATAGTTTAATCTTAGGGTAAACCCTTAAGAAATTAATAAGATAATGGGGTTGGGGTAATTTTGTTGATTGATTGATGTTTAAGTACAATAAATTTAATTATTGTGGGTTGAAAACCCTATATGCTCACCAGGCTTCCAAGCCTGACCCACTCAGCTTTTTATGATTACAGGTAGTGGACCCCGAGCATAGTCGGATGATGATGATGAGTGATTTATGGATTATAGGCCAGTAGTTATAAATAACTGTTGTAAGGCTTATAATGTCTTGTTTATGCTTTTGATATGTATCGGAACATGACATCCCGAGGTTTTAATATAAAAAGGAAATTATATATTTCTTAAAGAAAGGTTTTGATAAACTTTTATCATATGTTGTTTTGGGGACCAATTCCGCAACATCTTTTTAAAAAGATTCTCTGATTTTATTTTAAAAAGCATAAATTAAATCGGTCTTTTCTGGCCGAGAAATTAGGGGATGTCACAGTTGGTATCAGAGCATTAGTTTAAGCGAACTAAGAAATTGTAGGATTTCTAGACTTAAACTTAGAATGCTAAGTAATGATTGTGAGATGAGTGTCTACCATATTTTAGACACGAGCACTAGTTTATTTTAGGAAAGATGCCTAAAATGCTTTTATGTGCTAAATGCTATATGTTTGCCATATATGCCATTATTTGTTCGGATCTATGGTCTGTTGCCGACCGGATCTGGAAACCTTATGTGTGTAGGATTCTAAACGTATGAATACGATATTAGAACTAACATATAAACGTTTCGGAGTAATAATGAAGACTTAACGTCTAACGAAAATGAAGATCCAAATTCACCTACGATTGGTGTATAGATCGAAATGGCGAGTACTCAAAGTGGGTTCGGAAACGATAATCTACATCCTGAGCCAATCATGATGGCTAGGGTGCAGGCAATGGTGCGTACGATGTTGGATGAACAGATGGAAGAAACAAAACGTTTACTTCAACAAAGTAAGGATGAACTTACTATGCCAGTACGTCAGGCATCTGTTCTTGAGGCAACTATTAGGGTTGCTAAGTCTATTGAAGAAATGATCAATGACAGGACCGCCAACAAGATTGAAGTTGGCAAGAAGAGGAAATTTGAGGGGTCTTCAAGGACCAACAAGAGCAACATATCCTCAAAGTCTGGCAAAAGAAGAGGTAGAGGAAAATGGTGCGGAAAGTGCAAAAATAAACACTCTGGGAATTGTGACGGGAAGGTGAGGTGCTTTAGGTGTGGATAAATAGGGCATTACGCCAATCACTGTACGATTCCCAAGAGGGTGTGTTATGTATGTAAGGTAGAAGGCCATATTTCTAAGGACTGTCCGAAGAAAAATGAAGTAACAAGGCCAAGTGCACCGCCAACGCCAAGGGAATTTCAGAATATCCTTGACGAAGCGATTAATAACGCTAGGAAGTAGAAGTAAAGACTTGATACCCGAAGATCAAGTTACGAAGTAGTAATATGAATAGTAACAAGTGGTTTAGCCTATTAGAGGCGTAGTATAGGGTAAACTTGAACCTTTGTGTAATCGTTTCAAGGAAATAATATAAACCCTGGTTTTGTCATCTGATGAATGGAATGGTTGGTGTAATTTTTGAAGTTGTCCCAATCGTCTGGAATTTCCATCACCAACCAAGTTGAAGCAGAATTGATGATTGAAGATACGCATGGAAGAAGTCCTAGTGGAGTCTAGGAAAATTTTATGATTAATTGGACACATTCGTATGTGTTAAATTGTTTTGTGATTTTAGGACTTGGAGACTGCGAGACCGTACTTGGGATGAGTATGAGTAGGTGTGAATAGTAGTAGAGATCTATACTACTGGAAGCACAGGACTCACACTTGGATCAGGGAAAGTCACAAGGTTACCGAGGAGCTATTATTTGATTCCGTCTTGTTCTAGTTTGTCGTTACCATCGTTTCGGTAATGACTAAGAAGATGATTGTTATTCCGACCTTAGAGGTCATATCGAATCGAGTCCGACTAAGATGAGTTTATTATGTGGTTCAGAGAACCAAGTTCGATATAGTAGTTGACTTAAGCCAGAAGATTGAAGTGAAAGATGATCAAAGCGATCAATAGAAGTATCGCACTCATTGTTAAAGAAGTTGGTAGTTAGAAATGATACATGTTGAACTATGATTGTATCACATTAGAACATGAAGGAAGGTATAGTTTGCTCTGAAATTTGTCCCTAGGAGATCTGAGTCTAAGTAGTGCAGTATACAATGAGAGATCATTAGAACATGACCTATCGGTCTGTTACAATAAACGAAGGAAAATACTTATTCTAAAAAGAAGAAGGAGTCCTCAATAAGGATTTATTTTGTAACTCGAAGGTTACGATTGAAAGTCCTATGGAGATCTGAAGCTTTTTAGGATTAGCTGGATATTATCGCTAATTTATCCAAGGCTTTTCTTCGATCACGACTCCATTGACAGCTTTGACCCATAAAGGAGCTGTCTATACTTGGAATGAGAAGCATAGGAAGCTTTGAGAAGTTAAAGAAGACGTTGTGTGAAGCACCGATTCTTTCGTTACCTGAAGGAGTTGATGACTTCACAGTTTATAGTGATGCCTCTGGAGTTGGGTTAGGTTGTGTTCTGACCCAAAGGGATAAAGTGATAGCGTATGCATCGAAGCAATTGAAGGAGCATGAAAAGAACTACCCCACTCATGGTCTGGAGTTGGCAGTGGTAGTATTCGCCTTAAAGGTATGGAGAAGGAATTGAACATGAGGCAACGGCGCTAGCTAAAGTTACTCAAGGACTACGATTGTGAGATACTTTACCACCCTGGTAAAGCAAATGTTGTTGCTAATGCTCTCAGTCGGAAGGTAAATCTTGAAAAGAAAAGGCCAAGAGCGTTGAGAATTGAAGTTGTCTCGACAGTTGTGGAAAGTATAAAGAAAGCTCAAGAGGAAGCTTTAGAGAGAAATGACCGAAAGGAGGAACGTTTGGGCAAAACGTTGGTGTTTGATACAAACGGTCAAGGACTGAAGGTATTCAAAGATAGGATTTGGGTACCTAAGGCGGGAGGAGTAAGAGGTCTTCTGATGGAAGAAGCTCACAAAACCATGTACTCGATTCATCCCGGTAGTACAAAAATGTATAGGGATCTAAAACCCTATTACTGGTGGCCGACGATGAAGCTCGATGTTGCAAAGTATGTGGACGAGTGTGTAACTTGTGCTAGGGTTAAGGCACAACATCAGAAACCGTATGGGAGTTTAGAACCTTTGCCTATACCCATGGGCAAATGGGAAGACATCACTATGGATTTTGTGACTAAACTGTCCAGAACAAGGAACGGTCACGACATGATTTAGGTGGTCGTTGATCGCTTCACTAAGAGTGCGCATTTCATAGCAGCCAACGAGAAATGGTCTATGGATAAACTTGCGAATTCTTATGTGAAAGAAATTGTGAGGCTTCACGGTGTTCCGTTAACGATTGTATCCGATCGTGACAGCCATTTTACCTCAAGGTTTTGGAGGAGTCTACAAGAGGAATTGGGTACCAAGTTGTGTTTGAATACGGCTTACCATCCGCAAACCGATGGTCAGAGCGAATAAACGATTCAAACATTGGAGGATATGCTGAGAACATGTACCATGGAATTCCAAGGTAACTAGGATGAACATTTACCTTTAGTAGAATTTCTCCAGGGTAATAGTTTCCACTCAAGCATCAAGATGGCACCTTATCACGCTTTGTATGGGGAAAAGTGTTGAATGCCGTCATGGTGACTGGAAGCTGGGGAAAAGCAGCTTATGGGACTTGAAATAGTCCATCAGACTACTGGAACGTTGAAAATGATTAGGGAAAGGATGTTAGCTGCTCAAAAGAGCTATGCTGACAAGAAAAGACAACTGATATCATTCGAAGTTGGAGATTCGGTTTTACTTAAAGTCTCGTCGTGGAAGGGACTTATAAGGTTTGGTAGAAGGGGAAAGTTGAGTCCAAGGTTTATTGGACCATTTAAAGTTCTTCGGAGGATCAGGAATCAAGCTTACAAGCTAGAATTACCGGAAGAACTGGAGGGTATTCATAACACATTTCATGTGTGTTATTTGAGGAAGTTCACGGGAGGTGTGCCCGACATAATTCCCATTTCTGAATTAAGGTTGGATGAGAGCAAGAGGTTAATTGGAGAACCTGAGGCAATCGTTGACCGTAAGACTAAGAAGGTGTAACGTAAGATAGTCGATTTAGTGCTTGTGCGTTGGAAACATATAAATGGGCCAAATCTCACCTGGGAAACGGAGAGTGACATGGTGAGTCGCTACCCGTAGTTGTTTGTCGTTGTGTGATTCCGGGGACTGAATCATCCTAAGGGGGAAAGAGTTGTAACGCCCGTGTTTCTAGGCTAGGCATTAATATTGATATAATGGTCTAGGTTAACTTTTGTAACTCATTTAGAAGAAATGAAAAGGAATTATGTGAATATTATGTGTTTTATGTGTTTTATTAGGGTTTAATTAATTAAGAATAAAAATGAGCGTCAAAAATTAAATTCTAGATAAAGCCGATATCTATTAAGAAACTTGTAGTGGGTGTGACAAGGATTACGGATATATAAAGAATGCCGAAATCCGAGTTATAACGAAGAAGTTATGACATGTCGAAGTTTCACGATAAACCGGCTCGGTGCTGAATGTCGTAAAAAGTGAGTTTTCGATAAACTACTTTTTGGCCTTAGTAATCTAAACGAAACTCGTAGTGCTCGTTAAACCGAGAGTATGTATAAAAAGAACGCCCAAATCTAACTTCGTATGAGGAAGTTATGATTTTTCGAAGTTTCAGCTTAGCAGTAGACAGCTAAAAACTCGAATTTTAGATCGAGTGATTTTTAGCCGACACGACCTAAACGAGAATCGAAGGTCTCGTCAATAGTAGCACAACGGTAAAAAGTCTGACGAAAACGGACGTCGGATGAAGAAGTTATGAATTTTTAACGGATTTCCTGTCCCGGTTTATTAAAAATAATAATATAAAAATTAAAGTCAAAATTAGCCGACGAAGTCTAAGCGAAAGTTGTAAAGCGTAATTTTACCTACGCGTGCATATAAAGAACGTCAAAAACGGAGCTCGTATGCGAAAGTTATGAATTTTAGAAGATTTTGGCACAAAATTCGAGAAATTTCGCATGGATGAGCTTCACCCGGAAATGCCACGCCACCTTCGCCCAAAATGTGCCACGTGTCCGAAATGGTCGAGTGATCCGAGCAGCTGGCAGTCGCGTGTCACTTCCGGATTCGACCGAAGTCTCGGCCCTCACACATCCGACGCGTGTACAGTGACTCATCGCATCCGAAGCCTTCGCATGAGCCACGAGCCACCCACCTCGGATCCGAAGTTCGGTCCAATCAGAGCCCTCCAGTGAGGCCCTCGCATGCGCAACCCACGTGCGAGCAGGTGCTGCCTCCTTCGGATCTGCTGCCGCGTGGCTTCTCTCCTGACCGTCCGATCAGCAGCTCCGGACCCTATAAATAGAAGGGTATGCGAACCCTCCCGGGTACTTTTGGGATTTTGCCACTTTTAACCCCTTTTTCCATATTTTCTTCACCTTAACATTCCCTGAAGCCCCAGTATCGATTCTAACACCCGGAATACGCCACGAAGTGCCCGAGAAGCCCGGAAAATTTATCTTTTCGGTTTCGAAGCCCGACCCTTCGCAGAGCCCGGTTTCTCAATAAACTCCCAGTTTTATTAGAAACGATCGTTTTAGGAAACGAATTGCTGCCCGATTTTCATTAAATCAGGTGAGTGTGTAGTCACTTTCACCTTACACATAGATATGAAGTATTTTACATAAAATACGTGCTGTGTGAATATATATTGTCTGTTTATTTGAGATGGGTGTTGAAGGAATGATTTATACAGGTTTTTAAATAATTTAAACTGTATATGTATTTTTATCTACGAAAAATGTTGGGTAAAACATGGGTAGATGAAATAGTGGCTGTGATGAAAGGTGAGTTGGATAAAGGAGATGATCAGTAATATTGATCATGAGTTGAGGGTGAGTGGTGAAATTTGAGAGAATCACTTACCCAAAATGTTGGCCCCCGTCATTCAGCAGAGTATGGATGACAACCATGGACTATTCTAGACAGTCTGTGGAACACTAGCAGGCCCGCAACCTGTAGGTGTAATGAACTATATGTTCATTTGATGTACTCTAAAAACCCATTGACATGTATTGCAGGGGGGGAATACCTGTAAATAATATTGTCGATAAATGAGAGCTATGGACTTAGCACATGTTGAATAAACCTTGGCAGCTATGGACTTAGTGCCTGTTGTATAAACCCAGGTGATGGTGTGACCTTGTGCCTATTCCTTAGGATGAATCCTTATGAAGGAGTGATAGTTGAATCTTAGGGTAAACCCTTAAGAAATTAATAAGATAATGGGGTTGGGGTAATTTTGTTGATTGATTGATGTTTAAGTACAATAAATTTAATTATTGTGGGTTGAAAACCCTATATGCTCACCAGGCTTCCAAGCCTGACCCACTCAGCTTTTTATGATTACAGGTAGTGGACCCCGAGCATAGTCGGATGATGATGATGAGTGATTTATGGATTATAGGCCAGTAGTTATAAATAACTGTTGTAAGGCTTATAATGTCTTGTTTATGCTTTTGATCTGTATCGGAACATGACATCTCGAGGCTTTAATATAAAAAGGAAATTATATATTTCTTAAAGAAAGGTTTTGATAAACTTTTATCATATGTTGTTTTGGGGACCAATTCCGCAACATCTTTTAGAAAGATTCTCTGATTTTATTTTAAAAAGCATAAATTAAATCGGTCTTTTCTGGCCGAGAAATTAGGGGATGTCACATTATCGAAGCATCTCGTATCAGAAATCTAAACTTTGGTAAGGAAGTCAATAAAGTATTGATTTCTAGAAGTCCAGCTGATTTTGGATACATGTCAAAGCTAGTAGGAGCATAAATGTTATGCTAGTAACAAAATAATTGTTATGCTAGTGGGAGCATAATTATTATGGTAAGTGTTGCGAGTTAGCAATACTATTTATAGGAAACAAAGTTCTAATTTGTAAAGTTGCAAATGTTGAAAAGTTGTTCGCTATAGTAAGGGAGAGGATACTTATACTTTATTTCGAATCTAAAAGTTTAGATTGAAGTATTAATCAAACTTAGTCATGGATATATATATATATATATATATATATATATATATATATATATATATATATATATATATATATATATATATATATGAATACCATGTTGAAATATTTCAACATTGGAAATTCTATATATGGAAATATTATAGCAAAAGACTGATCAAGTATCTTGTCTTTATGTAAGACATCGTGAATCGTGTCCCATATGCTTCGGATATAGGATCGATTGCATATGCTATAATATTCACGTGTTCTAATTTTCCAAATGCCTAGGGCATTAAGAGGGAAAAAGGACTAGAACCGGATATGTCTAAAGTGGTTAAACAACTGTCAAGGACAATCTAATGTTCGCTAAGGATTGGTTGCTTAAGGACAGTTGGAAGTGTAGTAATGAATGGACCATAATGACATTATTATGAATAGATAGGATTCTATTAAGAATAAATTGTCATATGGAAAATATGGAAAGGTTTCCATAATGGGAGTTGGATATTAAGAATTTATGTGTAGGTTAGAAACTTTTATGCAAGAAGGATGTTCAAAGGAATGTACTTTGAATGTGAGACTTCGTATCTATGGAGTTGTCATTGTAACAATCTCCAATGGAACGCTTTGTAATATCATTGGCAAAGTCTTTGTGACTTTGGTGCTATGACGTTACAAAAGGATCACTGCATAAAAGATTAGAACCTAACACATTCTAATAGTGACAAGAATTTGGTGTTCTTACACTTACGATAAAGATTTGGAATTGAGAAATGAGCATCATTGAAAATGTGTTCAATTGATCTATTTCACAAAGAGAGGGCCATAGGTAAACATAGTGTGCATGCTTAGAGCATGCGATAACTATTGTTTTAACTCAAGTATTGAGTTGATTAGTCGAAACATTATACAGTGAATAATGTGTAATCAATATGGTGATTAAATAATAAGTGTTTTATTTATACTCAAAAGTTTTGAGATCATATTGGATTCGATTATTCTTGTGTTTCACTTCGCATGTTTTACTTCCCGAATAACTAGGTTATTCAAACATACACAGTCAATCATACTTTGGAAGTAAGTAATAAGGTAAGGTTGTCATGAATCTGACTGTAGATTGTCTAAAGTGTTTAGACATACCAAAAGTTTGATGCAGTGTTCATGAGTGCTCCTGAAATAAGATTTGAGTATTAGATTAAACCCACGCTCACATGAATCACTTCATGGATTTTATCATGAGTGATTGTGACACGATAATATCTTATATTCTTGAAACGGAGACATATGAGTTGTTGTTTACAAGTCGGTTACGCATTGATAATACGTAAACGCATCAATAAATTGATGTTATAAAACGTATTGTTGTGTGTGATTTGATGAGTAAATAGTACAAGCATATGAGTCGAAGTTTATCCGTTCCTTTTACCACTATGTGGGATAAAAGCGATATATGTGGGCCCCTCGTTGATTTAGTGATGACAACCTAAACAATTGGCCAAGCCTGGACTAAGTTTATGTGTTCAATTGTAGTCTATTGTCAGTCGTCATAAATCGGAAATCGAAAAACAACACATGGACAGAGAGAATGATTATAATCCATGTCTCATCTCCATACGATATCTTGTATAATGGAGGAATATATGATCCCTTATCTAAAGGACACGTTACTGATAAGATCAGAGTTTGACAGCGGCTTTTGAAAGCTACGATTGCTAATCAGATTCTGAAGTCGTACTTGTAATAATAGTTATCAGACTTATCCAAGTGGGAGACTGTTGGATTAGGTGTCTAAGCCCATAACTATTTTTGGTATGTGCTTGATTTGATTATGAGCATGGTCCTTTTGGGTTGCCTTCACTCATGCAACTTGATAGGATGACAAGTGGAGAGAGAGAAAGTAGGATTTATTATATGAATAATAAATTGGTACTCATAATCGTTTTATTAATATATTACAAGATTAATATATTATTTGGAAATCATATTATTAATTAGTAATTAATCAGAAATTAATTTAACATTAATTTTGAGATTAAAGTAACTGATTAATAATTGAGGGATTGTTCTGCAAATCATTGATAGTTGCAGAATTGGGCTGATTGGACTCCTTAATTGTAGAGTGGACGAAATCCTATAGGAGGCCCTATAGATTTCGTCCAAGGCCTCTTAAAGAGGTGTCCATGGGCTGCTTGTTTCTTGAATGCCGGAACAGTTGGTTGACGACCTAGAGCTCTGCAGAGGAGCTCAAAACCTACTATCTTGTTTATAGTGTTGGGAGTCAGCTCCCTTACTGAAAAACCGTATTCACAGATAATCAGATTAAAGAATTCAGTGGTAGGCAAACGAAGACCTGCCTCAAATAAGGCGCTCGGAATCCCGACTTTGCCCTCAGGCGGGCTATAAAGTGACGCGTAGGAGAGAGGAATGTGTACGCCGTGTTCGGGAACAACCCGAATTGGAATTGAAAAGATTCCCACTCTTCAGCAGTGAGATTTCTCCCCAAAGAAAGAGAGAAAGACATGAAAGAGTTCGAAGGAAAAGACGAAAAGGTTTCTTTCGAACAAGAACTTCAAGAAAGAAAGATAGCGGGTGAAGAGGATGTGCCAGGATAAGCAGAGGTTTAAATACCAAAAAAGGGGGAACGAACCATTTCCATGATGAAACTGCCAAATAGTGGTGATTTCGCCCTGACAACGCATAGGCCATCAATAGCAGTTCGCCACGTGCCTGGGAATAGACCAGGACGACGCTGCTACGTCATGAACGCAGATGCCTACTGGTCTAAGGGACTTGTTAACGTTACCCTGTACGTTCGCGTTAAACTTGACTGAAGGCCTGGATGGAGCGTTAAACTTAACGGAAGGCCTAGACGGAGCGTTATCATGCTAGTACCTTGGCCGAGATCCGGTCTTGGCCTACGCGATCCAGCACCGGGCTGATAGCTCACTTCCCATCATAAGGAAAGAACATTCCACATGATCTCCTTATTTACCCACAAACAATCAGAAGGCGACGAATAGCTCAGGTGACGCCCAGAACTGACGTCGCCCGACAGTAAGTTAGCGTGGACAAATCTCCCAGTAAGAGGAGGCCACGTCTCACGCTCATAGCGTGAGGTCCCCATGATCCGTTAGTAACAGGTATAAAAGGATCTTTTCTATCTCAAGGAGGGGATCCTTTCTCCCTCTCACAGAATCTACCCTAAAAAACTGTCTCTAAGAAAACTAACTTGATCGTCGGAGTGACGTCCCGGGAGAACACCCGGTCGTCCTCTAACGGTTCTTCTGTGATTGTATTCTCAGGAAAGCTCCCAAGGCAGTTACATCATCAAGCATCCAAACCCCCTGTAGAGCATGTCACAACAGACTTGTATTGAATAGTTTTTTTTTTAAATCAAGGGCTAAAGAGTAAAATAAGGGCTTAGTTTGAAAAGAATGGGGAATGAGGGACAGAAGTTGTTTAATTGCTCAAAAGTTTGAATTGATGGGATGGTGGATTAAACCCGTCACCCTTTACCTTCCCTTCATCTCATTTTGCAACCCTAAAAGCTCCAGCAGCCACCACCCTTATCTCTCTATCTCCAGCGCTGCAATCCCCATCGTTGCTGCAAGCGCCAAGCGTCGCAGCTGCTATCCCTTCCGGCGAGAGCGAGTTTGACAGCGTGAGTGCTGAGTGTGTCTGCTGCCACCATTCATCCACCTTTCTTCTTCTTCTTTTCTGTCTCCGTCCACAGCCGCACACAGCAGTTGCCGATGCTGCTCCAGCTGCCCCTCGCTTCTGATCCTGTTCCGCAACAGCTAGCCGTCGCCGCCACTCGTACGGCCCTCCTACCCATTTCTCTGGTCGTCGTACCACCCCTGAAGAGGGCTGCTGTGCACGCGTTTGTGTATGTGTTTCACGTGTGCGTGTGTGTTTCAGTGTTGATACCCGTTGTAGGCGTGTTGTTGGCCGGAAAATCGAGTAAAAAGACCACCATGGCAGTCAACCATGGTGGCTGTCGCCCATGCTACACTTTCTGTCGCCACCAGCCACTGTGAGTGGTGGGTGTGTGTGTGCATGTTATGTTGTTTATGTGTGTGTTTAATGGTATGAGATTTTATGAGTGTTTCTTGGCCGGATAATTAAAGGAAACCCACCACCACCACCGTGAGGTGGTCGCTGCCACCTCATGCCGCCGTTCTGCCGCCACCAGTTGCTACCTTGGGTGGATGTGTGCTTATGTGTGTGTTTGGACCTAAAACTTATAACTCCCTCCATAACCATGGTGGTTTCCGCCTCCTTCCTCCATGAACCACCGCCGACCACCACTGACCGAGATGGCAGTGGGTGATGCCCGATTTATAAATACATATATATATATATATATATATATTTATTTAATTATCTAACTTAGGAGTTGGAAACCCTAATTAGGGTTTAGAAAACCCTAATGTCAAGAAACCCTAATCTTGGAGTTGGTTGGGAGCCGCATTAAAACTATTAATTAAACTTAAAATAATACTTAATAATTCTCCATAATTAACTTAATGCAATATTGGACTTAATGGATTAAGTCCTTAAGGGGTTAAGTGTGGAACACTAACCCTGGTTATCATTTTATGTGAAAAAAACCCTAGAATCAGGGAGCTCTATTTTGGACAATGATCAGGCACGTATTTTGGGCCATTGATTGGGTTATTATTTCACCCGAGAATGATTAAGTCAAACCTTAATCAGTCATACCCTTAAGTGATTAAGTCCTTAATGGTTTAAATGTTCTTACTTAACCCTAACTGTCATTTCATGTGAGGTGGTCACTCTTGCAAGTGACTATGACATGTGATTGGGTATTGACTCAAGTATCTTCCAGCAGGTGCTGGGAAGTGAGTTGAAGCTGGTAGAGTCCTTCATTGCTATAGTGGTTATCTACGCGCATATCGAGGTGAGTTTCACCTTATTGTACCCGTGGGTCGAAGGCACCAATGCCGGCCCACTAGTTTTGGTTATCTGCTAGTAGAGGGATGCCCTAGGGACTATATATAGTCATGTAGGATAGACTGAGGACTCTTGATCTAAGCTCTCTTACCTATTCCTTGTTTGGTTATGGTTCTAGAGTAGGATCACCTGTCCGGGTGACTATCTCACCTCTAAGTATATACGGCCATGCATTCCTTGGATTGTTGATATTTAGAATGCTCCTATGTTGTCGTGATCTGATAGATCTATGTTTTGGTATTGAGTATGTTGTTATGTTATCGTGATCTGTTAGATATGTGTTTTGGTATCGAGTATGCTGCTATGTTGTAGTGATCACTTAGATCTATCTCCTGGTATTGAGTATGTTGCTTTGTGGTAATAACTTGTAGAATTGTATGTTATTTGTGCTTGCTGGTTATCATCTATGGAGTTCCCTTAGGGACTGTCGGTGGTCATGTAGGATAGCCTGAGAATCTCTTGGTCTAGACTATCTTGTCTGTTCCTTGTTTGGTTGTGGCTCTAGAGTAAGGCCATCTGTTCGGGTGGCTATCTCACCTCTGGTTACTTATGATTGCGCATTCTATGGGGGTTAGATGGTAGTGGGATTGTATGTTGTGATAGGATTAGTAGACAGTAGTGAGATGTATGATTGTTGTTTTCATGTATTATGTGCCTACTTGATCCTGATTGTTTATATGTCGAAATATTATGTTTGGTTGGGTTGAGGCGGTCCTGCTTTGTGCGGTAGGCCAAGATACCCGGTGCAGGCCGACTGTAAGCCGTAGGCACGGGGGCTCGGGAAGAGCGGTAGGGTTGAGGCGGTAGGCCAACAAACCCTGGGTATTCCAGCCCGATGGCTGATTAGACCTATTGTATATTGGCATTCCAACCTGGGTATTCCATCCTGAGGATGACTGGACCCGGAGGCTGACTAGGCCTAGGGTATTCCAACCCGATGGTTAACTGGACCGGACATGTTTACTTGTCTATGTGATCTGTTTATTTGGTGGTATTTTGGGGGAAACTCACTAAGCTTTATGCTTACCCAGTTGTTTATGGTTTCAGGTATCATCGGTTATTGCTGGAAGGTGAAGGTGGGACTGTACACACTCATCAGCAACATTGAAGATTCTGTGTTTCTACAATACTTTGATTTTTAATAAATGTAATTTGGAATAAATGGTTTTCTTAATTAATGGGTTAATAAATTAGGAAGTTTTTATCTTAATAAAAATGGAAATTTTTTGTTGTGAAAATGGGACGTTACAGACTACCTATATAAGCATGAAGTTTAGACGCTTCAAGTAGTTTGGGACTTAGCTTTGATACGCTTATTGGAGGATAGGACACATGCTCGTAAAATATAATATTAAGTTATAGATTTTGAGTATGTAAACAGTTATGTATATTATCTTCATGCATTCACTATGAATAGAAAAGGTTCAATCCTTAGTGACACCTTAATATTCAAATATTTGGAATGAGTAATATACTAATGTGAAATTCAATCGTCACGTCATTTCATTTATGCATCAATTTGTTTTTTATTATGACTTTACTTTAAGTTAATCAAGATTACACTTAAATGAGAGAGGTTTGTTGGTGATTTATGTTTTCAATTTTATTTAAGTGTAATGGGATTAACTTGTTGACCAATGTGTCTTGAAAAATATTGAACAAGTAAGGGTGGTGCGGAGTGTACACTTGTTTGAGTTTGTCTTGATTTAAAGTACACTATTATTTAGAGGTGAAACCCTTGAACCACAAGGATCCGGGAGCAGCGCCTCTGGTAGCAGGGTGAAAGGGGTGGCAACCCCCGATGGGATCTAAGGGGAAAAGCACCTGACTGTGGTCAAGCTGGTACACACAAGATCTGAAATTATGATTTTTGACCCTTATCTTAAACCTGAATTAGTGACAGTTCTATGATAGTTAATTGATGGTTATGAAACGTTTTATGAAGTTTCTTCTATTGGTTTTTAGACAATGATGATATACCCGTTTTTGGTCATTATGGTACACACAAGATAAAAATATTCATCATTTTTTGTTCTTCATTTCATACTGAGTTTTATCCAATTAGAGATTTTGATTGTATCATCGGAATACTTTAATCTGAAACTGTATCACGACTCTCAGTTTTCTAAGCATTCAAAACTCTGATTTTCTTAAAAGCTTCACTATTATTTTTGTTACCATTCTGCTATTATCAAAAGGGTTAATCGTGTAACAGACTTTATATATTGTATTTTTTTAGGATTAACCATCAACTTTATATTTTTCTAAAAATGACATTGATTTTTTTCATTTTTTTCGATATGACACTTTTTGCAGTTTTTTGTTTCCGAAATAACTTGTAAAATGTGAGTTTTTTTCGGAAAAAACTAAAATAGTTAAAGGTTTCACCGCAAAAGCAATTAAAATGTTGAGGGTCCTTTTCAGGAAAAAAAAAAGAAAAGAAGTTAAGGATTTTTTTTAAAAGTTAAGGTTTAATACGGATAAAACTCAATATATTAAGTTTTTTACGAGATTAACTCTCATCAAAAGAAACAAATATTGTTTTAGAAACAAAATTTATTTTAAAGTGAAGTCTTTAACTACATTGACTAATAAAATAGATAAATTGTTAGCAATATACAGAAACAATTCAAATGCAATTGTATGTTTTATCAACATCATCCGTTTGTAAAATCTACCTAATGCATCATTACGACATCATAGATTGTTGGTATATTGTCTATAGAGAAGTAATCTTTTTTTGTTGAACAATTCAAATGCAATTGTATGTTTCATCAACATCATCCGTTTGTAAAATCTAACTAATGCATCATTACGACAGATTGTCTATAGAGAAGTAATCTTTTTTTGTTGAACAATTCAAATGCAATTGTATGTTTCATGAACATCATCCGTTTGTAAAATCTAACTAATGCATCATTACGACAGCATAGATTGTTGGTACGTTGTCTATAGAGAAGTAATCTTTTTTTGTTGAACGACAAATACAAATATATACTAAAGTACTCCTAAATTATTCTACATATGTTCACAGTGGGACTTGAACCATCGACCTCAATAAAGGAGGGCAACACCGGATACCGCTGGACTAGAAGCCATTTGGTGTCTATAGAGAAATAATCGTCACAAATTAAGCGCGCTCTACTATTTAATTTTGAAAACCTATTTTCAAAAAAAAAAAATCCCGCTAAATTCCATAATTTTATAATATCCTCTATATGGGTTGTACGACTTGCTTGTCTATATCTCGGTTGCATATGTTTTGGTAGAGACTTTGTTAATTATGAGTTGTTGAATGACAAATAATCTTGAAAAATTAGTCCCAATAAATATCATTATAAAAGTAACATTGTTCATGTGGAAGTAAGATTAGCTCGACTTTTGTCCAATTGGCTTGTTACTGTGGAACACGTCGTATTGGTGTGACGTCGCAAGTTCATATTGTCGGTCGTGCAAAAAAAATATTATAACTTTTTCCTCTCGCTTTGAACGCACCGTTCCGTGGGCTGATTTCTCAGTTTCATCTTTCTACTAGTTTTGATAAATGACATTTTAAACTCTCTTCTGACGGGTTTTTTTATGTTAGCAACCTCAGGGCTCTCATTGATTTGGTTTTAATTGTTCCGGTTTCGAATCCTACTATCATGTGTCATTTAGCCCCTTTGAAAGTGATTGGATTCGTTTGGTGTACTTGTATAGATAGTATTCCGACTGCTATGACTATATCGCGTCTTGGTATTGCTCAATCTTCTCCGTTGTGTCACTTATGTTCTAAGAGAAATTAAATTGCTTCCTACCTTTTATACCAACAAATATTCCTACCCATTAATCTTATTACAAGTGTCATCATTCCATATTTTCTTAACTATCTCATTAAGAGTATATTAGGAATATATCAAATCAAATTAAATTGAATGTTGGAATGATGACACGTGTCATAATGTTAGTGGGTCGGAATATTTGTAGGCATAAAAAGTAGGAGGCAATTTAATTTCTCATGTTCTAATGGGTTGGATGAGACAGATCAATTCCTTGCCAGGTGCCCTTTTCTAAGGAGGCGTAGGAGTGGGTTTTAAAATGGTGCGATATTCCTTTTATTCATTTTTCATCGGTGGTCGATTTCATGAAGTTTGCTGTGAACCGGGGACATTGCCACAAAAAAAAGAAAATTTTTGCTGGTTATTTTTTACAGGTTTTTGTGGTGTATTTGGAAGGCATGGAATGACAAGCTTTTTAACAAAATTCAAGTTTCGGCGGTTAAAACAGCGGATAATGTTATTACTTCGGTGCATGGTTTGTTGGGAAATTTAGGGTTTGTGGTGGAGATCTGGATACCAACTTGGATCGTGATGTCACTTTCCGAACTTATATTTCTACCCTATGTCTGGGTTGCAAGAAATTCAGCCTAGGATAATCCAAGTGGACACTTACGATTCTAGGCACAGAAATCGTAAGCCAATATGCTAGAGGATTCTATGAAAGTATGATGAAAAACGAGAACTTAAGATTGTACCTCTCTTCTGAAAAGAAGAGTCGTTTATATAATAAACGATATTAGGGTTTCATTAGGGTTGGGCCGCTATGGATTCCTTTGGAAGCAAGTCAGTGTAATCCGGATTTTAATGAGGATTTAGGGTTACCAAAACTAACGAGTTTCGTTAGTTTTACCATAATCACCCTCAAGAATCGGAATATCCCACTATGTACCCATATGTAAAATTCGGAGAGGTTTTGGGGCGCTGCCCCTCCACCCCGCCCGCTGACCTGGCAGCGGGACCCCAGCCAGGGGCTCTGCCCTTTGGACCCCGCTAGGGGCGCTGCCCCTACCGCCAAAGGGGCGCTGCACCTTTTGAAACCCCGGACCTAGGGGCGCTGCCCCCGGACCCCCGACTAGTCGTCGAACCGGCTACTAATTTGATCTTATACATGTGTGCACTCCGCACCAACCCGTACACATATTAGAAAACAAATTAAGAAGCCCCTTAGCTCACATGCTAATTCCAGTTACATAAAATAACATGGTGACACTAAAATCACCAACAATCCTTCCCCATTTTAGTGTAACCCTTGAATAAACATAGCTTTATCAAACAATCCAAACTAGTACATAATGAAAATATCGAAATGATTGAATTTCCAATTAGTATCATACATTTGCAAATACTCGAGAATCGGGGTGTTCTAAGAATTGAACCCATCAACCCATTTGAGTACCAAAAAGTAAAATACATACTAGTTTATTGAATTTCTAGCAAATTACAACTTGACACTGTTATAAAGCCGTGTATCCCAATCCTCTCATGATCGTATCAAGGTCAAGTCCACAACCTCTTGAAATGCGGCTACACTTCACAATCACGTAGGTAACTCCTTTCCATGTATCTGCACATACATTTATCAAAGGAATTATTAAGAAGTTAAACTTCAACCTGGCCAACATGTAGAACCGAACACATACCTGGGATGAATACTTCATGTGTTCCAATCTATAAGTATGAGCTTTCCACATTGAATTCAACTCCTAACATTATATTAGGAGGGAATTAGGTGTCTCATAATTACAGAATTAAATGGACTTTAATCCCATCCCGATTACAGACTTGTGCACTAAGTCTCTTGTCAGACCTTTAGTCAAGTGATCTGCCAAATTTTGTTGTGATTTCACAAACTCAACCGAAATAACATCATTCATGATTAGTTCTCTAATCATACTATGTCTAACACCTAGGTGTCTAGACTTGCCATTATAAACCTGGCTATATGCCTTAGCCAAAGCGGTTGCACTATCACAAAGGATAGAAATAGGTGCTATCGGTTTAGACCACAAAGGAATCTCATAGACTAAGTTCCTTAGCCACTCTGCTTCTTTACCAGCAGCTGCTAACGCAACAAACTCATATTCCATTGTCGAGTTTGTAATGCAAGATTGCTTCTTGGAAGCCCAAGAAATGGCACCTCCCCCAAGCAAGAATACCCAACCAGAAGTTGAGGAATGGTCCTCCATGTTGGTTATCCAACTTGCATCTGAATTACCTTCTAAAACCGAAGGACTCCCCAAGTAACTCAAACCATAATTCATGGTTCCTTTGAGATACTTAAACACTCTATTCACTGCTTGCCAATGTTGAGCACTAGGATTACTAGTGTACCGGCTCAACTTACCCACAACAAAAGCAATATCAGGTCTGGTACTTGTCATGCCATACATCAAGCTACCAATAGTCTTAGAGTATTCCAATTGTGAAATGGGAATGCCATTATTTGGCATTAATTTCACACTTGGGTCCATAGGAGTACTCACAGGAGAACAATCGGTAAAATTAAACCGCTTGAGAATTTTCTCAATATAATGACTTTGAGTCATCACAAACCTTTGTTCATCCTTTTAATTCTTATTCCAAGAATTACATCAGTCTCTCCCAAATCTTTCATGGAAAACTTATATGATAACAATTTCTTTGTTTCATCTACTTGATTTTGGTCGGTACCAAAAATCAACATGTCATCTACACATAAGCAAATGATCACCCCAGCTTTAGTAGCATCATCAAATCTACTATAAACACATTTGTCACATTGGTTTGTCTTGAAACCAGAGGACAAAATAACTTCGTCAAATTTCTGATGCCATTCTTTAGGCGTTTGTTTCAGCCCATACAAAGATTTGACAAGTTTACAAACCATATGCTCTTTACCGGGCATAATAAAACCTTCAGGTTGTGTCATGTAAACTTCCTCGTCAAGATCACCATTTAAAAAGGCTGTTTTCACATCCATTTGGTGAATAACCAGATTGTGGATACTTGCCAAAGCAATCAACAATCTAATAGTAGCAATACGTGCAACCGGAGCATACGTATCAAAATAGTCAATACCGGGTTTTTGTCTAAAACCTTGAATGACTAACCGGGCTTTGAACTTGTCAATAGTCCCATTAACATTCATTTGCTTTTTGAAAATCCATTTAAAACCAAGTGGTTTAGAACCTGGAGGCAAATTAGACAACACCCATGTATTGTTCTCAAGAATTGATGACATTTCATCATTAATTGCTTCCTTACAAAAAGCACTATCACGAGACTCCATGGCCTCTTGATAAGTCTTAGGATCATCTTCAATACTATAGCAATAATAGTATTCAAGATTAATTTCATCCCTTGAACCTTCCACCGAATACAGTTGGAAGTCGGATCCAAAATTTTTCGCAATATGGCCTCTTTTGCTTCTACGAAGCTCTTGTGGTTCGTGCACATTACCACCATCTTAACTTTCTGAATTTTGCTCTTTATGAGCACCAAAATTCAGATCCTTATGCCTTTGAATCGATGAAAACCGCATCTCATCAAAAATTGCATCTCGTGATTCGATAACAGTGTTAACCGAAACCGAATCATTAGGTTCTATTACATAAAACTTATATGTCTTGGAATGTTCAGCATATCCAATGAATATACAATCAATTCCACGTTCTCCCAAATTCTTCTTTTTGGGCTCGGTGATTTTTACAACTGCCCGACATCCCCAAACCCGAAAATAACTTAGATTCAGCTTTTTCTTGAACCAAAGTTCATATGGGACTGTTTTGTTCCTTTTATTTGGAACCCTATTTAATACATAGCAGGCCGTTAACATGGCCTCTCCCCAGAATCCTTCACTTAATCCCGAGTAAGACAACATCGAGTTTACCATTTCCTTTAAAACTCGATTTTTGCGTTCAGCAATACCATTCTGTTGGGGCGTGTAAGGTTCAGTGGTCTCATGAATGATACACACTGATTGGAAGTATATGGGATCCATATATTCACCTCCCCTATCAGTCCTGAGACATTTAACTGGAATGCCCAATTGCAATTCCACCTCGCTTTTGTATATTTTGAATTTATCTAAGGCTTCATCCTTGAATGTAACAAATACACATAGCAAAATTGAGTGCAGTCATCAATAAAAGTGACTACATAATTTTTATTTCCCAAAGAATGAGTGGAGTGAAAATCACACAGGTCACTGTGTACAAGTTCCAAAACAACTGAATTTATAGTCACACTAGGAAATGGTTGTTTTGTCACTTTTGTAAGCATGCATGTTTTACATTTATCAGATGTCATATCAAAGGCTGGAATTACTCCATCTTTTGACATCTCATGCATCCTTCTAAAGTTGACATGACCTAATCTTACATGCCAAAGCATAGATTTATCAACATTAGAAGCAGAAGATACAAATGCAGAATTTTGAACAGGTAATAATTTGTCAACAAGATTTAAACGAAACATTCTATTATTTAAATATCGAAAGTCAATAAACATTCCACCTTTAGACAAAACAAACTTATCTGACTCAACAACTTGTTTAAAACCAGCAGAATTCAAACAACTAGAACTAACAAGATTCTTGCGAATCTTGGGAACAAACAAAACATCAAATAACTTAATTGTCTTTCTAGAAGTAAATTCAAGACACACGACACCTAAACCACAAATAGGAATAAAAGAATCGTCTCGCATTTTCAGCACCGACCCATCTTCAAGCGGAGTTAATGTTTCAAACATCCGTTTATCCTTGCATACATGGTTCGTTGCTCCGGAGTCGATCCACCAAGCAACATCATCATCCTGCACATAGAATGATTCAGGGATAAATGAAACATAATAAACATAATTCTAATTAGAATTATCAAAGTTAGTCAAAAACAGACGTCCTTTAACTGGGGCCGAAGACCCGTTCACTTTCCCATTGGCTCCACTGTTTCCAGCACCATTGTTGCCCAAATTCACACGACAATCACGCTTGCAATGCCCAACCTGATTGCACCTCCAACAAACCAGATCCTTTCTCTTTTTGTTGGAGTTTCTTGGGACATGTTCCTGCTTACGTTTGCCATGTCCTTTGTGGTTCTGGCTCCTTGGTTTGTTTTCAACCATATTAACCGAGGGCTGTCGAGGTTCAACTTTTCCTTTGGGTTTTTCAGATTTGTCACTTTCCTTCTCACGAAGAGATTCTTCAATACGAATGTGACTAGCAAGTTGAACCAATGACAGTTCCTCCTTTTGATGTTTCAAGTTGTGTTTGAAGTCTTTCCAGGATGGAGGCAGTTTGTCAATGATGGTTATCACAGCAATGGACTCATCCATATTCATACGGTGCAGTTTAAACTGACCGTATATGCCAAGGAGTTCATTGAATTGTTCAGTAATAGACCTTGAGTCGTCCATCTTATAATTGTTAAAGTCACTGACTAGAAACTTCTTACCAGAAGCATCCTCGGTGATATACTTCAACTCAAGGGTGTCCCACAACTCCTTGGCACACAAGGCTTCACTATGGATATCAAATAAAGCATCAGACATACCGTTCAGAATGTGACCTTTGCAGATGTAGTCATCGTTGTCCCACTTCTGTCTCCTTATCTCTTCAATAGTCTCAACAGCACCTTCCTCTGGCTTCGTTGGTCTTGGAGTAGTCAGCACGTATGCTGCTTTCAGAGTAGTCAGCATGAAGTGCATCTTCTTCTTCCAACGCCTGAAGTCGACACCTTCGAACTTCTCCAACTTTGCAAACTTAGTAGTCATCTCGCGGATTGAGTCACCCATCTCCAGGAACAGTAAATATCAGTTCGAATGTTGGGAAATTTAGGGTTTGTGGTGGAGACCTGGATACCAACTTGGATCGTGATGTCACTTTCCGAACTAATATTTCCACCCTATGCCTGGGTTGCAAGAAATTCAGCCTAGGATAATCCAAGTGGACACTTACGATTCTAGGCATAGAAATTGTAAGCCAATATGCTAGAGGATTCTGTGAAAGTATGATGAAAAAAGAGAGCTTAAGATTGTACCTCTCTTCTGAAAATAAGAGCCATTTATATAATAAACGATATTAGGGTTTCATTAGGGTTGGGCCGCTATGGATTCCTTTGGAAGCAAGTCAGGGTAATCCGGATTTTAATGAGGATTTAGGGTTACCAAAACTAACGAGTTTCGTTAGTTTTACCATAATCACCCTCAAGAATCGGAATATCCCACTATGTACCCATATGTAAAATTCGGAGAGGTTTTGGGGCGCTTCCCCTCGACCCCGCCCGCTGACCTGGCAGCAGGACCCCAGCCAGGGGCTCTGCCATTTGGACCCCGCTAGGGGCGCTGCACCTTTGGAAACCCCGGACCCAGGGGCGTTGCCCCCGAACCCCCGACTAGTCGTCGAACCGACTACTAATTTGATCTTATACATGTGTACACTCCGCACCAACCCGTACACATATTAGAAAACAAATTAAGAAGCCCCTTAGCTCACATGCTAATTCCAGTTACATAAAATGACATTGTGACACTAAAATGACCAACATAGTTGGGTTAAAAATAGAGGAAAATTTGGTATTTGTAACTGGGCGGACCGGTATTGTTCGTCTTTCAACATTTTGTAATTGTTTGTGTTCTTGTTTTCTTTTGTCCTCTCTTGTTCTTTATACGCAGTGGTTTTAATAAATTTCCGTCAGTTCCAATAAAAAACATTTGATACAAGTCTGTGATTTCCCACACATCGATTTACAGGTAGTATGAATCATTTTTGAACGAAGTCATTCGGAGACCACCTTTAATGGAAGATTGTGGTCCAATTCTCGACCCTACTTTTTGGAAATACAATATAATGCAAACAAGAATTGAGAACATATAAGTTACGAATATTATTGAATGGGTTATTTTTATAAAAAAAAAAAAAACTTTGTATTTTACCTCTTTTTCGTTTTAAACCACAAATTATTATTTTTTTCTGAAATAAACCACACTTTTATGATTGGCTTGTTATTTCAAGGGAGAAACCGGTTACCAATGTAACCCAAGCGTACATATAAATTATTTTAAATATATCATGTAATACATATCATTAGATGATGAAGGAATATAAACATTCGTGTTTGAAGTAGACAATTATAAAAAGAAGATCAAATTTGATGTAAACGGATAATGATAGAGCATCAAGAAAAATCATCTAATCGTAAGAAAATCAGCGGCGCAAAGAGTATGTGGGTTTGCAAGAGAAGATTGATTCGCTAGCAGTCGTAAAACAATCTTAGTAAACAAACTACTACTAGGGTCGATGAAGACGATCACACACTCACACAGCCCCAAGCTACATAATCTAAAGACGATGTTGGCAGGGGCGGATCCAAGGGGTATCCCAGGGTAGCCTGGGATGCCCTTCAAAAAAAAATTCGGTAGTGTAATTTTTTTAGAAAATTTTCGTTTTATGTATTGTATATATACACATCCATTCACTTCTAAATACAAACAAATAGCTAGTCTATTGGTTAAGGTGTTGGCTTATTGAAGCAAATGTCTTAGGATCAATTCTTGCTCCTTACATATCCTTTGTTTACCTTTCTTTTATTTTTCTAGCTATTCTATTCTTTTATTTTTCCAGCTCTTCTATCCCACATCGTCAAACATATGTAAACTCAGTCATTTTCATATATTATATAAATTTGTTATCTTCATACTTCATTTGATATTTACTTTGAGTCCCTTATCGATTCAAGTGTCAAAAGATATTTCAACTTCATGTTCATAACAAGACTTGAGGTTAGCTAAGGATTCGATTAAGGTTTCGGTTTAAAATTGAAACCAAACCGGGGAAAACCAAGTACAAACTGAAAACCGAAACACCGAACCGATGGGTTTGAGTTCGGTTCGGTTTTAAAAGTTTCAAAATTGAGGTTGTGGGTTTTGGGTTCGGTTTTAGGTCAAAATCGACCCGAACCGGTCCATGCTTAGCCGTTGCGGTGATATCCCGGAAAAAAATTGGAATATCCCTTTACTTTAACCATGCCTTCGCCACTGGATGTTGGAGTTGCATAACGAAAAGAACACTGGTAATCTTAATAACACAGATCAGATGGAACTCGAGCAGCATCTTGTAGATCATAAAAAGGCTCAATCTGGTACTTACGATGAACGTGTGAAGTTAGATCTAGACGATCATAAACGAAGTTTCGGTGAAGAGCTTAATAATGACCAAGAGAAGTTCGATCAGGCTCAATAGGAATTAGATAAATTGGAGAACACCGACGAGTTTAATAATAACCGGATTCTGACGTTGATGGAGCTAGAAGCTACAGATCCTAAGATATGAAGTCGAAACATCTGGTTGAACATAGTCCCGACAAGCTTAATAACAACCAAGTTCAGATGGTTGGGAGATCGGGCAGCCTGTATATGACGTCATCCAAAAGGCACAATCGGAATATGATATCAGAGTTGAAACCATGGTGTCCGATGTATGTGAGCCTAACGTCGGTATAGAAGCTCGTGATATCAATCTTGAGGCACGGGTGGAACCGAAATGGGAACAGAGCATAATAGAGCTCACTGATGATCAACCTGAGATGATGGAGGAGATAAAGTCGTCTGTAAAGGAAGAGAAGCCCTAATTTTAATAAATGTGGATTCTACGGAGACAACTTTAATGTGTTAATGGAGGTGAATGAGATAATGAAAGTTGAGAATCCATAAGTTAGTGTGAAAGGGAGACAACTTTAATGTGTTACCGGTTGGTAACCTACACAGCAGATTACAAGATGAAATAACAAGGAATTGAAAAAATTTGGCTTTTTTTTAGAAATAAAATTAATTTTTGGTCTAAAATGAAAATATAATGTTTTTTATGAAAAAAAAAACCCTTACCGTGAATTCCGGAAAACCAAAACTCCAAAATACGAAATATTATGAGAGAAAAGGATATAACCCAAAAAACAAGAACACGATAGATAAACGTGCGCTTTTATATTATTGAGTTTTGTCAAACAAATCCATAGCACCTAGAGACTAGTAAAATGGTTCAAAATGTGAAAAAAAATATATATATATATATATATATATATATATATATATATATATATATATATATATATATATATATATATAATTTTAACAGTCACTAACCTTTAGATATTTATAAAAATAAAATAAATAAATAAATAAAAGTTTTGCATGTTTTTCAACAATAACATCGAGATCCAGATGTGATTTTTGGAAATTCATGATAAGATATTAATCAAATTTCGTGAAACCTTTTAATGGGCAATCTAACCATGATCCGAAAGATCGGTGCTTATTAAGATTGCGGCAATTTGGTTTTTGGTTAATCCATTTTTTGGATTGGATCACATCTAAGAGGCAATTTTCCTAAGCGCTTTAAAGGTGCTCTTTGTTATTTAAGAAAAATTATTTTTATCACTTCTAGTTGTGACGCATACCATATGTGTATCACTTATCTTCCAGTTGTTTGTTTTTTAACAGACTTCTTCCTTAAAAATTGGTGTGCGTGTGCTGCGTGGCATAACAATAGACTCTATTCTTCAAACAAATTTATCACCTTATTTTAAGTTATATTATTCAGTATAGATTTGTTTTATTTTTTTTTCAACAATTTTATTATTTTAATAATATTATGAAATATATTATAAACAATTCAAGTATATCTCTAAATATTATTAAAAGATAACATTTAATTCTAAATTGAAGAAATCAGGGTCATTGATTGCATTTCAATCCTATATTTTCCACCCTTTGATTGTTTGTTGACATCATCTTTGTCAACCCTTTCATTTTTGTCCACAAATTTTATAAAACATATATTATGTTTTAAATTAGGAAGTCTATTAATGACAATTAAATTTCATCAAAAATAAAATGAATTAAATTGGTAATTCTATTAATGACAATTAAATATCACCAAAAATAAAATGAATTAAATTAAGAATTTTATTAATGACATTTAAATATCACCAAAAATAAAATGAAAAAATGCTCCCCCCATCCTCAATTCCAGTACCCCTACCCTCTCTCCCTTTTTTCTTTACATAATTTATCTAACCTTAGTTTTGTAGTGGAAAAGAAAATTGACAAAATATATATATATATATATATATATATATATATATATATATATATATATATATATATATATATATATATATATATATATATATATGTGGGCTTCGATTTGTGTAGATCAGTCTTGTGTTCGATCATCATGAAAGAATGAGGAATGATATAGAGATAAATTTCTTTGGATTTTACTTTAATTTGATCGTAGTTTAGATCGATTTTGGGTACGTTTTAGATTATGTTTCTTTTATTCTGTTTCAACTATGAAGTTTCAATCTATAAAACCTTTCGATTTAAGTTTAAATCCATAATGGTTACATTTTCTGAATCTGCTTCGATTTTTGTTCTTATGATCTCTATTGTTGATTTTGATTTTTTAAGTTATAGATATCTGGATTGTTTGTAAATATTATTAAAAGAGAACCTTTAATTCTAAATTGAAGAAATCAGGGTCATTGATTGCATTTCAATCCTATATTTTCCACCATTTGATTGTTTGCTGACATCATCTTTGTCAACCCCTTTATTTTTGTCCACAAATTTTATAAAACATATATTATGTTTTAAATTAGGAAGTCTATTAATGACAATTAAATCTCACCAAAAATAAAATAAATTAAATTAGTAAGTCTATTAATGACAATTAAATCTCACCAAAAATAAAATGAATTAAATTAGGAATTTTATTAATGACAATTAAATATCACCAAAAATAAAATGAAAAAATGTCCCGCCCCATCCTCATTTCCAGTACCCCTACCCACTCTCCCTTTTTTCTTTACATATTTTATCTAACCTAAGTTTTGTAGTGGGAAAGAAAATGGGGGAAAGAAGAAATAAAATATATGTGGGCTTCGATTTGTGTAGATCAGTTTTGTGTTCGATCATCATGAAAGAAGGAGGAATGATATAGAGATAAATTTCTTTTGGATTTTACTTTAATTTGATCGTAGTTTAGATCGATTTTGAGTATGTTTTAGATTATGTTTCTTTTATTTTGTTTCAACTATGAAGTTCCAATCTATAAAACCTTTTGATTTAAGTTTAAATTCATAATGGTTACATTTTCTGAATCTGCTTCGATTTTTGTTCTTATGATCTGTATTGTTGATTTTGATTTTTTAAGTTATAGATATCTGGAGAGCAAAAGGATTGACACAACAGCACCGCTACCTCTCATCCATTTTTTCGATTTTGAAGATATGTCCACTAGGTAGTGAATTTGTATATGTCGATTTTCTTTTTTATTTTTACATTTTTGTATATGCATTTAGTCAATGATTTTTTTTGTGGCTTACCAAGTCATGAATGGAAGATATACTCGAGTCAATATCTATAATGCTTTACCCATTCAATCTCTTCCTGGATTTGGAGATGGAATTTAAACCCTTATACCAGTTAGTGATCCACATTTCTACAACTCAGCAAAACCTAGTGGTGATATGTGTTTTGATTTATTGTAAAAAACATCTTTTAAAGATACAAATTGGGCTCTCAGAAATAAGTTATTCACCTATCCTTTTTTAATATTACAAAAAAAAACATCTTTTAGACTCAATAGCAAAGAAAAGATAAAATTTTAGTATACCATGTAAATAGATTACATCGATAAATCTTATTGGAAAAAATGTTTGGGATTGATTAATTTTGGTTAATTAGCAGGGTTTTTTTGGTTAACTTGCGTTGTATGGGCATGTCGAGAAGCATAGTAAGAACCTTTCACAACCTTATTCTTTAGTTTAACTGGTTTGAATCTTCTTATTAAGTTTACTTTCTCAAGGATAAATGAGTACACCATACACTCTTGAAAATAGGATTGGGAACATTGTGAGTATCAAGGTTTTCTCAGCAATAAGAGAAGATATTAGTATAAAAGTTGCAATATAAATAATTTTTAATTACATAATAATAACTAAACAAAGATATGTGAAGGATTATCTTTATAATTTAAATTGCAATATATAACATAAAAAATCATATGAAATTTTCATTATGTTCCATTCCATGCCTCACAAACATGTTTCTGGAATGGAATTAATTATTCTATTATATTGCTTTTACGATTACCGATCCATTCCATTTCTTTGTTGTTCCATTCTTTGCAACCTCACATATCTCAAAAAAGTAATTCAGAAATTCATCATACAATAGAAAATGTTTTATAAACTCCTACAAGGGAAGAAGTAAGATAAGACTAAATGAGTGTATGGTGTTAATCTAATTATGATGTTCTTCATCTCTATTCGCATGTTTCTAGCTTGTTTGTAGTATTGTCTATAAAATATTGTTGTTATATTTGAAAGTTCATTTTACCCTTTTCATCTTTTTGTGTGTATATTTTAATCTTTCGGGTTTTTTAGAATATTTGAAGGATCGTTTTTGCTTGGGAGTGGGGTGAAGTCAAGTGCCCTAAAACTAGAGGGTAGTTGTATTTAGAGCCACTTAAATATTGAAGATTTTTGTTGGCATTAATTTCAATAATCATATGTACCTTAGAAGAGATATCATAAGTATAGTTTATTTTTTATAACGTTCTTTGTATTTTTATTAAATGTTGTACATGTGATGTCTACAGGGTGTTGGTATTTTTTTTGTTGGCAAGTTATTACGCTATCTAACACCCCAACAATCTATAATATTTGTATAAGATGGTGACAATTATTATTTTTTATTGCAGCTTCTCTTCATATTGATTATCCAATGTGGTTTGAGTTCTGAAATGTTGACACTGAGAGGATTCCACATTGTGGGGCGTTGGAATTCATTACAGAATGAGGCATGATTTATATGTCTTATTGGGTATTGATGGAAATGTTTAATTCTTGCTCATGTAGATCGATAAGTATTTTACAATATGCTCTTTTAACCTTATATTAAGACATTTTCTGAAAAAAATTGCTTTTAGTATTGAACTTTGAAAGAAAAAAAAATCATATATAACATCGTACTCTTAAAAAAATGACTTTTTTGGATTATTTTTAGTTGATATGGAAAGTTACATTTTTTGTATATTGAAGATTATTTAAAGGATTGTTTTTTGGGAAAAAAAATATTCATTAATAGCATTAAATTTTACAAAAAATAAGGGTATGTATGGGGCGGTTTGGTTCAGTTATTGGTCAAAACTGAATCGTAACCATTACAATTGGTTAATGTATTTCAATAACCATTAGGTAACGGTTAATATTGGTTTTGGTTATGGTTTTTGACAGTTAATGGTTAATGGTTAATGGTTAATACCGGTTAACCAAAATGGTCCAAGATGACATAAAAATAAAAATATTTCTCTACAAAAATTGAAAAACACAAGGTCTATTGTTATAAAAAGTGAATGATTGTGTATATATAATTGTATTGATAGAATATTACTTATCATATCTAACTCCAAATAATAACCCTTTAAATTTTCAATTCTCAATATAATTACCTACCATATATTTAAATTTATATTATATTAAAAACAATATTAACATTATTGGTTCGGTTCGGTTTATAATGGTTCGGTTTTTGATGAAAACCATAACCAAACCATATGTATTCTGTTAATCAAAATTAGAAATCGAACCATATCTTTTAGTAATGGTTCGGTTATATCAGTTAATTTGGTTATGGTTCGGTTTTTTAGATAAAATGCTCACCCCTAGCAAAAAATTTCATTAATAGCATCGTAGTTTCAAAAATATTCATTGATAGGATTGTTACTTTATTTTTTTTATAGTGCCACTTTTTTTATAGTTTTATATGTACATTTTTATATGTTCCCAGCGTTTTACGCAGGTCATAATCTAGTTTTATATAATTTCAAAACCATTTGCTAAATTTTATATAAATATTTTTTTTGTTTTACATCGTCTATAATCAAATATTAATAAATTATAAAGTTAATCACTAAAATTACCAAATTTATTGAAGATAACTGGAAAAATAACTATCGTATTCGAACATTTAACAAAAAAAAGGTATGTTGTTCCCTAAATTAATAATTTTATTTATTGTTATTTAGCAAATATTATGTTTAATTATTTTATATAAACGTTTTTAAAAATCATATCACCACAATGATCTATATATTTGATTTGCATATAATTAAACTAAATAAATTTTTGATTTAGAATTACTTTTAACTATCGTATGGTTATTTTCAGTTTATTGCAGCAACCTACAGACGTTAAAAAACAAACAAACTTCTTATTACAAGTTGCAGTCGTTTAGTCCACCTCTTTTGATGCAAAGGGTTGCAGATATGATGTGTAGACTTCAGGGGTTTTCGCTTTAGATAAAACAAAGAGTAAATTACACGAATGGTCCCTATGGTTTAGGGTAATTTACACGTTTGGTCTCTAACTTATTTTTTAACTTGGAAGGTCCCTACACTTTTGTTTTTGTTACGCGTTTGGTCCCTGTCTTACCTAAAAAGACTATTTTGTCATTGATTTTTTAATTTATTTAAATAAACACACCTCCAACCTCACCCCCATTACATTACATTATCTTACCTACCCCACCATTTTTCCCTATTTAAATAATAGTTTTTTTAGGTAAGGCAGGGAGCAAACGCGTAACAAAAACAAATAGTAGGGGCCAAGCGCGTAACAAAAACAAACAGTAGGGACCTTTCGAGTTAAAAAAATAAGTTAGGCACCAAACGTGCAAATTACCCCAAACCATAGGGACCATTCGTGTAATTTACTCTAAAACAAATACTACTTAAATGTGCTCATTTATAGGGTTAAGAGACAATGGTCTAAAAGTGCATCGGAAGAACACCCTCGGTATAAATTGATGGATTTGGCTTTAGGCTGACTTGTAAGCTCTGAGAGTCGGCTCAACCTAACTTCAGTCGATTTGGTCATTCGCATGGGATGACTAACCTCCGGTTAGTCTGTTTAGCTTCAACATGAGGCTAACCTAAGATTTGGTCATTACACAACTCTATAGTTATGCAAATAATTTGATCATCAACACACCCCAATTCCAACATGATATACTTGTCATATATATAAGCATTATCCCTGATATGATGCATTTCAATAATAAACAACTTTAAACGGAAGATGAATCATCACATAATAATGTTTTAATAAACGTGTCCACAAACTGGAAACTATAAAAGTTTAAGACTTTTCTAGAAAGTAAAAACACTATTGGAATACTACTTAAAACATCAAACTACCTGTTCAAGAACAAATCTTCTAAAAACAGAAACATAATTTATAAAAAAAAAAAAAGACACAAGTAGAAATTTTCACATAATACAAAATACAAAATATGATGACGTCAGCTAGCTGATATAGTGCACGTGTTAATCCCATCCTTACAGTCTCTAGTAAGATCATTAAACGTCTCAATTTGCTTTTTACCCCTCAAAAACACCTCAGTGTCAACAGAAGCCCTCATATATCCATCAAATTCAACAGGAACACCATTATTCAGCTTACTCATTTCACTATACCACTCACTATTTTCATCCCATAATTCTCTATATTCATCAAGAAAATGAGTAGAATACTTATCTTTCAAAGGCTCAAAAAAGGAAACATCTTGTTCATCAGTTGCTATATAAAGATTCCTTCCATCATCAACTTTATCTTGAAGGGATGATAAAAGAGCTTCAGGTGAAGTATCCGAAGCAAGATTCGGCCATTGTTCTGTGTTTTTAGCTTTTTCGCCTCTTACAACATGAACAGAATCAAAATCCCAATTCATTTTTGAAGATATTGATGAAACTATGTTCATTAATCTTGTTGATTTCCATATCATGTGCCATGGTCTTTGAATAACAGATTCTGCTTCACCTTCACATACTCTGTACCAATAATTATCAGGTTCTACACTTCCGAATTTTCTCATTATCAAAGTGTCCTTCACATGAGCCATTTTCATGGGAGTTACTCTGAAATCTTCCACTAGTGAAATACTTAATCCATCTTTTTGATGCCATTTGTTCCAGTCTGACCAGAATTGACCTTGGTCCAACACACTAGCAGACTCCTTCAAATGCTCAAAGTCAAAGTAGAATCTGAAGTCTTTACCTTCTTCATCTTGACCTGACTTTGTGTAAACAGATGATAAACAGATACTCAAGTCCATTACTAAAGTTCTGTTTAAGTACTGAGCTTCACCTAAAGCACACATGAAACTCCATAGGTAATGATCCATGCTCTTGCATCTTTCTCCACCACCATTGTAGAGTAAGTACTTACCTTGATCGAATGATTTCTCTGATTCAACAACAGGGAGGGAGTCGTTTACAGTTTCTCCAACCACTTGTATCCCACTGTTCTTATCATCTTCTCCCATTGGGGTTTTCTCAAATCCGGGTTTCTGATGCTTCTTCCTCTTCCTTGCGTTACCTCCTGAATGATAATCACCAATGGAGACTACACTAAGGCTGCAATTCACAGATCTAGAGATTACAAAGCTCCGATAGTCTTTGTAAAGTGAAGCGGTTTTCCCTTCTTTAGGTCTGAATCGCCATGCCATGTGACAAGAACTGTCATTCATTCCACGAACGGGTTTCCCGAATCTGTAGAAATGTATATCCTTGAACTGATCGATAGCAGCACTCATCATGAGATGAAAAACTTCTGGATCTGTACAATCTATAGGTTTATCAATCTCGTCACTACAATCGCGTGCTTCCTTTTCTTCGGTCTCACCTTCCGCATCCCATTTCGCCGCTTTGATAACATCGGAAGCGTTGATAAATGTGCCAAATGCAGTTTCGTTGGCCTTCATGAAGTCCTCGCCGGTTTTCACGACGGTGCTATCGGATACAAATGTGGCATTGGAAGTGGAAGTGAGGAAGTTTGTGATTTTAGTTGAAGGATGAAACAATGGATCCTCAGGTTCATAGGTCGCGGCGATAATCGTGAAGACTAAAACACCGATTACAAAAAACGTGAAGAAGACGTTTCCGATTAAAGCCAAGGCGTTTTGACCTAGATTCTCCGGCCGGAAACTACCAGATCGCGATGGTAAACTACGCCCAAGCATCATTTTTTTTTTCTCGAATTAAACGGACACAATAAATAAACAAAATGGAGTATTCTAGCGATAAATAACTAGGGTTTTGGCAAATCTGAGAAGATGTATACCTATATAAACAACAATTTGGATCTATAACTATGACTTACCTTATACATTTGAAAGTCTAATCGATTTACATATTCATCGACACTCTCTTACTCAGATCTGCTTCGTTTGCTGCAGAGTGCGATTCATTTTGAGCTTGTAGGCAGCTGGATATTTTAGTGAGAGTAGAACTGTAGAAGTCAATTGCGAAGGGAAGATGATAACACGTGTACGGTGGAGCGGTGATCGCATTACTGTGCACATGGCGCAAGTTATTATATCTGGTATTTAATGGGCTAACCTAGTCACACCGTTAGATCCACCGACGCATAGGTGGTCGGTCCCACACGGTAATCGTTGTCTCCACGAATTTCAAATGATTTATTATAAACCAAAAAATATTGCAAAATTATATTTTAATAAGGACAGAGGGAGTGATAAAATTTCTACGAATCAGATTCAAGAAAAATAGTTTATCTCCTCTCCCCAAGCCCTTAGTGAGCCACCCTTAGCAACTCATTTATGATTCAAGCCCTTAGGCTAAAGGGAATGGTAGCATGTGCTAAAGCATTGTCACATCATATTTTTTATAGACACCTAAATATAGTTTGATGACATAGAGTGATGATGTGTTTAAAAGATGAAAACCTTTTTCTTAAATCAAATATATGTTTATTTAAATATTCAATTTAATATAAACTTTAATACTGTACAAGTTGTTAAGCTAAATTTACAACTAACTAAAACTGAAAGAATAAAATTGTCGGAAGGGGACCACCTGCTTCTTTTCCATATTCTCTTTCATCTTGCCAAGCACTTGGTGAGGATTGCCTGGCACATGAGTTTAACAGCTACAAAGGAGTGACGGCGAGTATTCCATGTAAGCAAAGCGATGGAGATGGCGAGGCCACTCCCTGCAGCCTTAGTTAGGCTACCTGGAGTGGAACAAATTCCACGCGTGAAAATCCTAGGTGGCAGCCCAAAAGACGTGTGAACACCGCTCCAAAGTCTGGTGGGTTGGGTGTGGCGTCTCCATGAAGACGGAAGAAGCCACCCAATAAGAAACAAGCAGCACATCGATCACTCTCTTTCTCTCTCTTCTTTTTCCCTCTTCACCACCAACCCACCGATGAACATCATTTCCATAGCGTGGTGGGTTGGTTGTGGAATGGTCAAAAATCTATGTGTCACTCTTTTCACACACAGACCACCCGTAAGGATACCACAAAGCCTTAGCGAGTCTTAACGAGGCTTCTTAGCGCCTCCACTCCAGTAGCCTAATATAAAGTTAAGAAAATGACTTAATTATTTTTTTTCAAAAAATACTATTTAAGTTTGGTTTGTATAAAAAATATCGTACAAATAAGATTTTTGTACAAAATCATCAAATTACATCTTTTGTTCAAATGTTATTTGTTGGGGACCGACTTTTCAGGTTAGTAAATGATTTTTGGCAAATTTTATGTTAACTTGTCATTTTTATCGTTTGGGTGGTGAGTTCGCATACCAACTCAGCATTAAATAATCTTAAACGATTTTTTTTCTTTGAACGGTTGAATTATAAAACGAAAACAACCTAGCAAATAGCTAGGGAAAACAATTACAAAAAGTTATGGGTTTTGTAACCACAATGTCCAAGTTATGGTACTACTACATCTTTGAGAAAACCAATCAGACGAATGTAAAACAATGTTATCAAAAATGGAGCTTCTCTTCAACTTGATGCTTTGGAACACAACACCATTTCGAAGCATCCAAATCGTTGGAAGAACAATGACCTCCACCGCCTTCTTCTTTGACTGCAACAAAGTATTCGAATCCACCCAAATGCAAAGCTCAGCAACATTATTAAACAAAAGAAATGATAAATCAAGACACTTAAACATTCTTCTCCAAACATTCATGGTTACTTCACAATGAAAGAACACATTATGTGAATCCTCCACATGTAAGCCACATGAAGGACAAAGAATCAAAGGAATATCAACGTTTCTCACCACTAGGTTTACCAAGGTAGGAATTATATCCAACAACACCCGCCATAAAAGGATATCTACTTTTAAAGGGACTAAACGACACCAACGAGTAACACCTCCACCATCCTGCAACAAAATATCATCAATATGGTATCGCGTGGAATTAACCACAAAAACACCATCCAATCCTAATTCCCACTCCCATTTATCTGTCTGATCCGTGAGAATCACTTGGGACAAACAAGAAAAATGATTCGAGAATTGAGACGCAGTCACACCCCCTTCACGTAACGGTCTATTCCAGTTCCACACCTATTTCCCATGAACACATCTATCACTCGCCAAACAGTTCTTATTAGAATCCATGGCAAACACACGAGGGAATCTAGTCATTAAAAGACCGTTTCCAAGCCAATTTTCATCCCAAAAACGCGTACCTTCACCATTACCGATGTGTTTTCTTAAATAAAAAAGGGATAATATTTTTTCGTGTAAAAAACTAAACAATTTGCTCATCGGAATCCACACACTCGAGCGATTTTGCTTCTTATTCAATTGGTCTAGCCCACCAAAAATGCATACCTTCACCATTACCGATGTGTTTTCTTTGACGACTTTATTAATCATTTTAGGGTAGGAAGAAATCATCTTAAACGACTTCCTCTTCTCTCATGGCTTTTTCTCCTTTTTCTTCTAAATTGATGATCTTCAGCTCAAAGCTCAAACATTTCCAAGATAAAAAGGACCTTTGATGTTGCAAAGTATTGTGGGTGTATGTACCATTCTCGAATTTGGACATCATCCACCAAGTCAAATCCTGGCAGAAAGTTTAAGATTTGTCCAAACTCATTGGTAAGTGTTTCTAAAAGCTTAATCATCTCTTTCTGCTTAAATAATTGCTTGTTTATGTGAAATTTTTTTAATATAGAGGATCCTAAGAAGAAAAATATGGTTTATAGGAATGGTGTGATGAAGATTCAAAATGGGTTGATGAAGATCCAATAAACATTAATAAGGAAGAACTGCATGGCATGGAATGGACTCATACGTGTAATTACCCATCTTTACCCCGACTCAGACACAAAAAATGATAAGGACCCATAGAAGGCTCGATTGCGTATGGCTTTTCACTGTGAACGGTTTTCACAGAAGCAGACTTGATCGTGAAGGGTTTTAAGCATCAAGGTTGTGACATCCCCAATTTCACGGCCAGAAAAGACCGGTTTAATTTATGTTTTTAAAATAATTTCAGAGTAATCATTTGATTAAAAGTGTTGCGAAATTTGTTCCCAGAAAAACATGATAAATATGTTATCAAATCATTTCCAAAGAAATGTATTCTATTCATTTAAACCATTGGGATGTCATCGTCAATACAAAAACATAAGCATAAACAAATCTTACATTCATTTACACTAGTGATCTACTTCTCTTTTAATCTCTCAGTGTAAAGCAACTTCGTATCGATACCTGTGATACAAATAAACTGAGTGGGTCAGGCTTGGAAGCCTGGTGAGCATATAGGGTTTTCAACCCACAATAAATAAATTTATTATGCTTAAACATCAATCAATCAATATCCCAATTACCCAATCCCCATTATCTCTTTTATTTCTTAAGGAGTTACCCTAAGAATCATATATCACTCATTCCTAAGGAATTTTCCTAAGGAATAGGCATGAAGTCCATCGCTGCCCAAGGTTTATACTACAAGCACTAACAAACGTCGATCCCCACATACTGATCCTATACAGTGATCTTACTAGATCTAGCCTAAAGGATCGATATGAACAACCAACTAACGAAACTGCTTCGGAAATCCCCTAGCAGCAAACAAGGATCGATAAAGACATCAAATGAATGGAATATGTTTAACCACGAACCTTTGTTCGTAAAAGAAAGAACCACAAGACAATTAAGTCAGGGGTAGTTATCAATGCCTAGGCTGTGGTCTGAATATCGTGAGGTATGTAACCCCCAGACTCACCCTTTCCGGCATCGAGAATGGAAACACTGACTAATGCCTAGGTTGTGGTCTGAATATCGTGAGGTATATAACCCCCAGACTCACCCTATCCGACATCGAGAATGGAAACACTGACTAATGCCTAGGCTGTAGTCTGAATATCGTGAGATATGTAACCCCCAGACGCACCCTATCCGGCAATGGAAACACTGACTCATGCCTAGGCTGTGGTCTGAATATCGTGAGGTATATAACCCCCAGACGCACCCTATCCGGCAATGGAAACGCTGACTCATGAAGCTCGTCTGATCACTTCATAAAAGAAACAAAGACTCCAAAGCTCTTCAAAATAAAAGTATAGGGAAAATACTAATAAAGTACTCTCGTACGCTCCTGTACCCCGACACGTAATAGTGTCAAAAAGAAGAACTATCGGATGAACACATAGTTCAAAAACACCTAATGAACATATAGTTCGAGAACACCTTATGAACATATAGTTCAAACATACCTACCGATTACGAGTCTGCTAACGTTCCACTGGACTTTCTTAAAGTAGTCTGTGGCCGTTGTCTATACTCTGCTAGATGACTAGATCATCTTAAACATCGATACCTCTCATCACTTTTATTTCATCACACATCATCTAATTCATCTACTCATGTTTTACCAAACATATTTGTAGATAAAAATACATATACAGTTTAAAACTTGTATAAAACATCTATTCAACAGTCACCTTAATTAAACAATTAATATAATTACACATAGCACGTATTTTAAAGAAAATACTTCATATATATGTGTAAGGTGAAAGTGACTATACACTCACATGATTTAATGATAATCGGGCAGCACTTCGTTTCCTAAAACGATCGTTTCTAATAAAACCGGGAGTTTTATTGAGAAACCGGACTCTGTAAGGGTCGGGCTTCGAAACCGAAAAGATAAATTTCCCGGGCTTCTCGGGCACTCCGGGACGTGTTCCGGGTGCTATAATCGATATCGGGGCTTCGGGGGATGTTAAAATGGTGAAAATATTGAAAAATGGGTGAAAATGGGCAATTTCCCAAAATTACCCGGGAAGGCTCGCATGCCTTCTATTTATAGGCGAGGTCCGAAGTTGGCCGAGAGAAGGGAGTCAGCACTGAGGACACAAGGCAGCAGTAGGCGCGGACACGTCTCGCATGCGAGGCCACGCGTCAAGCTTCGGACGAGCCTCATCACCGGGTGACTAAGCTGCTCGGACATGGGGGTGCACACGCGTCGGATGTGCGAGGGCCGAGACTTCGGTCAAATCCGGAAGCGACACGCGGCTACTGTTCATGCGAGGTGACGTGGCTTTTCCGGGTGAAGCTCATCCATGCGAATTTTCTTGGAAATTGAACCCAAAACTTCTAAAATCCATAACTTTCGCATACGAGCTCCGTTTTTTACGTTCTTTATATGCACACGTAGTTAAAATTACACTCTACAACTTTCGTTTAGACTTCGTCGGCTAATTTTGACTTTAATTTTTATATTATTATTTTTAACAGACCGAGACAGGAAATCCGTTAAAAATTCATAACTTCTTCATCCGACATCCGTTTTTGTCTGTCTTTGTACCGTTGTACTACTATTTACGAGACCTTCGATTCTTGTTTAGGTCATGTCGGCTAAAAATCACTCGATCTAAAATTCTAGTTTTTAGCTGTCTACTGCTAAGCTGGAACTTAGAAAAATCATAACTTCCTCATACGAAGTCAGATTTGGGCGTTCTTTTTATACCTACTCTCGGTTTAATGAACACTACGACTTTAGTTTAGATCACCAAGGCTAAAAAGTAGTTTATCAAAAACTCACTTTTTACGACATTCGGCACCGTGTCGGTTTTGTCGCGAAACTTCGACATGTCATAACTTCTTTGTTATAACTCGGATTTCGGCATTCTTTATATATCCGTAATCCTTGTCACGACCACTACAACTTTCTTAATAGATATCGGCTTTATCTAATATTTATTTTTGACGCTCATTTTTATTCTTAATTAATTAAACCCTAATAATTAAGCATAAAACACATAATATTCACATAATTCCTTTTCATTTCTTCTAAATGAGTTACAAAGGTTAACCTAGACTATTATGTCAATATTAATGCTTAGCCTAGAAACACGGGCGTTACAATTGTTTTCACCGAACCAACAATGTTGCTCTTAGTAGATGATTTACTTAGCATAAATGTCAACAAAGGTGTGTTTGTCCATAAGTGTTTGGTTTACTTCAATCCCGATAAGCCATAAGATATGGGGTAGACTTGCGAAACATGTAGTTCAAGGACTTCATTATCTACCTCCATAAAATGATCAATGGTAGATGTCATGATGTATATTATTGTCTTCAAAATCAATCCCTCGTAGATGGGTTGAGGGAGCTAAGAGATAATGACTATGTGAGTTTTCTTGATGTTATGTATACTAATGATCGTAAAATCATCTTGTACACTGATCATAAATCACAAGAAAAATATGGAATGGAATTGAAGAAAAAAATCAAAGAAGGGACAGTGGTTCGAATACATATGAAGATGATATGGACTCGTTCATGTCAGATGAAGTATTAGTGGACAATGAATGTCACACCCTCGGCCGGCGGCGGAAACACCGAGTTGTGCGACATCATCATGGATCAAAGTTATTGAACATACATTGAACAGTATAAAAATATAACAAAATAGTAAATGTATTATCACTGAAAAAGAGATTAAAATGATATTCAGAATTACAAAAATCTAAGCCTTAAACAGTAGGCTACTTAATAAAACTGCACCATTAATCTATAGGTAGTTTTGACTTCACGACTCGACTTCCGGGAGTGCAAGTTTCCATTTCTTGTTTCCCTAGGAATACATGCGATTTTAAAAACGTCAACATAATGTTGGTGAGTTCACAAGTTTGTAGTGTTTGTATCAAAAGTACTTCTATACCAAAAGTATGTTTGCTAAAATAGTTCTTTCTTGATCGATAATGTGTTTCGTTAAGTATGTACTTTCTTGACTGAAAGTATGTTTGATACATATGTTCTTTCTTGAGTGAACATGTGTTTGGTATGAGTGTACTTTCTTTACCGAAAGTATGTTTTACTGTATATAAGTATTAATTTAACTTATGTAATTGTTTTCTTAAGGCGTGACTATCATGGTTACAATGAGTTCCCATAATCGAGTTGTTGACTAGTTGTTGCCCATCACGACGCTTCATCGGACATCGTAATGTTTGGAAAGTTATCACCCATGACTTGACCATCGATGGTTGTACCTAGCAACCGCAGGTGGGGGTGTCAGCCCGTATAGATTTCTACATAACTCTCCCGCTTGCTTAAGATTTAACGATTATGGGCAGGGGTCTTAGCTAGGTATTAAACTTAGATGATGAATATGATTCAACCACTGTTTGCATAGCTTTAATTGTTGTAGTCTTAACTTTAAGATTTTAAGTTATTAGACCAATGTTTCGTTGTGTAATTATATTAATATATATAATTATAGCGTTTAATTATCTTTTAAAAATTAAACGTGCGGCGTAACGACATTGTATGCAAATTATAAATTCTTAAACACACAGAGTAACGACATCGTATAATAATTAAATATATTATACGGGCAAAGTAACGACAATGTATAATTATACGAGGAGAGTAGCGTATGATATTTATCAATGTTATAGGGCAGAGTAACGACAATGTATAATAATTTATTCATAGAGTAACTTTATGTGGGCAGAGTAACGGCAATACATAATATAATTTATATTATGGGGTTAGAGTAACGACAATACATAATATAATTTATATTATGTGGTTATAGTAACGGCAATGCATAATTCTATATTATGTGAGCAGCGTAACGATGTCACAACTAGGAATTCTGATACGCTGTAAACACTTAACAAAGAGTGACATTGTAGTTAAAACTTGAAAACATGTATTGTGATTAAATCAATGACAACCAAATTCCTATACAAGCATTCAAATAGTCAACAAAGATTGGAAACCCTAAAAATCCCGATTTAAGTTCATTTTTGGATTAGGATTTTCTTAATGGGCCTAATGGGCCAATAAGCTTCCAATTTGACTATTTTTGACTTAGAACTCTTAAATGGGCCCTAATTGGACCCATATGCATGAAACTTAATATTTTGGGCCTTATAAGCCTAAAATAAACTAGGTTATATTCAATGGGCCTTATTGGGCCATAACAAATCTAAATAGCCCTAATGGGCCATAAAACTCATTCCTTGATTTATTTTGGGCCGTGAGCCATCTCCAAAGACCAATTGGGCCGAAAATCATTTAAATGGGCCATATTATGGACTTAAGCACAAAAAGGCCCAACTTCTTTTCTTCCTTCTACCTCTCTCGGCCCAACCACAAAACATAGGGAGGAAGAGTTGACTTTTTACATGCCACCTCACAATTATATTATGGTCTTCCATGCAACATCTCATATCTCCAAGCAACCATCCTTTCACACTCTCTCTTCTCCCCTCTTTTTTCTTCTTCGGCCGAGAACACCAAAGAAAGACACACACACTCTCAAAAATCTCTCTCAAACACATAAGAACTCTCTTCTCCTTTTCATCCAAATTTTCGAGAATTAGAAGTATTCCAAGGAGTTTTTCATTCAAAAATCACTTCTAGTTACAAATCTTGGTAAGTTCTTACTTAAATCCAAAGTTTAACTTCTATACCTCATCAAAAATCATCTTTTAATTCATTCAAATTCATGATCTTGCCTCTTAGAACACATCTAAGCCAAAGATCCTCCAAGAAGCTTGCTAGGCCGAGAATAGCATCAAACTTCTTTTTGGTTTTCATAAGTTTTATGGGGGAGAATACAAGTAAAATGTGTAGATCTATGTGTATGTGTATGCTATGTATGATTTTATGCATGTATGTGTGATTATATGTGCTTATGTGTTGAATATGTAAACAAAAAGAAAGAAATTTCGAGATATATGGCATAAGAAGGAAAACAAACATGATCTAAGGTATATTACACTAAACAAGTCAAGAAAATTACCCTCTAAGATTATGATAAACATATTGCAACATAAAACCCATTTTTGGGCTTAAATTGTCAAATAAACAAAAGTTGGGTTGAAAAATTACTATTCATGGTTTTCTCAAGGACTAAAAGAGCCTAAACAGTAAAAACAAGTGTTTTTTATGAATATCATACTCTTTTAAAGGTTAGAAATGAAATGTATGGCTTAATGGGCCAAATTTTGGGTTTTTCGACCCAATGAGTCAAAATTGCGAAAAACCACATTTTCAAGGGGCTGAATGATAAATTTCACAAAACAAGAGGTAAAAAGTGTAAACAAAACCAATTCAGGGGTTAAAATGTTTTTCTTTTCCAAAAAGGATCAAAAATGTAAAGTTTTTGGATTTTGGGCCAAAATTGTAAAAGTTGCAGAAAGTTTGGGCTTTAACCGAAAAACACTTTTATGGAAGGGCTGAAACTGCCAAAGAATAAGTTTTGAGCTAAAAATATCACTTGAACAAGTCTATGGGTCAAAAGTGTCAAGAAAATGGTTTAAGGGCTTAAAATGTCTTTTTTTGTATAAAGGACTAAAATTGTTATTTTTATTTAAAGAAGGGCTGAAAAGGTCAAACTAACATTTTGAACCAATTGTTTTATTTTTAAGATATCTGAGTCAAAAATACCACAAACTACCACTCATGAAAAATAGAAAGATGAATATACGTATAAATCCAAATATCGTTATAAACAATCGACCGGTCTCGTGTCGATACGAAGATAACAATCGCAATCAAACTTTCCAACAAATATATTATACCTAAAACAAGTAAACATTCGAAACTTTGGGCTTAAAAGTTACAATCATGCTTGTTGGGCCTTTGTGATCCATTAACATGATTTTTGGGCCCAAGGGATAATAATAATAAATGTTATTGGGCCTTCTATGACCCAATTTCATATTTTAGGCACCCTCAATGGCTTTAAGTGCTATTAGGCCTTAGTGGCCCATTAGCATTGCTAGTAAGGTCCAAGTAAATCAAATGCGAAATGGGCCAACGTGTCATTTGTATACCCAACAGCCTAAAATAACTCACGAAAGTAGCAGGACTTTGTATTCCTCTTCTCCTCGTTTGTTAGGCTTATGTGTAATCAAAGTAAACAAATTCAGGTCGTTAATCAATAGTAATCAATGTTGTTTGGATTAAGTGAGTAATAACGGGCGACACCTCTAAGGGTCGTTCTTAGTCTGTAGTTATAATCAAAGTCTCCTGGAAGGAGAGCGAGAGTTTGTGTATAGATCTATACGGGGGTGACTCCCCCACACCTCAGCTGTTCGCTACAGTTAGACTCGGCCAGTCTAGGGTGACAAAATCTTAAGATCAATCCCGGCGTACGTTAGGTTGCCAAGACAGACGAAATAGTCATTATTAATCCAATACCATCCGAGAAATCAAGGAAGAGTAATCAAAATCAGCCGTTGTGACGGTATAGCAATTTGAAAATCCATTATATTTTATGTTATCGGAAAACATCGGGTTTTTCGAGGAAATCAATACCACTCGCTTGTATTTTTCTATAACTATAACACAAAACTCCCTTTTATACACGTTTTGAAATCATTCATGCATCAACTTATGGATCTTCACACTTTGGTAAACAATTGTCTTTTCAGAAAATATCAGATTTTCTGGGTTTTATAAACTACACAAATCATTTTTATCACAACCCTGCTTATGAACTCACCAACATTTCAAATGTTGACGTTTTTCAAAATAACTTGTATTATCAGGTAACAGGTAAGCTGAAGGGTAATATCAAGCAATTTAGGATGTTATGTTTTTTTAAAACTCTCAAACAATTTATGTTATGGATGTGTAATATTTAAAACAATGTACTGGATGTGAACAATATCAGTTGTAATGTATTGATGCCTGGTGATGTTTATGTTATGATTCATGTATATTCATTGTGATGATATTCAATTTAAGTCACGCGAGCCCTCGGACGTTTCCGCCGTCTGGTTTCGGGGGTGTGACAAACGATAATGTTTACTAAATTTATATAAACGTCAATTTTAACGGTAATTGTTATAACGATTATGTAACTAAGTTATATAAGCGATAAATAATTTACGATTTATATAAACAAATAATATAAAAACATGTATCCTCCCCCGAAAAATGATAAAAAGTTTAAAATGGGGTCGTGAAACTCACCCTTTAAGCCTGTTTAAAACCAAGATATCTACTGCCGGGAAAATGGTCGAAAGCTTGGGATTACTTGGGCTCGAGTGTAGGAGAAAGAAAATAATAAATTAAAATAATAAAAATAACTCCAAATATACTCTTCTGAAGGAAAGTAGAGAACGAATTTGATTTTGAGTGTACTACATTTGCTCCATTCGTTGCTATTTATAGTTGGAAAATCATGCATTGTTGTTCTTTCTTAAACCACATATTTGAAATTTGGACATGTATCATACATATCATCATATAGGCTTGGGGATTACGATTTTTTTTTAAATAGATATATAATCAATAAATAGGTTCTATAACCAAATTACTCGATGGATGCATTTTCTCTATTTGTTTTTTTTATTAAAACGAATCATATTTCAAAGAACTTAAATATGTTGTATGTTTGTTTTGATCTTTATTACACGATTATTAAAAGTAATACAATCCTAATAAAATTACATATAAACGTTTCTTTTGTAACGCCCCGATTCTCAAGTATTGATTTTATAAGAATTTCCTTGTTTCCAAGGTCTACTCGACGAGTTGGTTGCCCTACTCGTCGAGTAGCAGCGGGTTAGTCCGCGTGATTTAGTGACCTACTCGCCGAGTCCACAAGAGGACTCGACGAGTAGGAGCTGGCAGATGAAACCAAATTCTGGGGTATTGCACCCTATTTAAAGGATCATTGGCCTCCCCCAGCCTCCCCTTTACAGTTTCTTGGCACCCTTAAACCCTAAATCGTGTGTGTGTGTGTGTGTTTCTTTGGTGTGTTAAAGCTTAGAAGAGGAATCTTGGTGAAGAAGCACTTGGGAAACAAGTAAATTAAAGCAAGGAAACTCGTGGGAAGCATAGATCTACTCAAGTTGACACCCTTTTGAAGGTATTAGGCTGTTACCTTGACCTTCTCTTAGTTAGATTCTCCTATGTTTGAGTTTTGGGGCCATTTGGCATTTTGGTACTTCATTTGAGTGGTGAACCAAGATCTGAAGTTGCAACTTCAAATCTAGGCTCATCTTGGCCCTTACAATCATAAAGTCTCAGCCTTTAGCATGCTAGTGTGATCCCTTGCCTAAGAACCACTTCTTTAGTTTGATTTAAGTCATTAGCACCTTGCATGTACGTAAAGTTTGCAACTTTACGTAAGAAGTATGCCCTAGGAGCTTAGATCTACAATATGGAGCTATTGCATGACTTAAAAAGCATATGTATGGTTGAAGGATTGAAGGGACCTGACGAGTCGCAAGGTCGACTGGGCGAGTCATATGAAGATAGTCATGTACTCGACGAGTTGGATGAACAACTCGGCGAGTCCGATGAAGATTGCCTTGGGCTCAACGAGTCAGTCGAATGACTCGGCGAGTCGGCTAGGGTTTTTCCCGAACCTTTGGACACGCATGAACTCGGCGAGTTATAGGGGAACTCGACGAGTCAACCAAGGATTTCACAACTTCTCGAGTTCAGGAAGGACTCGACGAGTCGGTGAACTACACTCGACGAGTCGGGTCAACATGGACTGTTGACTTTGACTGTGGACTTTGACTTTAACCAAGGGTTGACCAGTTGACCTCTAGGGGCATTTTGGTAATTTGGAAATTTATGGAAAAGGGTTTTATGGTAACCATAGGTGGTGGAGTTCGTGTTGGTGATTCGAGAGTTGAGCCTATCACTTCAGTACGACATTTAGGAGGTGAGTTATCCTCACTATATCAACAGGGTATACGACACCAAGGCCGACCCTTTATGATTTACCTCTTGGGTTAGGATGGTCGCTATGTTACTGCTATGTTAGATTTCATCCTGGTTTAGGATGGTTGCTATGTTAGATTACATCCTGGTTTAGGATGGTTGCTATGATTATTGCTATGCTAGATTTCATCCTGGTTTAGGATGGTTGTTATGTTAGGTTTCATCCTGGTTTAGGATGGTTGTTATGCTAGAGATCGGTTAGATCGGTATCCTGGTTATAGGATGGTTTCCATGATTAGTGATCTGTTAGATCTGCATGTTTACTTGTTTATATATATGTGCACACGTTTGTTGGTTTGGGGAAAGGGTTGAGGCAGGTCCTGCTGTGTGCAGTAGGCCAAGACACCCTGAGCGGACCGGGTAGACTGCAGGCCCGGGCCGGGCAAATCTAGTCAGGCCGAAGGCCCAGCGAGCGGTCTGGATAGGCTGAAGGTCCCGAGGAGGGCGGTCCAGACGTGCCGAGGGCTCGGAGAGCGGTCCAGATAGACTGAGGACCGGGATTCGGTCCAGTCAGACTGATGGCTCATTATGCATGTTGTTTGCTTATATGTTATATGATACGATTATGACTGTATGGCGTTGGTATTTTGGGGGTAACTCACTAAGCCTTCGAGCTTACATTTATCGATTATTGTTTCAGGTACTTTTGATGATCGCGGGAAGGCAAAGGTGTGATCGTACCGCTCCTCACATTTTATGATTTTATGATTTGATTCTGGGATACTCTGACAATATACTATTTTGAAAACAAGTTTGTAATAATCATGTGTTTTGAAATGTTTCAAAAAGTTTAAATTTAGCTCGAATTTTATGGATGTTACATCTTTATAATATAAAGTTATTTGAAAAAATAATAAAAACAATAACTTATAAAATATTGTATCAACGAATTTCGAATCGATATAATACCTTAATACGAAATATTACCGAATATATAAAAGATAATATTTTACGACATATCAAAATTTAATAATCGATAAGTAATGTTGTAAAATAAACATAGTTAATTATTGTCGAAAATATGGGTGTTACAACTCTCACATATGATCTTCGTTTTCGACGATCTTTATATTTTCGGAATCGTGTTGACGAGGACTGTCGAATTATATAACACAAAATTTTGAGTGCCTAAATTCTTAGTTGTTAGACGTTTTGACTAATTTTCATTATATATTAAAATGTATGAGATTGTATTTTCATTTAAAAATGATCAAACATTATACATTAGGTCATTACGTCGATATTCGTCATGTTTTCGATTGACGATAGTTGACCAATTTTTGACGGTTGTCACATGCTTCCTCCGTTGAAAGAATTTCGTCCCGAAATTCAGCTTGTAGTGTCCGCCACAAGGGCACTGTCGAATAGTTGGGGGTAATCTTGACACATCTGATCTTTGCGTGGTTTTTCTATAGTCGCCTTGTGTATGCAAGTCATATGACATCTAAAGTTAGGTAGACGGTCAGATTAAAGTTTCTACCCTAAGCTCACAGGCAAACAAGAAAGTAGGCGAAATCAGACTTTTGAAGGCGCGATTTGTCAGTTTACATTGGATAGGATTAATTTCCTAAAGTTCGATTTCGAAGTAAAGTGTTAGATATGATTAGAATTTCATCAAGAGTGATGGAAAGTATGTTATTGAAAAAAAAATCTTGAGATTGGATGTGTGGAAAGTATCGTGTACATTGTTAAGTTCTTGAGGCAACTTGAATTGGTAGGCTACCAGGCAAATTCTAATAAGAATTTCAATGGTCCTATAAACTTATGATTTAGCTTTCCTTGCTTGTCGAATCTTATGGCACCTTTCTAAGGAGAGATAATAACTTAGTCTCCAACTCTTGCTTATCATCTCGGTGATCGACACACGTGCCCATAAAGAGTCTTAAACGGTGCGGCTTAAATTGCTAGTGGTGTAATTGTTATGGTAAGAAAACTCAATCAAAGGTAGATGAGCATCCCACGTGTTTCCAAAGTCTACTGGATTTATGTTTTAGTGAGCATTTAAACGTAGTAGTTATAAAACGTCTTATCGTTAAATAAATAGTACAACCTGCATGCAGTTGTTAACAAGAAACGTACCAATTCGCACAAATGGACTCTGGATCACGTCCCTTATGCCAGTCCCAAATGCTCTACTTCGAGCATTTGTTCCTTGATTATTTTTAGCTTCGGGCAATCTCTCTGAAGTGTCCTTGTTTGCCACATTCATACCATCTCATGTTTCTACTAATTCCTTCTCTAGGTTTTGTGGTTTGGCAGTGCTTGTGTTTGTGTCCTTTCATGTTGCAATGGTGGCAGAAGTGTTCCTTGCATTCACCCAGATGGTGATAGTTGCACTGATCACACTTGGGGAGTTTTCCTTTGTACTACTTTCATGAAATAGTTGACACAACCTAAACTTTCCTTATGTCTTTCTTCTTTAACGAGGATTGTCATGAGTTTCCCCAAGAACTACCATTATGTTTCCTTTTGTTTTCCTCAACCCTTGCAGTGTCATCCTTTTTGTTCATGGTTCCTTGATAGACTACTTGTTCTATTAACTGAAAGCCAACCTCTTGGCATCGTCATAGGTGTTGGGTCGGGAAGTGGTAACCATCATTTGAATCTGCGGAGCGAGTCCCCATATGTATCTTTTGATCTTCTGGTATTCTGTAGTTATAAATTTTGGGCATATAGTTGAGAGGTCATTGAAACGGGTGGTGCAAGTTGCTATTTATTCCCCTTCCATAGTTAGATGCTATAGCTCTCGATCTAATTTTTGTATCTCATCCCTAGGACAATATGCTACCACGAGCATTTTGTTTAGTTCCTTCCAGGGAATTGTATGGGATGAGTCAATGCATATGGCCTTGGTATAGTCGTTCCACTAGGAAAGTGTTGTGCCCATAAATGTTCAGGTGGCAAATTTTACCCGAAAGTCATCGGGACAGAGGCTGATTTGGAATAATGATTCTATATTTTCAATCCAGTAGGTTAAACCAACCATTCCTTCATCTTTTGTAGAAGGACCTAGGTTTGCAGTTCATGAAGTCTTCGTAGGCACATGCCCTTTACTACCCTTATTGTTATTATGTATGTTGTTCCCTTCTCCATTGTACTCGAAGATGTTGTTTCTATTGGTTTCGTAAGTGGCCAAAGCGTCTACAATTTTTTTTTGCGCAATCATCTTTTTGATGGTGTCTGAGTTTAATGGTGGTGTCGGTACTGGTGTTAGTTCTAGTGTCGGTGTTGGCATAGGTTTTTTTTTTGCAATTATAAATTTTTTTTAGAAAAGAGTATTCGTTGGTTGCGAAATATTGCTCTTCAATATACGTAAGCAATGTTCTTATCATAAGTTGTAGCATCCTTTGCAATATTTCTGAAATTCCAGTGAAATCTAGGTTGCAAGTCAAATTACAATGTTCAAAGCAACACATTGTTGTTGTAATGATAAACATATGTTTCAAAAGCCAAAAAAAAGTTTAATGGGGGTAGGGGATGAAAAAGTTATATATTCTAGTTTGGATACCTTGATGTTAAAGGTATCAGTGCCCTTCTGAGTATCCCCTTAGTTGATGGTGTAAGATGTGGTGAGTGTGATCGCCCAAGTGGCAGTCTAACTTGATACTTAACATCCAACTAACTAGTGTTCTAGTGGTCTTCTAGATTGTGTTTATATTTTTACTTATTGATATGAGTTAGTAGTCGAGGTAAGCGTCACATGTTACTAGAAGGGGCACAGTGCTCTCCACTGGCCTATTTGTGAGAGAGGTGGGTTGGTGAGTCTGTGATGACACACACACCTCGTATGTAGAGGGTATCCTTTTCTTGGCTCTCCACCGTTGTAGGATATGAGTCATTGAATTCCCAAGTGGTCGGGTCATGCTTAGTGTTGGTGCAGATAACAATGTTTTCACAATATATAAGAGTGGTATCTTCTAAGGGTGAGACCGTGCAGACTATTTCCAGAGTGTATTCATGCGAAGTACACCTCCACTGATGAATCATTATGATCGATGGAAAGGTAGTGTATTGTAGTAGTGGATATGGGCTGCTTGGTTTCTACTGGTTTAATTGAGGTTGTGATTTGCAAGGTCAAGACCTATTTCCTAGAAGGCTCTTCCTCATCAGTTATCGATATGTGAGTGGGTGGCAAAAAAAGTCGATGAGGTAGGGAAATGAGATTTTGAATGTGGAACCACCTGTTCCATAAAAGGGTGTGGAATAACCTGACCCTCGCATGTTGTCAGAGAGGATGATTATGAGTAGTGGTGGTGAAGATGGCCATATGATATTAACAATATCCATTTTGCGCTAGCTGAGTTTGTAGTGTAGAGATTGTATGAAACCGGAAATTGTAACGATCCATAAACACACGTATTTCCTAAGGTACTTATAAATATCTAAGAGGAATATACATATAGTAGCATAACCGAGTAATTAGTGTTCTGCAGTAAACATCATATATCATTGATGTTTATGAATGATTAGGATGTGTAATATTTATATCAAGTATAAGATATTACTTGTATGCGGGTTGCTAAGTGTTTCCTTTATATCTTGAATTGTGATCTTCCTTGATTCTCCTAGAATCTCCAAGTGTTTTAGTCTATCAGTTACCAAATCCAAGTTCAGTTGTGCATCGGTCTAACAATAATTAAACATAGGTGATCAGTCTAAGTTTAGTTGTGGTTCGTCCCATGTATAACAAACTTAGGTAAAGTGTTTGACCTAAAATCTTGAGTTGAATTCTCATCAGGGGTTCGAGTTTATATATATAACTCTATATTTGTAGGTTAACGAATATACCTAATCTAAGAGTATAAGCCCTAGGCTATAGTCGTAATTTCCTAATAAAGTACTAGTTCGCTATAGCCAATAGCTCTGATACCAATCTGTCACACCCTCGGCCGGCGGCGGAAACGCCGAGCTGTGCGACATCATCATGGACCACAGTTATTGAACACACATTGAATAGTATAAAAATATAACTAAATAGTAAATGTATTATCACTGAAAAAGAGATTACAATGATATTCAGAATTACAAAAATCTGAGCCTTAAACAGTAGGCTACTTAATAAAACTGCACCATTGATCTATAGGTAGTTTTGACTTCACGACTCGACTTTCGGGAGTGAAAGTTTCCATTTCTTGTCTCCCTATGAATACATGCGATTTTAAAAACGTCAACATAATGTTGGTGAGTTCACAGGTTTGTAGTGTCTGTATCGAAAGTACTTCTATACCAAAAGTATGTTTGCTAAAATAGTTCTTTCTTGATCGATAATGTGTTTCGTTAAGTATGTACTTTCTTGACCGCAAGTGTGTTTGATACATATGTTCTTTCTTGAGCGAACGTGTGTTTGGTGTGAGTGTACTTTCTTCACCGAAAGTATGTTTTACTGTATATAAGTATTAATTTAACTTATGTAATTGTTTTCTTAAGGCGTGACTATCATGGTTACAATGAGTTCCCATAATCGAGCTGTTGACTAGTTGTTGCCCCTCACGACGCTTCATCGAACGTTGTAATATTTAGAAAGTTATCACCCGTGACTTGACCGTCGATGGTTGTAGCTAGCAACTGCAGGTGGGGGTGTCAGCCCGTATAGATTTATACATAACTCTCCCGCTCGCTTTAGATTTAACGATTATGGGCAGGGGTCTTGGCTAAGTATTAAACTTAGATGATGAATATGTCTGATTCAACCTCTGTTTGCATAGTCTTAATTGTTGTAGTCTTAACTTTAAGATTTTAAGTTATTAGACCAACGTTTCGTTGTGTAATTATATTAATATATATAATTATAGCGTTTAATTATCTTTTAAAAATTAAACGTTGTGAAAACCGTCAATTTTTTGTCAAGTCAAAGTCAACCAAAGTCAACAAGTCAAACTGGTCAACTCATCTAACCCTTGTATATTAGGGTTTCCATTATGTTTCTTATTGAATAACTCGCAATCTTAATACAAAGTATCACTTAGAGTTTTCACGTGTTCAGAAATTCTAAACCCTAATCAGGGCAAGTGATGAAACTACTCGATAAAACATTATTCCTTAACCCTCGGGGGCATATAATAATCATAACGAGACTTAACGAGGTTTACAAACCTTGCGTTACGAAGCCAAACACTTAAAAAGGTCGCAAACGAAGTCTCTCTCAACCTCTTTCACTCAATCTCTCCCAAATCTCTCTGTATGAGAAATCTCTCCAAGTATGTGAAATCTCTCCCAAATCTCTCCAAGTGTGTGAAATCCCTCCCAAATCTCTCTCTGTATGAGAAATCTCTCCAAGTATGTGAAATCTCTCCTAAATCCCTCTCTGTATGAGAAATCTCTCCAAGTATGTGAAATCTCTCCCAAATCTCTCCAAGTATGGGAAATCTCTCCAAGTATGTGAAATCCCTCCCAAATCTCTCCAAGTATGGGAAATCTCTCCAAGAATGTGAAATCTCTCCCAAATCTCTCTCTGTATGAGAAATATCTCCAAGTATGTGAAATCTCTCCAAGTGTGTGAAATCTCTCCCAAATCTCTCTCTGTATGAGAAATCTCTCCAAGTATGTGAAATCTCTCCCAAATCTCTCTCTGTATGAGAAATCTCTCCAAGTATGTGAAATCTCTCCCAAATCTCTCTTTGTATGAGAAATCTCTCCAAGTATGTGAAATCTCTCCCAAATCTCTCTCTGTATGTCAAATCTCTCCAAGTATGTCAAATCTCTCCCAAATCTCTCTCAAAATCTCTCTCAACTTCTTATAATCACTCGGGGCATCCTGACCCTCGAATTAGACGAAAACCGCTCGGAAACGGAAGTCTACGCGAAAAACAGCCTTAAGGAGCCGAACCCTCTCAAGGAGCCGAACCTCCCTTAAGGAACCGAAACCTCCTGAGAACCGAAACCACCTCCTGAACCGAACATACATCAGAACCGAAACCCTCTCAGCCGAAATGGACCGAGGGTTCGGTCTATTTCGGTTCCCTGACCATTCCGAACCGAGACCTGACCTTCGGCTCTCCCCTTCCCACCTTCGGTCCGAGAGAACTCCACTTTCGGTCCGAGACTGCACCTTCGGTCCGAGAGGCGACCCTGCACAGCCGAACGCTACTCTCGGTTCCTCTTCTACTTTCGGTTCTAAGGGCTAGGACCGAACCTCCGGCCCTGAATTTCGGAATTTGGCCCGGTTTTCAATATTTTTAGCGTTTTGAGCCCGTTTTTCGAGATTTTAACACGGGATTTTCACCAAAACTCGTATTTTAACATAATAAACCCTAAATATTGATATTTTAACTATATTTTGGGGAAAATCTTTGCCTAAGAATAAAATCTACTTGGTGAGATATTTAGGTGGAGTGTTGACTTATCCTTTGGACAAGGACACAAGCAACCTCCCCATACTTTCATAGTACAACCCTCAGACACTATTCCTCCATGCTTAGTCAATTAATTGTCCTTTCACACTATTTCACCAGCCCATAATCAGATCAAAGGGCTGGAAAATCTTCACTTCACGTCCCTCAATATTCACTCTTTCTCAAGAAGGATCAAACCCATTTCTCTCTCATTTCCTCTCTCTAAAATTCGAGATTCAAAGGCTGGTCTTGGGTTTTCCCCCCACATTTGGTAAGTATCTTCCTCCTACACTTAGATATTCTACTATCCTTCATCCAAATCATAGATTGCTTACACAAATATCGTCATATTTGTGTTAGATCTTCAAATCTTCAAGCATCTCCCAAGTGTTCTTGAGTTGAACACTTCTTTTCTCCATCATCCATCTACTGAAATCACTCAAGGTGAGTTCATACCCCTACATTTTCATGTTTTCTTCAAGTTTTAGGGGGGGGGGGAATACAAGTTAAAACACCAAGAACACAACTAAACTCAAACAACAGCCTTCATCAGAAAAGTTGAGTCTTATTCACGGACTGTTTTGACTATCTTAAACTTAATATCTTTCAAAACGGTTTAATATGCAAATATTTCAGGTTCATACCTTTAAAATGACTACTTGAACATCTCCATACGATTTTTCTACGATTTATGGTGATTTTTACAAAACTGTCTATCATCTCAGAAACGAATTCGGACCAGTCTGTGAATATGAACATTTTAACACAAGTTAAAGACTTCTAAAAATCATAATAAAAATTATGAATAAACTAGACACATTTTGGGAACTCTCAGAATTTACGGATTTAGTTTTCGACTTCGTTTGATTTTTCTATGATTTTTCTAAAACAGTGATGAAAGGTTAAAAACTAGTTAACAGCTTACAACTTTCATAACACTTTGTAGTATGTTGAGCAAAGTGTATAACCATAAGTTCTAAATATTGAATGTATTTTCTTATTAGTTTATCATCATAAACTGAAATTTAGTCATTCATAATAAGGATTCTTCATTCATTTCGAACACATATAATAAACCACATTAAGCATAGTTTATGGATTTTACTACATGAAAAAGGTTTTACTCTCAAGACAAATGGGTTTTTCATATACTACATGATAAACTATAATAGTAATAGTTTAAGGATTTCATATCACTAATTTATTCATAAAAGGTGATTTTACTTCCTCCACGGAAGAGGTTTAATATCAAACTATGTGTAAACTAGTTAACTTAGGTTGTGAGACAATTCTCTCCCCGTACGTTCGAGTACGGGATTCTAAGTCCTGTAAGTTATAAACAGAGTCTCTTGTAGGTAGAGCGTGATAATTGTGTATAGATCTATATTAGGATTGACACCCCACACCTCGCTGCTAGCTACAGTCGGACCGGCAGGTCTGCGGGTGACAAGAGTCATAGTATCTTAACGACTGAAAAACGTTGTGCAGGTTATTTCTCGTCATAGTATGGTTATAGCGACTCACATAGGTAGTTAACAATCTTTCAAGTTTACATGGAAAATTCTACTTTGAAAAGGGGTTTTACTTCTAAACTAAACGAGTTTATGTCGATTTAAACTTGCATGAATTACTTTAAGTATGGAAAAATACTTGTTTATTCTCGGTCCTGGGATTTAGGACTACATAACTTTTATAAGGAAAATATTGGATTTTCTTTAGAAACATATTTCTATTAAAACTACATTTTCATCTAGAATTGTTAGACTTCAGCTATAACTGCTAAGTGTATATGCTAGAGTTATATAAGAATCTAGTCGCAATCGACTTAGAATTGGTGGGCCCGCCTTATCTCCTGTTCCTTGTTTGGTTGTGGACCTAAGAATCTAGTCGCAATCGACTTAGGGTTCATTATCGCATAACATAGGAGTATTCATTCCACACTTAACTAAGAAAATATTGGATTTTCTGGAAATCATACTCTATCGCTTTTACAAGGAAAACGGTTTCTCTCTCAAACAAAACTCTTATGAACTCACCAACTTAATTGTTGACACTTTTTTCAAAACTACTTGTATTCTCAGGAAATCAGTGAAATAGGAAAACCAACAGCATTTTGAGGACGGGACGATAAATCGTCAAACAGTTCATTTTGTCATCATAATGTAATTGATTTTGAAACATGTAAACTTATTCTATGGTGTAACCTTTTCAATTATATTTATGATGGTTGTATTTACTTTGAGCACTATTATACTCGTTGTTGTGATACTATACATGAAGTCCTCCACCCCCGGACGTTTCCGCCATCCTTGGTTTGGGGGTGTGACAGATTGGTATCAGAGCATTGTTTATAGTGAACTAAGTATATCAAACCACATAAGATATACAAACTATAAATGCATTGGGACTAAGGTCTCTGATTTAACATTTTCAAATAACTAAACTTTTAGAAATAAATAGTTTCTTGTTAAAAGTATACATGCATGCATACATACTAAGGTCAACATCATACTAGAACAAAACAAAAGTTGTGATGGTTGAATGGTGCAAGTAGGCTTGGGGATGTATGGTCAGATCTGGGAATGACATAGCCTGATCAACTATGTCTATCCCAGAAGTGATTAGCATATGCCCGGGAATGGTTGTGTTGTTGCAACAAGTCTAAAAACTTACCAACTCTATCTACAAACAAACATTGAAAAACATAAGTCAAACATTAAAATACTATATGAGTATTTGGTGATACTATAACCAACTTATGTGAAAACTAAAGACCCCTATTAGTAGGTCTATAATGACTAAGTGCATACGCCAAGGTTATACATAATTGAAGATATTATAGACTCAGAATCTATGACTATTGCTCTACTTCCTGTTCCTTGTTTGGTTGTGGACTTAGAGTAGAGTCATTTATTCGAAGGTCTATTCCATCTCAGATTATGTATAACTGGTATGCACTACGTGATTATAGACGTGACTAATAAGGATCACCCCCTATAAGTAATTATAGGATTAGGCGTCTATTAATTATTTCTTCTACCCCTCCTATTCTCGCACGTATAACATAGCAAGATCCTACTTACTAGGCGACCCCTACTTTCCCAACCAGGGAAATAGTGGATGGTTATGAGAAGAATCAGAAGCGGAACCGGAGGTAATCAACCCTCCATGCACAGCCAGGGTTCCTGCGAACCGTTTCGACTACATCGGACTTGTGCCCCGTTGGGCAACCGTGATCGAGGGTTGGAGTCGACAGCAATGACAGCAATCACCATGTGGAGACCAACGAGGTTGCTATGACCTCAACCACGGGGGACCGACTGACAGAGCCCTCCCGGCGAAGACCTGGCAGATCGTGAACATCGGGGATTAAAACAGGGAGACTGCAAACCGAGTTCGGAAACTGCGCGCTACTACAGACCCTACCATCTCACGTACCAGAGACTTGGAAAGAGACTGCTATTTCAGAGACCAACTTTCTTTTTAGGACCTTATCGCCGCTCGGGCAGAGGCAAAAGAGTAACAGGATAGACACACGACATTCAAAGAGAGAATGGTTGCAGCCAAGCGTCGATTGGCAGAGCTGCAAGGTGCATCGACTTTGCCTCAGGAATCGCAAGGGACAGATCGTCGTGAGTAGAGTTCATACTACTCATAAGACCTTGTAGATTAGGTTCATGAGTATGCGTTGGTGCTACTCTATTCTATGTGTAAGCTCAACACTGCGATTTAAGCGGTTATACTAATCGGGGGATCTATTTGCTGTCAAAACTTTTCCTTGCATGGATGTGAGGTAGACCTGCATCGAGGTCAAAATTTTCTCTGAAACCATAATTACTAGAATCATATTAACAAGATGGGCTTAGGACATACCTAACAGACTCGAAGGTCTATTTAGTCTTAATTATATAACTAAGCATATATCAATTGGTCGTAAGAAGGACCTAGCTTGGATCAAATTACAAGGTTTCACTTGGATACAGAACTACTAGAATACATGGGTTTATTATATATATATATATATATATATATATATATATATATATATATATATATATATATATACTTTCATTATGAATTGCTTTCAGAACACCATAAACACCGAAATACGTTACAATTTGAACTAAGATAAACTTAGTTAGAAAACTCGCGACGTATAGCCATTCTAAGGACTCATTATCGTCTCACCTTTAAACATTTTGGTTGAAAGGTGCCTTCTTCGTAGACCCATAGGGTGCGATCATACCAGCACTAATGCACCGGATCCCATCAGAACTCCTCAGCTAAGTGTGTTGGGCAAGGTCAGTAACTAGGGTGAGTAAATTTAACATTCGTACAAAACCTACTTCTACCCATTTCCGTAACTCCATCTCAGGAGTGTTTAGCAGAAACACTAAGAATAGTACAGCAATGTGCAAAATTTATATATATGAATATAAATCGTAAGAATGCACTTGAGATAATCACCCCCACTCGCGAAGTCGTTTTTCATCATGAAACAGAACTATGTCTTCACCAAGAGGCAACCAACCAAGTAGCAAGGCGCCAACCCTGCAGATAGACTCTGCTACTTTTCAAGCTGCAGTCACGGCAGCCGTGACAGCCGTCGTGGCGCAACTCAATGCTAACAACGCCAGCAGGGGTGAAGGTGGTGTTGGCAATTATAACCGCAGTAATAATCAAGAATGCCAACGGGTGTCTGCCAACGAAGACGCCTCAGACCACAAACCCAAGAGCAAGAAACGAAAGTTTTGGGACAAAAAGAAGCGCAACTTATCTTAAAGATTCGCTAAAAGACGACAACCCATGGCCACCCCTGCCATTACAACAACAGTCACGACACATGCCTCGACACTAGCCACAAGGTCTGTCACCCAAGCACCGGCCAAACCATATAAGGGATCACTCCCAAAGTGTAACAAGTGTGGCTTCCATCACAATGGGGTTTGCCGGGTGATGCACTGTAAAAACTGCAACGAGAACGGACATACTGCCCGCTTCTGCAGAAACCAGACCCATCACCTCGCTTCAACCACCAACACCAGGGTAGGCCCAGGATGCTACCTATGCGGTGAAATGGGACACTTCAAGAGAGAATGTCCAACTGAGAAGAATGACGGGGGAGCAGGAGGAGTGTGATGAACAAACCAGCAGGAGCAACAAGGAAACCTTATTAGGACTTTTGTAATGTTTCCAACAAACAAAAACGTTTAAGTACCATATGTTTGTAATGAATTTGGTATGCTTGCTAAAATTACCGTCTTTCAAAAACTAGTTAAAATACTCTCTCGTTCAAATCAAATCAAAGACACTCATATATGACCTTAGGATCATTACCTGTAAGCGGTGATGACTTTGTGCATACATCGGGGTTAATTATAATCAAAATACTAAAGACTTAAAGCGAATAATTCCGTCCTGACCCTGTTCCATGTCTAGTAGTGGGGTTAGGGTAGAGCCACTCACTCGACGATTTCACCAATACCAAATTTCAAGCGACTTGCATATACCACTCGATCATAGAGTGACCGTTCAGGGATCATGATATAAAGTATCATTACTAGCTATCTGAACACACTCACCATCAGTACTAGTAACATCAATACGAAGCAATTGCAGTAACAATAACATCGATCAAAACGGAACACACTGAAAAGAAACACAAGATACTCTATCACTCCAACGAACATTTCGTACGAATACAGCTTAACACATGTTTTACCTAAAAAGATACTGTTGTCATCATTCGATTTCGATTGGTATAGTCCTCACCTTCCCGATTAAACGGCTACGAAAGGACCCTTCACCTAGCCCACTGAATATCGGAACCTTCGTCTCTCATAAACACAAATCCGACACGGACCTCCGGGTCATCTCTCGCTGTGAAACCCCAAAACACTCACCATAAGAGTATTATACCTTCCGAAACCTTACCACAAGTATTTCCAGAAGACCCTTCGGGAATGTCACGCATGCAGTAGATAAGGTTCAAGCACAGAAGCTTGGGACGAATACGGTTAGTCTACCACTACTAAGTGTATACGCGAGGATAATGTATAATTAAGATTCCACAGACATTGGATGTGTGTTTCCGCTCTATTTCCTGTTCCTTGTCTGGTTGTGGACTTGGGGCAGAGCCACCCATCCAACTGTCTTGCCAACCTTAAGTACATACGACCTATATGCGCAAGTTGATAATAGATGGACCAGGTACGAGTCCTACCACGAACTTCGGGACAAGGCTACCCAGGAGGGAGAGTGAACGTCCTATCATCCTAATAAGTTTAGTCGTGTAAACCGAATCCATATGTTCCCTACCAATCTAATCAAACGAAAAACACTAAAGCAGGCCCTATGAAACGCTCCGAGGAGAAGTTATCACTTATGACTTAGTACAAGTTCGAGAAAGGCTGAAAGCATCTCGAGAACACTGCAAAACCCGAATAAGTCTTATCGTCTATATAAAAACGCAGGGTTTTTACTAGTGAATCTATGATGGCTAGTGTAAACATTATGGTCATATATCATTAAGATTCTATGGACTTAGAATGTGTGATTCCGCCTCATTTCCTATTCCTTGTTTGGTTGTGGGCTTAAGGCGGGGTCACTCATCCAAATGCCCTTGCAATCTTAATGATATACGACTAGTTTACACCAAGCGATTATAAAAGAACTGGTAGGACTTATAATGCAAATTTCGTCACAATTTGTTGAAACATTCGTAATGCTAGAACTCGCTAACAACATTATAAAATATTCATAGTAGTAATACCAAGTATAAAACGGAGAGCATAAAGGCACACGTAGAATACACTATCATCCCAAAACAATAACTCCTTTTAAATCGACTCAGCTCAAGTTACAATAAGAAATTCCAAGGTCGTCATGTGACACCAGGCGGATTGTTCCCCACCATAATCAATTTCTCGTACTACGAAAAACTCCCACATCTTTCCCTAACTCTCGAAGTCCCAGTCGAAACACAAATTTTCGGGACGAAGTTCTTTCTAACGGGGGGATGATGTGACAACCATCAATTTTTGGTCAAGTCAAAGTTAACCAAAGTCAACAAGTCAAACTGGTCAACTCATCTAACCCTTGTATATTAGGGTTTCCATTATGTTTCTTATTGCATAACTCGCAATCTTAATACAAAGTATCACTTAGAGTTTTCACGTGTTCGGAAATTCTAAACCCTAATCAGGGCAAGTGATGAAACTACTCGATAAAACATTATTCCTTAACCCTCGGGGGCATATAACAATCATAACGAGACTTAACGAGGTTTACAAACCTTGCGTTACGAAGCCAAACACTTAAAAAGGTCGCAAACGAAGTCTCTCTCAACCTCTTTGACTCCATCTCTCCCAAATCTCTCTCTGTATGAGAAATCTCTCCAAGTATGTCAAATCTCTCCCAAATCTCTCCAAGTGTGTGAAATCTCTCCCAAATCTCTCTTTGTATGAGAAATCTCTCCAAGTATGTGAAATCTCTCCTAAATCTGAGAAATCTCTCCAAGTATATGAAATCTCTCCCAAATCTCTCCAAGTATGTGAAATCCCTCCCAAATCTCTCCAAGTATGGGAAATCTCTCTAAGAATGTGAAATCTCTCCCAAATCTCTCTCTATATGAGAAATCTCTCCAAGTATGTGAAATCTCTCCCAAATCTCTCCAAGTGTGTGAAATCTCTCCCAAATCTCTCTATGTATGAGAAATCTCTCCAAGTATGTGAAATCTCTCCCAAATCTCTCTTTGTATGAGAAATCTCTCCAAGTATGTGGAATCTCTCCCAAATCTCTCTCTGTATGTCAAATCTCTCCAAGTATGTCAAATCTCTCCCAAATCTCTCTCAAAATCTCTCTCAACTTCTTATAATCACTCGGGGCATCCCGACCCTCGAATTAGACGAAAACCGCTCGGAAACGGAAGTCTACGCGAAAAACAGCCTTAAGGAGCCGAACCTCGCTTAAGGAACCGAAACCTCCTGAGAACCGAAACCACCTCCTGAACCGAACATGCATCAGAACCAAAACCCTCTCAGCCGAAATGGACAGAGGGTTCGGTCTATTTCGGTTCCCTGACCATTCCGATCCGAGACCTGACCTTCGGCTCTCCCCTTCCCACCTTCGGCCCGAGAGAACTCCACTTTCGGTCCGAGAGGCGACCCTGCACAGCCGAACCCTATTCTCGCTTCCTCTTCTACTTTCGGTTCTAAGGGCTAGGACCGAACCTCCGGCCCTGAATTTCGGAATTTGGCCCGGTTTTCAATATTTTTAGCGTTTTGAGCCCGTTTTTCGAGATTTTAACATGGGATTTTCACCCAAACTCGTATTTTAACATAATAAACCCTAACTATTGATATTTTAACTATATTTTGGGGAAAATCTTTGCCTAAGAATAAAATCTACTTGGTGAGATATTTAGGTGGAGTGTTGACTTATCCTTTGGACAAGGACACAAGCAACCTCCCCATACTTTCATAGTACAACCCTCAGACACTATTCCTCCATGCTTAGTCAATTAATTGTCCTTTCACACTATTTCACCAGCCCATAATCAGATCAAAGGGCTGGAAAATTTTCACTTCACTTCCCTCAATATTCACTCTTTCTCAAGAAGGATCAAACCCATTTCTCTCTCATTTCCTCTCTCTAAAATTCGAGATTCAAAGGCTGGTCTTGGGTTTTTCCCCCACATTTGGTAAGTATCTTCCTCCTACACTTAGATATTCTACTATCCTTCATCCAAATCATAGATTGCTTACACAAATATCGTCATATTTGTGTTAGATCTTCAAATCTTCAAGCATCTCCAAAGTGTTCTTGAGTTGAACACTTCTTTTCTCCATCATCCATCTACTGAAATCACTCAAGGTGAGTTCATACCCCTACATTTTCATGTTTTCTTCAAGTTTTAGCGGGGGGGGGGGGGGGGAATACAAGTTAAAACACCAAGAACACAACTAAACTCAAACAACAGCCTTCATCAGAAAAGTTGAGTCTTATTCACGGACTGTTTTGACTATCTTAAACTTAATATCTTTCAAAACGGTTTAATATGCAAATATTTCAGGTTCATACCTTTAAAATGACTACTTGCACATCTCCATACTATCTTTATTCGATTTATGGTGATTTTTACAAAACTGTCTATCATCTCAGAAACGAATTCGGACCAGTCTGTGAATATGAACATTTTAACACAAGTTAAAGACTTCTAAAAATCATAATAAAAATTATGAATAAAATAGACACATTTTGGGAACTCTCAGAATTTACGGATTTAGTTTTCGACTTTGTTTGATTTTTCTATGATTTTTCTAAAACAGTGCTGAAAGGTTAAAAACTAGTTAACAGCTTACAACTTTCATAACACTTTGTAGTATGTTGAGCAAAGTGTATAACCATAAGTTCTAAATATTGAATGTATTTTCTTGTTAGTTTATCATCATAAACTGAAATTTAGTCATTCATAATAAGGATTTTTCATTCATTTCGAACACATATAATAAACCACATTAAGCATAGTTTATGGATTTTACTACATGAAAAAGGTTTTACTCTCAAGACAAATGGGTTTTTCATATACTACATGATAAACTATAATAGTAATAGATTAAGGATTTCATATCACTAATTTATTCATAAAAGGTGATTTTATTTCCTCCACGGAAGAGGTTTAATATCAAACTATGTGTAAACTAGTTAACTTAGGTTGTGAGGCAATTCTCTCCCCGTACGTTCGAGTACGGGATTTTAATTCCTGTAAGTTATAACCAGAGTCTCTTGTAGTGTAACACCCATAAAAATTGAGCTAAAATAAAACATTTTAATTCATTCAAAAACCATTAAGTTTATACATCTCGTTTTCAAAATAGTTTAAACATCAGAGTATCCCCCAGAACCATATCACATAAATCATAAGACATGAGGAGCGGTACGATCACGCCTTCGCCTTGCCACGATCTCCTGAAGTACCTGAAACAATACACTGAAACTGTAAGCCCGAAAGCTTAGTGAGTTACCCCCGAAATACCAACCACACATAACATACTCATAACATATCACAAATAGAACAGCCATGCACATCGGGTCTACTGTGTGACTGGTCCGCCCGCACCGGGCCTTCAGTCCACCTGGTCCACCCTCCGAGTCCAGCCATGCGTATCGAGTCTACAGTGTGATTGGTCCGCCCGCACCGGGCCTTCAATCCACCTGGTCCACTCTCTGAGTCTACAGTATGACTGGTCCGCCCGCACCGGGCCTTCAGTCGGCCTGGTCCACTCTCCGAGCCTCGGCACGTCTGGTCCGCCCTCTTGGGGCCTTCAGCCTATCCGGACTGCTCGCTGGGCCTTCGGAATATCCGGTCCCCCCTGGGTATGTTGGCCTACATCACAAAGCAGGATCCACCTCAACCCAACCCCCGTCAAACAATCATGTGCACATAAAACAATCAATCACATAACAAATCCTTAACCAGACTATCAGTCTAACAGTTCACATAGCATATCAACATCCTAACCAGGATTCCTGCCCTAACCGGTCACTAGCATAGCATTACCCTATATATCGGGTACCGACCTTAACCAGGTCACTAACATAACACCATCCTAATTACCAGGATACAGATCTAGCAAAGCAATAACATAACCAACAATACCCGGATTCCCATCCGATAAAGGGCCGACTTTGGTGCCGTAGACCCTGTCGATATAGTGAGGATAACTCACCTGTAATTGCCGACTGAAGAGATACGACCAAGCTGCTCTGACCACCGACACGAACTTCACCACAGCACACTACCAAGGAACCAATACCAAAATTACCAAAATACCCTTGGAAGTCAAACTGGTCAACTCTTGGTCAAAGTCAAAGTCCTCAGTCAAATTCAACCTTCCTGGTCGACTCTACTCGCCGAGTCGACTCGTCGACTCGTCGAGTTCCTATACTCAGAAACTCCCATAACACGACTCAACTCGCCGAGTCGCCCCAAGACTCGTCGAGTCCAACGATCTCCGAGTCCCATCCTGCTCAACTTATAGAGTTGTCCCTCGACTCACCGATTCGAGGCTTAACTAGAAAAGGTTAGGGTTTCGCGACCAGACTCGTCGAGTCCAGAACAGACTCGCCGAGTCCAAGGTAATCTTCAATAGACTCGCCGAGTTGTTCTTCAACTTGTCGAGTCCAAGGCAATCTTCATCAGACTCGCCGAGTTGTTCTTCAACTCGTCGAGTCCATGCACATGTTCATACTGTTGGATAAGGTGTCTAAGTCCATAACTTATTTGGTATATACTTGACCCGACCCGGCATGGTCCATTTGGGTTGCACTCCACCCGAACTATTTATATGGATAACATTATGAGAAGAGTATATTTGCGGCTTATTAATATATTATAAGTTATAATATATTAATATGAAATTGTATTATTTAATTAGTATTGGTCTTAAATTAATTATGAATTAATTTAGTGATCAAATGGTGACTAATTAAACATGGGCTATTATATTTATATAGTGTGGGCTAACACTCATTATGGTAATGGGCTAAGCTTATATGGGAGTCCATGGATGATCCATGGAGCTCTTAACCCATGGATCCTTGGAAAGGAAAAGACATGGGTTATTAGGGTTTACCCTAATCATATGCACTATATAAACAAGCTTGTGATGCATGAAATGACACCCTAGTGTGTGTGAAGAAAGGTAGCCGATTTCTAGAGCATAGATATACTCTCTCATAAGTTTTCCAAGTTTGTGGTGATTTGTGATTTCCATTTGAGGCATTCACATTACTGGTGCTTGGCTCTCAAACTCCTAAGGAATCAATTCACAAACAAAGGTATGTAATTCATCTAGTTCTTTTATGTTTAAAAGTTCCCCATGCCATGCTAGATAAGTTATAAACCTTGGAAAACAAATTTTGCATGTATTTTAGACAAACATAGATCCAAGGTTTATTAGGGTTGCATGTACACTTAGGAAGTGTTGGAATGCTGAAAACCCAACAGTGGTATCAGAGCCTAGGCTTGTTTGTTGATACTTGATGCAAAATTGTGTTAAAAATCGAAATTGTTTGCTGTCTGAACAGTGGACTCGCCGAGTCCATGGGGGGACTCGACGAGTCCAAGTGAAAATTCATCATACTCGTCGAGTAGGTTCGTGCACTCGACAAGTAGAATGAACTGACAGCAGATTTTCGACATTTGTTGCTGGAAATGGACTAGAAACATTACCCTAAACTGTTTTGGTGTTTTAAAACCTGTTTTAGATGGTGTATTGTTTATGCTAATCCATTTACAATGGCTTATATCAAAATTCCATGATTTTATGTGCTCATATAATTCTTGAAATCTTGATGATCATGTTCATGTTCTTATGAGTTTAGAAAAATGATAGGAATTATTTGCTGAATTGTTTATCATTAATTCTTGATCATTTATGTGTTTTAATGGAGTCCAAAATTTGTCCTCAAGTTATGGATATCCAAAGGTCACTTTCTTTTAAACACACATTTAAACACATAAGTTACATAAAAATGAAGAGTCTTCATTTTTATGAACCATTAACTCATAAGTTATGAAATGAAAAGTTTTGAAAAGTTTCAAAACTTGCCCTCAAGTTTTGGAATTTGTAAAGTTACACACACTTTAATATACTTTAATTCCAACCCTTAGAGTTTTAAAAGTTAAAATTCAACCCTTATACTATTTATAACATTAATGGTTAATTATTATATATATGTATAAGATCAAGTCGTTTTACCGTTAGTAGGCCTCATTCACGAAGCCGATCTATAAGGGGGGTATAAGGTTGTTGCCTATAAAATGGCAACTTAATGGGTGTCCATTCTCACCCATCGCTTCCTTGATCGGTGGAGGGTCGTTAGCCGAACGGGTAGGACAATGACTTTAAATTCTCATTAAAATTATAATGAATATTATAAAGTAACTAAACCTTTTATAAATTCTCAATCTTAGTTACTTTAGGAAAATGTGAATATGGTGCTAACCCATGAAATTCACACTTTGTACCTTTCCAAGTCGTTGGTGGAGCGAGTGTGGTTAACCGACACACTAACTTAGACTAGTAAGGATCACGAAGGGTGACTTAATGTTTATCATAGATCGGTGGAGCGTGTGTGGTTAACCGGCACATCGATTAGGTAATAATATTAAGGGTACCAAGTGAGTTTGCATGGTTATTCACACCTTGTTTTGTGATCCTCGGCATCCCAGTCACAAAACCTGAAGGGCACAATCGAGATTGAAACATGCCATTGAAAGTTCAATGAATCTCAAAAGATCTAGGAGTTTCAAATCCAATTAAAACTTAATAATTTATTTCGTTTTTCATGGTGGAAATTGGTGAATCGTCATTCACCTACCTTCAAATATTTTATAGCTTGGATTACGACATCCCTCTTCCAAGTTATAAAATATTGTGTTGGGTCCTAGCCTTAATATTTCATATTGGGTGTTATATTAAGGACTTAAAATCAACTAACTTGAATATCTCCCATTGTAGATGTCTGGTTTAGACAACTGTGATCTTCCCAAATCTCATGGAAATCATACTTCTCTACCTCAACCTCCTCCATTTATTCTCCCTGACCCACAAGCTCGAAGACTTGAAAAATTCAAGGTTACTCAAGCCCTACTAGCAATGAAACATAAAGATGGAAGACCTGTGTGCACTCATGTCTTAGGAATGAAGTCACACTTTGACAGGTTGAGAATGTTGGGTGTCGTTGTCCCAAGGAAGTTGGCTATTGACTGGGTTCTTCAGTCACTTCCAGAGTCATATAGTGAGTTCATTCAGAACTACTATGTGATAAATCACGACATGACCCTAATTGATCTATCTTATTTGCTTGTTGCTGCTGAGTCAGAAATGATGTGGCGCAATGGTCAAGCAAATATGGGTGGAAGGTCTATTTCTCAAAATTCCATGGACATGGACAATGGTAACATTGGAAGTCCAGAAAAGCCTTTTCTTCCCAATGGAAAGGGATCGGCCTTGGTCAACCCGGTTGACCAAAAGGTAAAGGGAAAGGCTAAGTCTGTGATAATCTCATGTACCATTTTGGTGTTTGGCAGGATCAAGCAAAGGGAAGGACACTTAAAGAAAGAGTATGCTGAATCTGATCGCGAAGATGGATTTCAATCGCATGGTTCGAAGATCGGATTCTTGAGCTGCTACATAAGAGTTATGATAGATTGCTAGAAGATATGTAATAGCATAGTTTTCATTTAAAGTTGCATTGTAAGGAAAAAGTTTTTCCGCATTTATAAATAAATAAAATTTTGTTTTATTTTATTATATCTCCTTGCAATGGCATTTTATGAAAAATTGATGTTTGTATGGTTCTAGCAATAATGGAAATGTGCATTTGATTCTTTCATTAGTGGTAGTGTCTAAATTTATCAAATAAGGAAAGATTCTCATCACCCAAGGTTTCAATTGGACTGAAACTTGGAATCATGCAGGTTGTATTGCACGATGAATGAGAATTTTCATTTTTGGAAAGTTAAGACTAATTCCCTGACCACATGTATATGTGAGACAGGTGAAAGACTAAAGGATCGGGTAGACTGGGTGTGTGCAGGTCAAAGTCCACCACAAAGATCGATAAGACTATTCGTCATGATTTACTAAAGTTTAGTAAACATGGTTGTACCTACAAGTTGAAGTATAATTCTGAAACATTGGAAAAGTTTCAATGTATGGCAGGACGAATGGGAAGAATCAAATTGGGCAGAAAGATAAAAGTTTCTCAAATCTGAAAAGATGAGAGAGTACTTTAGTATCTTGTTTTATGATCATCTTAATGATTAATAAACCATGTCACAATTCATCCTCTAAGGACATCTTAGTGAATTTTATAGCTAAGAAGAGGATTCATGAATTGTTGGAATGGTTAAAATCAAGAAGATGAATCATACTTCGTTCCAAAAACAAGTCTTAGAGTCATACTCCAAGATTGTAACTTGAGTGACACATCTTAAAGAAGGTTTATAACACTTGTCAAATGTAAGAGTAAAATGTTTTCTACTCTTGTACATTTGAAATTGGTAAGCTGTGATGTTTTGGATAAAACAAAGACCAACTGACATCAATTGTGTGAAGTGTTTATCTTGATAAGAATCCGTACAGACTCTTGAATGTTTGTTTGGTTGTCAAGGAATGATTCTTGACAAAGAGAAACTTGCATGTCAAGAGGACAGTGGGAGTCTTAAAGGTCTTCAGAGTTTCAAGATCTAATCAAGGATAAAACCTATAGTTTATCGCTAGCACACGACTTGAGGTTTGTAACCTATCGTGTTGACATAATTCTTGTTTCTGTGCCTATTCCGGTAAAGTTGACTATGTATGTGAGTTCTGTGAGTTCAAAATTGTGTACATAACAACTTGGAAGCAATGGTGGGCCCTTGGGCTACCAAGAGGCAAGAAATCAAGATTGAACAAGTTCAATCCATATGATTTTGAGTTTGTCACTAACCTTGTCTTGTGATTAAGGTTTTGACAAATTCATATGGATAGGAACACATACATCATAAAATCTAAGTGTCATAAGGTTTTTTCCGATTCATGAAAATGATGGTGAGGAAACGCTTTCACTAAGTAGATTTTAAGTAGATAGCAATTGTGTTGTTTGCATTCTCAAAGTCGTTAGTGGAGCTTGTGTGGTTAACCGGCACACTAACATGGACTTGTGAGAAATGGCAAACAGGTCTAAACATTATGATTACGGCATCCCTCTTCATAATTGTTTAGACACACATGTGAGATATCTAAAGAAAGATGTATGAGTCTGAGAAGCTTAGATAAAGTTTTTTCGAAGCATCTCGTATCAGAAGTCTGAACTTTGGTGATGAAAGTCAATAAAGTATTGATTTCTAGAAGTCGATTTCTGAGTACATGTCAAAGCTAGTGGGAGCATAATTGTTGTGCTAAATAATTATTATGCTAGTGGGAGCATAATCAATTATGATGAGTATTTTTAATTATAGAAAACAAGAATTTCACTTGGAAAAGGTTGTTTTGCTATAATTAAGGGAGAGAAGATTATACTTCATTTCAATCCTAAAAGTTTAGATTGAGATTTCAATCATCTTTAGTCAAGGATATATATACGAATTTTATGTTGGAATGGTTCAACATAAGGAAATTCTATATATATTGCGTTCTCAAATTCGATTATGATTACGACATCCCTCTTCATAGTCGATTTTTGAAAACATGGCAAATAAAAAATATTGTAGCAAAAGACTGATCTAGTATCAGGTCTTTATGTGAGACATCGTGAATCGTGTCCCATATGCTTCGGGTATAGGATCGGTCACATGTGCTATAATATTCATCCTTTCTAAATTTTCCAAATGCTCAGAGCATTAAGAAGGGAAAAGTCTAGAATTGGATAAGACTAAAATGATTAAGCAATTGTCGAGGACAATCTAAGGTTCACCAAAGATTGGTTGCTCAGGGACAGTTGGAAGTATAGTGTTAAATTTTGGAAGGACCATATGGATATATTCTGAAAAGAGGTAGCTCTTGTTCAGATATGATAATCAAAATGGGAATATGGAAATTTTCCATATTGGGAGTTGGATATTAAGAATCTATGAGAAAGTTAGAAACTTTTATGCAAGAAGGATGTTCAAAGCAATGTACTTTGAATATGAGACTTCGTTTCCATAGAAGTGATCTCCTTTGGAATACTCTGTAATGACTGTTGACAAGTTTTGTGACTTTTGTGCATAGTTATTGCAAGAGGATCAATGCATATAAGTTTGGAATCTAACAGATTACAGTAAATGACAAGAATTTGGTATTCTTTCATTTACGGTAAGGATTTGGGACTGTGAAATGAGCATCATTGGAATCATGTTCAATCGATCTACTTCACAAAGTAAAGATCATAGACAAACATAGTGTGCATACTTGGTGTATGGCATGACTATTGTTTAGAAAACATAGTGTACATGCTTGGAGCATGGGGCAACTATTGTTTTAATTCAAGTGTTAAGTTGATAAATCGAAACAGAATAATGTGGAATCAATATGGTGATGAATAAAAGGTGTTTTATTTATATTCATAAGAGCTGAGACCATATTGGATTCAATTATTCTTGTGTTTCACTTTGCATGTTTTGACTTCCATAATAACTAGGTTATTCTTTCCGAATGATTAAGTTATTCAAACCATCCACAGTCGGTCATATGTTGGAAGTAGATATGAATCAAGACTGCCATGAGTTGGTTGTAGAGGCCTAAGATGTTGGACATGGCTACAACACTCATGAGTGCTCATAAGTTATGAGTATTGGATTCAACCCACGCTCACTTGCATCACTTCATGGAATTCATCTCGAGTGATCGTGAGACGGTAATATCATATAAGTCTTCAAACCTAGAGATATGAGTTGTTACCTATGAGTTGGTTGTGCATTGATTGCACGTAAACGCATCAGTAACTTGATGTTATAAAACGTGCATTTGTGTATAATTCAACAAGTAGTAGAAACAAGTATATGAGTCGAAGTTTATCTGTTCCTTCTAGTCCTTGGAGGATTAGAAGCGATATCTGGGCCCCTCGATGATTTTGTTTTGACCTATGTACCGGGCCCGGTCAGAACTAAATTGATGTGTTCGATTAAGTTCTTTCTCAAAAAAAATCGGAAATCGGGAAACAAACTGCTGGACAATAAGTAAGACATTGTTCCATGTATTTGTCCGGCTGATATCATGAGAGCAGAGGATTATATGATCACTTATCTAAAACGGCGCTTCATAGTTCAACAGAGTTTTCGAGAGCTACGATTTGTTGGGTTATGAGCATTCTAACACTCCTAAGTGTACATGCAACCCTAAATACCTTGGATCTATGTTTTCTCTATTATACATACAATTATGAACATCCAAGGTATTATCCTAATCTAGCATACAAAATAATAAATATAACAAGATAGAATACATACCTCTTTGATGTAGAATGTCTTCATGAAGCTTGAGTGCCTAGTGCCCCAAGTGTGACACCTCAAATGGTTCACACAACACCAAATACACTTGGAATAACTTGAGAGAAACTTGAACACTCCTTGAAATCGTCTAGCCCTCACACTCACACCTTAGTGTATGATTTCTTGAGCCATGAGATTCTTTTATATGGTGGCTATCAGGGTTACACCATGTAACTCATAACTTTACCCATTCCTTATGCTCCATGGATTTTAACCTCCATGGAGTATCCATGAGTCACCCCATGGACTTAGTCCAACATAAGGAATCTTGGATCATAAGCCCACATATATAAGAATGAATGATTTACACAATCAACCCATATATTTAATTAGTCTCCTTTTGATCACTTAATTAATTCCAAATTAATTCTTGATCAATACTAATTAAATAACCTTATTAATATATTAGAACTTATAATATATTAACCAACCTTAAGTGTTATTTCTCTCATTATAGTCTATCCAAATGCATGATGCCATGCAACCCAAATGGACCATGCCGGGTCGGGTCAAGTCTTACCAATTATAGTTATGGACTTAGACATTAATCCAACAGTCTCCCACTTGGATAAGTCTAAAACTATTATTGCGAATGACTTCAGGAACCGATCAGCAATCGTAGCTCTCAAAAGCTTCTGTCGAACTCTGACCTTGTCGATGAACTCTGACCTTTGTCAATGACTTGTCCATTAGATAAGGGATCATATATTCCTCCATTCTAGATATCATATGGACTGAGACATGGATTATCAATCATTCTCTCTGTCCATTTGTTGTTTCCCGATTTCCGATTCATGATGACTGACTGATTGAACAAATCAAATCAGTCCTGGCTTGGCCAAGCACTCACATGTATCATCTTTAAATCATCGAGGGGCCCACAGATATCGCTTTTATCCTGAAGGTAAAAGGAATGGATAAACTTCGACTCATATGGCTTGTTCTACTACTTGTTGAATCATACACAAAGGCACGTTTTATAACATCGAGTTACCAATGCGTTTTCGTGCAATCAATGTATAACCAACTCATAGTAACAACTCATATCTCTAGGTTTGAAGAATATAAGATATTATCGTCTCATGATCACTCGTGATAAAATCCATGAAGTGATTCAAATGAGCGCGGGTTGAATCCAATACTCAGAACTTATGAGCACTCATGAGTGTTGTAGCACCACTTTTGTCCACCAACTTGGACCTCTACAAACCAACCCATGACTGTCTTGATTCATATCTACTTCCAACATATGACCGACTGTGGATGGTTTGAATAACTTAATCATTCAGGAAGAGCGACTTAGTTATTCTGGAAGTCAAAACATGCAAAGTGAAACACAAGAATAAATGAATCAAATATGGTATCAAACCCTATGAATATAAATAAACACTTTTATTTATCACCATACTGATTACTCATTATTCATTGTTTCGGTTTTATCAACTTTATACTTGAATTTAAAACAATAGTTGTCCCATGCTCCAAACATGTACACTATGTTTTCTAAACACTAGTCATGCCATACACCAAGTATGCATACTATGTTTGTCTATGATCTTTACTTTGTAAAATAGATCAATTGAACATCACTCCAATGATCCTCTTTTCACAGTCCCAAATCCTTACTGCAAATGCAAGAATTCCAAATTCATGCCATTTACTGAAATTTGTTAGATTCTAAACTTATATGCATTGATCCTCTTAATGATTATGCACAAAGTCAGAAAGACTTGACAACAATCATTACAGAGCATTCCAAAGGAGATCAGCTCCTTGGAAACATCCTTCGTTCATTAAGTTTCCTAATCTTACACAGATTGAATAATTTCTAACTTTGAAACATTTCCATATTCCATTTTAACTATCACTTCTGAACAAGAGTTGCCTCCTTACATATTATGTCAATATGGTCCTTCCAGAATTAACATTATACTTCCAACTATCCTTCTTTCATTAAGTTTCCTAATCTTACACAGATTGAATAATTTCTAACTTTGAAACATTTCCATATTCCATTTTGACTATCACTTCTGAACAAGAGTTGCCTCCTTACAGATTATGTCAATATGGTCCTTCTAGAATTAACATTATACTTCCAACTATCCTTGAGCAACCAATCTTTGGTAAACCTTAGATTGTCCTCGACAATTGCTTAATCATTTTAGTCATATCCAATTCTAGACCTTTTCCCTTCATAATGCCCCAGGCATTTGGAAAATTTTAGAAGGGATGAATATAGCACATGTAATCGATCCTATATCCGAAGCATATGGGACACGATTCATGATGTCTCACATAAAGACTAAACCAGTCTTTTGCTATAATATCTCCATTTCAATTTGCCAAGTTCTCAAAATTCAGATTATGAAAAGGGATGTCGTAATCATAATCGAATTTTAGAACGCAAATAATGGACCCATATATAGAATTTCCTTATGTTGAGTCATTCCAACATGAAATTCATATATATATCCTTAATTAAATATGATTAAAATCTCAATCTAAGCTTTTAGAATTTAAATGAAGTATAATTTCCTTTCCCTTAATTATAGCAAAACAACTTTTTCAACCCCTGCAACCTCACGAATTGAAACTTTTGTTTTCTATAATTAACATTGCTAACTTGCAACCTTTGTCATAATTATCATGCTCCCACTAACATGATGATTATTAGCATAACACTTATGCTCCCACTAGCTTTGACATGTACTCAGAAATCAGCTGACTTTCTTACCAAAGTTCAGATTTCTGATACTAGATTGTTTTGATAAAACTTTATCAAAATCATACACCTCTCTTAGATAGCTCACATGTGTGTCTAAACAATTTTAGAACTATGAAAAGGGATGCCGTAATCATAGTCTCAATTGTTTAGACCTTTGCCACTTCTCACAAGTCCATGTTAGTGTGCCGGTAAACCACACACGCTCCACTAACGACTTTGAGAATGCAAATATCACAATTGCTATCTAGCTAAAATCTACTTAGTGAAAGTGTTTCCTCACCATCATTTTCATGAATCAGAGAGAAACCTTATGACACTTAGATTTAATAGTGTATGTGTTCTTATCCATGTGAATTTGTCAAAACCATAATCACAAGAGAAGGTTAGTGACAAATCCAAACTCATATTGATTAAACTTGTGCAATCTTAAATTCTTGCCATTTGGCAGCTCAGGTGCCTGCCATTGCTTCCAAGTAGTTGTGCAACCAATTGAGAACTCTCAGAACTCCTATGCAAAGCCAACTTGAATAGGCACAAAAATTTCAACACGATAGGTTATAAACCTCAAGTCGTGTGCTAGTGAAGGACTTTAGGTTTTATTCTTGATTAAGTCTTGAAACTTTCAAGAGCTTTAAGACTCCCACTGTCCTCTTGACATATAAGACTCCCTTGGTCAAATATTCAAGAGATAGTGCGGATTCTTTATCAAGACTAACACTTTACACAATTGGCCTAAGTTGGTCTCTGTTTTATCCAAAACATCACAACTTACCAATTTCAAATGTACAAGAGTAGATAACCTTTTACTCTTACATTTGACTAGTGTTAACAAACCCTCTTTAAGATATGTCACTCAAGTTACAATCTTGGAGTATGACTCTAAGAATTGTTTTGGAACGAAGTATGACTCATCTTTTTGATTTAACCATTTCAATAATTCATGACTCCTCTTCTTAGTCATAAGAATGCACTAAGATGACTTTAGAGGACCAATTGTGATATGGTATCTTAATCATTAAGATGATCATAAACATGATACTAAAGTACTCTCCCATCTTTTCAGATTTGAGAAACTTTTATCTTTCTGCCATACTTTGATTCTTCTTATTCGTTCTGTCTCACATTGAAACTTCTCCAATGCTACAGACTTATACTTAAACTTATAAGTATAACCATATTTACTGAACTTAAGTAAATCATGACGAATAGTCTTCTTGATCTTTTGTGGTGGACTTGACCAGTGCACAAGAATGTGTACTTGATCCCTTAGTCCTTTCCTTATTCACATAAGGAATTAGTCTTAATTTTCCAAGCTGAAAGTTCTCATTCATCATACTATACAACTTGCATGATTTCAAGTTTCGGTCCAATTGAACCTTGGGTAATGAGAATCTTTCCTTATTTGGTAATATTAGACACTACCACAACCGAAAGAATCAAATCCATTTTTCCAATATTGCTATCAATGGAATCTTATAAGCAACAACTTTTCACAAATGCCATTGTAAGGATACTTAAAATAAATAAAATCAAAACCTTTTTCTTTTATTTTAAAACTTTGCGGAAAAACTTATCCTTACAATCCATATGAAAACCTTGTTGTTATCTATTCCTAAGCAATATAAATATCATAACTCTTAAGTAATAGCCCAAAATTCTGATCACCGAACCATGCGATTGAAATCCATCTTCGCGATCAGAATCAGCATTTACTTAATAGAGTTAGACAATGGACTTTACCTGAAGTAGAGCCAAACTTATTGACTTTAACATCCTTAGGTAAATTTGGCAGCTTCGTAACCAATGCCCCTTCCTTTGGCAATAGTTACCTATGGACCCTTGATAATGGAACTATCTCAGACTTCGCCTCTCTCTTTACCATTGGGTCAACCGAGTTGACTATGGCCCATCCCTTTCCATTGGGAAGAGAGAGCTTTACTGGATATCCAATGTCATCATTGTCAATGTCCATAGCGTTTTAGGAAGTTGATCTTAGCAAATAGATAAGATCATTAAGGGTCTTGTCTTAGTCTGTTTCATAGGATTCCTAAAAGAACTCACTATGTGACTTAGAAAGTAGTTGAGCCACCAACTTTCTCAAGACTTTGACACCCAACTCTCCCGGCTTGTCAATATGTGACTACATCTCCAAGATGTGATCACACCTAGACCTTGCCTTGCCAATAGGGCTTGAGTGACCTTAAACTTTTTAGGAACTTGTGGGTTAGGGAGAATAATTGGAGGAGGTGAAAGAAGTATGATATCCATGGGACATCATCTTCATTTAGGAAAGCTTGTTTCAAGAGATTTGGGAAGATCATAAATGTCTAGACCAGACATCTTTTTGGGAGATATTCAAGATAGTTGATTTAAAGTCCTTAATATGACACCCAATATGAAATATTAAGGCTAGGACCCAACAAACTATTTTATAACTTAGAAGAGGGATGTCGTAATCCAAGCTATAAAATATTTGAAGGTAGGTGAATGACGATTCACCAATTTCCACCATGAAAAACGAAATAATTTATTAGGTTTTAATTGGATTTGAAAGTCCTAGATCTTTGAGATTCATTGAACTGTTCAAAGGCATGTTTCAATCTCGAGTGTGCCCTTCAGGTTTTGTGACTGGGATGCCGAGGATCACAAAACAAGGTGTGAATAACCATGCAAATATACTTGGTACCCTTAATATTTACCCCTTAATCAGTGTGCCGGTTAACCACACATGCTCCACCGATACTATGATAAATATTAAGTTACCCTTTGCCTACCTTGTTAAGTCCAGGTTAGTGTGCCGGTTAACCACACACGCTCCACTAACGACTTAAGCAAAGTGCAAAGTGTAATTTCATGGGTTAGCACCAAATTCACATTTTCCTAAGTAACTAAGATTGGGTATTAATAAGAGTTTAGTTACTTAGTATTTATCATTAATACTTTTAATGAAAGGAGAATTATAGTCCTTGTCCTACCCGTTCGGCTAACGACCCTCCACCAGTCAAGGAAACGGTGGGTGAGAGTGGACACCCATTAAACTGCCATTTTATAGGCAGTAACCTTATACCCCCCTTATAGACCGGCTTCGTGAATGAGGCCTACTAACGGTAAGACTGACTTTACTCTTATACATATATATAAATATTATTAGCTTATAATATTATAAAGTATAAGGGTTGAATTTTAACTTTTAAAATTCTAAGGGCTAACTTGGAATTAAAGTATTCATAAGTGAAAACTTTTCAAATTCCAAAACTTGAGGGCAAGTTTTGAAACTATTCAAAACTAATTAATTCCATAACTTATGAGTTTAAAGTAGTTTTAATTAAAAAAAAAACTCTTCAAGTTCCATAACTTGAGGGCAAGTTATGGAAGACTTTAAACTAATTAATAAAAAAATAACCTTTTTTTATTGTAACTTATGGAACTAATTAAGGTTACACTTTTTTTTTTAATTTAATGAAGAGACTCTTCATTTTGTAACCTTTGCCAACTTTTATGAGTTTTATGATTCTTAAATGTGACTTTTCATATAACTTGAGGACAAGTTACAAAAACACACTTTGGAATCAACTCTTAGATTAAAATGGATTGAAAACAACTATTTCACACAACTTTTCTATTAATCTAAGAACCTCATAAGAACAAGATAATTCAAATCATCAATCTTCAAGAAATTAGCAAGAACATACAAACTAATACAAATCTTGAAATTATGACAATTATCTTAGAAATTGGATTAGCATGAACATTACCACATCAAAAACAAGTTTATAAGTCCAAAAACATCTTAGGGTAATGTTCCTAGTCCAATTCCAGCCAAAACAATCGAATATATGCATCCAACTCGATTTTTCAGCTACTTTTGCAAGTATAACAAGAAAATAAGCCTAGGCTCTGATACCACTGTTGGGTTATGAGCATTCTAACACTCCTAAGTGTACATGCAACCCTAAATACCTTGGATCTATGTTTTCTCTATTATACATACAATTATGAACATCCAAGGTATTATCCTAATCTAGCATACAAAATAATAAATATAACAAGATAGAATACATACCTCTTTGATGTAGAATGTCTTCATGAAGCTTAAGTGCCTAGTGCCCCAAGTGTGACACCTCAAATGGTTCACACAACACCAAATACACTTGGAATAACTTGAGAGAAACTTGAACACTCCTTGAAATCGTCTAGCCCTCACACTCACACCTTAGTGTACGATTTCTTGAGCCATGGGATTCTTTTATATGGTGGCTATCAGGGTTACATCATGTAACTCATAACTTTACCCATTCCTTATGCTCCATGGATTTTAACCTCCATGGAGTATCCATGGGTCACCCCATGGACTTAGTCCAACATAAGGATCCTTGGATCACAAGCCCACATATATAAGAATGAATGATTTACACAATCAACCCATATATTTAATTAGTCTCCTTTTGATCACTTAATTAATTCCAAATTAATTCTTGATCAATACTAATTAAATAACCTTATTAATATATTAGAACTTATAATATATTAACCAACATTAAGTGTTATTTCTCTCATTATAGTCTATCCAAATGCATGATACCATGCAACCCAAATGGACCATCTCGGGTCGGGTCAAGTCTTACCAATTATAGTTATGGACTTAGACATTAATCCAACACGATTGCCGGTTGGTTCCTGAAGTCATATAGGCAAATATAGTTATTAGACTTATCCAAGTGGGAGACTGTTGGATAAGGTGTCTAAGTCCATAACTTATTTGGTATATACTTGACCCGACCCGACATGGTCCATTTGGGTTGCACTTCACCCGAACTATTTATATGGATAACATTATGAGAAGAGTATATTTGCGGCTTATTAATATATTATAAGTTATAATATATTAATATGAAATTGTATTATTTAATTAGTATTGGTCTTAAATTAATTATGAATTAATTTAGTGATCAAATGGTGACTAATAAAACATGGGCTATTATATTTATATAGTGTGGGCTAACACTCATTATGGTAATGTGCTAAGCTTATATGGGAGTCCATGGATGATCCATGGAGCTCTTAACCCATGGATCCTTGGAAAGGAAAAGACATGGGTTATTAGGGTTTACCCTAATCATATGCACTATATAAACAAGCTTGTGATGCATGAAATGACACCATAGTGTGTGTGAAGAAAGGTAGCTGATTTCTAGAGCATAGATATACTCTCTCATAATTTTTCCAAGTTTGTGGTGATTTGTGATTTCCATTTGAGGCATTCACATTATTGGTGCTTGGCTCTTAAACTCCTAAGGAATCAATTCACAAACAAAGGTATGTAATTCATCTAGTTCTTTTATGTTCAAAAGTTCCCCATGCCATGCTAGATAAGTTATAAACCTTGGAAAACAAATTTTGCATGTATTTTAGACAAACATAGATCCAAGGTTTATTAGGGTTGCATGTACACTTAGGAAGTGTTAGAATGCTCAAAACCCAACACATACAACTCGTCGAGTGCACCCATGTGACTCGCCGAGTCTCTCCAGTTCTCAATCCATACAGAGGCTTTTCGAGCCATGCAGGGGCTCCAATCCATAGATCCACTCTTCTACAGCCTAACCCTCACATAAATTTGCAAACTTTACGTGAAACCAAGGAGATATAAGCCCAAAACACTCTAGGGCTAGGGTTTATGACAAAGGGGCTTCACCAATAACTCTTAGACAGGAGCTTTATGACATTAAGGACCATCATAAGCCTAGATCTGAAGTAGCAACCTCAGATCTAAGCCTCTAACTCGAAATAGCTCACAATCATCCCAAAAAGCCCCAATCTCAAATGATAATAGATCTAGATACAAAAGAGCTCAAGCAACAGATTAATACCTCCAATATATGCTCCAACTGAAGTAGATCCCGGATCTACACCACCCCTTTGCAACAAGTCTCTTGATCTTTAAGCCCCTTTCCAAGATTTCCTCTTCCAAAGCTCTATTCTCTCTATTAAAGGAGGCTCACTCGATTTTAGGGTTTCTGGATCTCAAAAGGGTAGCAAAGAGGCTAAGGGTGGGTTATAATGTTCTTTATATAGGGCACAAACCCCGGGATTAGGGTTTTCTCTCTACAGCACCAATTCGTCGAGTTGGCCACTTAATCCGCGATAGAATCCCGCTCCGACTCGGCGAGTAAGCGGACCTACTCGTCGAGTCCCTTTCCTGAATTTACACTTTTGGCCCTTCATTGAACAATTGAAATTTGGGGTGTTACATGTAAGGAGAGCGTGATAATTGTGTATAGATCTATATTGGGATTGACACAACACACCTCGCTGCTAGCTACAGCCGGACCGGCAGGTCTGCGGGTGACAAGAGTCATAGTATCTTAACGTCTGAAAAACGTTGTGCAGGTTATTTCTCATCATAGTATGGTTATAGCGACTCACATAGGTAGTTAACAATCTTTCAAGTTTACATGGAAAATTCTACTTTGAAAAGGGGTTTTACTTCTAAACTAAACGAGTTTATGTCGATTTAAACTTGCATGAATTACTTTAAGTATGGAAAAATACTTGTTTATTCTCGGTCCTGGGATTTAGGACTACATAACTTTTATAAGGAAAATATTGAATTTTTTTTGGAAACATATTTCTATTAAAACTACATTTTCATCTAGAATTGTTAGACTTCAGCTATAACTGCTAAGTGTATATGCTAGAGTTATATAAGAATCTAGTCGCAATCGACTTAGAATTGGTGGGCCCGCCTTATCTCCTGTTCCTTGTTTGGTTGTGGACCTAGGGCAGACCCATTATATTCAACGGTTTATTTAACTTAAATTTTATATAACTTATATACGTTGGGCGATTATAGAAGGAATCTATGGGTCCTTCTAGGGTTCATTATCGCATAACATAGGAGCATTCATCCACATTTAACTAAGAAAATATTGGATTTTCTGGAAATCATACTCTATCGCTTTTACAAGGAAAACGGTTTGTCTCTCAAACAAAACTCTTATGAACTCACCAACTTAATTGTTGACACTTTTTTCAAAACTACTTGTATTCTCAGGAAATCAGTGAAACAGGAAAACCAACAGCATTTTGAGGACGGGACGATAAATCGTCAAACAGTTCATTTTGTCATCATAATGTAATTGATTTTGAAACATGTAAACTTATTCTATGGTGTAACCTTTTCAATTATATTTATGATGGTTGTATTTACTTTGAGCGCTATTATACTCGTTGTTGTGATACTATACATGAAGTTCTCCACCCCCGGACGTTTCCGCCATCCTTGGTTTGGGGGTGTGACAAACGTGCGCCGTAACGACATTGTATGCAAATTATAAATTCTTAAACACACAGAGTAACGACATCGTATAATAATTAAAGATATTATACGGGCAAATTAACGACAGTGTATAATTATACGAGGAGAGTAGCGTATGATATGTATCAATGTTATAGGGGCAGAGTAACGACAGTGTATAATAATTTATTCATAGAGTAACGGCAATGCATAATATAATTTATATTATGTGGGCAGAGTAACGGCAATACATAATATAATTTATATTATGTGGTTAGAGTAACGGCAATACATAATTCTATATTATGTGAGCAGCGTAACGATAATGTTTACTAAATTTATATAAACGTCAATTTTAACGGTAAATTGTTATAACGATTATGTAACTAAGTTATATAAGCGATAAATAATTTACGATTTATATAAACAAATAATATAAAAACATGTATCCTCCCCCGAAAAATGATAAAAAGTTTAAAATGGGGTCGTGAAACTCACCCTTGAAGCGTGTTTAAAACCAAGATATCTACTGCCGGGAAAATGGTCGAAAACTTGGGATTACTTGGGCTCGAGTGTAGGAGAAAGAAAATAATAAATTAAAATAATAAAAATAACTCCAAAAATACTCTTCTGAAGGAAAGTAGAGAACGAATTTGATTTTGAGTGTACTACATTTGCTCCATTCGTTGCTATTTATAGTTGGAAAATCATGCAATGTTGTTCTTTCTTAAACCACATATTTGAAATTTGGACATGTATCATACATATCATCATATAGGCTTGGGGATTACGATTTTTTTAAATAGATATATAATCAATAAATAGGTTCTATAACCAAATTACTCGATGGATGCATTTTCTCTATTTGTTTTTTTTATTAAAACGAATCATATTTCAAAGAACTTAAATATGTTGTATGTTTGTTTTGATCTTTATTAATCCTAATAAAATTACATATAAACGTTTCTTTTGTAACGCCCCGATTCTCAGGTATTGATTTTATAAGAATTTCCTTGTTTCCAAGGTCTACTCGACGAGTTGGTTGCCCTACTCGTCGAGTAGCAGCGGGTTAGTCCGCGTGATTTAGTGACCTACTCGCCGAGTCCAAAAAAAGACTCGACGAGTAGGAGCTGGCAGATGAAACCCTAAATTCCGGGGTATTGCACCATATTTAAAGGATCATTGGCCTCCCCCAGCCTCCCCTTTACAGTTTCTTGGCACCCTTAAACCCTAAATCGTGTGTGTGTGTTTCTTTGGTGTGTTAAAGCTTAGAAGAGGAATCTTGGTGAAGAAGCACTTGGGAAACAAGTAAATTGAAGCAAGGAAACTTGTGGGAAGCATAGATCTACTCAAGTTGACACCCTTTTGAAGGTATTAGGCTGTTACCTTGACCTTCTCTTAGTTAGATTCTCCTATGTTTGAGTTTTGGGGCCATTTGGCATTTTGGTACTTCATTTGAGTGGTGAACCAAGATCTGAAGTTGCAACTTCAGATCTAGGCTCATCTTGGCCCTTACAATCATAAAGTCTCAGCCTTTAGCATGCTAGTGTGATCCCTTGCCTAAGAACCACTTCTTTAGTTTGATTTAAGTCATTAGCACCTTGCATGTACGTAAAGTTTGCAACTTTACGTAAGAAGTATGCCCTAGGAGCTTAAATCTACAATATGGAGCTTTTGCATGACTTAAAAAGCATCTGTATGGTTGAAGGATTGAAGGGACTCGACGAGTCGCAAGGTCGACTCAGCGAGTCATATGAAGATAGTCATGTACTCGACGAGTTGGATGAACAACTCGGCGAGTCCGATGAAGATTGCCTTGGGCTCAACGAGTCAGTCGAATGACTCGGCGAGTCGGCTAGGGTTTTTCCCGAACCTTTGGACACGTATGAACTCGGTGAGTTATAGGGGAACTCGACGAGTCAACCAAGGATTTCACAACTTCTCGAGTTCAGGAAAGACTCGACGAGTCGGTGAACTACACTCGACGAGTCGGGTCAACATGGACTGTTGACTTTTACTGTGGACTTTGACTTTGACCAAGGGTTGACCAGTTGACCTCTGGGGGAATTTTGGTAATTTGGAAATTTATGGAAAAGGGTTTTATGGTAACTATAGGTGGTGGAGTTCGTGTTGGTGATTCGAGAGTTGAGCCTATCACTTCAGTGCGACATTTGGGAGGTGAGTTATCCTCACTATATCAACAGGGTCTACGGCACCAAGGCCGACCCTTTATGATTTACCTCCTGGGTTAGGATGGTCGTTATGTTACTGCTATGTTAGATTTCATCATGGTTTAGGATGGTTGCTATGTTAGATTACATCCTGGTTTAGGATGGTTGCTATGATTATTGCTATGCTAGATTTCATCCTGGTTTAGGATGGTTGCTATGTTAGGTTTCATCCTGGTTTAGGATGGTTGCTATGCTAGAGATCGGTTAGATCGGTATCCTGGTTATAGGATGGTTGCCATGATTAGTGATCTGTTAGATCTGCATGTTTACTTGTTTATATATATGTGCACACGTTTGTTGGTTTTGGGAAAGGGTTGAGGCAGGTCCTGCTGTGTGCAGTAGGCCAAGACACCCTGGGCGGACCGGGTAGACTGCATGCTCGGGCCGGGCAAATCTAGTCAGGCCGAAGGCCCAACGAGCGGTCCGGATAGGCTGAAGGTCCCGAGGAGGGCGGTCCAGACGTGCCGAGGGCTCGGAGAGCGGTCCAGATAGACTGAGGACCGAGATTCGGTCCAGTCAGACTGATGGCTCATTATGCATGTTGTTTGCTTATATGTTATATGATATGATTATGACTGTATGGCGTTGGTATTTTGGGGGTAACTCACTAAGCCTTCGAGCTTACATTTATCGATTATTGTTTCAGGTACTTTTGATGATCGCGGGAAGGCAAAGGCGTGACCGTACCGCTCCTCACATTTTATGATTTTATGATTTGATTCTGGGATACTCTGACAATATACTATTTTGAAAACAAGTTTGTAATAATCATGTGTTTTGAAATGTTTCAAAAAGTTTAAATTTAGCTCGAATTTTATGGATGTTACATCTTTATAATATAAAGTTATTTGAAAAAATAATAAAAACAATAACTTATAAAATATTGTATCAACGAATTTCGAATCGATATAATACCTTAATACGAAATATTACCGAATATATAAAAGATAATATTTTACGACATATCAAAATTTAATAATCGATAAGTAATGTTGTAAAATAAACATAGTTAATTATTGTCGAAAATATGAGTGTTACAACTCTCACATATGATCTTCGTTTTCGACGATCTTTATATTTTCGGAATCGTGTTGACGAGGACTGTCGAATTATATAACACAAAATTTTGAGTGCCTAAATTCTTAGTTGTTAGACGTTTCGACTAATTTTCATTATATATTAAAATGTATGAGATTGTATTTTCATTTAAAAATGATCAAACATTATACATTAGGTCATTACGTCGATATCCGTTATGTTTGCGATTGACGATCGTTGACCAATTTTTGACGGTTGTCACAATGAAGCTGATGATGAGGTTATAGAAATACATAAATATGTTGATCATTTTTTTCCCACAAAAATCTTGTTCCACAAGGAGGGTGGATGCTCAAGCTGGTGATAAGGATGTTCAACTTCCTATTCATGATCCCAATCAAAAACATGACACAATGGTACCCGTATTAGGTATGAGATTCACAAACCGATATAAATTATAAATAATACCTTAATACGAAATATTACGGAATATATAAAAGATAATATTGTACGGCATATCAAAATTCAATAATCGATAAGTAATGTTGTAAAATAAACATAGTTCATTATTGTCGAAAATATGAGTGTTACAACTCTCACATATGATCTTCGTTTTCGACGATCTTTATATTTGCGGAATCGTGTTGACGAGGACTTTCGAATTATATAACACAAAATTTTGAGTGCCTAAATTCTTAGTTGTTAGACGTTTCAACTAATTTTCATTATATATATTAAAATGTATGAGATCGTATTTTCATTTAAAAATGATCAAACATTATACATTAGGTCATTACGTCGATATCCATCATGTTTGCGATTGACGATCGCTGACCAATTTTTGACCGTTGTCACAATGAAGCTGATGATGAGGTTATAGAAATACATAAATATGTTGATCATTTTTTTCCCACAAGAATCTTATTCCGCAAGGAGGGTGGATGATGAAGCTGGTGATAAGGATGTGCAACTTCCTATTCATGATCCCAATCAAAAACATGACACAATGGTACCTGTATTAGGTATGAGATTCACAAACCTATATAAAGTATAAATTGAAGGTCTTACTTGGATGGTATTTTTGTACAAACGTCTTACTTGGATGTTATTTTTGTATAGGCTAAACTTGGATGATATTTTTTGAATAATTTTGAATCATAGTTACCATCCTAAGTCATTTCCCTCCTTATTTGTCAATTAACTTTTCCTTTAACAAATATTGATAAAAGATTCAGTCCATAAGGTAACATTTCAAAAAAGTGCAGTTCGATGATACTTTTTATACAAAGGTCTTACATGGATTGTATTTTTTGTACAGACCAAACTTGGATTGTATTTTTTGAATAATTTGAAACATAGTAACCTTCCTAAGTCATTTTTCATATAAGGTTAATACTTTGTAAGGGTGATGTGTTTTTATGTATATATTTAGTGTATGTGATCTTATCATGTTCAAAAAAATTATGACTGGTATCGTAAGTTTAGCTTGTTTATTCGTATGAGTTGAACCTTCATTTATCTTTTGCAACCAACATGACTTTTCAATGAACTTGGCAGAAACAATTCAAATCAAGAACACAACCTGAAGTAAGATATGGGTTATTCATCGTTAAGAAACAACAAGAACAAACATTATGTTCAATTTCCTTATATTTTCTTGTGTTTTATTTTTGGATCTCTTTCTTGTAATCAGAGTACTAACCCGTAATGATCATCTTCTCGTTATAATGTGAATATATAGAAGATACATATAAGAAATATGGGTCGAATCCAATACATGGAGGACATGGTTTGAATTAAAAACACCAATAATACAATAGTAGTACACCAACAACCCCTCCCTTTGCTAGTAGTAATAAGAGGTAGATTGTAAATGTTTAAACTAGATCTAAATCAAGAAATATAAATGAATGGATTCATATGGTAAAGATATTTGCATATTAGGTTGAGGCGGGAACATGTGGTACTGTCACATCCTGTCCCGCGACGAAAGCGTCGAGGTTTTGACGACGAAGTTGGATCACAGTTAACAAACATAAAATGAGTAGTACAAAAACTTATATGATATTACATACTTTCAAATCTTTAATTACAAAGGTTTCATTAATTAAAATTCCGAAAACACAAGTTTACAAAACAAGTTCAGCAAAGCGTAATTTAACATAAACCAAAGGCCTGAATAGATTGGCCAACAACAAAAGACAAGGAAATATAGGTTATTACATAACTCACAAGGCTTGAAATCCAGCTTCTAGTTTCTTGAGAATACACGCGTTTAAAAATATGTCAACAAAAATTGTTGATGAGTGTTGTAGGTTTTGACTCTGTGTTTTGTTAAAATTGAAATTTTATATAAAAATGAATGACTATCGGATTATATAAAAAGCGTTACTTTTATAACTCAAAGTATGAATAACAATGAAGAGTGTCGTTATGACTTAAGTGTAATTGTACGTGTAATCTCATACAAGTATGGATGTTGATTCACTTATGAAATATAAGTTGAAATCAACATGATTTCATATTATATACTCTTAAGTTTTTATTTTGCTTAAATAAAGCACTGACACTTAACCATTGTCTAAGAGCATAACCTTATACTACATATTGTCATATTCTAACTTATATCAGTATTTTTGTAATGACTTTTGGGGCTATGTAGAGTTTATAACCGAACTATATGACTTGAATCCGTCTCTGTGAAGCACAATAAATAAGGTAATGTTGTAGTCCCATCAACATTTCATCGATGTCGAGAAAAAGAAATAAAATAAGAAGTTATTGTCTGTTTTGTCTCATCAGACGAAGGTTGTAGCTAACAATCACAGGCGGGGAGTCAACCTGTATATATCTATGCACAATGTTATTTGCTCTCTAAGATTAACGGTTATTCCAGAGGTCTTCACTAAGTTTGTGTTCTTAGTTTGATGAATTTGAAACTCACATAGAGATCCCGACTTTGTTTACAATTCTACGATTGTTTATGTTTGGAAAACTTTTAATTGTAAAGTTTAATAAACCTTAAGTGTAAAAGTATAAAAGTTTTCTATCGAAAATCGGGCAGCATAACGGTTGCGTTTTAACTAAAAATCAAATTTCAACTCAAGTGAAATCAACCAAAATCTAACAATCTAAACACATACAAACCTAGTAGCTCAAATGAGTGTGAGAAATAAGGTAAATATCATGACAAATAATTATAATATTTCTTTTTATTTTCTATTTACGAGTATAAGCATAAATGACAATATTGAAACATTTATAAACATATACTAACACCGTTTTGTGTTGTAACATATATATATATATATATATATATATATATATATATATATATATATATATATAAAGTTTGTCAAGACGTATATAGGATCGTTTTCGCTTTGCAAAATCGTGATCATAAGATTGAATCGGATCGCAAAATTCTACGTGTTTTGGTCAAAAATCGATCAAATAGATATCAACCAAATTACATGAAAGGCTGAGATAAACTTCGACAAGCCCAACACCATTCTTGTAGAGGGGCTGATTTGTCAAATAAAACACTTTAAACTAACTTGTGATTAACATTGGCTTGATAGTCATTTAACTTATATTTTTCTAGAAAATAGGTTTTTGGATAATAATAATAAAAATATAAACATAATCATTCAAATAAATAACTCATTAAACTATCTTTTTCTCTTAAATTAGCAAATATTTTATCATATTCCAATTACACATAATTTCATTTCAATTTACACTCTCAGATAAAAGGTTAAATCAAAATCACCTCATAAGCTCATATTTAGTGCTCCTCGATCCTAACCTAATGCATGAAGAAGTCAAGAAGCCCTTAGGTATCTTAGCGGTTTCCGTCGTCTTCCCTGACCCATCGATGTCCTGAACCATCTTCTCCAAAACCGACGGACTCAGTCGCTTTTCCGGTGGAGAGTCCCTAAGCAAGTCCAGCAGAGTCATCGCCTTCATCCGCCCTTCCTTGCTTCCATCGACGGTTAACCGTAACACTCCCGGCATCGCACCTTCATTCAGAATGAGTTGTCGGTATTTACTTCTCGAGCTCCGGCATAATCTAAGCAGAGCTCCAACTGCGTGTTCTTTGCTAATTACTGATCCATCTTCTATCGTCTCCACCAAAGTTAATATCCCGTCTTCGGAATTTGTGATCGCGAGTCGTCCTTCTGGAGATTCCGAGATAATTTCGATTAGGGCGGTGGTTTTATCGGCAAATTTGGAGTACTTTTTACATTCTTTAAGGAGGTTGATGAGCGGAGGGGCGGCGGTAGAGTCGAGAAGTATCGTTGGTTCTTGTTTGGAGGTCGAGAGGTTGTGGAGGGTGGTGACCGCGTCGACTCTTCCTTGAATGGTACCGGAGCTGAGAATTTGAACTAGAAGCGGGATCGCTCCGGAGGCGGCGATTGCCGGTTTGTTGGGTGGCGCCGATGATAATGTCAAAATTGCAGCTGTGGCTAATTCTCGAATGTTGCTCGTGTTTTGGAACGTGAGAAGGTTCACGAGAGGAGAAATGGCGCCACTCGTCACTATTTGTTCCTTGTTTCTGAAATACAATCATTCATATGATCTGAAGATTAAATTTCTGTAAAACCCTACCAAATGACAATTTCATCTTTGAATTTAAGAATCGATTACTAACCTTTCGTTTCTGGATGCGAGATTGAGGAGAGCAAGAAGGGAAGCTTCACGAGCATCATGATGCTGCGAGCAGAGCATAAGAACAAGGGGTTGAATAACACCGGCGCCGGCGAACTTGGCGCGAATCTTTCCGGGGGAATTACGATTACGGATCAAGCTACGGATTTCCATGGCGGCCTGAATCTTCGTCGGGAGTTCTCCATTGATCAATCTATCGGAAATTTCATCGATTAGTGTTTGTTTCTTCTGATTCCCTCCCTCATTTTCTTCTTTCATCTCCATCTACCTATCTTCTTTGTGATTTCTTGGAAGGATTCAACTTCGGTTTGCCATGGAATCGTGATTCTGTAGATTGAAAGGATTGATGCGCAGAGGCATGAATACAAACACTTAATGGTGAAAGATGATCCGTTTACAGTTCACAAGATTGCTGAATGCTGACCCAACATGTGTATTTGGTGGTATACGTTTGTTTTTTGGTCTAGAACTTTTCTTGAATAACATTTAAATGTTTTCATAGTGGAGATGAATAAAAGAATCGATTTTGAATAAGAATATAAGATACTCTATTGTCAACTGATTTGAGGGAATTGGTCTTATATTTCCACGTGTTTATTTTATTATTTCCACGTGTTAATTTATTATTTATCATTCCATTTAAAATAAAATTGCTTTACCTTTTTTGTCAAAATTTAAAACTTACAATATGAAGAGAATTTAAAGGATATTCCTTCCAAATGCTTGTTATACATCTCATATGAGAGTGTTTGAGTTTACTCTCATAATTGATAATTGAAGTGAGTGAAAGATTACATATGATAGCACCCAATTTAAATAGATTATATGTGCCGCTATTTAATAAGTCTAGATATACTCATCTTTTATTTTATTATTTTTACTTTATCATCTAAACATTACTTCTCTATATTTTTTATATTATTTTTAATAAATATAAAACAGTAATATATTATATTGTACAAGTCGCTAAAATATTAACCAAAAAAAGAGAGAGAGAGAATGCATGAATTTTTAATGCATGGTGACCCTTTGGCTCAAACATTTCACCGAGGGTGTTGTGTACTCGGTTGGGTATTTGGAATTGGGTATATACCGAGGTAGTTTTTTAAGAATCAAGCAAAAAATTCGTAATCAGTCAAACTCAATCAATCTAATTCAGTCTGCTTGGAAAAACTCAGTTAAATTGGTCAAACTCGGAACTTTTGACTTTTTTTAATAAAAAAAACCATAATTGTTATTAATAGTCACCTATTTTGCTATAAAATTTAATGGGCTTATGATATTTGTTACATGTATAATTTTTCTAAATTAGTTTGTATATAATTTACCTAATCCGAGTATTCCTTAAGTATTTTCCGTCTAAACCTTGTATTTGTTATTCACTAGTCAACCGACTTGAAAACACCTAGCATGAAACATATTATTATGATTTGAATATTTTTGTTATTATTATGAGTTGAATATTTTTGTTGAACATATGTATATGTATTAGTTTGAACAATTGGTATATAAATAACTCATTTTTTGGGTTAGCGATGGGATGAGATATACAATATGGTCAAACATATTAAATTTTGTTATATTTAATTGTGGGGTTGACCGTTGACGGATAAATAAAATAACACATTAAGATTTTAAATTCAAGTGATATATAAGAAAAAAAACATATGTCTAAATGAATTGATGGATGAGAGGCATTATTTAGCAGGGGTTGGATGATAAATAATGTAAGCGATAAATAATGGGTTGATGGGGTAAAGGACCCACATATAACTCATTAAACTCTCTTTATATGTTTGTAAGTTGTAAATAAAGGTAAAAATGTCAAAAACAATTTTTAAATTGAAGAATCAGATAGACAAGTGAAAATCGTTTTTATTTTGTAAGATTGTTTTCGAATTTGGGTTTGGTTACTTTTTATTATTATAATATATGAATTAAAAACATCACTTTATAGAAGAAAATATAATAATTAAAACTAAAACAATAATTTATTATTGTGTAAAATGACTAACATATTTTCAATTTAGAAAAATACAAGTAATATTTTTAACTAACAACTCCAACACAATATTTGTAAAGTATAAAATGGATTAAGCATTGATAAAATAAAACAATTGCTAAATGGGTATTTCTCTGTGTGAAAGTAACCACTTTGCATTGGGTCACTACAAAATGGGCCATTTTTCACCATGAGGCTGAGAAAGTGCGAAATCGCTGTGAAATGGGCCAATTTTTTAATATGTAAAAAGGTCATTTGAGAAATTGAAAATCCTTATATTTATAATACGAAATTCGAACTTAAATTAGGGTTGAAAGAGGTTTAATTTATAATATCGTTGAAAATAATAATAATAATAATAATAATAATAATAATAAATTGGCTTTTATAATGTTTCATTGGAAGGACATTTTGCATGGGCTTTGCGAAATGTGGAAACCCACAGTAAAAAAACTCTTATGCCGCTTCTTTGAAATTTGTGAGTGATCTAATGTCCTCTATTTAGGCTTCTTTGAAATTTGTGATTATTAAATATAAAATGTTTATTTTTGCTTATTTCTTAAAAAAAGGCTATTTTGAAAAAAAAAATCTTAAAAAAGGCATCATGTATAGTTTCAAGCAGGATTACTAACCCACAAAAGTGAAATATTACGTATCAAAACGCTCTAAAAGATTACTTATTTTAAAATAATGGTCAATCAATATTAATGCAAATAGCACGTAAAATGAATATATTTCGAATTTTCGGTCAACTTCTAATTTAGGAAATTATCTTGTCAAGGCTATCAAAAAAGACCGGTTACCAACAAGTCAAATTCAATTTTGATAGACAGAGATTCCTTATTTAATATATAGAATGTGTATTTTTTTTAAATGAATACATTAAAAAAAAAAAAAAAAAAAAAAAAAACAACATTGACCCATTTTTAATGCATGAATATTATTTCCGTTGACCCGCAATCATTCTAGACAACCTAACTTTACTCCTTATCCAATTGATGATGCAGCCGACAACACCTTTCAAAAAGATTTGATATTAACATTTTCACATATCTTATAAGCTAAAGAGATAATTAAATGTCTAGAAAATATTTTGTTACAAATAAAAATATGATTAATTACAGAAATTGTCCATATGGTTTGCTTAAATTCACAGTTTCAATGCAATTTTCAAAAAGTTGATACAATGGGTACGTAATGTATGCTATTATAAGTAATGATGAATTGTTGGTTTATTTAACTGCAGTAGTGAATTGACAATTTTTTTAATATGATATGGCAATCTATCTATCTCTTCTAATAAAAGGGGTATAAATTTTGTCATTTGTCATTTTTTTATAGTTTTTAATTTCTTTTCTCCTACTATCTAAAAATCACATATGACTTTTTCTATGATTTTATATTTAAATTTAACTTTCTTCTAAATCCTTAAAATTAGCATTATTAATAGAGATTTGAAGTTCAAAATGTTTGGTAATAAACTGCATGATCCGAAAGAAATAATAAGTTATAAATAATCTCTTATTCCATTCATTCAGTTCTTTTTTTTTAGATTTTTATAAATACCTTTTTATAAATTTGTTTAAATATGTTTGTTACAATTGTTATCTATTTTATTTTAATTTATCAACCGTGTATTATACAGTTTATAACCTAGTTATCAAATCTAAAATAAAAGTTGGTTTTATGTTTGTGTCAGATGATGAAAGATTGTTTCAAAATTGTTAATTTGGTCGTCAACTGAATTAACCAAAATTAGGTCATCACAATAACCAAAATAAGACATGAAATTTGGAAACAACAAACTCTAAAAGTGATCATTTCCAAATAAGACAACTATTACATTTAGTGTGGTAAGCAATAAGTTATAAAATGACCAAATTCAAACCATTTCATAACATAACAAAATACAATAACATAACAAAATACAATAACAAGACCCTTGTTTAAGCAAAAGACATAACCAAACACCATTACATAACCATTACCTAGGTAAGCAACTAAACCAACTTCCAACATAAGAAAGATAATAACTTACCCATAGTTTTAGAAAAATACCAAACAACCATCATATTAATAGATAATAACTTGTCCATAGTTTTTTCACCTATGACCTAGAGTGTGCTTGATGAGTCATCTCCATTCATATCTATTGCATCCAAGTGTTCTTTTACATATGCAATGTATTATGATGCTATGTTCATCTTATAAGCATCCTCTATGTTACCATGGTAAGTTACATGTTTTGCCCCACAATCAAAAAAATGGATCAAGGTAACATTTAACATGAAAGAAGTTTGTAAGATAACTTGTGAATGCACAAATATGAGTAGTAAAACAATTTTGAATGCTGCTTATACCAATTACAACATTTCAAATACATCATCATCATCCCCCCTTGCTATCAAAATTCACTTTACATGGAACACCAAACCAAACTACCTAAAACCCCAATCATCGAGTCCTATAAAACTTCAAATTTTTTTCAAATGAAAAAACAAAAAACAAGAATCAAGAATCAAGATAGTCAACTCTACCGGTCAACTCAAGCAACTAACTCAAAAAAATGATCAAATTATCAGTTACATGAGAGGACAACTTTCATCTTTTATATCTCCCCCTTCTATCAAATCAAAAAAGATACCGACTTTAGACGATTTACACTCAAATCCAATCCACCACTTTTGTAACACTTTATCATCATCAAGATTCAAGATTCAAGATTCAAGATTTAAGATTCAAGATTCAAGATTCAAGATTTGGGTATTTGTTTTTGTTGGTTTGTAAAAGGACTCGATGTTTGTTCAGTAGTTATTAGGCCAGTTGATTTGGGTAGGCTGAGGTGGAGGCTGTTGTTGCTGATACATGTTGGATGTGGGTCCCACCATATCAACACCTCCCGCCATTGTCTGAGGCTGGTGGAGGAGTGGGTGGAGGGATGTGGTGGTTACTGGTGGTGCAGGGTGGTGATAGATACTAGCAAATGTAGGTTGTGTTGGTGTATATGCAACTTGACCTCCTTGAGGAAGATTATAAAAAGAACCAGAAATGTCTCTTCCAGGAGCTGTAGCAATCCATACACCTTGATTTTCAGTCTACAAACAAAAAAATATAAAAACATGTCATTTCTCTTTTTAAAAAAAAAATTACAAATTTGGGTTTCACTTTTCACATTTAAAAGATCAAATAAAGTCCATAAAAAAAACTAACCTGTTGCCCTGTAACATAGACATTACTTTCCTTAAACTGGGGTCCACCAAGATCTTCATTAGAAGCCGAATTACCACCCTGGGTCGACCCATAAGGCCCATATCCTTGACCTGGATTTCCAGAATTACCCCTGGGCTTATATTGCTGACCTGGATATTTACCAGTTGCCACTGGTGGGCCTGGGTACATATTCCCACTTTGCCCTTGTTGTGGGAATCCACCATTACTCAAAAACTGATGAATAGCTGGAGGTGGAATGTAAAATGGTGAAAAATATGGGCCATATGGGATATAATTTGGAGGGTAATGTGGTAAATGTAACCCTGCTGGTTGTCTGAACACAGGCAGTGGTTGCTGAGTCACTGCTATTGAACTCTGCATAACTTGTGTGGCTGATGGTGTTGACATTAATGAGTTCCCAACCTACAAATTCACATTTATAGCAACATACTTTCATTTCTTTAGCGATTTTCATTTAAAATTAATATAAAACATAAAATATATATATATATATATATAAAGTATTTTATAATCTATAATGCAAACCTCTTGAGAAGATTGAGAAGATAAAATTGTAACATTTCCATTGTACTTAGGTGGGGCCCCTGGTGGATGAAAGGGTGACACGCGTCCATCATTATCAGGGGCAGAACGGTAAAAATGAGGGTAGTAGCTTGATGGATCAAACGGTTGTTGAACCTGTTTTTTATAAATAAAAAAAATATATAAAAATATAAACTTTGTATAAAGTTTTCAAGATTATTGTCATTTTGTTAAATACTTACAACAAAACTTGGGACACGAGAAGGTTGGGACTCGGTGTTTTCAAAAGGTGCAATGTGGGTCCCGATTATTGGAGGCATGAAGCCAAAAGTAGCCACTGGATATTGATGACCTGGCGGAGAAGGATCTTGTTTGGGCTCGTGGGCCACACTGGATGACATGTCACCTTCGGTTGATTGATTTTCAGATGGACGATCAGGATCATGATCATGATCATCTACATCATCAGCAGTTACAGCTACAGTTACAGTGGTATCTTGTTCATCTATATGTTCAGTGATTCCTTCAGAAGAGTTGGAAAGAGGACACTTGTCACTCACAGGATCATTCAAAGAGATTGAGTTGAAATCAAAGCTTCCAAAACGAAACCCTAGTTTTTCAGCTTCAGGAACATGAAGGTGATTTGGGATTATAACATGTTGAGTGTCCGGAATGTGTGATTCCGATTCCGATTCCGGTTCCGGTTCTGGTTCCTCTAGCTTGATCTCCTTTGGGTCCGGAATAGTGGATTCCGGTGTTAACAAAGAGACAGGTTTGACTGGAATAACGGGCACCGGAATGGAATCAGAGGTTTCAGGGTCTTGAACTTGAACTTGAACTTGAACAGGAATAGGATTTGGTGTTGTTGGTTTTGGTTTCCATTCCCGTTTGATTGTACCAACAGGAATCCGTGAATCCTGTGATGGCATAAGAATTGGATCTGAAGCAGATAAATGAGCATCAGGGACAGAACTAGTTTTCTCAGAAACTGGAATATCAGGGGCAATATTGGAAGAACTTGAAACCATTGATTTCTCTTTATTCTTCTTATCATGAGTTGCAGGTATGATTACACCATCATTTGCACCTTGAATGATTTCATTTTCCTTTCCAGAAACAGCATTCCTGTTGCTTCCTGCATCTAGATTTTTGAAAAAGAAAGGAAAATGGATTATTGTTTATCCATAAAAATGAATAAGAATACTTCAGTGTGTGAATTACCATGAGAATTATGGCGTGATGAGTAGGCCCCAGTCCCACGACCTCCTCTATTCCCCCTTCCCTGCATTCCAGGTTTCCATCTAGGCTCTGTAGATTCTTTGATGGGATTCTGTAAAACAGATTGTAGATTGAAAGTAAAAACACAAATCATAAAACAGTTGTTCACGAACACAAAAGCAAAGGATTTATAAGCTTATTCAGATACGGAAAAATGATCTTACCTCTTTCTTTCGGTCGCGTTTCCTCCTTACTTCATGAAATGGATCTGCGCAAAAATGAAGTAAAGTATAAACACATTAAACACCAATTCAGCTGTGGGGGGGAAATCAGAAAATCAAAGAGAACTTCAAAAACGACTCTAACCCTAACGAAAAGCATACCACCAATTACAGGATAAATAAAAACGAATTTTTCAGCACCAATCAGATAAAATACACAATCAATAGCACTTGGAAAATCAAATCAACGAAAACGACAAACATGTAAAAGTCACAAAACGAGGACAGCATCGTGGATCTCGTAGCGAAATCGAGAGAAGAAAGACTACCCTGCAAAAGGAGCTTCTGGGTGGTCTCGTTTGGATCCATGGAACACTCTTTAAGCATTGCATATATCTCATCTTCACTGTGATTACCCGTGATCTCCTTAATGTTCTGGATCGTCTTTCTTACGTTGTTTGGAATGGAAACCCTAACCCCACTATTCATCTTTCCTTATTTAACACGAACAGTAACAAAAAGCTCTTCAATTTGTGTACCGATATATCAATAACTTTACATATAGATATGGAAAGGAAACCACCGAATAGAATGCTTAGACAGGAATCAAAGAAATGGAGGAGGAAGAAGATGAAGAAGAAGAAGAAGGGGGAAAGATAGAGACTTTGGTTAAGGGTTTTTGAATTGATCTAATTTTGTGTTTAGAGAGAGAAAATAGAGAGAGGGCGAGAGAGAAAGAGGGGGGAGAAGAGAGCAAAAGGAAGTGTGTTCTGCAGTGTAGGGCTTTTCACTGTGATTTTTTTCCTTCTTTCTTTTTTAGAATTATTTACAGAAATGAATTTTCACAATTAATCATTTTTGGTCCTTGTGTCTTTAGTTGTTACATTAAAGTCCTTTGGATATAGTTTCGTAATTAAAGTATTAGATACTTGACACATTATCATATTATGTTTTCTATTAATAATTCATCTATATTTTACTTAATCGAATTATGTAAGTTTAGACTTTAGAGCGAGAAAACAACAAGAGGTATTTTCCACATAGGGACCAAAAAGTAACTATTTAAATGCTTAGGGTTATTTTTGAGTGTTCTATAATATAAAATACATTGTATTATTTGTTTCTGAATTTGGATTGGGATCTTTTGCCATATGTTTTCCACCATCCTTGACTTTGAGTTTTTTGAGTCAATTATATAAATAGCCCCTCATGTATCTCGATCATCAATTTTCGTCCATGACTTCTGATTTTGGGTTGTAATAAAGATCTTTAAATAGTTTTATGTCTTCGTACGTTACCTTTATACAAGTATAAAAGTCATGTCATATACGTGTTATTACATGTGTATCATAGTTGAGACTCTTAGGTGTATTTCATGCACCAATTATTCATAAATATCTCATCTTTTAGCATTGTATTTAGAAGCTACAATCATGTATTTTTACTTATTTTCGGTTATTTCTAGTCTATCAGAGGAAAGCTTTTATTTGCACACTTTATAATGTTTTTCAGATGAAGATGAGGATGTGCTATGAAGGTATCAAGGGAGCCCGAGACAAAATTTAGAAGCAAATAAAACCGAAACGAATAAGTAGAAAAATCAAGGCGAACCAAAACAGTGGCTTTCACACGGGACGTGTGAAAATAGGCATAAAAATTCACACGGGGCGTGTGGATTTGCATTGAATCCACACTAGGCGTGTGAAACCCAAAATCAACAAAATTCAGCATTCTACTTCTAAAGAATTTCGGATCATAGCAGCATACTTTCTTTCCACACTGGGTGTATGGAATTAGCCTAAATCCACACAAGGTGTGTGGATCCCAATAACTGTTTTTTTGGCAGTTTTTCCTAATGACTTATTAAGGGATTTTTAGGGTTTTTTGACATTATCTCTCATTTTGGACGACTTGTAGGCGACTCTACCAGAAGTTCTTGCTAGGTATCATTTGGATATCATTTGAAAATATTTTATTTCACCTTTGTAAGCAAGCTTAGTACTTTAAATTCATTTCTAGACTTGTTGTTTGTGTTATAGTCATCTGTGGCTAGAACCCTAGTTTCTTTAGCTTTATGTTTTGACTTCTTAGTTGTGATTTCAATCATATGGCTTGATGTTTGCTTTCAATTTCTATCTAGTGAATTTAATTTTGTTTTAATCGAATGTTTGATTCTAATTTTAGTTCTTATTGGTCATTTGAATTAGGGTTAGGTCACTCAAATTATCTAATTGCAAAATTTGTAATTGTTTTGTGAATTAGACTAGGTAACAAGCACTAAATTGATTTCCATTAAAGGAATTTAGCGCAAGTCTTATTCACACACTCTTACACTCCCGAGCTTACGAGTAGTATTGGGCGTTGTTGGGAACATTCACATCAAACTTATGTAACACCTGTTTTCCAGAATAGATCGGTTGAGGGTTTAGAAGGATTAAAGGTAAGGTTTTTAAGAAAAACCTTGTGTCACGACGTGATGAATAGAGCACCACGTCGTGATGTGCCAATTGGATGATCACGTTTTCGGGATGGCTGTCACGACGTGACGAAAGGTTTGTCACGATATGACAGCAGTTGCAGCCCAAGCCCATGATCTTTAGGGTTTCTTCCATATTTAAGCCCCTAAACTTAAGGTTTAGGTCATCCTCTTCAGCCTCCAACCGTTTTCAACGAAACCCTAGCCTCCACTGATGAGTTCTTGAGCTTTTGATGGTGTTTTGGTGTCTTGAAGGAGAAGGGATCATCCTTGGTTCATATATCCAGCTTGCAAGTCTCATCATTATCTTCTAACACTTAATATGGACCTTTGTGGGTATTAAAGCTTCAAGCATTATGATGTTATGTTGTTAGATCTAGACGTTTATGCATTATTATCCATATTTAGACTAGTCAGAGTGTTAGGATCCCATAAAATTGGCAACTTTATGAATCCTTAAAGTTCATTTATGGTTAGATATGCTAGATCTGAAGTTTAGTAGAGTTTTGAACTCATGCATGAGGTTTTGACATCTTTTTCATCATTTTGTGACCTGATTTGAGCTCAAAACTTGCATAGGGCATGCATGTCTCTAAAGCAACAATTTTTATGACTCGTTGGGGTGTAATGGGGTGTAAGTAGGCCTTATAGAAGAGATAAGTGTGTGGCTTAATGGATTAAGGGATTAATCCATTAAATTGTTCAAAACCAGTTCTCACGACGTGACGATATGCCTACTACGTCGTGACGTTTGAAGTCCTCGCGACTATTTTTTCCGGATGTTCCTACGACGTGACCAAGAGTCTCCCACGTCGTGATGAGGGTTGACCGTTGACTTTTTACCTGTTGACTTTGGGTCAAACTTGAAGGAATTGGGTTATTGATTAAGGTCCCACCTTGGTTTGGCGTTAGTCGTTTCGCGGGAGCGATCAGTACAGGGAGTGAGTGTGTTGATTTGTTTGAGTGGGTCTTCGATTCAGGTGAGTTTTCTCATTATATTACCTATTTCATAGTAGGGTGTATTCTAGACTAGTTGAGTCTTAGTATCTGATGGCTATTATGAGTATTTACCGAGTTGTTGATAACTCCAGGGCTGTTGATAGTCCCCATGGCTGCTGATAGCCCCAGAGTTATGGATAACCCATAGTTGTTTATATTGACATAAGGACAGTGGTACATTGGTTAGAGTACTAGGAGGTTAGTGATCGTCTAGTTGAATGTCATAGGGGTTGTATGCAGTCATGTAGGATAGCATGAGAACTTTTGATATAGGATTTCCCTGTATGTTCCTTGTTTGGTTGTGGCTCTAGAGTGGGATCACATGTTCGACTGTCTATCTCACCTTTGATTACATATGGTTATGCATTCAACAGTGGTCTGTAATTAGTGATGCAGAGTAAGGTGTGAGGCTCGGCATATGGTAGTGAACTATTAGTCCAGTAGACTAGTGTAGGTGTTGCATGTATTTTTGTTCTTATTTGTTGATTGTTGTTATGTGTTACTGAGCTGCTGATAGCTCTAGGGCATGGTGTTATCCCATTGGGAATGCTGATAGTCCCCAGGGTTGATGATAAACCACAGGGCATGTTATTAGCCCACTGGGATTGCTGATATAGTCCCCATGGTTGTTGATAACCTACAGGGCATGCTGTTAGCCCATTAGGACTGCTGATAGTCTCCAGGGTTGCTGATAACACACATAGCATGTTGTTAGTCCATAGGTCGTGTTGTTAGCCCATTGGGACTGTTGATAGTCCCCAGGGTTGCTGATAACACATAATTGTTTATTATGTTGTGATGTATGTTATATTTTAGGAGAACTCACTAAGCTTTGGCTTATAGTTGTGGATTAAATGTTTTTTAGTGTTAACGTATCCCTCAGGAAAAACGTTAAAGAAGAAAAAGTCAACCTAGCGTCAAGCTTGGCCTAGTTAGAGTCTGGTCATACCCAGTCTGAGGCCAAGGCCGGGCCTCCGCCTGCATGGACTAATTGGTATGGAAGTTAAGGGGCAGAACTGCGCCTTACCCTCTTCTCCCCGGGAGAAATACCCCGGCAAACGTGGAGCCAATCAGAGAGCTCCCCTTGCCTATCTGACGGCAGCCACGATCATCATTATATCGAAGATTCCCCTCTAGCCAATGGGGGAACGATATAGAAAGACGTGATGGAAGATCCTTCAATACGGATCTGCCACGTCTCGTCTCACGAGGAAAGGCTCAACATAATCAGTTAGGAGGCATGTGCCTCTCGATCAGGTATAAAAGAACCCTTCTTCCCCACGGATAAGGGGACAGGACTCTTTTTCTCTCAAACATTCTATATCTTCTCTCATAATCAATTTTAACTTGATCGTCGAAGCTTCGTCCTGGGAACCACTCCCGGACGTTGTCTAACGATCATCTCTCTTCTTTGTACTATGACAGGAGAAGGAACCAACTCGACACCCACCCTTGATCTCAATCCTACTATATCTGACATATCACAACATTTGGCACCATCCGGGCGTATCTCAAGAACGATACATCCACGAAGCAAAACCAAAAGAGCAAAGATGGCAGACGAAATTCCGGCGACGTCGGGGCAGCGGAGAAAAGCCCGGTGCATCCAATGCAACCATTAGACGGAGGGAAAGTTTCCATCTAGGAAGAACATGCTTCAAATCGCAAGCGAGTCTCATAGTCACCATCCAGCTCTGCAGTTGAAACGGCGGCAACCTACATAGCCAGTCTATGGCGTCCAACGGTTAACCCATTTCAGCAAGCAGCAATCGTAACCACAACTCCACAGATTGTCGCAACACAGCAAACAAAGATACCTTTTTCTCAGCAACAGTCGTTTCCACACAGTTCGGGCGCCGGAACCTGGATCCCTCACAATATTCAACCGCAATCACAATATTTATCGGTGATCTACCCACACGCCACCATGGCAGGCATGCCCCACGTGCCGCTGTTCATACAGCAACCACCGGTGTTCAACCCGTTCATACAACAGGCTCAAGGTCTAATCCCATAAGTGTCTTAGCCGCAAGTCATAGGCGTGCAGACCTTGATCAACCAGGGATCCAGCTCCTACGGACCGGGCGTCCATTTATCAGCAGTACCAAAATTCACCCCTTTCATGGCGACTGCTCAACCATTCAACCCGTCTGCACAATAGTACACGGGAGCAAACCCATACATAGTTCACCTAACAGGGCAATATGCATTTCAACAATTTGGGTCACAACCAAACTTGCAACAATATCAACCGTACATCTAGCCGGCAGCCATGTACAACCAGATGTACGCGAACCCCTACCAGGCGTAGAAGCATATGGCCTGTGGTGGTATGTCGTACTCGTACATGGACAACCCCATGCAAAGTGCAAGCTCTAATTTCAGCCATGAACTACTACAATACGAGATCCCACACATTGCGATGATATCGAACATGCTGAAATACGACGACAGTTCTGACCCAGATGATCACATCGACAACTACGAATAGACGATGACATTTCTTAAGATGGATTGTCGCTTCACCTGCATCTATTTTCCATGCACCCTAACAGGAAACGTAGGAAAATGGTTCAAGTCTCTGAGACCAGGTAGTATTTCGAATTTTGAGCAGCTGAAGTTCATTTTCCTCAACAACTTCATGCAGTTCAGGAAAGAAAAAGGGGACACCAACTATGTGATGACGTGTAAGCAAATAGAAGGAGAATCGATTCGTTCCTACTACGATCGAGTTCACGTTAGCTACCTTGAACGTCCCATGACATGAAGAGTTCGTGGTGACGGGCGCCTTCGCTCAAGGTCTGCTTCTGGGACCCCTATGTAAGAAGATGCAAGGGACAATCCCCAGATCCAGGGACGAGCTTAAATTCCGAGTGGAAAAATACCTAAAACAAATTGAAGGAGGAGAGCGAAAGGAGGCCAATCTCAAAGCCGTAACCAACACGTACATCAAACAGGAGGAGGCGGCGTCTCGACAAAGTTCAACTCGGCAGGAGAGGCAAGAGGGTAACCAACCGAAACACAATCGCCACTCTAGACACATATCAAAGAGGTACATTCCATTCAACAAAGATGACAACAGGAATGGTCATGCAGATGTCCATGCAATCAACAAAGCTCAATCAAAGGAGAGCAAAGACAAGGCCAAGTTTTGCGAGTACCACAAGAGCAAAACTCATGATACCACCGAATGCACGATGTTGAAAAGGGATATAGATGAGAAGCAGCTTGTTGGAAACATAGTTGACATCGCAAAAGAACTTAGAACAAAATTTGATGAAGACCAACACCAGCCTAGAAATAAAAAAACGGGGGAAAGGGCCATGATAAGAGGCCAGAGATACTAACCATCATTGGGCCTCGCCCATGCAGCAATTGTCAAGGCCAACAAGCCAGCGCGATGGTATATAATAAAAACATGCTTAACATAGCCTTCTCAATGAGTGATCCCAGACCAGAACATTGGGATCCGAATGACCCATTACACATCATAGGGTTCATTAGTAAAAAATGTGTCAAGAATGTATACATTGATAATGGAAGCATGGTCAATGTAATCTATGAGCATTGCCTTCGACGGTTGCCAATCGAGTGGAAAAAGTACCTCCAACCACCACGGCAGGGCCCGCTAGTTGGGTTTATTGGTCATGGTATCTGGCCAACATGCACAATCATGCTCCCATTTACACTAGTCAGTCATGATGGGGCAGAGCAGATAACGAGAGTACTCGAGTTCTGGGTCGTTGACTGTCCGGCAGAACATAATATCCTACTGGGCCGACTTGCACTCTTTCAACTACAAGCGATTCCGTCCACCCTCCATGGCATTCTCAAGTTCAGCACAAAAGATGGGTCGACAACGGTCGTAGCAACAAGGCCAGATAATGAATGCAGTACTCAACAGGAAACAAAACAGGAAATCAGATCGTGTCAAATAGAAAGTTTTCAGAAAGTGGAGAATCGACAAAGGAGATTAGCGGTGGCAGAAACGCTGGCCAACGAGTCAAGGAAAAGGCACAGAGATGCATACAGACGACTCGCAACATCCCAGTCACGGAAAGAAGCAAACATTGATCCAAAGATAGTTCAGTCAGAACCCGGAGCAAAAATCGCAAAACAGGGGAATGCCTACTCGCGGGCATGAGCACCAGTCCAGCTGTAGTGGTGTTGATTATGATGGCATGTGCGGAATTAAGAATGATTTAGTGAATCATCAAGTAAAATCAAGAACATGAACACAAGATCTAAATAATTCTTTTAAGCTCTCATTAGTTTCATAGAAAGAGTACAAAAATGGGTTTTGCAAATTCTCTCTCTAAACTAATCTCTCAAAATGTTCATTAGATAAAATTAGTGTCACTCACTTCCTTATAAAGGAAAGACAACTCATTATGCACAATCAAAGGAATAAGCCCTCATAACATCCAAGAGTGACTTTGCACCCTTACATTCTCCCCCTCAAAGTTAGGATTGGATGTCCGGCTTCAATCTCCAACGAGCACGCGCGATCAAGACCAAAATCCCCCTCGAAGTAAACACCGGTCTTCAAATCCGCAAATGAAAGATCCGCTTCGAATACCCATCATTCTCCCCCTTTTTATAATCAAAAAATGATTATAAAACCCATTAAGGGTGAGAAGCGCTCGAGGAATGAACTTTACAAAACTCCCCCTTGATGTGTACCAAAAATGAAACACCAAAAATCTTTCACGGAAAAACAATCACGAAAAAGCCACAAAAATTCCAATTTATGAATAATTTGACTTTTTGGGTGAACGTTGCAAGATTTTTCAAAAACCGGGTAGAAATTGTCACTTTTTGAAACTTGCAGGGACCCATTGCGCCAAAAACAGCCAAATATGCGAAACTCTACCCCATTTGCAAAACTGGGCATAAAGCGTATATTCGCACAAACTGTAGGGACCAGAAATGAATATTCGCAATTTCTCAGCTGTGTAACACTATTTTCGACTTTGGGTATAAACTGCCAAACTTTTGAAACATCATGTACTACTTTCGAAAGTTCTTCACAAAGCTTTAAAATATCGAAAATTGAGTCCTTATTTCAAAGTGTGTATAAACTGTCAAATTTTCAAAACTCTAAGGACCAATTTTGAAACTTGTACATCTTCTTCTCCCAATTGTTTCCCAGCACGAAACTTTCAGTCAAATTCTTCGCACGTCGATATACAATTCTTTGACATTTAAGTGTTGACTTCCCAAATCACATGCGAAAACGAACCCTTCGTTCACTTCGTTAATCAGGTAACGAACCCTTCTTCTTCGCTTCGTTAATCAGGTAACGAAGTCTTAACACCATTTTAATGAAAACCCACAACGACTATTCAAGATTCGTACACAATGCAAGATCTGTTCGTCCCCAAACCATCTGTTTTTCACATTCAAATAACAGTCGAATGTTTATTGATACCAGGCTTCGTTAATAAACCCACTACTGTTAATCAAAAACCATTGATGTGAAAAACAAAATCATCAAACCAACTAACGAATCCAAGTTTTCCTTCCTTGCTTTCACTACATGAACCTTCGTCAATTTAGATCATCGATTTTGAGATATCGACTCCAATAACCACAATCCGTGACCATCGCTTCGCTTTCATTACAGGTCTTCGTTCTTAACAATTAGTCATGGACATCAATGACTCCAAACTTTCAAAATCCAGTCTTCTCAATCGATAAAAATCACGTTGATATCACAAATCGAAATCGAAATCTAATCACTCATCAAACCATCAAAGCGAACATCTTTGAATTTGTGATTCTCAGCTCGTTCCCAAATTATCGATTCCAAATACAATCGACAATACCAAATCAAAGTATCCTTTTCTTCTTTACTTCGTTTTACAGTTAACGAATGCACCACTTTCGTTAATGAAAGCACAAACCACAACCTTTTCATCACAAGGCTTCGTTAATAAACCAACCTCGACCATCGAATTAAAATCAACTTAGACTTCGATCGAAACTAACCCCTCGATTCTCAAAGCCTCTGAAGTTCGACTACATACATCGACATCAATAAGTCAATTTCATCATTTCGTTAAACCATTGACTTCTCCCAAAACAATTCTTCTCAAACCTTCGAAATCAAGATGTCCAAAATCAATTAATCAAAAGCGAATCAATAACCAACATCAGTCGATTTTTGATATATCGACTTCAAACACAACGCAATACTCGATCGACTTGCAAACAGTGACAATCTGTAAATCGAGTTTGACCACTTGACTGATTAACAACAAAATCAAAACTCCAAACATCGATTTCGCAATCGGTTCTTCAATCTAGCCATTTATTATCACCAAAAATCAAATGCCATCTTCCATTGAACAATCGACTTCCAACAATTAAAATCGAAACAAAATTATCACATTCATTCCAATTTTGACTTTCGTTTCTTATGTGTTGACTTCCAAATCAGAGGAGAACAAGTGGAATCAAAAGACGAAATCGACCATCATCCTACATAAATCAACCGACTCCAGAACACCAGAATGTACAAGTAGGTGAAGCATATGAAAATGAATGAATGAAATTCTTCATATACACTTTTGATTTCGATTTAATAAGATTTGGATTTAAAAACTATTATATCGAATTAGAAAAAGAATGATTGGCCTCACGTTTATACGAAATCGGATCCCTTGAATTATGGGCTCAAATGAGTAAGATGAACAGTACCCACAAATTTAGAATGGGCTTGAACTAATTGATCATATTAATGGATTTGAATTTGTGAAAATGATTTTAATTTTGATGTTTGATAAAAAAAAATAATTGGACCAACAATAGGGTTTGAAACGAAATAGATCCAATGAATCAAGACGATCAAAAACGCAACGCACGAATCAAAATCATGGACGTTTTGGAATCCATTTGAGAATCGAGATCCATTTTCAACGAACGAATCAAATTTAGAAGATCTTGGTTCTTTTGTTGGAATGAGAAAATCTCCAATTTGAACATTGTACCACCCACTTTGCGTGATGTAGAACTCGTTCTTCGTGTTCTTCATCAAGCCAAGAACATCTTCAAAAGAACCATCAACACTTTTGGGTTTTGATTTCAAATTCAATGCAACATTTGGAGATTGTTGCTTTGGAACCCAAATTTGCTTCACGGATTTCGGCTTCACAACATTTAACGATTTTTGTGAGTAAACCCGCTTGTTCTTCCGATTAATCTTCTTCTTCTTTTTCTTTCTCATCTTTTTGCATCTTGAAGATTTGACTTCATGAACAAACCCACTTTTCACAACATCAACTTTGTGAATTTGAATCAAATCTTTTGGAGTTTGATACTTGTGAATTTCTTGGATCACCGGCTTCCGATAAGGAATCATTCCTTCAAACGAATCACAAGAACACAAAATATCATCGGTTTGAACTCCAATCGAGCAAAAAACCTTTTCATCATAATAATCAACTTGAACTCCTTTTTCTTGAACATCAAGAACATGATGATCATCATCAAGAACATCTTCAACAAACTTAAGAGCATGAAGATCACTTGGGTTTTCAACAAGAGAAATGTATCTTTTGTTATACAAATCTCTTTCTTCTCCTTCTTTTCGGTTATCGCTTGCAACTAACTTTATAATGAAAAGATCATACAAACATTCAATCTTCAAAAGTGGTTGAAATATCAATCTTCCATGATCATCCTTTAAACCTCCATAAGAAATCAAAGTTTCTTTTGAAATCAACCCACTTAACACCAATCCATAGAATTGATATTCGTTGACTTTGTATTTCAAATCTTTAACAATCACAACCCAAGAATCATACTCCAAACGTACCATGATCACAAAAACTTGAAGATTTCTAGAGAGAGAAAGTGAATATGAACCAAATTCTAGTGAGAGAAAGTGGTACAAACAAGTATTCTAGAGAGAGAAAGTCGAATTATGGATCATATCAAAGAAAAATTCGACTTCTAGAACACCAAACACTCTCTAAACACGAAGATCAATAAGAACATGAAGAATCACCAAATCAAGATAGCCATCAAGGATCAATTCTTGATCCAATCAAGAACACCCGCTCTGATACCAATTGTGGTGGTGTTGATTATGATGGCATGTGCGAAATTAAGAATGATTTAGTGAATCATCAAGTAAAATCAAGAACATGAACACAAGATCTAAATAATTCTTTTAAGCTCTCATTAGTTTCATAGAAAGAGTACAAAAATGGGTTTTGCAAATTCTCTCTCTAAACTAATCTCTCAAAATGTTCATTAGATAAAATGAGTGTCACTCACTTCCTTATAAAGGAAAGACAACTCATTATGCACAATCAAAGGAGTAAGCCCTCATAACATCCAAGAGTGACTTTGCACCCTTACACCAGCCCGCAATTAGTGGCCAAGCCACGCCCAGGCGAAGAATGATTCGAGACTCGAAACAACTCTTCACCAGTCTTGAAGGTGAACAAAACCTCTTTGGGATGAAGAAACCAGGAACTGGTAATAACACAGATAGTAACGGAGCATCAATCATTCTAGCACGCAAGATCCACTATAGAGGGGAACCAAGCAGGGTCTCTGATGATAACAACAAAACCCCAAATAATCGTGCGAAGCGCAAGATTAATTGGCACGCACAGAAAAAGGCAAGTGATATTCTCACTCAGTCAAGGGGCGACACTCCTCAAGGTCACAACACATATTGGGCCAAGGAAGACGGGAAGTGTGAGCGCCAGCAGAGCGTGGAAGATGAAATTCGGCTCTTTCACACCCAGTCGAAAGTAAGAGAGGCAAAAGTCGCCCGTGTTAAAGAAAAGCAACAACAGAAATATCACACCGGTTTCAAAAACACAACATTCAACAGGACAGGTTGCACCCTATACGCCCCAGATAGTTCGACAGGCTGTGATGGGAGAAATTCACAACAAGACCCGGTAGTGGAAACATAAAGGAACCCCAAGTTAGCAAGAAACACTTGGAGGAAATGAGAAAAGGACACACGACTATGACGAGGTGTGACATCCCCATTTTCACGGCCAGAAAAGACCGATTTTGTTTATGCTTTATAAAAATCAGAGTACTTCTTTTAATAAAAATGTTGCGGAATTTGTCCCCAGTAAAACATGATAAATACGTTATCAAAGCATTTCCGAAGAAATGTAGTTTTATTCATATTTTTTAAAACATTTGGGATGTCATCGTCAATACAGAAACATAAGCATAAACAGAACTTACATTCATTTACACTAGTGATCTACATCTCTTTTAAATCTCTCAGTATAATGTAACTTAATATCGACACCTGTGATAGAAATAAGCTGGAGTGGGTCAGGTTGGGAAACCTGGTGAGTACATAGGGTTTTCAACCCACAATAATATAATTATTATGTTTAAACATCAAACAATCAACCCAATTACCCATCCCCATTATCTTCTTTACTCTTAAGTATCTACCCTAAGAATAAACTATTCCTCGTTCATTCATTCCTAAGGATCATACTAAGGAATCGACACGAAGTCCATCGTCACCGGGGTTTAGGCACTAAGTCTGCATAGTCGCTAGGATTTATACAACAGGGACTAAGACGGCATAGTCGCCAGGGTTTAGGCACTAAGTCTGCATAGTCGCCAGGGTTTATACAACAGTTACTAAGTCCGCATAGTCGCCAGGGTTTTGGCACCAAGTCTGCATGATCGCCAATGTTTAGGCACCAAGTCTGCATGATCGCCAGGGTTTAGAGTACACCGGGTGAACACATCGTTCACAACACCTACAGGTTGCGAGCCTGCTAGTGTTCCACTGGACTGTCTAGAATAGTCTGTGGTTGTCATCCATACTCTGCTAGATGACGGGGCCATCATTTGGGAACAAGGCTTCTCTCATCGTCCACCTCTCACCCTTACCTCATTGTCTATATCACCTCTCAACTCATCATCCAACTCATATTTCATCTACCCATGTTTTGCCCAACATATTATGTAGATATAAACACATATACAGTTTAAATCATATAAAACTTGTATAAAATCGTTCATCCAGCATGGATAGCAAGTATACAGATAATATGCACACATAGCACGTAGTTTATATAAAATACTTCATATCTATGTGTAAGATGAAAGGGACTATGCACTCACTTGAAATGGTGGTGACTCGGTACTCGGACAGCACTTCGTTATCTCAAAACAATTTTTTCCCCTTGACAAAACCTAATATCAATACCACTAGGGTTTAGTCTAACGTTAACCACGACTAATTAATAGTCTAGCTATTATTATTATTATATAAGCGTTAAACAACACTCTATATAACTCATAATAATAGCCCAAATAATTATTTTAAGGTCCTAATAATGTTACTATAATTAATTAGAAGCTATATTAAAAATAGCGTAGGCGTAGCTCACTTACATCGGGTTTTCTCGAAAACCGGGCTTCGCTTAGAGTAGCGTTTCCGAACCGAAAGACCCTTTTTTCGGGACTCCGGGAGCCTCGGGGCTTCCTTCGGGTGTTAGGGGGTTTACCTAGGGTTTAGGGGGGTTTGGGATCCTAGAGAGAGAAATAAACTAGAGAGAAGTGAGAAAGGTGTGGAAAATCCGAGCAACTTCGCACCCCTTTTATAGGCTCCAGCCTCGGACGTACGTTGGGCGTAGTCCTTGGCTACGCGGGGCGTAGTTCGGATAAGGTGACAGATGGCGCGGCTTCGGTGGGGCGACGTGGAGGCTTGTGGACCGAGGAAAGCAGCTGTACGCGGAGCGTACCCGAGCTCGGACGTTGGGCGTACCGAGGTGCGACGTGTCTTCATCCGAAGCGAGTTGTGAGATCAGCAATGGATGGCCCAGATCGAGCCACATCATCGATCTTGCAACAGGCTTCGTAAATTCATACTCCGACTTCAAAAATTCGTATCTTTCGCATACGAGCTCCGTTTTCGACGTTCTTTATATCCACGCGTAGGCGAGAACGTACTCTACAACTTTCGTTTAGACTCCGTCGGCTAATTTTGATTTATTTTAAAAGTTATATTTTTAACAGTCCGGGACAGGATTGGTCCGTTAAAAATTCATAAATTCTTCATCCGACGTCCGTTTTCGTCTGTCTTTTTATCGTTACGCTACTATTAACGAGATCTTTGATTCTCGTTTAGGTTGTGTCGCCTAAAAACCGCTCGATCTAATATTCAAACTTCGGTTACACGACGTTTTCGTCTGTCTTTTTATCGTTACGCTACTATTAACGAGATCTTCGATTCTCGTTTAGGTTGTGTCGGCTAAAAGCCGCTCGATCTAATATTCGAACATAGGCTAACATTTCATTACACATACAATACAAGGGAGTGTGGATACATTACAAAATAAACAAAAGGGGACAAACAAGAATCAGTCCTAAGAGTCCAAGGAAGAACCTCCCGGACCCGGCCTACGACGGAATCGGTGGAAGCTGGCATAGTCCAGCTCCCCCAGACGAAAGTGGCATGCAAAATCCGTCTCAGAGAGGGAAGAAAGGGCAACATCCACCTCTTCGGCCTTTTCTGAGACACAGTCAAGGTCCGGGGCGTTAGATTCACTAGAAGTTGCCTGACGACGGGCCAACTGTTTCCCTTTTTCCAGGCCAAGGGCCTCACACACCTTCTGTAAGCCTTGGATCCCACTGGAAAATTCCTCACTTTCGATAACCTTATCGATTACTTGGACCACCCCCTTTTCCAACACCCATTGCAAGTTGCCACAGGCAACAACACCGTCAACCCGGGCACGGGCTAGTTGACGTTGGCACCGGCCAACTCCCTCGCAAAACCCCCTTCTCTCGAGCTAGAGAACTCACTTGTTTTTCAAGTCGCCCCGCTTGGTCTTCCAGAGTGGCCACATGATCTTCCAAAGCAACCTTCTCACAGGCCACAATGCAATATTGCTCGGATAGCCTCCGATGTTTTGCCTCTGAATCACGGAGTTTCCCCCTCAAGCTAGCAACAACATCTTGCGAAGTTTTCAGCTGAGTTTTATTTATGCCATGGCAGCAAACCCGGTCAGCGGCAGAAACCATAAGGGCAGAAGTTTGAGCAGCTGCGTACCGAAGGTTGCCGGCCATGCGTGCGCCCGATTGGGCCGCAAGCAACTTCATTGTGGCCGGAGGATGGGCACAATATTTCCACTCCTGAGTGGCAATGTCTTCCGAAAGTAATGAGTCTTTAGTAACCGGCCAGCCTGGAACGTAAGTTTCGGAAGCCAAGGGATGGGACGCAGTCCTCATTTTTCAACCATGTAAGGTGTGTCCTCCAAGGACAGAACAGACACCGGGATCAGCCTTGAGCGAGCCAATAAACGGAGAAGGCGATGTCTTTGAAGAACTGGGCACCACTACTATCTCTTTCTACCCGGGGGCAGAAAACCCACTGCCAAGAACATCCGCAATACCGCCAAGAAGCTTGGGCACGGACATTGTGTTTCGCCTCTTACGAGGACGGAGGCCCACATCATCAGATTCGGTCTCTTTGTCCGACGACAACACCACTCGCACACTTCATTTTCTCCGAATAGGAGTAGTACTTTTTCCTGCTTGACCCACCACAGGAATATTGGCAGAAGCAGAGGCCGTAGAACGGGTTGGGAATGTAGCCCCAACACCTGGTTGAGAAGACGAAGCAGGTCTGCTAGAACCAACATTTCCCCCTTCTTCTGTGAGCAATCCAGCAAGCTCCCGCATACGTTTTTCAAATACGGGAGGGGGAAGAGTCTCCACAAGGTCAACCTCCCGGTGACAAAGCTTACCCCGATAATGGCCACGCAAGGCCATCTCCAAGGAAATCTCAGCTTCGGCACCTACAAACATAAACACCAAGCATGAGAATTGACAGAACAATAAAATACTTTATTCTTATTCTTGTAAAAAAAAGGGGGGAGAGGGAGATGAGCGAATACCATCTATCACAACGAATAATTACGCCATCTTCCCACGCGCCCTCCAAGCAGCACTCATGCTGGCTGCGGCAAGGATGAAATCTTTCCAGTTCTCCCCGACGACATTAATGTTTCCCAGCCGTTTGCCAAGAACTAGGCTATCCCCGAATAGCTTGGGAAGACGGTTGGGAAAGTCTCGGGTCTTACGAAATCCGTGCCCCACAAGGTTTCGGTTGACCTAGAGCTATTGTCTCTGCCAATTTTTCTTCGGATTATCTTGCTCAGAGATCAATTGACGAATGCCCCGCCTTTTCGCCAGCGTACGGACGCCAAAGTTCGTAGACGCACAAAAGAAGTAACTGAAGACCCAACAAGTGGGTTTACAACCCAGGGACCGATAAATCAGTTCGAAGCCCACGATCTTATTGGCGACACTTGGGGTTAATTCGTCAACAGAAAATTCGTAGTGGTGCACAATCATATCAAAGAAGTCAGACGTTGGCAGGCATAATCCCGCTTCGAACAGATGAACATGAACCCCCACTTTCCCTCGAGGGCAGTTATAGATCGATGATCCCTTCGCCGGAATCAACATGCCATGCTTTGGCAAGAAACCAAATTATTCTTGAAGTAGTCGAAATTCCTCTACGGTAGGGACTCTGCCGTAACGATCCATTGTTAAGAACGGATGAGTGATGAAAAAGAAAAAATCACAAAATGTCTGAGTCGCTACAACGAAAGCAAGAAAAGAAGGCAAATGTGAAAGGTCTTGAGTAAAGGGGGATTTTAAAGGTAAAACTGGTGTCACAAACTGTCTCATGATGGATCTGACACATATCGACAACGTTGTCTAAGTCTATCGAATGCCATAAATAATCTCAGACATACACGTGTTGTAATATAGGATCGAACGACGACGCTACCAAGCTAATGCATACGCCTACAAGCCTAAAGGACTTGTTAACGTATCCCTCACGAAAAATGTTAAAGAATAAAAGTCAAACTAGCACCAAGCTTGGCCTAGTTAGAGTCTGGTCATACCCAGTTTGAGGCCAAGGTCGGGCCTCCGCCTGCATGGACTCACTGGTATGGCAGTTAAGGAGTAGAACTGCGCCTTACCCTCTTATCCCCAGGAGAAATACCCCGACAAACGTGGAGCCAATCGGAGAGCTCCACTTGCCTATCTGACAACAGCCACGATCATCATTATATCGAAGATTCCCCTCTATCCAATGGGGGAACGAGATAGAAAGATCTGATGGAGGATCCTTCAATACATATCCACCACGTCTCGTCTCACGAGGGAAGGCTCAATAGAATCAGTTAGGAGGTACATGCCTCTCAATCAGGTATAAAAGAACCCTTCTTCCCCACGAAGAAGGGGACTGGACTCTTTTTTCTATCAGACATTCTCTATCTTCTCTCGGAATCAATTCTAACTTGATCGTCAGAGTTTCGTCCTGGGACCCACTCCTGGACGTTGTCTAACGATCATCTCTTTTCTTTGTACTGTGATATCGGGAGAAGGAACCAGCTCGACACCCACCCTTGATCTCAATCCTACCATATCCGACATATCACAACATTCAGGTACCCTTGGTAATCGTGGAAAGGCGAAGGCATAATTGTACACATACATCAACAACAATGGAGATTCTGCATTATTTATATTACTCTAATTTTCAAATGACTATATTTTGGAACAAATGGATTTTTATATCTTGGGTTCTAAGTAAAGGATGATTTTACCTTATTAAAAAATGAAAAAATTTCTCGTGAAAATAGGACATCACAAGTTGGTATCAAAGCCCTGGTTTGAGGGATTTGGATGAACACTCGTGTGATTCCATACTCAAACTAAGGATCTGGGATTTTTTCATAAAAACCTTTTCGGAAAAGATTAAATTCTAAAAGAAAGAAAGGGAAGATACGATGTGTATAGTCAGCCGAAGCTCGAGAAAAGTGATTTCCCAAAATATCCATACTTGTTTTATATGTTGTGATTCAGTTGTTGTTATATGATCTTCTAGAGATACATGCTATCTAGTAGGCTAAGGATCCCTTTAGGAATTGCATGACATAGTTGCATGATTTTGTGATGCCTTATAGCATAGGGATTTGCTTGTTACATGCTATTTGATTATGTGAATTGCTAAGTGTATGTTGCATAGTTGTATAGGATTATGATTACATAGCCTTAGAATGATTGACTTAGCCTTATTTCCTCTTCCTTGTTTGGTTGTGGGCTTAAGGTAGAGTCATTTACTTGACAGTCTATCTGATCTTTTACTGTATACAACTAGCATGCATAAGGCAATCGGGGATACAGAAGCGTGATTTAAGAGAATCCCATGAGGAGTTCCTAGGAAGTTATTTACGTCTGTTATGAGCAGGTGGGTTCCAGTACACCTAAAGGTGGCCTAGTATAGTGACTTAGGACCACGAGGTGAATTCTGATTCGACTACGGATAAATGTGTGGAAGGTAGTATGAGCACGTAATACTGAAAGCACATGATCTGTATGAGAATCAGAAGGAATCTCAAGGCTACTAAGGAACTAATAAGTGGAGGCATAGTGTGATTGAGCCATATGTCTTAATGTTTGACATTTTCGTTGTATGTTTTAGTATGGTGTCTATCAGAGGATTGGGATCAGGCACTAGCTACCCAAAGATGACGAGTTCAGGTGATAAGGAGATCCACAAGATCATTGTTGCCGAAGTGACAGTGGAGATCAGGGAGGCGACTCTAAAGTTATTTGGGTCGGCTAAGACCATGCTGATTGAGGGGTTTGACGGGCGCTATGTCGCCGTCATGCATGTTACCGTTGTTGCAGCCACTGCAACCATCGTCGTTGCAGGACTTTAGAGAGGCAGGAAGATGAAATATCGGGAGTTTGGTAATACGAACCCTCTGGAGTTTAGAGGCGACAAGGACTCGATTATCGCTTTGAGATAGATATCTGACGTGGAGGGATGTTTCTATATGTGTTCGTCTCCCGAGGACCATAAAGTGATATTTGTGTTGAATCTTCTTCGATGGGGTGCGAAGGATTGATGGGAATTTGTGACCCAAAGCTTTCTGCATGCAGAGCGAGCTGTAGTGACTTGGGAGCAGTTTTTGGAGATGTTTTGTGATAAGTATGTTCCACTTGTGGAGAGAGAGCGATTAGAACAGGAGTACCTGTCGCTAAAGTTGACGATTGATTCGGTGGCAGGGATCATCAAGATGTTCACAGAAAGAGCCTTTTTCTGCCCAAAGTATGTCATTTCAGAGCAGGTACATATGTCGCGATGCTTAAGCATGCTCAAGACGGAGATTTGAGAGCTTGTGTCGACTCATAAGTACCGGACCTTGCATGAATTGGAGTCGAATACCAGGAGGATAGATATTGAGTTAGAGACCCAGAGGAAGGAGAAGAAGCTAGGTTAAGTACGGTTGGGGCTGGCGGTCAAGCGGTTCAAGTCCACCGACACAAGAGTAGTACCATTAAAGTAGAGGAGTTCCACGTATGATAGGTGTGGGAATCTTCATGGTAGAATGTGTCGATCTTTTGGATGTCGTAGGTGTGGCTAAGAGGGGCATTTCGGCAGGGATTGCAGGAAGAAAGTCTGGGTTTGTTTCCATTGTGACCAGGAGGGCCACATCAAAGCTCATTACCCCTTGTCATGTTCGGTGTGTTGTATTAGGTGTCTAAGTTCATAACTATTTCTGGAATGTACTTGACCCGACTAGCATGGTCCATTTGGGTTGCATGGCATCATGCATTTGGATATACTAAAATGAGAGAAATAACACTTAAGGTTTATTAATATATTATAAGTTCTAATATATTAATAATATTATTTAATTAGTATTGATCAATAATTAATTTGGAATTAATTAAGTGATCAAAAGAAGACTAATTAAATATATGGGTTGATTGTGTAAATCATCCATACTTATATAGTGGGCTAATGCTTCATGGATTATCAAGTTGGGATGAAACCCATAGGATGCTCCATGGTGTTTATAGAACCCATGGGTCATGGAAATGAAAGGTCATGACAATTAGGGTTTACATGGTGTAACCCTAATTGTAACACACTATATAAGGATCCATATGTTCACCAAAATCGGCACTTAAGCAAGAAAGAAGAGGGCTAGCCGATTTGAAGTAGTGTGACATTTCTCTCAAGTTTACTCCAAGCGCATTTGGTGTTGTGTGAGACATTTGAGGCATCACACTTGAGGTGCTAGGCTCACAAGGTTTCAAGGAATCCAAACTACTACAATGTATGTATTTCCTACTAACTTTTATGTTCAAAAGTTCCCCATGTATGCTAGATAGGATTATGAACCTTGGAAAAATCATTTTGCATGTATCTTAGTCAAACATAGATCCAAGGTTTCTAGGGTTGCATGTACACCTTAGGAGTGTTAGAATGCTCAAAACCCTACAGTGGTATCAAAGCCTAGGCTTGTTTGTTTGATACTTGATGCAAAATTGTGAAAAAAACTCAGTTTTTCTGCACTCTGAAGCATGAACTCACCGAGTCCATGGGGGGACTCGACGAGTCCATGACCAAATTCATCCTACTCGCCGAGTAGGTTCTTACACTCGATGAGTAGGAGCCCCTGAGTGCAGTTTTTCGAGTTTTGCTGCTGGAAATGGACTAGAAACATTACCCTAAACTGTTTTGGTGTTTTAAAACTTGTTTTAGATGGTTTAATGTTTGTGCTAATCCATTTACAATGGCTAATATCAAAATTCCATGTTTATATGTGTTCATATGTTCTTGAAATTTTGATATAAATATTCATGTTCTTATGAATTCTTGATAGATCATAGGAATTACTTGTTAAATTGTTTAATTCATTATCATTATGTGTTTTAATGGAATCCATAATTTGTCCTCAAGTTATAGATTACCAAAAGTCATTCTTTTAAAGTCCATTATTAAACACATAGGTTACATAAAATGAAAATTCACTCATTTTATTACATCATTAACTCATAAGTTATGAAAGATGAAAAGTTTTGAAAGTTACAAAACTTGCCCTCAAGTTTTGGAACATGTAAAGTCACTTTAAAACACTTTAGTTCCAACCCCTAGAATTTTAAAAGTTAAAATTCAACCCTTATACTTTATAATATTATATGTTTAATAATATATATATATATATATATATATATATATATATATATATATATATATATATATATATATAAGAACAAGTCGTTTTACCGTTAGTAGGCCTCATTCACGAAGCCAGTCTATAAGGGGCGTATAAGGTTGTTGCCTATAAAATGGCAGCTTAATGGGTGTCCACTCTCACCCACCGCTTCATTGACTGGTGGAGGGTCGTTAGCCGAACGGGTAGGACAAGGACTTATAAATCCTCATTAAAAGTATAATGAATATAAAGTAACTAAATGTTTTATAAATTCCCAATCTTAGTTACTTTAGGAAAATGTGAATAAGGTGTTAACCCATGAAATTATACTTTGCACTTTGATTAAGTCGTTAGTGGAGTGCGTGTGGTTAACTGGCACACTAACCTGGACTTAACAAGGTAGGTAAAGGGTAACTTAATATTTATCATAGTATCGATGGAGCGCGTGTGGTTAACCGGCACATCGATTGAGGGGTAAATATTGAGGGTACCAAGTAATTTGCATGGTTACTTCACACCTTGTTTTGTGATCCTCGGCATCCCAGTCACAAAACCTGAAGGGCACACTCGAGATTGAAACATGCCATTGAAAATTTCAATGAATCTCAAAGAATCTAGGAGTTTCAAAAACCAATTAAAACCTAATAATTTATTTTGTTTTTCATGGTGGAAATTGGTGAATCGTCATTCACCTACCTTCAAATATTTTATAGCTTGGATTACGGCTCCCTCTTCTAAGTTATAAAATATTGTGTTGGGTCCTAGCCTTAATATTACATTTGGGTGTTTTATTAAGGACTATCTTTATATCTAATCTAAACCTGTCTTTCTTCTTTTCAGATGTCTTCCAACAATGCTGCTTCTGGCTCAAACCCTACCGGCTCCTTCTCTCCGATGAACCTTTGTGGGAGAGTCATCTTTGATGGATCCAACTTGATGGATTGGATCAGGAACATCGGAATGGTCACTCGCTATGAGGACAAGGAATATGTCCTCGACAAGGAGCTTAAAGAACTCGAGCCGACTGCTACTCCTAAGGAGGTCGCTGAATATCAGGCCCATGAAAGAGATGCTACCAAAGTGGCATGTATCATGTTGGCCACTATGACAGTCGAGCTCCAAAAGTCCTATGAGGACTACTATCCTTTTGAGATGCACCAGGATTTGATGGACCGCTACCATCAGAGTGCTCGTCAAGAGCGATATGAGATCATCTCCTCCATGATAACAACCAGGATGAAGGATGATGAAGGATGTGGACCGTTTGCTGAAACTGAATGTGAACTTCCCAGAGGAGTTGGCAATAGATATTATTTTGCACTCCTTACCTTCGTGTTATGATCAATTACGCATGACATACCACATGAACAAGGAGGAAGTTACACTCAGCAAACTTCAAGGACTTTTGAAGACCGCAGAAAGTGGTCTTAAAGGTAAGTCGGTTGTTACTACTCTTACTCTTACCGCGGCCCCTGTCTTGGCAATCGGGCAAGGCAAAGGAAAGAAGAGGAAGAGCCCTTCGAAGGGTACCAAGGGAAAGTCTCTTGATGGATCCTCTTCAAGTGGAACCAAGAAAGGTTTCGTCACTCCTTCTGCTAACCCTAAAGAGGCTGAATGCTTCTATTGTCATGAAAAGTCGCACTGGAAACGAAATTGCCCAAAGTACCAGCAATATGTTAAGGATGGGAAAGTAAAACCCAACCATGCAGGTATTTACACTATATTGTCAAATAACTCACCCTATTATAATTCTTGGGTCCTTGATATAGGTTGTGGTATTCACATATGTTGTGATTTTCAGGGACTAAGAAGAAGTGAGAATGTGGAGCATGGGAAGATAAACTTGATCATGGGAAATAGGAAAGTTACACCTGTCACCAAGATTGGAGTTTATTCTTTATTGCTAAGTAGTGGGTTAACATTAGATTTGAATAAATGTTGTTATTCGCCTGAAATGGCAAGCAATATTATTTCCTTTCATGCTTTGTACAAACAAGGTTTTACCTTTTCATTTGATAATGATAGTGGTGGTATTTATGCTTTCTTTAATAATGTTCTTTATTTTAAATCATTACCCTGTGATGGTGTGTATGAAGCTGTGTCGGTTGTAGACAATCTAGGAAATAATGTGTTGTGAATTGATTCTTCTAATAATAACTTGGATAAAGCATCATTATGGCATTGTCGTCTTGGACATGTAAGCAAGAAAAGCATAGGCCAAATGCAAAAGGATGGAGTCTTGGAGTCATTTGACCTAAAATCAGATGATATTTTGAATCTTGTTTGCTCGGAAAAATGACAAAGTCACCCTTCACTGGTACATGTGCTAGGGGTGAAGGTTTGTTAGATCTTGTACACACTGATGTGTGTGGACCCTTCAAAACTGCCACAAGGGATGCTAATCGTTATTATGTGACTTTTACTGATGATTTTAGTAGATATGGATATGTCTACTTAATCAAGCATAAGTCAGAGACCTTTGAAAGATTCAAAGAGTTCAAACAGGAAGTGGAGAATCAGTTGGGCAGGAACATTAAGATGCTTCGATCCGATCGAGGTGGTGAGTATCTTAGTACAGAGTACCTTGACTATCTTAAGGAAAGTGGGATTGTCTCACAATTGACACCTCCCAGGACACCGTAGTTGAATGGTGTGGCTGAGAGGCGCAATCGAACCTTGTTGGATATGGTTCGTTCCATGATGAGTCGAGCTTCGCTACCAATCTCATTTTGGGGGTATGCCTTAGAGACTGCCGCCCATATTCTTAATCTAGTCCCTACAAAGAAGGTTGCCAAAACACCTCATGAGATGTGGACTGGAAAAGTTCCCAATCTGGACCACATCAAGATTTGAGGTTGCGAGGCTTTTGTGAGGCGTGAGTCTCACGATAAGCTTGAACCTCGAAGTAAGAGGTGTATTTTCATCGGCTACCCGCAGAGATCCTTTGGTTACCTCTTCTACAGACCCAGTGATAATGTGGTCTTTGTAGCAAGGAGAGGAGTCTTTCGAGAGAGAGAATTTATAAGCCAAGGAAACAGTGGGAGGCAAATTGACCTTGAAGAAATTCAAGAGTCAAGTGGTGAAGGAACCTCAAAACCTAGCAATCAACCTAAGGAGGAAACTCATGTTGACCCGACAGAAGAGTCTGTACCTCTGAGGCGTTCCACAAGAGTTAGGAATGCACCTGAGCATTACTATGGTTTCCATATTACTGCGGAAGGTGATACACTTATCAGTGATATCACACTAGTAAGTCTGGATGAACCTAACTGCTACACGGAAGCCATGGCAGGCCCTGAGGCTACTAAATGGAAAGAGGCTATGGACAGCGAGATACAATCCATGTATGACAATCAAGTTTGGAACTTGTTTGACAATGTACCAGGTCGTAAGACAGTTGGGTGCAAATGGATCTTCAAGAAGAAGACTGACATGGATGGTAATGTACACACTTATAAGGCGCGACTGGTTGCAAAGGGCTTTTCTCAAACTCCGGGAGTTGATTATGATGAGACATTTTCACCAGTTGCGAAGATTAAGTCTATTAGGGTTATGCTAGCCATTGCTGCATTTCATGATTATGAAATATGGCAAATGGATGTCAAAACCGCTTTCCTTAATGGAAAGTTGGCTGAGGATGTTTACATGAGTCAGCCAGAGGGTTTTGTCAGTGCAGAGTACCCTAATAGAGTGTGTAAGCTTGAGAAATCCATTTATGGATTAAAGCAAGAACTCGCAGATGGAATCTTTGCTTCGATGAGAAGGTCAAAGAGTTTGGCTTTTCGAGTAGTGAAGATTAATCTTGTGTATATGTCAAGGCTAGTGGGAGTATATTCAGTTTTTTGGTATTGTATGTGGATGACATACTACTCATAGGAAATGACATCCCAACTCTGCAGGAAGTGAAGTCCTGGCTTGGGAAGTGTTTCACTATGAAGGACCTTGGAGAAGCTGCCTATATCCTAGGGATAAGGATTATGAGAGACAGGAGTAAAAGACTAATTGGACTTAGTCAGAGTACCTACTTGAATAAGGTGCTGAACAGATTCAACATGCATAATTCCAAGAAAGGAGAGTTACCGATCCAGAGTAACGCCAGACTAAGTAAGACTCAGAGCCCGAGTACAGAGGCTGAGATAGCTGAGATGAGTCTAGTGCCTTATGCTTCCGATGTAGGCTCGATCATGTATGCTATGACTTGTACTCGTCCTGATGTGGCCTTTGCACTTAGCATGGTCAGTAGATATAAGGGGAACCCTGGCAAGGCTTACTGGACTGCGGTAAAGAACATTCTTAAGTACCTGCGGAGGACTAAGGATTGGGTACTTATCCCCGGTGGGAGTGATGACTTGAGAGTATTAGGGTATAGTGATGCTAGCTTTCAGACAGATAGGGATAATTTTCGCTCTCAGTCAGGCTGGGTCTTTACCTTAAACGGAGGAGCAATCTCTTGGAAAAGTTCCAAGCAGGAGACAGTGGCTGATTCAACTTACGAATCAGAGTATATGGCGGCAAGTGAGGCAGAAAAGTAGGCTATATGGCTAAAGAACTTCATTGGAGACCTTGGGGTTGTACTTGCTATAAAGGAGCCTATAGATATTTTCTGTGATAGTGAAAGTTCAGTTGCCTTAGCCAAGGAACTAAGGGATCACGGGAGATCCAAACACATCGACAAAAAATATCATTTCATCAGACATCGAATAGAAGAAGGACTCCTCGTGGCAAAGAGGGTATCATCGGATGAGAACCCGACAGATCGCCTCACGAAGGGACTGGGCAGGGCTAAGCATCTCCAGCATGTGAGGCGCATAGGGCTGAAGGATGATATTAGTTTTAGTAGTTAGATAGCTTTGAAATGTGTAAAGTGTAATTGACATTTGATGATGAATAAAAGTTGTATTTATTTATGAGTAAAGTGTTGCTCTCCTTTGTCAATCGTTTACTATCGTTTTATTTTGCATGTTTTGACTTCCAGAATAATTATGTTTGGTATATCATATTATTCGAATTATCCACAGTCGGTCATATGTTGGAAGTAGGTATGAATCAAGACTGTCATGAGTTGGTTGTAGAGGTCTAAGATGTTGGACATGGCTACAACACTCATGAGTGCTCATAAGCTCTGAGTATTGGATTCAACCCACGCTCGCTGGTATCACTTCATGGAATTTATCTCGAGTGATCGCGAGACGGTATTATCATATAAGTATTCAAACCTAGAGATATGACTTTTTGCCTATGAGTTGGTTATGCGTTGATTGTACGAAAACGCATTGGTAACTCGATGTTATAAAACGTGCCTTTGTGTATGATTCAACAAGTAGTAGAACAAGCATATGAGTCGAAGTTTATCTATTCCTTCTTGTAGTGGAAGCGATATCTGGGCCCCTCGATGATTTTGTGTTGACCCATGTACCGGGCCCGGTCAGAACTAAGTTGATGTGTTCAAATTAAGTTCTATGTCAAACAAATCGGAAATCGGGAAACAAACTGCTGGACAATAAGTAAGACATTGTTCTATGTATTTGTCCGGCTGATATCTAGAACAGAGGATTATATGATCACTTATCTTAAATGGCGTGTCATCATCATCTCAGTTCCGAGAGACGTTGAAAGAGCTACGATTGTTGATTGGTTCCTGAAGTCATTCTTGCAGTTATAGTTATTAGACTTATCCAAGTGGGAGACTGTTGGATTAGGTGTCTAAGTTCATAACTATTTCTGGAATGTACTTGACCCGACTAGATGGATGTCAGGGGATGGCTGAGGTGCCCACGGATAGAGAAAGAGTCTACTAGTTTGTCACGGAGGAGCTAGGTGTGGCAACCATGCCGACTTCGGGTATGTTTTCCATTTATTTTATTCATGTCTTGCATTTATGAATTGGGTTTTGCTTTTGGAAGTTTCCTTTCGGATGAAATTGTCGTGTGTATGTAATTCTGTCAGTTGAGTTTAAAGGTCCTCAGTAGACTGCATTGCTGGGGTGACTTAAACTCAGGGCTATCTTATACATTTCGGGTTATTCATCAAAGGAACGAATAAGTAGCGCTCCAGTTAGTTTGAGTTAAAATTTTAGATTTGTGTTGGTCGCGTTTGAAGGATTCATATGTTCCAAGTAGGGGAGAGTAGAGATTTTGTAGCGGGAAGAATTTGTGCCAGAATGCAGTTTTCAGGTAGATTTCTCAAGTCCGAGACTTTCGCATAATTACTTAATCTTCTAGTTTTCACGTTGGGTTCATCACCAGCTATTGAATTTCTTCTGAATAGTCTTAGTTGTTGTCGTGTTAGTATTTTATAGGGCGTCATCATGCTTTAGGATCCTAGGGTGTTAGGGGAACAGTTTGAGGAATGTGAGGAGGACTTCCTTGTCCGTTTTTGTTTGATTGGGACCTAGAAGTCCTAGTTATGACCTAAAGGCCTGATGGGGGAGTTAAGTATTGCGGGTTCGTTATGTACCTATGTTATGCATGGGAGAGTTGTTAGTGGTTAGCGCATCGGGAGTGATCCCGAGAGCTGTTAGTGGTTGGCATGTCGGGGGTAAGCCTGAGAGTTTCTAATGGATTATATTTTCGGATTACTAGTGGGAAAATGCGTGGCCAAAAGGATCTCCGACCGATTAAATATGCAGATTTTGGTCGACATAATAGATATATAGGCTAGTGAAGTCTTTGTCTGTTGGGATTTTATTTGGGGTTTCACTGGTATGTCGGTGTGTGAGATTGTCGGCTATGGCGTTGGTTATGGATTCCTTCTTCGGTTATTCGATAGGCGGCGCAAGGTCGATAGGACTTGCTCAGATTAGGTATGTGAGTGTTTGGTCAACAATAGTGTCATGTCTACCTGGATGTTAGGTATTAATTTTGGGTATACAAGTTATGGGCAAGGGAGTTAGCTCTACTTATTATGGGTTACTAGTAATGTAGAGTACGGTGTGAGCCCCGACATCTAATAGTGAGTTGTTACTCCAGCAGACTAGTGTAGGTATTGCATATGTTTTTGTTCTTATTTGTTGATTGTTGTTATGTTTTACTGAGTTGTTGATAGCTCTAGGGTGTGTTGTTAGCCCATTGGCACTGCTGGTAGTCCCCAAGGTTGCTGATAACCCACAAGGCGTGTTGTTAGCCCACTAGGATTGTTGATAGTCCCCAGGGTTGTTGATAACCCACATGGCATGCTATTATCCCCTTGGGACTGCTGATAGCCCCCAAGGTTGTTGATAACCCACAAGGCATGTTGTTAGCCCACAAGACATGATGTTAGCTCATTGGGACTGCTGATAGTCCCCAAGGTTGTTGTAACGCCCACGTTTCCTGCTAGAAATACTCATATTCTGCAATCACTTTGGTCAAATAATGTAATCTTTTTACGAATGAATAAGAAAGGATTATTCATGTATTTATGCGCTTAAGTGTTTTATATGTAATTAATAATAGAATAAATAAGATTAAAACACATGTAAAAATAGAATAATAATTAAGATGGATAACCTTAATGAAAGATGAAGTAAGGATTCTGGAGATATAAGGAACGCTTCAATCTGACTTAAAACGAAGAAGTTATGATTTTTCAAAGTTTCAGCGTAGCAGTGCGGACACATAAATCCAAATTTTGATCCGTTGATTTTTAGCCGAAACAATCTAAACGGGAATTATATATCTCATTAATAAGAGCGCAACGATATAAAGACAGTAGAAAACGGAGTCCGTATGTAAAAGTTATGTGTTTTACACGGTTGTTAACAGTGTAATATTCGTAGACTACTGAATTTGAGATCGGCTGTGAATTAGCCGACGGGTCTAAATGAAAGTTGTAGTACTCAGAAATACCTACGTGTGGATATGGATAACGTCGAAAACGGAGTTCGTATGGCCGAGATGTAAATTTTTGAAGTTCTGCCCTTACCTACTCGATTTGCCACGGTGCACCACCCACTGCCCTACACGTGTCACGCAGAGAGAGGAGGACAGCCGATCACGCCTAGGTGCGGGGCACACACTGTCTATGTGCAGCGCGCCTGCCCCGAAAATGACCTATAAATAGATCTCCTTTCTACATTTGATCTCCACACCATTTCTATTCATTCTCTCGAAGTTCTCTCGGTTTTATTCCTTTTTCCCTTAAGTTTTATGCATTCTAGCGAAGCCCTGCAACCCTGAATGCCCAACAAGTCATATCTATCCAGTAGAAGCCCTGCCAATGCAATTTCCAGACTTTTTCTAGGAAATCTCTATAAGTTAAATTACACTCATCCTTATTTTAGTGTAATCTATATTTATAGTCATAATCATTGTTATGAATCTATAAATAAGATTTATTAGCAATTCTATGTCAATATACTGATTGATCTACTTACGGGAGAGGTTTCTAGAATGGTCACGTTGGTCTGGTTGTTGGATTTCAGAAATGTTATACGTCGATATGGTCCTGCCTCCCAACTTTTATGTCTGGCTGATCCTTATTTGATAGAACTCTCGATATTCATTGGGATCATTGAGGAATCTAAACCATTAGGATAATAGTTTATAAATTGTGAAACTAGACAAAGACTTAACATTATGTAAATCTAGGTCTTTTGGAGAAATGTGTAGGTGAAGCCTTGCCCTAACCTCTAAGTCACCGTTTATTGACAGGTAAGTGCATAGTTACTTTCAAGAGCGTAATTTAATAAAAGTATTTATTAAATGCTAGTTGTATTAATTATACTCTATGCTACTTATATAACTATAATAATATTGCTTATTATGAATCCGAATTGCCTTTAGATATAATATGGGTTAGTTATGGACATATAAGACGTACTTAGTTCTAAATAAGTTAGAGATTGGTTAGGTCACATTCTGATGGTAGATTGTGAGATATGAGCGGAGAGTAGTAGTCCTCCTCTTTTTGGATGACCAAAAATGGTGGGTCCATATCAGACAACTTGCAAGTATGTATGCGTCATTAACCAGAGTAAATGACAACATTTGACTATTATAGGTGGTCTAATGAATTACGTTGTTAGTGTAGACTTATAACCCACATACGTAGGTAGAATATGATACCATATCTATCAATTACTCTGAACATTGGTTGCCTTTATATGACTTACACTGGCTAATGACTCCCCTTACTGTGTAGTCAAGCAGTCGCCCAAACGATTTATCAGGTTGGGTGGTTCCTCCAGATAATCGCTGCATTAGGATTTGTGAGAATCGATTGGACAATGTATGTAGTCTTATATCATATTATACCTATACTGTTTATTTGCAGGAACGTTATAATATATTAACATTAATATATTATGGGTTTGAAAATCCTATGCATCTCACCAGGTTTCCCAAACCTGAACCACTCATTTTATATGCATCACGTGTAGCGGATGTAAGGCTGCCGAAGTCTAGTTAGGATATTGGGTGGAATAAAGGGATGTGCGTGTAATAAGTAGTTTCAAGACCTATTATTTTTACTTTATAATGTATGTTTGGATATGAACGATGACATCCTCGAAGTTTTAATAAAATGAAATAACTTTTGTTATCTAAAATATGTTTTATTTAACTGGGAATTTCCGCATCTCAATTTCTTAAAGTGTAAAGAAAAAGTTTTAATTGGTTCTGAAAAAATGGAGGATGCCATAGTTGGTATCAGAGCATTAGTTTAAGCGAACTAGGAATTTTTCTAGATTTCTAGACTTAAACTTAGAAGCTAAGTATGACCGGTGAGTTGTGTGATAGGTTGCTTTATGATAGATGCCTAAATTGATATAGACTTAAGCTTTAAGCAAGCTATAAGAAGATACCTTAATTATTAAAATGTCTTAACTGTTATTACGTGATATATATATATATATATATATATATATATATATATATATATAGCCATATTAAACTACTCGACTCTACGACTATAGAACGATATGACGATCACAAGGAGCGGCAGAGTCATCAATAATGAAGGAGGTCCAACACCTCAGAACGTCGGAGCAGGAGTTGCTCAAATCTTGATGAATGAAGCACGAACAATGATGCAAGAAATTCTCGATCAACAACAACGTGAGTTTAGGGAGCTCTTAGCTCAGGAGTTGGCCAATGCAAGAGGTGGAGCACCAGTGGTCAATGAACCAATAGTCGTTGAGCAAGTTAATTATGGACCGGTTCCCTCTCGCCCAACGACGGTCCAGGAAGGAAATGATGAATTTGAATGTCATCGAGGACCACTCCCTCCTCCGGAAGACTTGGAGATCCGAATGAATGATGAACTGGGGAGTTATTGCAAGTATAAGGACTTCACTACTTGCAAGTCATCATCATTTAATGAGAATGAGGATCTAATTGGAGTAATGGATTGGATCTCGTAAATGGAACTAGCTTTCATCACATGTGGTTGCACTCGCAAGATTCAAACCACCAACACTGCGAGACAATTTAAGGGTGCATCGATCCGTTGGTGGAACATGTTAGGGAAGACGTTAAGCCCTAACAAGCCGTTGCGACTGACTTGGGAAGAGCTTCTGACCCACTTTAAGAGGAAGTATTGTTTAGCTGAAGATATGTTGGAGTTGGAGAATCAACTCCTAACATTGAAAAAGGGAAGCATGACGGTTGAAGAATACACCAATGCTTTCACGGATAAAATGGAGTTTGCATTGCATGTGGTCCCCGACGAACTGGTCAAGATTGATAGGTACTCCAAGGGATTGCCATGGGAGTATTATGTGTTGGTCAAGTAGGCACCGGATTTTGAGACAGCTATCTTGGCTGTAAATTCTGTAGAGAATATGATCAAGAAAATGATTGCCGATTGAGCTGAAGTTGAAAAAAGGAAAGTGTAAAGTCCCGAATTTGAAGGCAACTTTTTCATTTTTATAAAACAACATTTCATTCATTTGTGACAAATACTAATGTTTTACATTAAAATTTTTATTTATCTTATTTCAGAGTATATGTGGAAACATGTTGCCAATGCGTGTGTACAGTTGAGCTTCGCCCTTCTTATTATCTGATGGAATACTTGAAAACATTTAATATCATCTGGTTAAGCATTAGGCTTAGTGAGTTCCCCCAATATACCATATACCACAATACAAATACATGCATACAAATAGTGGTTGTATTTTAGTCTTACAACCTACACGCCATTTCGTCTTCAACACGAGTCTACGTATACTTTTGGCCTTTATGCCATTTCGTAACACGGGTCTATGTGTACTTACGGCCTACACGTCATTTCTTTAACATGTGGGCCTATAGGCTCCCGACCTCTTTGTCGTTTCGCCATCATCCCCTAATTAATTTGCAATAACTTATAAGCATATCAACAATCGTGCACATAGATACTACATATTCGACTCTACAGGCACATAGAAAACTATACTGCGGGCTCTACACTATTGGTTAATATATCCTAACATACATGGATATATATTGAGATACATAATATAGTGAGATGAACTCACCTGGACAGTTGTTCTGACAACTAACAACAATCTACTGACGATCCAACTGATGGTAACGTACCCGACGAGTATTAACCTATAATACTACCGCTTATTAGATACTAGAGAAATCCGGCAATGTAGGTTAGACCTATCACTAATCCCAATGAACACTGATAGTTTAAGGATCAACGAGGCCAGACAGTTGGGAGGCATGACCATTTCGGCGTATAGCCTTTCTGAAATCCAACAACTAAGCCAACATGACCATTCTAGTCACCTCTCTTGTAAGTAGATCAATCAGTACAATGACTTGGAATTACTTAGAAATCTTAATTATAGGTTCCTAGTAACGAGTTATAACTATCATTATAAATTACGCAGAGGCAGAGTAGGTGTAGCTCACTTACAGACTACTATTTATTAGAAATGGGATCTAAGTGGGCAGAACACTGACTCATGAACTCCTACTCGAAGATTACAACTAGTTGAGCACTTTGGGGTGTCGTAAAGCTTCGTTGCAGGCCGGAAACTCAAGGAAAAAGGGGCTATAGGAGGGTGAATTAAGTGAGAGAGAGACTTTAGGGGATAGATGTGAGGAGCTTATACGACAAGGACTATTTATAGGCGATTTTTCCAGGTGTGCCACGTGCATCTGGGGTGCCCGTTGTGCGCTTCTACGAAGTCGCTCCCCCCGGCTCATGCTACGTGACGCGATATCGGTGGCACATACGCCTCTTCTAGAAGGTGCCACGTGTCACATCCTTGTGGAGTCATGTCGCCACGTCTCAGAAGAAAGGGGTTGCCCCGACATGGACACGTGGCGCTCTCTCGTGGTGCTACATCATCGTGGCGCCATGTACTCTGTGTGCGTGATTTTCCAGATTTTTAAAATGGTGTAACTTCTTCATACGAGCTCCATTTTTGACGTTCCTTATATTTCCTGAAAGCTCTTGACGTGATATACAACTTTCATTTAGGTCCCAACAACTAATTCTCACTCTATCAATAATTTATATTTTTGACAGGCTTAAATTGTTTAGAGATCGTTGCATAAGGCATAACTTCTACCTATGGACTCCGTTCTTGATGTTATTTATATCGACAGACTCCTAATGACTAGATCTGCAACTTTCATTCAAATTATTTTTCCTAATAATCTACCGTTCTGTAATTTGATTTTTGTGTCGCGCATTGTTTTACATGGTTGCACAGAAACTTCGAAAATCATATTTATTCCATATGGAGTCGGAATTAGGCGTTCTTTATATACATGCTCTCGGTTTAACGACTACTATGACTTTCGTTTAGATCTCTTAGGCTAAAAAGTGATTTATCAAAAATTCACTTTTTACGATACGGAGTAACTAGGGAAATTTAGCTATGAAGTCCTAGTGGAAATCACTTTCAATAACGTGCCTTTATAAAAGGCTTACAATGTACTGTTTTGACTTTGTGTCCTATGATATTTTTCTATGACGTACCCTTAAACCACTTACGATCCTAAATTATAGGTAGCTTATCTGCCTAGTTCAGGTGTCCTAGCAACCTAAAATTTAACTAACGGGCTTACCAAATCCATACAATGGTTTGAACTAAATTTATAAGTCTTTTATATGTCTTGAGTACTTGATGCTTTTCATAGCGATCTATACGACCTGTTGAATTTCTTATCTACCGATCCTCTGCTGCGAGGATAAATCCTACATCCTACGAACCTATTGGGTCCTTTTGGTTGTCTGAGACGTATCCAGGAATTCGGTAATTTCCTAAATCCTATCTGATGCTTGGGAGGAAAGACCAAACCTTTACTTAAGAAGCAAGAAGCTCATAGCCTATGGATAATCTTAGTAGGATACTTTCTTTACCCTAAACGTAAATGAAAACTTCTATCTATTTGGGTCGTATTCCTTACGATGAATCTGAAACTAACAATATCCACCTAACTGTGTTGCCACTCCTATACCTTGGTGTCGAAGCCGAAAGTCGAGCCGTTCCTCGTACTTATTCCTTAAGGGTCGGTTCTCCCCCACTTGGGTTCGACCCATTATCTGCTACTATTTGTTACTCATCAAAGCTTAAGCTAACTTTTCTTATATAATTGGTAGTTCCTTTTTTGACTTTGAAGAAACTCATGTTTTTCATATCCAATGACCTTCGATATTCCTATTGTACTACTACTACTTGTATTCTTCACAAGTGACTTCCTTAAAATAGGATAAGAATAAGTTGTTTGGAAATATACTAACGCATACATTTGACTATCCTTAACACTAGCAACCAGGTGTAAAGTAAACATTCCATATTTATTATAATATTGTCGTCGTAGATTTATTACATTAGTTGAAGCCTACGATTATTGTTGACTTCTACGATGTGATCTGACTCATGTTGGAGCATTCCCTCGATCAGAAGAACAACCAACCATGTTCTCTGGTGCTAGCCTTGCTTCCTATGTTATGAGTTGAAAGGCTCGCCCTTTGACCCTTGGGGATTCAACTTCGCCACGTCTTCTGTCGGTTATCCTTAATGTTGTAGGTGTTGGGGCTTGTATTGTGCATGTTGGGTTCAAAAGAGGACAATTGGTCTTGATATGGCCAATTTGGTTACAGTGGAAATAGATGTGCACTCCTTATGCTCCTTGCTTACAGTCTAGGTTGTAATGTCCTTCCTTGCTGCAATTGTAGCATATTACAATACGAAAAATTCTATTCGTGTGATTTTCTACACTTATCACACCTTGGACCTTTCTGTCCTCCAGACTTTGAACCTGTGTGCTTGGATCTTTTGGCTGCTAGCAGGGATAGAGCTGGAGTCTGCCTCTTTTCCTTTGCTTGAGTTTCCAACTCAATATCCCTTCTCATGGCATGGTCTTGCATCTCTGCTAGGGTCTTGTACAGATTGCTCGATACAAACTCTCTAATATTGGTCTTGTGTATGCTCAGGTATCGAGACATCTGCAGCTGTTATGAGGACGAATATTATGGGCATAGTAGGGCCCTTTCTGTGAACATCTTGGTGATCTCGGTCACCGACTCCATTGTTTGCTCGAGCGGCAAGTATTCCTGAGCTAGTCGCTCCCTCTCTGCAAGTGGAGCATACCCTTCCATAAACTTTTCCACAAATTGTTCCTATGTCATTGCGCTCTTCTCATTCGGTGAATAGGCATTCGTGACAAAATTCCACATTTCCACTAGTCGTTCGCCCCGTGGCGGAGAAGATTTTATGCATACATGAACTTTAGGTTGGATGGTGTAACGCCCCATTCATGGTACGAAAGTAATTCTCTAAATGTTCATTTTATAAGAGCTACTCGACGAGTTGGTAACCATAACTCGTCGAGTAGGTGCGAGCTGGACCGCGGGGTTTAAGTGGACTACTCGACGAGTCAGAAATGGACTCGGCGAGTAGGTCCATCAGGAGGAAACCCTAATCCTTAGGGTTTGCACCATATTTAAGCATCATTATGAGTCTTCACCCTAGCCTCCATCACCTCCACAGTCCATTCTCGAAACCCTAGCAACCATTGAGTGTCTTAAAGCCTTTCTTGCCATTTTTGTGTGATTTGAAGTTAGGAGAAAGAAGAGATCTATTGGTGATTCAAGAAGAGGCAGGAGATCCAGAGTTTTTGTTGCATTTTAGAGCTCTTGAAAGTATAAAGTTTATACCTTGGCTTATTTTCACTTAGATCTTCTTGAAAGCTTGTTGTTGTCACTTTTGGGTCCTTTCCAAGCTAATTTCGGGTAGAGAGCTTTTGGGACTATAAGGACTTTAGATCTAGGCACTCTTGAGCTCCAGAAGCTCAAAGTTACCACCTTTATTCAGCCAAGATCCCATTCTATGCCCTAGACTCTCGTTTCTAGCTTGTTTTGGGTGATTTAGCTTCATAGCATCATGCATCCACGTAAAGTTAGCAACTTTACGTGTTATTCTACCCTAAGGAGTCCAGATCTATGAATTAGAGGCTGTGGAATCACCTAGGAACAACTATATAGTCTGATCATGCGATGGACTTGCCGAGTTGTTCTTGGGACTCGACGAGTTGGATCGATGTCCCCAAACCCTTATTTGATTATGAGTGAAACCACTGAGTTAAGGAGATGACTCAGCGAGTTGGACATGAGTGAGACTCGGAAACAAAAGAACTCGACGAGCCCAAGGTGAGACTCGACGAGTAGAATCGAGATGTCCCGATGTTATGACTGTTTGAACTCGACGAGTCGGTAGAGGAACTCGGCGAGTTGGGTTGACTGAGAGTTGACTTTGACCTTGGCGTCGACTTCGACCAGGAGGGTAAAATGGTCATTTTACCCTAAGAGGGATTATCAGTTTTTGATTAAGTGTTGTTATGTAATTATAGCCGGAGAGTCGCCGGAGCAGTAGATAGGGATCCCTCGCCCAGTTTTTCAGCAGTCAGCCATACGAGGTGAGTTTCCTTCTAGTAGGAACAGGTCTACGGCCACAATGCCGACCCGTTTAGATGGTAGTAGTTACGGACTTCAGTCCGATGCCGGGGTAGTCCCGAGAAGTAGTATGTATGCTTGATGTCTTCGTGATTCATGCATGTTTATGATATGTGTTATATGTTGCGGACTTCGGTCCGATGCCGACCAAAACCCGATGCAGTATATGTGTGATTATGTTATATGTTCATGTTACATGCAGTTTATTCCGGACTTCGGTCCGATGCCGGGCGGGGCCCAAGTTATTCCGGACTTCAGTCTGATGCGGGGCGGGGCCCAACTTATGTCGGACTTCGGTCTGATGCCGGGCGGGGCCTGATGCAGTGGGCAAGGCCCAGTATATGTTATATGTGTTATTGTATGGTATGAGGTAGTTTGGGGGAGCTCACTAAGCTTTGTGCTTACCGTTTTTAGTTTTGGTTTCAGGTACTTCCACTAGCAAAGGGAAGGGCTCGGGTTGATCGCATGGCACACACCACAGTCACAGCCTGGGAGTTCACTCTGATGATTTGATATGAGATTTTGATTTGAGACAGATACTATGATGTTTTTGATGGGTTTTGAGCATTCTAACACTTCCTAAGTGTACATGCAACCCTAATAACCTTGAATCTATGTTTTCTCTATATACATGCAAATTACTTTTTCAAGGTTATTTCCTAACTAGCATGGGATGGGGATTACATAAAACATAAAACTAGTAGAAATACATACCTTGTTGTTGCTTGGATTCCTTCAAGACTTTGTGAGCCTAGCACCCCAAATGTTGTGCCTCAAATGCTTCACACAACACCACAAGACTTGGAATAACTTGAGAGAATACTTCTAGCACTCAAAATTGGTTATGCCCTCTCTAGTAACACTATGTCCACTAGCTACCCTTTTTGCTAGCTATAGGGTTCCTTTTATAGTGTTGTCACAATTAGGGTTTACACATGAATGCCCTTAATTGTCATGACTCTTGATTTCCCATGACCCATGGATTTGTAACTCCCATGGACCATCCATGGAGCTCCATTTGGTTACATCCATAACCCATAAACCATGGATCATTAATCCACCATAAAAGAATTGATGATTGTCATAATCAACCCTATATATTTAATTAGTCTCACTTTGATCACCAAATTAATCCTAGATTAATACTTGATCAATACTAATTAAATAATACTATTATTAATATATTAGAACTTATAATATATTAATAATCATAAGTGCCTTATTCTCTCATTTAGTCTATCCAAGTATTGCAATGCCGTGCAACCCAAATGGACCATGCCGGGTCGGGTCAAGTACATACCAAATAAAGTTATGGACTTAGACACTATATCCAACAGTTTTATGATACATGATTTATGATTTTACTTATGATTTTGGATGGTTTATGATTTTAATAATGATTTGAAAACGAAATTTTTGGACTATATTTTGGGATGTTTCAATTTGGTATCAAAGCCTTGGTTTGAGGGATTCGGGCACACTTTCGGGTGTGTCTTAACTCAAACTAAGGAAGTGGTACGAAATTTTCAAATAAAATCATTTTTTTACAAAAAAAATGGGTTTTGAAAATAGAAAAGAACTTTGAAAAGAGAAACGGGTGTGGTGCATGCAATCAGCCGAGCTCAAGTAAGTACTTCCAAATTACCCATACAAGCTTATGCTATGTTATGATTATCAGCTTTATTATAACAGCATCCTAGATTAGGACTACGGATCTAGGAATGATGCATTATGTGCCTGTTATATGTGTTCAGCTTTATGAGAACTGTGTGCTAGTACAAATTAGTCAGTGTGATAGCCAGAGTAGTAGATGCTTGAGTATGTACTTAATGCTCGAATGCTGCTTGCTTTGTGCTTTTAGGAGTCTTAGTTATCTCTTACTAACTAGCAAACGAATATGTTACATTACGTATTGCAAGGACTAAATAATTTCAGAAGGTTAGGTCTAGCCCTATTTCGCAGCTCTTGTCTGAGTCCAACCGTTGTAGGGTAGGACCTCTCATTCGAAGAATTATCTAGTCTGAGTAATATGTAATAGTATTCGTGAGCTAGTTATGGAAAGAAAGCGGGGACTTCTTATGCAGCTGATGGCGGAGAGTGAGTTGGTGATTACCCTAGGGAAAGCCTAGGATGAAAGTAGCAGAGAACAGTAGTAGTAGAAGGGACTTGGTGGAGTCGAGGCAGTTCTTGAAGAAAGTACAGATAGATGTGGAAGGTAGTATGGGCCCGTACTACTGAAAGCAGAGGATCCGTACTCGAATCAAGGAAGGCTAAGATAAGACCAGGGAACTTGTAGTATGTGTGATCCCTCCAGTTATATTAGTATTATGAGGCTTGTTATGATGTGTTTTCAGAATGGTGGTTTTACGCCCTAGACCAGCAGTTCGTAGTTCAGGTGCAGGAGAGGGATCGGGCTCAGGCTCTGGGGCCGGGCAGTTAGATGAGCAGATCAGGGAGTTCATCTCCTCGGAGGTCACACACAACATACTAGACCAGACTCCTATGATTTTTGGATCGGTCAAGGAGGGTATCTTAGAGCTTCTGGATGAGAAGTTAAGCGCTTTTCGCACTGAGATAGCGGCCATGATGGGATCGCGCACATTGAATTTCAGGGAGTTCGGAGCTTGTGGAGCTCCCGACTACCATGGGGATCGGGACCCCATTGAGAGTACCAGATGGTTGGAAGATGTCGCCAACGCGTTCCGCACTAGCAGATGTCCCAAGGGGGACAAGGTCAGAATAGCATCCTGTCTTCTGAAGGACAGGGCACGAGATTGGTGGGAGGAGGTCGGGAGAGCTATTGGAGATGACACTGTGTTGGATGCTATGACCTGGAGTGATTTCACGACCAGGTTCAGAGCCGAGTTCGCACCTGTTATTAAGGTGCAACAGCTTGCTAGGGAGTTTCAGGACCTCCAGCAGACGACAGAGACTGTGGCGGAGATTACCGCCAAGTTTAGGGAGAGGGCTCTTCTCGTTCCGCAGTATGTGGCGGACGAGGAGATGAAGAAGGCCCGATATCATGAGATGTTGCGGAGTGATATCCTCCAGTTTGTGAGCCGCTCCAGCTGCAAGACGCTGGAGGACATGATCGCGAGGGCTCGTGAAAGGGAGATTGATTTGGAGATGGAGAGAAAGAGGAAGCCAGAGGTGGTGTCTGGCGCAGCAGGTTCGGGCAAAAAGCCCAAGGTGTCTGATCACAGGTCTAGGGGACAGCAGAGCCACAGTCGGTGTGGCAAGTGTGGCAGGTTGCATGATGGGTGTGCAAGGCGGGGAGTTCCGGTTGCTTCAAGTGCGGTCGGACTGGGCATATGAGTAGGGATTGTACAGCTACTACCACTACCACCACAACATCTGATCTGATTTGCTTCCATTGCAATCAGAGGGGACACAAGAAGTCCCAGTGTCCGAGTTTCGCACCTGCAGGATAGGTGGTTGTACCCGCTCCTACCACACTGAGGATTACAGACGGCCGGCAGGGTCGTGCTGAGGCGCCAGTGGCGAAGAGTAGAGCTTTCCAGTTGACAGCAGAGGAGGCACGAGCGAATCTTGATGTGGTTGCTGGTACGTATTTTCTCCATTTTCTCTCTATTACTCTTGATTATTACTCATGTTTATGTGTTGTTTATAGGGTCGTTCCTAGTGAACGGCATTTCAGCCATGGTATTGTTTGATTCGGGGGCTAGCCGATCGTTTGTGTCGCTTGCACTTAGCAAGCGATTTAGCAGAGCTCCGGGGGAGCTGAAATGCCCACTTGACGTTGAGATAGCAGATGATAGGACCGTCAGGGTCGCGAGAGTTCATAGAGGGTGTGCACTTCGGTTATTTGATGAGCAGTTTTTAGTGGACTTGGTTCCTATTCCCTTGCGAGGGAATAAGGTTATAGTAGGTATGGATTGGTTGAGCCCCAATGGGACGGTGATAGATTGTGAGCAACAGCTAGTGAGGGTTCGCACTCCTAGTGGGGGAGAGCTAGTGATTCAGGGTGAGAGGCTACAACGCAGACCGATTCTCTGTTCAGCAGCGAGAGCGAGACGTTACTTTCAGCAGGGATACACGGAATATGTTGCTTACGTCATGGATACCTGGGATAAGGGTAAGACGATAGTCGATGATGTACCAGTGGTACGAGAGTATTTGGACGTATTCCCGGAGGATTTGCCTGGGATACCTCCGGAGAGACAGGTTGAGTTCCAGATTGACCTGGTCCCTGGTGCGGCTCCGATAGCCAAGACACCATATCGGTTGGCTCATCCTGAGATGCAGGAGTAGTCTACGCAGCTGCAAGAGCTGTTAGACAAGGGTTTTATCAGGCCGAGCAGTTCACCATGGGGAGCCCCGATCCTGTTTGTGAAGAAGAAGAACGGGTCGCACCGTATGTGCATAGACTACCGGGAGCTGAACAAGGTGACGGTGAAGAACCGTTACCCACTACTGAGGATAGATGATATGTTCGACCAGCTTGAGGGAGCATCTTGGTTTTCCAAGATTGATCTACGGTCTGGATATCACCAGATGCGAGTCAGAGATGATGATGTGCAGAAGACCGCTTTTAGGACCCGCTATGGTCATTATGAGGTTGTGGTGATGCCGTTTGGGCTAACCAATGCTCCAGCCGCGTTCATGGACCTCATGAACCGCGTGTGCAGGCCGATGCTGGATCGGTCTGTGATAGTATTCATTGACGACATCTTGGTTTATTCCAAGACTCAGGAGCAGCATGAGGAGCACCTGAGAGAGGTGCTAGAGACCTTGAGGAGGGAGAGACTTTTCGTAAAGTTCTCCAAGTGCGAGTTCTGGTTGCGGGAGGTGCAGTTTCTGGGACACCTCGTCAACCAGAAGGGTATAATAGTCGATCCGGCCAAAATAGAGGCCGTGATGCAGTGGGAGGCCCCGAAGTCTCCATCCGAGATTCGGAGCTTCGTGGGTTTGGCAGGGTATTACCGGAGATTCATCCAAGATTTCTCCAAGATAGCAGTTCCGCTGACCCGACTGACCAAGAAGTCGGTGGTGTTTCGCTGGGGTCCTGAGCAGCAGACAGCCTTTGAGACGCTCAGGCAGCGACTGTGCGAGGCAGTGATTCTTACCCTGCGAGAGGGAGTAGATGACCTTGTGGTCTACTGTGACACTTCGATCACAGGTATGGGAGCAGTGTTGATGTAGCGGGGGCATGTGATAGCTTATGCCTCGAGACAGTTGAAGCCTCACGAGGCTAACTAACCGACGCACGATTTGGAGCTGGGGGCGGTGGTGTTTGCCCTCAACATTTGGCGGCATTATCTCTACGGGGTACGGTGTACTATCTACACGGACCACAAGAGTTTGAGGTACCTCATGGACCAGCCGAATCTGAACATGAGGCATCGTCGGTGGTTAGACGTGGTAAAGGATTACGATTGTGAGATCCTTTATCACCCGGGCAAGGCCAACGTAGTGGCCGACGCCCTGAGCCGCAAGGCGGTGGCGGCTCCGATTCGAGATATCTGTCTGAGAATGACAGTGATCACTCCACTGCTGGAGCAGATTAGGGAGGCGCAGGTTGAGGGCCTAAAGGAGGAGTGTCAGAAGTGCGAAAGGATAGTGGGTCGAGTAGCTTCGTTTGATTACGATAGCCGAGGATTATTGACCCTGCATGGGAGGGTATGGGTACCGTACTGGGGCGGAGTACGACATGTGTTGATGGATGAGGCTCACAAGTCTCGGTTCTCCATCCATCCAGGGGCGACGAAGATGTCCAGAGATCTTCGACCCGATTGCTGGTGGCCCTGCATGAAGCGGGACGTAGCTTGGTATGTCGAGAGATGCCTGACCTACAGGAAGGTCCAGGCAGAGCACTAGAGGCCCCACGGCAAGATGCAGTTGTGACATCCCCATTTTCACGGCCAGAAAAGACCGATTTTGTTTATGCTTTATAAAAATCAGAGTACTTTTTTTAATAAAAATGTTGTGGAATTTGTCCACAGTAAAACATGATAAATATGTTATTAAAGCATTTCCGAAGAAATGTAGTTTTATTCATTTTTTAAAAACATTTGGGATGTCATCGTCAATACAGAAACATAAGCATAAACAGAACTTACATTCATTTACACTAGTGATCTACATCTCTTTTAAATCTCTCAGTGTAAAGTAGCTTCATATCGACACCTGTGATAAAAATAAGCTGGAGTGGGTCAGGTTGGGAAACCTGGTGAGTACATAGGGTTTTCAACCCACAATAATATAATTATTATGTTTAAACATCAAACAATCAACCCAATTACCCATCCCCATTATCTTCTTTACTCTTAAGGATCTACCCTAAGAATCAACTATTCCTCGTTCATTCATTCCTAAGGATCATCCTAAGGAATCGGCACGAAGTCCATCGTCACCGGGGTTTAGGCACTAATTCTGCATAGTCGCCAGGATTTATACAACAAGCACTAAGTCCGCATAGTCGCCAGGGTTTAGGCACTAAGTCTGCATGATCGCCAGGGTTTAGAGTACACCGGGTGAACACATCGTTCACAACACCTACAGGTTGCGCGCCTGCTAGTGTTCCACTGGACTGTCTAGAATAGTCCGTGGTTGTCATCCATACTTTGCTAGATGACGGGGACATCATTTGGGAAAAAGGCTTCTCACATCGTCCACCTCTCACCCTTACCTCATGGTCTATATCACCTCTCAACTCATCATCCAACTCATATTTCATCTACCCATGTTTTACCCAACATATTATATAGATATAAATACATATACATTTTAAATCATATAAAACTTGTATAAAATCGTTCATCCAGCATAGATAGCAAGTATACAGATAATATGCACACATATCACGTAATTTATATAAAGTACTTCATATCTATGTGTAAGATGAAAGTAACTATGCACTCACTTGAAAAGGTGGTGATTCCGAACTCAGATAGCGCTTCGTTATCTCAAAACAATTTTCCCTTGACAAAACCTAGTATCAATACCACTAGGGTTTAGTCTAACGTTAACCGCGACTAATTAATAGTCTAGCTATTATTACGATTATATAAGCGTTAAACAACACTCTATATAACTCATAATAATAGCCCAAATAATTATTTTAAGGTCCTAATAATGTTACTATAATTAATTAGAAACTATATTAAAAAATAGCGTAGGCGTAGCTCACTTACAGCGGGTTTTATAGAAAACCGGGCTTTGCTTGGAGCAGCGTTTCCGAACCGAAAGACCCTTTTTATCGGGACTCCGGGAGCCTAGGGGCTTCCTTCGGGTGCTAGGGGGTTTACCTAGGCTTAGGGGGGGTTGGGGTTGGGGTGATAGAGAGAGAAACTAGTAAGAGAAAGAAGGTGGAAATGTGCAAGGAAGTCGGCAGCCCTCACATGCCTTTTATAGGTGCGAACCCACTCGGAACGCTGGGCGTTCAGAACTGCTACGCGGGGCGTAGCTTCGGATAAGGCTGCTACGTGGCGAGACTTTGGTGGTGTTACGTGGAGCTTGCTGGACCGAGGAAGGATTTCGTACGTGACGCATAGTCAACTTGTACGCAGGGCGTACCTCGGACGTTGGGCGTTCCGAGCTTGGACGCGGGGCGTAGCCAGGCCAGGTGTCCGAATCCGAAGGTCATCCGTGATCAGCAATCAACGGCTGGGAGTGCGCCACGTCAGCACTTCATGCATCAGCTTCGCTAATTGTACATTCAACTTCTAAAATTTGTATCTTTCGCATACGAGCTCCGTTTTCGACGTTCTTATATCCACGCGTAGGCGGGAACGTACTCTACAACTTTCGTTTAGACTCTGTCGGCTAATTTTGATTTTATGTTATAAGTTATATTTTTAACAGGCCGGGACAGGATTGGTCCGTTAAAAATTCATAACTTCTTCATCCGACGGCCGTTTTTGTCTGTCTTTTTATCGTTATGATACTATTAACGAGATATTCGACTCTCGTTTAGGTTGTGTCGGCTAGAAACCGCTCGATCTAATATTCGAACTTCGGGTTGTACACTGCTAAGCCGAAACTTCGAAAAATCATAACTTCCTTATACGAAGTCAGATTTGGGCGTTCTTTTTATGGACGCTCTCGGTTTAAAGTTTTCTACGACTTTTGTTTAGATCGCTATGGCTAAAAGTCGCTCTATCGTAAATTCACTATTTACGCTTCCCGGTGTCGTGCCGGTTCCGTCGCGAAACTTCGACAGGTCATAACTTCTTTGTTATAACTCGGATTTCGGCGTTCTTTATATGTACGGAACCCTTGAGACATATTCTACAACTTGGTTAAGATTATTTATTCTAAATAATCTTTTGTCAAAAAGTCGTTTTCGACCCCTATTATCTCTAAATTGACTAGCCCGGATCTACGGGCGTTACAATTATCTCCCCCTTAGGATGATTACGTCCCGGAATCATCAACGAAACAGGGCTCACATGATGACTCCATACGTTATCTCTTCATCCTAAGTAATAATCGTAACTTTGATGTTTCTTCGAACGAGTATCTAACTCTAAGACTTCCTGACTGTAGGCGGTGCCCGATCTTGGACCCGCTCTCTATCTCATGTTAGACTTCCAATCATGATCTTCATGTCACGATCTCGATCTTTATTGGAGACTCCTTCTTTAACAAACTTGAGATATGTTTCTTCATTCGATTATCATAATAGGTCGGTGGGTCATGTTCTAATGACCTCTCATCGTATGATGCATTGCTTCGACTCAGGTCTCTTACAGTCTTCCAGAACAGACTATACTTTCCTTCATGTTCTAATCTCATCTTAAAAGGTAACATTTCTAGCTATAAGCAACCGTCGCGTTACCTCTATTGATCGCTTTGATTAATTCTTCCGACTTAAGTCAGGTGCTACATCGAACTTGGTTCTCGAAACCACGTAACATACTCATCGTAGTCGGACTCAATTTGATATGGCCACTAGGGTCAGGATAACAATCATCTTCTTAGTCATTACCGAAACAATGGTAATGGCATACATGAACAAAACATAATCAACTACTAGCTTCTTGGTAACCTTGTGACTTTCCCTGATCCAAGTGTGAGTCATGTGCTTCCGGTAGTATAGGCCTCTACTACCATTCACACCTACTCATACTCGTCCCAAGTATTGTCTCGCAGTTTTCCAAGTCACCATACAAGAAAATAACAACTTAACACACCAGATAACAAAACAATGGTTTTATATTATTCCTTGAAATGATTACATAGGTGTTCAAGTTCACCCTAGACTATGCCTCTAATAGGCTACACCATGCGATACTATCCTCACGGCTATTTCATAACTTGATGAAGTCCTCATCCTCGATTCCTCGCGTTCTTTTCTGCTTCATCGAGAATCATGTGGAATGCCCTTGGCCTTGGTGGTGTATCTGGCCTTGCTTCCTCGTTTTTCTTCGGGCAGTCTTTAGAAACATGCCCTTCTTTGTTACATCTATAGCACACCCTCTTGTTGGATGTACACTTGCTGGCGTAATGCCCTGTCTTTCCACATTTGTAGCAAGTCACCTCCTCGCTACATTTCCCGAAGTGTTTCTTTTTACACTTCTCACACCACTTAGCTTCACCTCCTCCTCCTCCTTCAGTCTTTGAGAATTTCCTTTCTTTGTTGGATTTTGAAGATCATTCATACTTCCTTTTCTCACTAACTTCATCTCTCTCCAGACCTTTTTCCCTAATCTGGGTCTCAACATTCCTGGCTGCTCTAACGGCTGTTTTCAAGGTAGTTGCCATTTTGACTGTTGGGCCAAAGTCTGTGGGTAGTCCGTTAGCAAACCTATCAATCTTGGAGAGTTCAGTAGGCACCAAGTAGGGGAATAGCTTCATCCTCTCGGTGAATGCGGTGGCATACTCATCCACACTCATCTTTCCTTTCTTCAGGTTCTGAAATTCGTTGTTTAGGTCTATCAGATCTATCTCTAAGCAGTACTGCATTTTCAACTGCTCCACGAATGCTTCCCAAGACATTCGCATGGCTTCTCCTCGTGGCATTGTATCTGCCAACAACTTCCACCAACTTAGCACTCCAGTCTTTAGTTGTCTGACTGCAAAGACGGTCTTTTGCTGGTCGCTACAGTCACAGCTCTCAAACACCATCTCCATTTCGGAGATTCAGTCCATAATCTCAACCGGCTTCGGGCCTCCATAAATACTTGGTGGCTTGGATCCCAAGAAGTTCTTATACATTCGTCCATCCTTGTCCTTCTCCCTCTCCGGGCCATTCCTTCGTTCTCCTTGAGTCCCAACTTGACTCACAAGGCGGCTATAGTTCCCTTCCTCCGATTGCTCGGGAATCAGCTCAGGTTGCTCAATGGGCATGGTAGGTTCGTCCCTATTTTCATGTAACATCCTCCTCATTTCTTCCCTTTGTTCAGCTAACATAGCCCGAATCATGGCTTGTACTCCAGCCATGGTGATTGGTTCTGGTGCAGCTTCTACTACAACAGGTATTTGCTCAATCACTGGGGGCTGTTGATTCCTATTTCCATTCGCGTTCCCAACTCCACTTCGGGTTCTTGCCATTTCGATCTATACACCAATTCAGACGTTCGGTGTGTGATGACGAGCATTAAGATAGGAAAGATTTTATTTACGATCGACGTGTAAATTTCCCTATTACTTCGAAAAGTTACATGCCAGTTCTAATACCGTAATTATACGTTTAGAAATCTGAACACATAAAGTTTCTAGATCCGGTCGGCAATAGACCATAGATCCGATCAAACGATAGCATCGTAAAACATTACAATTCATTAACACATAAAAGCATGTTAGGCATTTTCCATAAATTTGCTAGTGCTTGTGTCTATTCAGGTGTATTACCTAAAATTTATTAGACACACTCCTCACCATCATTTCTTAGCATTCTAAGTTTAAGTCTAGAAATAAATTCTTATTCCTAGTTCGCTTAAACTAATGCTTTGATACAAACTGTGACATCCCCATTTTCACGGCCAGAAAAGACCGATTTTGTTTATGCTTTATAAAAATCAGAGTACTTTTTTTAATAAAAATGTTGTGGAATTTGTCCACAGTAAAACATGATAAATATGTTATTAAAGCATTTCCGAAGAAATGTAGTTTTATTCATTTTTTAAAAACATTTGGGATGTCATCGTCAATACAGAAACATAAGCATAAACAGAACTTACATTCATTTACACTAGTGATCTACATCTCTTTTAAATCTCTCAGTGTAAAGTAGCTTCATATCGACACCTGTGATAAAAATAAGCTGGAGTGGGTCAGGTTGGGAAACCTGGTGAGTACATAGGGTTTTCAACCCACAATAATATAATTATTATTTTTAAACATCAAACAATCAACCCAATTACCCATCCCCATTATCTTCTTTACTCTTAAGGATCTACCCTAAGAATCAAATATTCCTCGTTCATTCATTCCTAAGGATCATACTAAGGAATCGACATGAAGTCCATCGTTACCGGGGTTTAGGCACTAAGTCTGCATAGTCGCCATGATTTATACAACAAGCACTAAGTCCGCATAGTCGTCAGGGTTTAGGCACCAAGTCTGCATGATCGCCAGAGGTTAGAGTACACCGGGTGAACACATCGTTCACAACACCTACAGGCTGCGAGCCTGCTAGTGTTCCAATGGACTGTCTACAATAGTATGTGGTTGTCATCCATACTCTGCTAGATGACGGGGACATCATTTGGGAAAAAGGCTTCTCACATCGTCCACCTCTCACCCTTACCTCATGGTCTATATCACCTCTCAACTCATCATCCAACTCATATTTCATCTACCCATGTTTTACCCAACATATTATGTAGATATAAATACATATACATTTTAAATCATATAAAACTTGTATAAAATCGTTCATCCAGCATAGATAGCAAGTATACAGATAATATGCACACATATCACGTAATTTATATAAAATATTTCATATCTATGTGTAAGATGAAAGTAACTATGCACTCACTTGAAAAGGTGGTGATTCCGAACTCAGATAGCGCTTCGTTATCTCAAAACAATTTTCCCTTGACCAAACCTAGTATCAATACCACTAGGGTTTAGTCTAACGTTAACCGCGACTAATTAATAGTCTAGCTATTATTACGATTATATAAGCGTTAAACAACACTCTATATAACGCATAATAATAGCCCAAATAATTATTTTAAGGTCCTAATAATGTTACTATAATTAATTAGAAACTATATTAAAAAATAGCGTAGGCGTAGCTCACTTACAACGGGTTTTATAGAAAACCGGGCTTTGCTTGGAGCAGCGTTTCCGAACCGAAAGACCCTTTTTCTCGGGAGTCCGGGAGCCTTGGGGCTTCCTTCGGGTGCTAGGGGATTTACCTAGGCTTAGGGGGGGGGTGGGGGGTTGGGGTTGGGGTGGTAGAGAGAGAAACTAGTAAGAGAAAGAAGGTGGAAATGTGCAAGGAAGTCGGCAGCCCTCGCATGCCTTTTATAGGTGCGAACCCACTCGGAACGCTGGGCGTTCAGAACTGCTACGCGGGGCGTAGCTTCGGATAAGGCTGCTACGTGGCGAGACTTTGGTGGTGTTACATGGAGCTTGCTGGACCGAGGAAGGATTTCGTACGCGACGCGTAGTCAACTTGTACGCAGGGCGTACCTCCGACGTTGGGCGTACCGAGCTTGGACGCGGGGCGTAGCGAGGCCAGGTGTCCGAATCCGAAGGTCATCCGTGATCAGCAATCAACGGCTGGGAGTGCGCCACGTCAGCACTTCATGCATCAACTTCGCTAATTGTACATTCAACTTCTAAAATTTGTATCTTTCGCATACGAGCTCCATTTTCGACGTTCTTTATATCCACGCGTAGGCGGGAACGTACTCTACAACTTTCGTTTAGACTCTGTCGGCTAACTTTGACTTTATGTTAAAAGTTATATTTTTAACAGGCCGGGACATGATTGGTCCGTTAAAAATTCACAACTTCTTCATCCGACGTCCGTTTTCGTCTGTATTTTTATTGTTATACTACTAATAACGAGATCCTTGACTCTCGTTTAGGTTGTGTCGGCTAGAAACCGCTCAATCTAATATTCAAACTTCGGGTTGTACACTGCTAAGCCGAAACTTCGAAAAATCATAACTTCCTCATACGAAGTCGGATTTGGGCGTTCTTTTTATGGACGCTCTCGGTTTTACGTTTTCTACGACTTTTGTTTAGATCGCTAAGGCTAAAAGTCGCTCTATCGTAAATTCACTATTTACGCTTCCCGGTGTCGTGCCGGTTCCGTCGCGAAACTTCGACGGGTCATAACTTCTTTGTTATAACTCGGATTTCGACGTTCTTTATATGTACGGAACCCTTGAGACATATTCTACAACTTGGTTAAGATTATTTATTCTAAATAATATTTTGTCAAAAAGTCGTTTTTGACCCCTATTATCTCTAAATTGACTTGCCCGGATCTACGGGCGTTACAGCAGCCGTTAGACATTCCTGTGTGGAAATGGGAGGATATCACTATGGATTTCATTACTAAGCTTCCCACGACCGCATGTGGGGTGGATTCGATATGGGTCATCGTGGATCGGTTGACCAAGAGCGCCCATTTTATACCGATCCAGGAGAGCATCTCGGCCGAGAAGTTGGCCGATATTTATGTGCGAGAGGTAGTGGCACGTCATGGAGTGCCTGTCTCGGTGGTGTCAGACCGGGATGTCCGATTTACTTCCAGGTTTTGGAAGCGGTTTCACGACGAGATGGGTACTCGTCTCCAGTTCAGCACCGCTTTCCACCCTCAGACGGATGGACAGAGCGAGAGGACGATTCAGACTCTCGAGGACATGCTTCGGGCATGTGTGCAAGATTTCGGTGGCAGTTGGGATACGTATCTTCCGTTAGCGGAATTTTCGTATAACAACAGCTATCATTCCAATATAGACCGACCTCCCTTCGAGATGCTCTACGGGAGGAAGTGCAGGACCCCAATCTGTTAAGGTGAGGTCGGTCAAAGAGTCATGGGGAGTATGGAGGTAGTACTCAAGACCACGGAGCGAGTTCAGCAAGTCAGGAGCAGGCTCCAGACTGCTCAGAGTCTGAAAAAGAGTTATGCCGACAAGCGGCGTTCGGACTTGGAGTTTCAGGTGGGCGATATGGTCCTCCTAAAAGTGTCACCTGGAAGGGTGTTATCAGATTTCGGAAGCGGGGCAAGTTGAGCCCTAGGTTCATTGGTCCATTTAGGGTTTTGGCCCGGGTGGGTCGGGTTGCTTATCGATTAGATCTTCCAGCAGAGCTCAGCCAGATCCACAACACGTTCCATGTTTCTCAGTTGCGGAAGTGCTTAGTGGATGATTCAACAGTGGTACCCCTGGAGGACAGTCAGTGTAACATCCCCATAAACAGAACTTACATTCAATTACACTAGTGATCTACACCTCTTTAATCTCTCAAAGTAATGTAACTTCGTATCGGCACCTGTGATTCAAATAAACTGAGTGGGTCAGGTTGGGAAACCTGGTGAGTACATAGGGTTTTCAACCCACAATAATATAATTATTATGTTTAATCATCAAACAATTAACCCAATTACCTATCCCCATTATCTTCTTTACTCTTAAGGATCTACCCTAAGAATCAGCTATTCCTCGTTCATTCATTCCTAAGGATCATCCTAAGGAATCGACACGAAGTCCATCGTTGCCACGGTTTACACAACAGGCACTAAGTCTGCATAGTCGCCAGGGTTTAGGCATCAAGTCTGCATGATCACCAAGGTTTAGGCATCAAGTCTGCATGATCACCAATGTTTAGGCGTCAAGTCTGCATGATCACCAGGGTTTAGAGTACACCAGGTGAACACATCGTTCACAACACCTACAGGTTGCAAGCCTGCTAGTGTTCCACTAGACTGTCTAGAATAGTATGTGGTTGTCATCCATACTCTGTTGAATGACGGGGCCATCATTTGGGAAAAAGGCTTCTCGCATCGTCCACCTCTCACCCTCACCTCATGGTCTAATTCATCCCTCATCTCATCATTCAACTCATATTTCATCTACCCATGTTTTACCCAACACATTTTGTAGATATAAAATACATATACGGTTTAAATCATTTAAAACAGGTATAAAATTGTTCATCCAACAAAGATAGCAAGTATACAGATAATATGCACATACAGCACGTAATTTATATAGAATACTTCATATCTATGTGTAAGCTGAAAGTAACTATGCACTCACTTGATTAGGTGGTGACTCGGTACTCGAACAACGCTTCGTTATCTCAAAACAAATTTTCCTTGACCAAAACCTAGTATCAATACCACTAGAGTTTAGTTTTAATGTTAACCGTGACTAATTAATAGTCTAGCTATTATTATTATTATATAAGCGTTAAATAACACTCAATATAACTCATAATAATAGCCCAAATAATTATTTCAGGGACCTAATAACATTACTATAATTATTTAAACGCTATATTAAAAATAGCGTAGGCGTAGCTCACTTACAGGGGATTTTAAAGAAAATCGGGCTTTGCTCGGAGCAGCGTTTCCGAACCGCAAGACCCTTTTTCTCGGGACTCCGGGAGCCTCGGGGCTTCCTTTGGGTGCTAGGGGTTTTATCTAGGGTTTAGGGGTGGTTTGGGGAGCTAGAGAGAGAAAGAAACTAGAGAGAGAAAGAGAATTAGTGTGATTTGCTCGGCAGCCCTCGCAGGTATTTATAGCCGCGAGCATCGGACGTACGTTGGGCGTAGTCCTTAGCTACGCGGGGCGTAGTCTTCAGATAAGGCCCAGCTCGGATCCAGCTGTCTCGCACTTCGGAAGGGGATAAGGACCGAAGGTACGCCGGGCGTAGGTCGAAGCGAGGCGACGTGTCACTCATCCGAAGCGGTCCTCCGATCAGCAATAGACGGCCCAGATCGAGCCACGTCATCATCCCTTCACAGATTTCACAATTTTCCTTCCCGACTTCTAAAATTCATAACTTTTGCATACGAGCTCCGTTTTTGACGTTCTTTATATCCACGCGTAGGCGGGAATGTACTCTACAACTTTCGTTTAGACTTTATCGGCTAATTTTGAGTCTATTTTAAAAGTTATATTTTTAACAGGCCGGGACAGGGTTGGTCCGTTAAAAATTCATAACTTCTTCATCCGATGTCCGTTTTCGTCTGTCTTTTTATCGTTACACTACTATTAACGAGATCTTCGATTCTCGTTTAGGTTGTTCCGGCTAAAAACTGCTCGATCTTATAATCGAATTTCGGGCTGTACACTGCTACGCCGAAACTTCGAAAAATCATAACTTCCTCATACGAAGTCAGATTTGGGCGTTCTTTTTATGGACGCTCTCGGTTTAATGTATTCTACGATTTTCGTTTAGATCGCTAAGGCTAAAAGTCGCTCTATCGTAAATTCACTATTTACGCTTCCCGATATTGTGTCGGTTCCGTCGCGAAACTTTGATGGGTCATAACTTCTTCGTTATAACTCGGATTTTGGCGTTCTTTATATGTACGGAAACCTTGAGACATATTCTACAACTTGGCTAAGATTATTTATTCTAAATAATCTTTTGTCGAAAAGTCGTTTTCGACCCCTATTATCTCTAGATTGACTAGCCCGGATCTACGGGCGTTACAATTATCTCCCCCTTAGGATGATTACGTCCCGGAATCATCAACGAAACAGGGCTCTCATGATGACTCCATCCGTTATCTCTTCATCCTAAGTGATAACCATAACTTTGATGTTTCTTCGAACGAGTATGTAACTCTTAGACTCCTTGACTACAGGCGGTGCTCGATCTTGCACCTGTTCCCTATCTCTCATTTGACTCCAAATTATGAGCTTCAAGTCACAATATCGATTCTTACTGGGGACTCCTTCTTCTTCTTGACAAACTTAAAAATAAATTCTTTGATTTCTATAATAGATTGACGTGCCTCGTTCTAACGACCTCTCGTCGTATGTTGCAACACTTAGACTCAGGTCTCTTAGAGTCAAATTCCAGAACAGACTATACCTTCCTTCATGTTCTTATGTGATTTAATCACGTCCTAGTACGTAGCACTTCTAACTATAAGTTTCTTACTTTAACAACGATCACAATCGCTTTGACTATCTTCAATCATCTGGCTTAAGTCGGATGCTACATCAAACTTGGCTCTCTGAACCACGTAACATACTCATCTTAGTCGGAATCGATATGATATGACCTCTCGGGTAGGAATAATAATCATTTTCTCAATCATTACCGAAACAATGGTAACGACATACTCGAATAAAACGAAGTCAATTACTAGCTCCTTGGTAACCTTGTGACTTTCCCTGATCCAAGTGTGAGTCCTATGCTTCCGGTAGTATAGGCCTCTACTACCATTCACACCTACTCATACTCGTCCCAAGTATCGTCTCACAGTTTTTCCAAGTCATTATACAAGAAAATCCCATAATCACTTAACACATCAGATAACAAAATGAAAGTTTTATATTATTCCTTGAAAAGATTACATAGGCGTTCAAGTTCACCCTAGACTATGCCTCTAATAGGCTACATCATATGATACTATGGCTACTGCATAACTCGATCCTCGGATACGAACTCCTCATCCTTGATTTTACGCGTCGTTTTCTTCCTCGTCGAGGATCATGTGGAATGCCTTTGGCCTTGGTGGCGTTTCTGGCCTTGCTGCCTCGTTTTTCTTCGGGCAGTCTTTAGAAACATGCCCTTCTTTGTTACATCTATAGCACACCCTTTTGTTGGATGTACACTTGCTGGCGTAATGCCCTGTCTTTCCATATTTGTAGCAAGTCACCTCCTCGCTACATTTCCCGAAGTGTTTCTTTTTACATTTCTCGCACCACTTAGCTTCACCTCCTCCTCCTCCTTCAGTCTTCGAGAATTTCCTCTCTTTGTTGGATTTCGAATATCCTTCGTACTTCCTTTTCTCGCCAACTTCAGCTCTCTCCAGACCTTTTTCCCTAATCTGGGTCTCAACATTCCTAGCTGCTCTAACGGCTGTTTTTAAGGTAGATGTCATTTTGACTGTTGGGCCAAAGTCTGTGGGCAGACCGTTAGCAAACCTATCGATCTTGGAGAGTTCATTAGGCACCAAGTAAGGGAATAGCTTCATCCTCTCGGTGAATGCGGTGGCATACTCATCCACACTCATCTTTTCTTTCTTCAGGTTATGAAATTCGTTGTTTAGGTCTATCATATCTATCTCTAAGCAGTATTGCATTTTCAACTGCTCCACGAATGCTTCCCAAGACATTCGCATGGCTTCTCCTCGTGGAATTGTATCTACCAACAACTTCCACCAACTTAGCACTCCAGTCTTTAGTTGTCTAACTGCAAATACGGTCTTTTGCTTGTCGCTACAGTCACAGCTCTCAAACACCATCTCCATTTCGGAGATCCAATCCATAATCTCAACCGGCTTCGGGCTTCCAGAAAGACTTGGTGGCTTGGCACCCAAGAAATTCTTATACATCCACCCATCCTTGTCGTTTCCCCTCTCCGGGTCATTCCTTCGTTCTCCTTGAGTCCCAGCTTGACTCACATGGCGGCTATAGTTCCCTTCCTTCGATTGCTCGGGACTCAACTCGGGTTGCTCAACGGGCCTGGTAGGTTCGTCCCTATTCAACATCCGCCTCATTTCTTCCCTTTGTTCTGCTAACATGGCCCGAATCATGGCTTGTACTCCAGCCATGGTGATTGGCTCGGGTGCAACTTCTACTACAACAAGTATTTGCTGAATCACTGGGGGTTGATTCCTATTCCCATTCGCATTCCCAGCTCCACTGCGGGTTCTTGCCATCTTGATCTATACACCGAATACGGTGAATTTAGATCCTTATTTAGGATAGACGTTTAAACCGTCCTTATCACTCCGAAACGTTTACATGTTAGTTCTAATATCGTAGTCATACGTTTAGAATCCTGAACACATAAGGTTTCCAGATCCGGTCGGCAACAGACCATAGATCCGAACAAGTAACATCATATAAGGCATAAATCATTTAGCACATAAATCATATTAGGCATCTTCCTAAATAAGCTAGTGCTTGTGTCTATTCAGGTGTATTACCTAAATTTATTAGACACACTCCTCACGATCATCACTTAGCATTCTAAGTTTAAGTCTAGAAATAAATCCATATTCCTAGTTCGCTTAAACTAATGCTCTGATACCAACTGTGAAATCCTCATTTTCACGGCCAGAAAAGACCGATTTTGTTTATGCTTTATAAAAATCAGAGTACCTCTTTTAATAAAAATGTTGCGGAATTTGTTCCTAGTAAAACATGATTAATATGTTATCAAGGCATTTCCGAAGAAAAGTATTTTTATTCATTTTAAAACATTTGGGATGTCATTGTCAATACAGAAACATAAGCATAAACAGAACTTACATTCAATTACACTAGTGATCTACACCTCTTTAATCTCTCACAGTAATGTAACTTCGTATCGGCACCTGTGATTCAAATAAACTGAGTGGGTCAGGTTGGGAAACCTTGTGAGTACATAGGGTTTTCAACCCACAATAATATAATTATTATGTTTAATCATCAAACAATTAACCCAATTACCCATCCCCATTATCTTCTTTACTCTTAAGGATCTACCCTAAGAATCAGCTATTCCTCGTTCATTCATTCCTAAGGATCATCCTAAGGAATCGACACGAAGTCCATCGTTGCCACGGTTTACACAACAGGCACTAAGTCTGCATAGTCGCCAGGATTTAGGCATCAAGTCTGCATGATCACCAAGGTTTAGGCATCAAGTCTGCATGATCACCAAGGTTTAGGCGTCAAGTCTGCATGATCACCAGGGTTTAGAGTACACCGGGTGAACACATCGTTCACAACACCTACAGGTTGCGAGCCTGCTAGTGTTCCACTGGACTGTCTAGAATAGTCTGTGGTTGTCATCCATACTCTGTTGAATGACGGGGCCATCATTTGGGAAAAAGGCTTCTCGCATCGTCCACCTCTCACCCTCACCTCATGGTCTAATTCATCCCTCATCTCATCATTCAACTCATATTTCATCTACCCATGTTTTACCCAACACATCTTGTAGATATAAAATACATATACGGTTTAAATCATTTAAAACAGGTATAAAATTATTCATCCATCATAGATAGCAAGTATACAGATAATATGCACACACAACACGTAATTTATATAGAATACTTCATATCTATGTGTAAGCTGAAAGTAACTATGCACTCACTTGATTAGGTGGTGACTCGGTACTCGAACAACGCTTCGTTATCTCAAAACAATTTTTCCTTGACCAAAACCTAGTATCAATACCACTAGAGTTTAGTTTTAACGTTAACCGTGACTAATTAATAGTCTAGCTATTATTATTATTATATAAGCGTTAAATAACACTCAATATAACTCATAATAATAGCCCAAATAATTATTTTAGGGACCTAATAACATTACTATAATTATTTAAAAGCTATATTAAAAATAGCGTAGGCGTAGCTCACTTACAGGGGATTTTAAAGAAAACCGGGCTTTGCTCGGAGCAGCGTTTCCGAACCGCAAGACCCTTTTTCTCGGGACTCCGGGAGCCTCGGGGCTTCCTTTGGGTGCTAGGGGTTTTATCTAGGGTTTAGGGGTGGTTTGGGGAGCTAGAGAGAGAAAGAAACTAGAGAGAGAAAGAGAATTAGTGTGATTTGCTCGGCAGCCCTCGCAGGTATTTATAGCCGCGAGCCTAGGACGTACGCGGGGCGTAGTCCGTGGCTACGCGGGGCGTAGTCTTCGGATAAGGCCCAGCTCGGATCCAACTGTCTCGCACTTCGGAAGGGGATAAGGACCGAAGGTACGCTGGGCGTACCAACCTTGGACGCCGGGCGTAGGTCGAAGCGAGGCGACGTGTCACTCATCCGAAGCGGTCCTCCGATCAGCAATAGACGGCCCAGATCAAGCCACGTCATCATCCCTTCACAGATTTCACAATTTTCCTTCCCGACTTCTAAAATTCATAACTTTCGCATACGAGCTCCGTTTTTTACGTTCTTTATATCCACGCGTAGGCGGGAATGTACTCTACAACTTTCGTTTAGACTTCGTCGGCTAATTTTGATTCTATTTTAAAAGTTATATTTTTAACAGGTTGGGACAGGGTTGGTCCGCTAAAAATTCATAACTTCTTCATCCGATGTCCGTTTTCGTTTGTCTTTTTATCGTTACGCTACTATTAACGAGATCTTCGATTCTCGTTTAGGTTGTTCCGACTAAAAACCGCTCGATCTTATAATCGAGTTTCGGGCTGTACACTGCTACACCGAAACTACGAAAAATCCTAACTTCGTCATACGAAGTCAGATTTGGGCGTTCTTTTTATGGACGCTCTCGGTTTAACGTATTCTACGACTTTCGTTTAGATCGCTAAGGCTAAAAGTCGCTCTATCGTAAATTCACTATTTACGCTTCCCGATATTGTGTCGGTTCCGTCGCGAAACTTCGACGGGTCATAACTTCTTCGTTATAACTCGGATTTCGGCGTTCTTTATATGTACGGAAACCTTGAGACATATTCTACAACTTGGATAAGATTATTTATTCTAAATAATCTTTTGTCGAAAAGTCGTTTTCGACCGCTATTATTTCTAGATTGACTAGCCCGGATCTACAGGCGTTACAGTCAGGTTGACGATAGCCTGAACTATATCGAGAGACCAGTGGCGATTTTAGATCGCAAGGTGAAAGAGTTGAGGAACAAGAGAGTAGAGTTAGTGAAGGTGCAGTGGCTGCACCGGAAGGGTTCAGAGTGGACATGGGAGCCCGAGGAGGAGAAGAGGGAGCACTACCCGGAGTTGTTTCCAGATTCAGCAGACTTCGAGGACGAAGTCTAAGACAAGTTGGGGAGAATTGTAATGCCCCATTCGTGGTACGAAAGTAATTCTCTAAATGTTCATTTTATAAGAGCTACTCGACGAGTTGGTAGCCCTAACTCGTCGAGTAGGTGCGAGCTGGACCGCGGGGTTTAAGTGGACTACTCGACGAGTCAGAAATGGACTCGACGAGTAGGTCCATCAGGAGGAAACCCTAATCCTTAGGGTTTGCACCCTATTTAAGCATCATTATGAGTCTTCACTCCAGCCTCCATCACCTCCACAGTCCATTCTCGAAACCCTAGCAACCATTGAGTGTCTTAAAGCCTTTCTTGCCATTTTTGTGTGATTTGAAGTTAGGAGAAGGAAGAGATCTATTGGTGATTCAAGAAGAGGCATAAGATCTAGAGTTTTTGTTGCATTTCAGAGCTCTTGAAGGTATAAAGTTTATACCTTGGCTTATTTTCACTTAGATCTTCTTGAAAGCTTGTTGTTGCCACTTTTGGGTCCTTTCCAAGCTAATTTCGGGTAGAGAGCTTTTGGGACTATAAGGACTTTAGATCTAGGCACTCTTGAGCTCAAGAAGCTCAAAGTTACCACCTTTATTCAGCCAAGATCCCATTCTATGCCCTAGACTCTCGTTTCTAGCTTGTTTTGGGTGATTTAGCTTCATAGCATCATGCATGCACGTAAAGTTAGCAACTTTACATGTTATTCTAGCTTAAGGAGTCCAGATCTATGAATTAGAGGCAGTGGAATCACCTAGGAACAACTGTATAGTCTGAGCATGCAATGGACTCGCCGAGTTGTTCTTGGGACTCGACGAGTCGGATCGATGTCCCCAAACCATTCTTTGATTATGAGTGAAACCACTGAGTTAAGGAGATGACTCAACGAGTTGGACATGAGTGAGACTCGGAAACAAAAGAACTCGACGAGCCCAAGGTGAGACTCGACGAGTAGAATCAAGATGTCCCGATGTTATGACCGTTTGAACTCGACGAGTCGGTAGAGGGACTCAGCGAGTTGGGTTGACTGAGAGTTGACTTTGACCTTGGCGTCGACTTTGACCAGGAGGGTAAAATGGTCATTTTACCCTAAGAGGGATTATCAGTTTTTTATTAAGTGTTGTTATGGAATTGTAGTCGGAGAGTCACCGGAGCAGCAGATAGGGATCCATCGCCCAGTTTTTCAGCAGTCAGCCATACGAGGTGAGTTTCCTTCCAGTAGGAACGGGTCTACGGCCACAATGCCGGCCCGTTTAGATGGCAGTAGTTACAGACTTCAGTCTGATGCCGGGGTAGTACCGAGAAGTAGTATGTATGCTTGATGTCTTCGTGATTCATGCATGTTTATGATATGTGTTATATGTTCCGGACTTCGGTCCGATGTCGGGCAAGCCCGATGCAGTATATGTGTGATTATGTTATATGTTCATGTTACATGCAGATTATTCCGGACTTCGGTCCGATGCCGGGCGGGGCCCAAGTTATTCCGGACTTCAGTCCGATGCGGGGCGGGGTCCAACTTATGCCGGACTTCGGTCCGATGCCGGGCGGGGCCTGATGCAGTGGGGAAGGCCCAGTATATGTTATATGTGTTATTGTATGGTATGAGGTAGTTTGGGGGAGCTCACTAAGCTTTGTGCTTACCGTTTTCAGTTTTGGTTTCAGGTACTTCCACTAGCAAAGGGAAGGGCTCGGGTTGATCGCATGGCACACACCAATCACAGCCTGGGAGTTCACTCTGATGCTTTGATATGAGATTTTGATTTGAGACAGATACTATGATGTTTTATGATACATGATTTATGATTTTACTTATGATTTTGGATGGTTTATGATTTTAATAATGATTTGAAAACGAAATTTTTGGACTATATTTTGGGATGTTTCAGATGGGCAAGCACAAGTATAGAAGCATCCTTCTACGTCGGAGATCCACCTCATTGCAACAACTAGATCCCTGACACCTTCAAACTCCGGGGGTTTGGTGTTATTGAACTCCCTATATGGTATCTCCTTCTCCCTAGGTGAGGCTGCGACAACAACATAAGCACTGGTTATTGCGGCGACGGTGTTAGCTACTACGGCATACCGTTCGTCAAACATGGAAATTAGTTCGGACTTGATAGATCTGAACATCTCTGGAATTATTTCTCTTACGGCGGCTGATACTGTTGCGTCTATCCAATCACGAATGTCAGTCTCACTTGGTCCTGATCCTTCTTATCCAAAACCTGAACCGCTTCCTCTTGTGATCATTACCATTCTAGAGATACATATGGGGATAGATTAATACGAATCTATAAACTATTTTGGGGTAACGATCGATCCTTTCTAGCTTCTTAGTAACCTGGTGACTCTTCTTGATTCAAGTATGAACCCTGTATTTCCGGTAGTATGGGCCCTTATACTACTTTCCATACCTGTTTATACTCATTCCAAGAATTATCCCAATGTTTCTAAGTCTCTACACTCTCTTATAGACAGGCCTTATCACACACACAGTGTTTAAGGGTCTAACTACTCTATTTCATAAACTTTGCTAGGATCTTACATTTCTACCGACATCCTGCTATATAAATATATGTCCTATCGAGCATATATTAAATCCCATAGACTCTCTTTCTAGGATTACTTTTACTATACCCTACTACTTACCGAGGAAGAACTTCTACAAATACTAACTAATTATTTGATGAATATGATTGCATGCCTCTAAAATCAAACAGTCTGTTGACTACTGAATGATCCAACACTACAATGGTTCGACTCAAACGAGAGCTGCACAATAGCACCAAATCAGGCAATCTAAAACTATTTATGGGAGCATGCAACCTAACGTATTTGTCAAATAACTAACTAATATGAGTATAGGTTCTAAGTAGCAAATAACAAGTAAATCCCTAGGCTATAAGACATCTAATTTATCAGGCAATTTTAACCGGCAATTCCCGAAAAGATCCCTAGCCTACATACTAGCATGTATTTCTTACATTTCATATATCAGTAAACATAACAAATATGAATATTTTGGGAATCACTTTGCTTTCTGAGCTTTGGCTGACTGTACGCATCACATTCTTTTCTTTTGAATATAGTTCTTATTCTTAAAAAGATTTGTTAAGATATTCAGATCCGCGGTTTGAGTCTGGAATCACATGAGTGATCATCCGATTCTCTCAAACCAGGACTCTGATACTAACTTGTAACATCCCGATTTTGAAGGCAAAATTTTCATTTTTATAAAACAACATTTCATTCATTTGTGACATATACCAATGTTTTACATTCAAAAGTCATTTATCTTATTTAAGAGTATATGCGAAAATAGTCGCCAATACGTGTGTAAATTCGAGCTTCGCCCTTCTTATTATGTGATGGAGTACCTGAAAACATTTAATATCAACTGGGTAAACGCTAGGCGTAGTGAGTTCCCCCAATATACTGTATACCACAATTCACATACATGCATACAGATAATGGTTGTATTTTAGACTTACGGTCTACAAGTCATTGCTTCTTCAGCACGAGTCTACGTATACGTACGACCTTCATGTCATTTTGTAAAACGGGTCTGTCACACCCCTGAACCAGACGACGGAAACGTCCGAGGGCCTGGGTGACTTCATTTTTGTAGTATCATCACAGTGTATATAATTGGAACAAAACATCATCATCATCACACATGTAATATTACAACTGTCATTGTTTACATCAAGTATTGTATTTTAATATTACATGCCAACATATCCCAGCATATGGTGATAACAAAGCACAACAAAATATCCAGGTATTCTTGCTGACCAACCTGCTCAACAATTTCCTGAGAATACAAGTTAATTTAAAAAGGTCAACATATATAATGTTGGTGAGTTCATAAGCATGTTTGAGTAAAATGTTTTGTATTACTTTGTAAGCACCAGAAAATCCGATATTTTCTGAAAAACAGTTTGAAATGTTGGTGTCAGGTCTTGCGTTAATGCATGCGTGTTGATGTTTGTGAGTGTATGAAGTGAATGATTCCAGACAACCCGATGTTGTCTGTTTAATAAAAAAACATTGTGATTTCAACACCCTAAAACTGAGTACTAATGCGTGTATGTTCCCGTGTTGTCAACAGATGTTGTATTCCGTAAATTTTATAATGGTGTTAATTCCTCTCAGTGAGTTGTTATAACCATACTTGATAATGACGATTCCGCCTGTCATGACGTTTTTCAGATGCCGACGTGTTTATGGTAAGGTTTGTCACCCTAGACTGGCCTAGTCTAACTGTAGCGAACAACTCAGGTGTGGGGGTCACCCCCGTATAGATCTATACACAAACTCCCACCCTCCCTCTAGGAGACTCTGGTTATAACTACATGCTACGGTTATACACTCGATAGGTGCCAAACGAATTGTCTCACAAGATCCTTAACCAAATTTACGCGAATATGAAATTGTGCAGTGTATATTGTTTCCGTGTAAGTATTTAGTTTTCAAAGCCCAACAAGTACGTGTGTGAATGTGTGAAGTCAACAAGCATGTGGATGGACCACGAAGGCCCAATAAACATGTAAGGTATATTCCAGGCCTAATAAACATGTAAAAGGACAACTAAGGCCCACTAAACATGTAAATTATATTCCAGGCCCAATAAGCATGTAAGGAATATTCCAGGCCCAATAAACATGTAAAAGGACAACTAAGGGCCACTAAACATGTAAATTATATTCCAGGGCCAATAAGCATGTAAAGTATATTCCAGGCCCAATAAACATGTAAAAGGACAACAAAGGCCCACTAAACATGTAAATTATATTCCAGGCCCAATAAACATGTAAAGGACAACTAAGACCCACTAAACATGTAAATTATATTCCAGGCCCAATAAACATGTAAAAGGACAACTAAGGCCCACTAAACATGTAAATTATATTTCAGGCCCAATAAGCATGTAAATGACGTAATTGATCCGTTTGTTGTTACGTTGGTTGTTAAGTTCAATTGTTTACCAAAATGACATAAAAGACCCACTTTTTGTAAAAATACATTTTTGGTCCTTAAAACCAAAAATTTACAATTAAGGCACATTTTTGGTAAAAATGACACTTTAGGTCCTTTAAGACCAAAAGTTTACCTTTAAGGCTAGTTTTAAGTAAAAATAACATTTTTAACCCACCTTTGTCAAAAATATCATTTTTGGCTTCAATTTTATGAAAATTCACATTCTCGGCCCAATTATGAACAAATTTATCTTTTTGGCCCAAGATTTAATAAATTTACATTTTCAGCCATTTTTATCGAAAATTTACATTTTTGGCTCAACTTTGTTTAAAATGACACTTAAGCCCACAAAAGCCCAAAAATTTACAATTTTGGCCCAAAAGCCGTGAAAGCCCAAAGTAACCAAGTTGTGAGTTTATTGGGCCATTAGGTCCAATAAATGATTTCTGGCCCATTTAAAATGTTTGAACCGGGATATTACGGTTTCAAACCCACAGTTGAGTATATGAGATGTATTGAATTAGGTTCTAAACTTCACTCATGAGTTTTGATTCAAATGGTTGATTTTGAATGAACATAGTACATGACATCAACTTAGATTATAAGTTATACAAGAGTTGATTTACATGAAGACAAAATTTCCTAGCGAAAAATGCTAGTTGTGACAGGGTCTATGTGTACTTACGACCTACACGTCATTTCGTTAACACATGGGCCTATAGGCTCCCAACCTCTTTATTGTTCCACCATCATCCCCTAACTAATTCACAATAACTTATAAGCATATCAACAATCACGCACATAGATACTACATATTCAACTCTACAGGCACATAGAAAACTATACTATGGGCACTAACGAACCCAAATCAAAGACGGAAAAGAGATATTTAGATATATTCAATAGTATTAAGGATTAAGAACACAGAGAAGCTTGATGGTAAATTGAAGGCTCATGGTTTGGAAGAATTTTCGAGAGGTGAGGAAGATGAGACGTGAAGAAGATACAATATATGTGTTGTTTAATATTTTTAATATTTTATCAATTTAAAAGATTTTAAATTAGTAAATAACCCATGTGTAGTCTAGGTGGACAAAATTACCAAGTAGACACATTCTCGTTCTAACATTTGGTGTAGTTAACCGGTGAAACTAAAAAAAAACGTATATTATTCTTTTTCTCATGTTATCTGTTACTTTAAGGATTTAAAATGCAAAAAATAAAATAAAACCAATGACCATTTAAAACAAAAGATAAAAGTTATTCATGTCATCTATTTGATATCTTATAATGTATCAAAAAGTTAAACTCGATCATTGGTCGTGTCATTAGCCACATTACATTTCTAACAAATTTTAACTCTAAATACAAAAAGATGAGATTAATCATCTGTCATCAACCATAATTGTTATATCATTTAAATAAAATAGACTTATAAGATTATCGTAAATTTAGATAAAAATGATATGAGAAAAAATAATATATATATTTTTTCTAAACAAAAAAAAAAAGAATTTATTTGAATACACCTCCACAATCCACAATATATAATATAGGTTTTCATTTTCTATATTTTATTTTGCCTCTAATATACGATATAAATTTGTTAATGCATCCTCAAATCCGTATCTTATTGGTAAAGCCCTAACCCTAGCTCTTTCTTCTTCCCAATCGTAAAAACCCCCAACAACAACGCGAAGAAAACCACTTTCAACCTTCATATTGTCACGGAATTTAACCACACAATCTTCGATTCAAGAAACCATTTCCAATGGGTTCCAAGCGCCCTGACTTTGGCGACGGCGCCAGTCCAGGGTTCGTCATTCTCCACTTCTATAGAACTGCGCAATTAGTTTTATCTTTTACATTTACACAATGATACAAAGCTTGAAATTTTTTCCCCTTGAATTGTTACAGGAAGATTTTTATCGGGGGTTTAGCGAAAGATACTACTATAGGTTAGCCCCCAATCTTCTTGTTATCAGAAAATGCAATTATTCGTATCTGATTTGATATATCTTCATGTATACAGATGAATTCGTTAAGTACTTTGGAAAGTATGGAGATCTTACAGATTCGGTTATCATGAAGGATCGACAAACTGGTCGGCCAAGGGGTTTTGGGTTCATCACATATGCGGATCCTTCTGTCGTTGACACTGTTATTGCCGAGACTCATGTCATTAATGGGAAACAAGTGAGTGAATTCACTTTCTTTAGGTTAAATTTGTTAATCACATCTCAATTTGCAATGGCATTGTGGGATCAATAGATTGAATACATGATGTTGAGGCTACACTGTGAATGTGGAGAGGGATATAGTGCTTTAACTTAACTTCCATGTTCGATGAAAATAATGCCAAAATTTTAGTTCTTGAATTAGGCTCTTGATGCTTTAGTTTCTAGCTCAAATATTTTATGAAATTTTCCACTGATTATATTCAAATAAACGTTTTGCAGGTTGAAATCAAGAGAACCATTCCAAAAGGGTCTGGTGAGTCGAAGGATTTCAAAACAAAAAAGATTTTCGTTGGTGGGATTCCAACATCAGTCACCGAAGGTTAGCAATTCTTATATTTACAATTTTACTTCACTTCATTTCTTGATAAATCGCACCACTTATTTTATTTATCTATTTCTTTCTATATATAATCAGATGAATTCAAAGGATTCTTCTCAAAATACGGGAAAGTTGTTGAACATGAGATTATTCGTGATCATGCAACAAAACGCTCTCGTGGATTTGGATTTATTGTTTTTGATAGTGAACAAGTTGTTGATACAATTCTCGTTGATGGAAATATGATTGATATGGATGGCACACAGGTTATTTATTTATTTATTTATTATTATTATTATTATTATTATTTTGGATAAATGATGTTTATTTTTTATTTTTTATATTAAGTTGTTATTTCTGTATTAAGTTAAAAAAAGTTTTATTGTTTTAGGTTGAGATCAAGAAGGCGGAGCCAAAGAAGGCTTCAAATCCGGGACCCATGTCGTATGGTAGTGAACCGCGGGGACGTGGGTATGGCGGCGATAGTTTTGGTGGGTACGGTGATTCATACGGTGGTTATGGTGGCAGCGGCGGCGGCGGTGGTGGTTATGGTCCTCCTTACCGGTCGCTTGGAGGGCTTTCGAGTAGATTTGGAGATTACGGTGGATATGGGCCTAGCGGTAGCGAATTTAGCAGCCGTTATGGTGACTATGGCGGTGATTACGGTGGTTACAGGGGTGGCGGTGGTGGTGAGCCGCCGCTTGGGTACTCTAGTCGGTTTAGTTCGTTTGGCGGTGGAGGATATGGCGGGAGTGGGCTTGGTGGGTATGGCCGAGGTGGTGGTGGTGGTGGTGGGTATGGAGGTTATGGGGGTTATGGCGGTGGTCCAGGTGGCGGCGGCGGCGGTGGTGGTGGTTATGAATCCGGTGCGGGTTCAGGTTATGGTGGAGTGGGAGGACCGTACGGAAGTAGGGGAGGTTATGGTGGTGGTGGTGGTGGTGGTCGGTATCATCCTTATGGTAGGTAGGGACCAAGATTCATGAGTGCATGATGTTATTTTAGGTTCAATGAATTGATGATTTTGTGGATGTGTAATTTTTCTGTATTGGGATTATTATTATTATTTTTTATGTTAGATGTTTGTTAATTAGCTCTTTTGTGATTGACATAATGATTTTTTTACAAATTATGTCGAGTTTAGTGTTTAGTATTGGTTCCTATTAGAGCTTGATTCATTGCTTAATGGTTTTGGACTTTAGATCAGTTTAGTGATGTAAATTGTAAAATATGTTTAACATTTGGTTCTGGTCAGTTCGTTTGATACAAAGATATATGCTCTTACCTTTTACATGAGTTTTATAAACTTAATGTGACAAAACAACTTAATACATTATAGGTAACAAACTTTAAGTTTTAAGCATGAGCACCTTGAGCTTTTAAGACAAAGAAGATAAGTACGTTGCCTATTTAAGTAAATGGACTTTAAATTGTCAACAAGTCATCATGTGGTCCATGTTTTTATGTCAAAAGTTCTGTGTCGTTGAGAGACTAACTTTTTTAAATGTTGTTTGAGGGTAATATAATTATTTTGCAGTCAGCTCTTACCCAGTTAGTAACTATCAAAGGACCCCTAAGTCTACCGCTAATTCTATCATAAATCGCCGCTATTCCTTTACTGCGACATGGCGTTAGAAATAATATATACTAATTTAAACACATTCAAACATATATTTATACTAATTTAAGCATATTTTATACAAAGATTCTACAAATCAATATTATAAAAAAGAATAATTGGTTGTGGTGTACCTTTTTGACAAAAAAAAGCAGCTAACTAGGGCTTGAAGTTACATAATGGAGAAGCACAATAGTGTTGTTTCAAATAGAGAAATGAGAGTTTAGGGCTTGAAGAGAAGGGAAAAAAAAAGAAAAAACATGGTTTTGAAGCTTCTTGTTGCCAAATTTTATATAAACCATTGTACTTTTTTTTTTCAATTTAATCATATTCTTTTTTCTGGTTTAATTTTAAGACTTTATTTTTTATTTAAAAACCATGTATGAATTCTATAAAAACAATTATAATTTAGATTTTTTTTTTCATTTTAACCATTAGTTGTATTATTTTTTATGATATAACCATTAAAAGTTTAGTTTTTTTTAAACCATCATTAGCAAGGAAAAATGTTGTTCTCGATTGTTTTTTGCAATTGATTACGGGAAAAACTCACACTCTCACACTGGTTTAAAAAAAAAACTCTTTGATTCGATGGTTAAGAAAAATATATAAAAATAAAATTAAATAATCTCTATGAAATTTGCCCAAAATAAAATCATCAAAATTCTTAAGAAGTGTCAGATTGTTACAATTTCCTTTTCTTGCGTGTGAATTGAAAAACCCTATTCCGGATGCCATGGAAGGATCCAAGCGATCCATCTTCCAACTTTGTAGACAGCTACATACGTTATCCAGACATAGCCCTAGCGATTCCTTCAAGAAAACCATTGCTGAATTAGAGAAGGATCGTCGTCGTCGGAACCCTAAGCGGAACCGGTTGTTTGTGCAGACTCCCGAATCGACGGCATGGCTCGACACCGCCAGTATGCCAGCTTTCGCCACCGTCGTAGGAATCGCACTTTTCGCCAAGCTTCTCATGATGGTACACTGTTTGCGTTTATGAATTTTGTCATAATAGATAGAAATACAATTGTGTTCTTCATTTGTATGGAACCTAAACCTCCAATAGTTTCTTTCTATGGATGATTTCTGATGGGTTCGATTTCGAATCTGAAAAATCATAGGTTCTGATTGCTAATTGCTAATTGCTAATTGCTAAAGCACAGATCATAAAATCAGAAATTGATTTGTTTCTATAATGATTGATAGTATGATGATTCAACATCGCAAGAAAGGATAGAGAAGAAGATACAGAATGCTCCACCAGGTCAAGGCACTGTTAGGATGCTTTCTCGAGAAGAATGGGAAGAATTTAGAGAAGTTCGACCAAGAACTCCATTTGAATCTAAACTTGCTCGTCCTAATGCACGAATAAGAACAGGGGAGCCTCTACACATGGTAAATCTTCAAACTTTATCACTAACATTCATTTCATATTGTTTTTCATAAGTTCTTCAACTGTTTGCTTAATCATATTACTATAAACAGTAGAAGAATGAATACAAATAGATTGTTATCAACGCATTATAGGTGAAAATATAAAGTGTGTTGCTATTTTGCAGGAGGATGTTAAGGATTGGACAATTGATGTGTTGACAGATGCTCTTACAAGGGCTGAAGAATGTGTGAAACAGGGATCAAAGTAGGGAAAATTGAGCTTTTAAATGGTGTTTAGAAATGAAACCAATTTACATGTTTTGATGTAGTATTCACCATGGAATATACAAAACTGATTAATTGAGAAATGGATGTTGAATTGTTGATTAACTTTGTTAGTATATGTGCAAAGTGATGAAGCTTTGCTGCAGATGAGAAATATCAAATTGGAAGATATATGTTTTTAAACTAATGATTTGTGAACTGAATAATCAAAATAAACTTCCACTTTTAATCAATTGTTTCTTTTTACTTGATGCAATTTGAGTTTATAATAGTTCTTAGACAAGCAGTCATTTCTTATTCATCATCGCTTATGGTAAGAAGGGTAAAATTGTCCATTCTCTCTGTATCCCTACTTATGATGGGTAAAATGCGTTGCTATTTATCATGAAAAAAGAAACTAAATTCCCCTTTTTGTATCTAAGTCTTAAAAAAATAGAAAAAACAAAATGAATTGCTATTTAACTAGAAAAAAAAAGAAAGAAACTAAGTCGTATTTTTTGCATTCTTGCATTAGGTAAGAAAAACTTGACAAAGGAAAATACATTACAATTTAGCACGAAAAAAATCCTTTTCGGATCATGTCAAAAAAAGAATACAAAAAGGAAAATACATTGTTTTTTATCGTGAAAAAAAGAAACTACCTTGTCCTATTTTTTGCATTAGTTACAAAAAAAGACAGAAACTAGGTTGTTATTTAGCTCGAAAAGATAAAATAAGTTTCCATATTATGCATTAGGTCGCAAAAATATAGAAAAAGAAAAGTATGTTGTTATTTAGTATTGAAAAGTGAAACTAACTTGCCAATTTTGCATCTGGGCACAATAAATAAAAAAGGAAGATACATTGTTATTTTGTGCGGGAAAACATTATTATTTAGCATGAAACATTTGTCATTTTCTTTGCATCAGGTCACGATAAATAGACAATGAAAATTACATTGTTGTTTGCCGTGAAAAAAACAACTTGCCCTTTTTGTACGAGATAAAAAAAATGTGTTGATATTTTGCGCGAAAAAACTAACTTTCCCTTTTTTTGCATTACTTCATAAAAAACAAGTAACTTGCTATTTAGTATGATAAATAACCTAATCCGTCTTATTTGAAAATGATGTCATGGTGAAAAATGATGATATTACATTATACTGAAATACCTGACATATACCCGGATGGTATAAACATTGGCCGCAAAATTAGAGATTGAGATTTTAGTATACTGAAATACCCGACACCAAAAGGTATAAAGCTTGACATTCAGTATACAGTGTAGGTGTGAATATTTTTTCATGTTTGTATTCGGTGTAGGTCAAAAACTAAGTTGGCCATGTCACAAAAATATTAAACAAGAAACTACGATGATATTTAGATTAAAAAAAGGAACTAACATTCCTTTTTCACCCTTAAAACACATGTTGAAACAATGTCGCCTAAATCAACATCAACGATAACTGTTATTGCTATGTCTATTATAAATTATAAATTATATTCTTTATATCTTATGTTTCTTTATGTATTTTGTTTGTACTAATATTAGGTTGTCTGTGATAATCGTGAAGTTGACGTTTTTGACAAGTCAAGATCAAAGGTAAATGTTTTTTTTTCACTCAGTTTTTATTGTTGCATATTTTGTTAAATTATGTTTATTTCTTATGTTTATTATTAACATTTTTATTTTTTCCAATTAGGATGGTTGTAATAATATCAAAGATGATCCTATTGATGCATCTATGTCTGAGGAGGTAAAACATGAAGAATATAATGATATAAGTTATAACATATGGTTTAACTTATGTAATTTTCTTATGATTGTTGTTTTTTACTTTTACATTTAGACTATTTGTGCCAATACGAGAATCGGCTGACAATTCTATGACTGACTCAAACGATGGGGAAGACAATTAAGTTATAACACATTTCTTATGATATAGACAACATTTTAAATCAATTATTTTCTTGTGATCTTTTGTTTCCTTCTATTTTGGATTTATATGATGTAGGTGGTAACTGAACAACAATATATTTTGTGAGACCTACATGAATAACAATTTACTTTGTTAAGACATTTACGCCAATGAACAATATATGAATGAATTTGGGATTTAATTAAATAATAGCTTTGACTTTTTATTTAATATTTTACTGTTTTGAATTTGATTTTATTTGATTGTGTTTTAATCAATTGCTATTATTTTATTTGGTTGTCTTTTAATCTATTGTTATTTTTGTATTCATTCATATGTAATATAATTGGATAGATTTGTCGTTGTATATTGCTAATGTGGGAACAAATGAAAGAAGGATGTTATACAAGAAAACAAAATCAATATATTGTTTTTATATTTGTCAATCTATCTACCAACAATATCAACCGCTTGAATATTTTATACAAGTAGCAATATCTAATATCAGACCTGTAAGCATACTAAAAGTTTTATGTTTAATATTATTATTAGTGGTAAATAAATGTAAGTACGTTGTTGTTGTTATAGGTAAGAAAGTTATAAATACGTTGCTATGTGTAGAAAAAATACAAGTGTGTTGCCGGTAATTTTATCTTACGTATGTGATATTATCAAGAGTAAATTACTATTTTAATCCTTGTGGTTTGCACTCTTTGGAGTTTTAGTCCAAGTTCTGAATATATGATACGTGTTGTCCTCATAATTCCAAAATGCATCATGGTCAGACTTTTTGCTCAACAACGTTCAAATTTTCTGCTAATTACAACACAAAAAGTTTTTTTTTTGTCACTGGACCAAAAATAATAAAACATATAACATCAAGGACCAAGATCAACCCGTATGTGGCTATGTGGCACCATGGCCGGTGACAAGGAGGGGCAAGAAGGGCTTGTGCACATGCCCATTATTTTCAGGGTTTCAAAACAAAGATAGTCCAGTTTGTCATTTAGTCCACAAACGAGAAGGCAACATCGATCGATTGCAGCAGAACAAATCGATCATCGATCATTCACGCTTCAGTGACAACATCGACTAGAGAGGGCCCAGGGTTACTGTGATTCTGTGAAGGATCAATTTATGCACTCCTACAGTCCTATTATTCTGTTGGCTAATCAGGTATGTAATCGATTAATTGATGTTATCCAAATCTTCAACTCATGCGTTAGCTCAGTTTCTAATTGAATGCCGAAATCTGAATGTCGATTGCTAAGTTAAATTATCAGTTTGTAATTGAAATATTGAATGTCGATTATCACTTATCAGTTTATAATTGAATGTCGATTATCATTATAAGATACAAAAATCACTCAATTAGATGTTGATTATTAGTTTCTATTTGAATACTTGAGTTGAATTGAGCACTCAATCTAATAATGTTGAATTGTTGATTGTTGATTATTTGAAATCATCTAATCGATCATTCATGTATGATATATCTATGTTATCAGATCAAATTGTTGATTGTTGATTTGTTGAATTCTAGTTTTCTTTTTGTTCCTTCCACTGATCACACAAAGTCATGGTTTAGGGTTAGAAAAAGGATTTCAACAGAATGATAATCAGGGTAGATCACAACTTAACCAACCCACATTTTATTCCATGTTGATTGACAAAGCTTTGATGTCTTATAGCATATACGTTTTCGAAAAGTCAAAGTTTCACAAAATTAACAATGGGATAATCCAAAAAGAGCATTTCAAGTTTAGGCACAAAACTGAGAAGAAATGTAGTTGATTCATGTAAATATGTTTGTTCTAGGTTATAGGTTCTAGGTTCTAAGAGAGACCAAAATAACTTAGTGTGCACTCCAAAATAATGGAAGATCTTAAATTTTAACATCCCAAATTTCAGTTTCATATGCTCCAAATTGTTGAACTTACACAACAAAAAACACTGAAAGGCTGAAAAGTGATAGATTACATCTAGGAAACCTTTCAATTTGGTCACAAAAACTAACAAACATTGATCAAAATAGAAAACATTGTTGCAACTTCAACAAGCCTTTTAAGATACATATAACATACATGGGTGACTTGTTATCTTCGTTTTAAAAAAACTTTAGTTTATATAGTTTAATTCGTTACACGTTAAGGCCTAAGGGCCTTTTTTTCGGCTCGTCCCGGACATTTGAATCCTCAGGGCCGGCCCTGTGTGGCACCATGTGCTAGAGGTGACATGACGGTGTGGTAATGTGCTGGATGTGATATGACACTATGATATGAGGGGAACACCAAACCTTCTAGTTGAGGGGTATTGCAATAAACCCCGTGCACGCACCAAAAGACTATACCGACCATATCGTGTGTGTGTGTGTATATATATATATATATATATATATATATATATATATATATATATATATATATATATATATATATATATATATATATATATATATATATATAGGGGAGGGTTCATGCGAAAATGCAAATAATTTGCGAAAACGCGAAAACAAGAAAAACCTATGATATTGTGTCACCTCAACATTATATTTTGGAAAATAATTCATCCAAACTTTGAAATACACGATGATAATCGATGATAGATGAGAAATTGTTTCATATTAGCAAAGTATGATTTTTAACATTTTTATTATGAAAACATGAATTTAAAAATGATTAAGCACGTGAAAAAAAAAATAATTATTAAAACCGTCTTTAAATCTATATTACCACAACACCATCCAATGTAAAATTACTATCTTTAATTTATTGCTAATAAATTTATTTTTTTATAGTACATGTGTTTGATTTTTATAAGATAAAATATGTTTTCGCGTTTTCGCAAGGTATTTATGTTTTCGCATGAATCTACTTCTATATATATATATATATATATATATATATATATATATATATATATATATATATATATATATACACACACACACACACATACATAATTTAAAAAATGAAAGGATTGACGATGTGGGTAAGAACATTTTCTATCAGTTTTGTACGGTGAGAGAAAAATGATATGATATTGATGTTGTAGACCAAAAGTTAAAAAGAGGTAACACACCCACTGGTCTGATACATAGTATCTTAAAACCCCATCCTCTCATCCGATTCTTTACCCACAACATCCTCCAACCTTCTCTCTCTCTCTCTCTCAATCTGACTTCATAAGAGGAAGTTATGATTTTTAGAAGATTCAGCGTAGCAGTGTATGAGACACAAACCGAAATAGAGATCCGTCAATTGTTAGGAAAAACAATTTAAACGAGAGTTGAAGAACTCGTCCATATGATTCCGTTGATATAAAGACAATTGAAAACGGAATTCATATGAGAGAGTTATGATTTTTATACGGGCTTTAACGATCTAAGCATGTTAAAAATATAGTTTTAAAAATAAAGTCAAAATTAGCTGACGGGGTCTACAAGAAAGTTGTAGATCACGTCGACTGCTACGCGTAGATATAAAACGCATAAAAAACAAAGCTCGTACGGAGAAGATATGAAATTTTTAAGAAATCAAACATCCTCCAACCTTCTCTCTCTCTCTCTCTCTCAATCTGACTTCATAAGAGGAAGTTATGATTTTTAGAAGATTCAGCGTAGCAGTGTATGAGACACAAACCGAATTAGAGATCGGTCGATTGTTAGGAAAAACAATCTAAACGAGAGTTGAAGAACTCGTCCATATGATTCCGTTGATATAAAGACAGTTGAAAACGGAATTCATATGAGAGAGTTATGATTTTTATACGGGCTTTAACGATCTAAGCATGTTAAAAATATAGTTTTAAAAATAAAGTCAAAATTAGCTGACGGGGTCTACAAGAAAGTTGTAGATCACGTCAACTGCTACGCGTAGATATAAAACCCATAAAAAACAAAGCTCGTACGGAGAAGATATGGAATTTTTAAGAAATCAAAAATCTTTGCGCGCAGCCGCACACATAGACCAGATGTGCGGCGTACACTGACACACCACCTAAATTGCGACACGTGTCACTTTCCTGCATGGAGTCATGTCAACACCCCTGACCAATTGTGCAACGTGCACCCGACCATGTGCGCAACACGCACCCTAAAACCAGCTATAAATAAGCGACAAATTTCATTCATTTCCTTCATCCCTTTCCTCCAGAACTTCTCTGGAACTCCTTCGTGTCTCTTGGCCTTTCTCTCTTAATTCCCGCTGCACTAGCAAATCTCTGAGGCAGTAAATCGAGCAGATAGAAGTGCTCGGTATCAAGGTTCTTCCAGTGCAATCTTCTAGTTTCATTAGAAACTCTCTGTAAGTTAGGCTATACTATTTATGCTTTAAGTGTAACTTATATTTATATTCATAGTCGTTGTTATGAATATATAAATAAGATTTATCAGTAATTCCAGTTATAGTGTTGATTGATCTACTTACGGGAGAGGTGTCTATAATGCTTATCCTGCCCCCGACTGTCCGACTTGGCTGATCCTTATTTGATAGAACTTTCGGTATTCATTGAGATTAGTGAAGGATTTAGTTTTTATTAACAAATCGTCATAGAAATTAATATGTTAAATTATTGTAGGTTAATACTTGTTTAGTGCATCATCCGCTAGTTGAATCTCCAGTAGAATCGCCCAGATAGTTGTCAAACTTCCAAGTCATTGTCGGTGAGTTTTCTCACTATATTATGTGCTCCAGTATATATCCTTTGTAATTGTATGTTAGGATATAGTTTCCCAGTAGTATTTCATTAGACTAGTTCTGTTAATTGACTGTAGTATTAGATTATTGTCTGTTGTACTAAATATATGTGTTGATATATTATGTGGGGAGTTGAGGACGAACCAACTTCATGCTGAAGGCCAACAGACTCGGGCGGACTAGCATTATGCTAAAGGCCAAAGTACGGAACAACTATATGCTAAAGGAAAAAAAGGGTGGACGAGCTTCGTACTGAAGGGAAAATGGCAAACCAGCTTTATGCTGAAGGCAATTATGTGTATGCATGCATTGTATATGTATTGTGGTATATGGTATTTTGAGGAACTCACTAAGCCTAACACTTACCCAGTTGTTACAAATGTTTTTCAAGCACTCCATTGGTTCGTGAGAAGGATAAGGTTCGACTGTACACACGAGCATTCACAATCATGTTTCCACATTATACTTTGATATAATTGAATATATTAATAAATAAAAATGAAAAATTTTGGGTTGAAAATCGGGACGTATCAAGTTAGTATCAGAGCCCTAGTTTGAGCGAACTAGATGAACACTTGTGTGATTCCAGACTCAAACCGAGGATCTGAATATCTTAACAAATCTTTTTATAAAAAGAACTTTATTCAATGGAAAAGAATACGATGAAAAAAGTAATCCAAAGCTCAACAAGGAAAGTGATTCCCAAAATATTCGTATTTGTTATGTTTACTGATATATGAAATGTTAGAAATGCATGCTAGTATGTTGGTTAGGGATCTTTTCAGGAATTGTAGATTAGAATTACCTGATAAATTAGATGCCTTATAGCCTAGAGATTTTCTTGTTAATTGTTGCTTAGAACCTATATTGATAAAAATTAGTTATTTGACAAATATGTTAGGTTACATGCTCTAAGAATTAAATAGTTTTAGATTGCCTGATTTGGCACTATTGCGCAAATCTCTTCCGAGTCTAACCGTTGTAGTGCCGGATCTTTCAGTCAACACACTGTTTGATTTTAGCGACATGCAGTTGTATTCATCCAATATTCAGTTGATATTGGTAGAAGTTCTTCCTCAGCTAATAGTAGGATGAAGTAGAAAGGAATCTTAGAAGGAGAGTCTAAGAAGTTTAATATATGCTTGATAGGGTATATATTCGTACATAGGGCATCGGTAAAGATGCAAAGCTCTAATGTAGTTTAGGAAAAAACCAGTTGTATGTGCTCATGGGACACATACATATATGTTTAGTGATCGTTGTATATAGTATCGAAAGTGATTTAAAAATGGCAAGACAACTTTTGAGACAAGTATGATTAGGTGTGAAAGGTAGTAGAGGCCTATACTACTCGAAGCACATGACTCGCACTTGGATCAGGAAGAGTCACAAAGTTGCTAAGGCACTAGTAGTTAGGTAGATAGTGTGGCTAACACTATAAATCCGTTTTGCATTATTTCTGTCATTACCATTGTTTCGGTGATGACTAAGAACATACATGTTATTCCGACCTCAGTGGTCATAACGAATTGAGTCCGACTAAAATAAAACTGCAACGTAAGCTTGATGAGGTGTACAACTTTAGTCAAAAGATTGAGGGAGAAGATAATCAAAGCGATCAATAGAAGTATTGTAGCTGTCATTAAGAAATGCCACCAACCATGGCGTGGTTGTACCATATTACAACATGAAGGAAGGTACCTTCTATGTTAAAGTATTTAACTCATAGAGATATGTCTTAGGCATTAGAAAAAAAGGTTTAGTACTCTAGGACCTTTTTATAGTAAAAGGTTATCAGGATAAATGGTAACAGGTCTTGTTTACAGAATGTCGACTACACGTCATGAAGTAGAGAACTTTGGGATTTGCATTGACAATTCCTCCCTACATGATTGGATTGCCGTTGAGATCTCGCAGACCTTACTAGAAGAAGTAGCCGGTGTCATTAAACAGGTCACAAATATGTTAACCGTCAGGGTTAAGGAGTTGATTTCTGCCATTCGAACTATTGATGAAATGGGAAGGATCGCTCAGGAAGGAGAGTACGGAAAAAGGAAGCAAGCGCAAGACCCAACTCCACCAAAAGTAGCCAAAGATTTAAGCACGCCAATTCAAGGTCTGAAGGACAGAAGGGTCCTCGGTGTAACAAGTGTAGGAAATATCACAAGGGAGCTTTGTCGTGCTTTGGTATGCTTCAGGTGCGGTGAGGATGGACATTACAACCGAGACTGTAAGCAAGAAACGCAGGGAGTGCTTATTTGTTTCCATTGCAACCAGAAGGGCCACATCAAGGCCAATTGTCCTCTTCTAAAACCAACAAGTGCAACACAGGCTCCAACACGTGTAACTTTTAGGTTAACCAATGGACACCCAAGGGAAAAGGAACCCACAACCAATGAAGGAGTTGTGTTGTTTCCTATCAAGGAGGAATGAGTGACACCAGTAGGAAGTGTTTAATAGTATGATACTATATAAATGTTTTCAGTACGTAGGTATTAGTATGTAACCCATGAATCATCATTATTTTTTATTATGCAATAGAATCCCTTTCCCATGCTTATACGTTAGTGCATTTTAGACAAACATTTTGCTTGTCACGACATTATCATGTTTTGGTCATGCTACGGTAGGAACAATTAGTAATACTACGGTGAGAATGTTGAAGGTCATTAGAAATGACAACCACGAGTTTCATCAAAGTCAAGAGGTGACATAGATGGCATAAGCTGAGCTAGCTTAAGTTAAAAGTGGCAGCAGATGATGGTCGAACCCAAGTGGAGGAGAACCGACCCTTAAGGAGAAATGACGAAGGTCAGTTCAACTTTCAATTTCGACATCAAGGCCCAGGAGAGTAGCAGCACGAGTAGGCGGAGATAATTAGTTTTGTTTTAGGTTAACAAAAGAATAAAGTCTTTTGTTATATTACCCATAGGCTATGAGTTTCTTACTGCTAAAGGAAAGATTGGTATTTCCTTCCAAGCGTCTGATAAGATTTAGAAATTTGTCAGACTCCCAGGTACGACCCAGATAGCCAAAAGAACCATATAGGTTTAAACCTTCAAGGATGTAGGATTTATCTTCACAGAAGAGGATCAGGAATTCAATACGTAGTATAGTTTGCCATAGAGAATGCCAAGTACTCAACATATAAACCAGACTTAGGAATTTGATTTCAACCATAAAGGATTTAGTTAACCCAAGCCAAAGAATTATAGGAGTAGGATCAACGTCAAAAGAAAAAGTATTTCGTAAGTATGATTAGAGACCCATAAGAGGAAACCATTTGAAAATGACTATGCCCATTAAGGATATAACAATACATTAGTGTAACTTTAAGCATCAGGATAGACTATGTATTTCATTTAGTTATCCCTTTAGTCGATAAGCATAATGTAACACCTGTTCCATGTATTATTTAATTTATCTAATTTTTAGGGTTTTGTGCATGGACTCGGCAAGTTGGGGAGCTCCAACTCGTCGAGTAGAGATCATTATGAGGACACAAATTTTAAATCCTACCCGACGAGTTGGAAGGCCCCGACTCGACGAGTAGGCACTGTAAAGAGAAACCCTAATTTTCAGGGGTTTGTACCCTATTTAAAGAACTTAATGCTCATTGTAGCCTCTTTAATCGTTCTTACAGTCCAGAAAGAAACCCTTGCCGCATTTTGGTGCTTTCTTGAGTGTGTGTGAGCCTTGGAGAATGAAAATTGTGCTTTTGAGAAGGAAACTTGAAGGTTGAGGAGATTGAAGAGACGAGAAGGCTTTGGATCCGGTATCTACTTGTTGTTAGCATCCATTTAGAGGTAAAAAGTTGCTACCTTGATCTCTATTTGCTTAGATCTCATTTTATAGAAGAATATGGTCACTTTTGGTGCAAAATGGGGTTATACTCGGATTTGGACTTATCACAAGGATATGGTTCCAGATCTGTACATCTCTAGGTCCTCCATGACATAAAGTTGTTCACTTTATCCAACTTAGGCCCTTTGTATGCACTAAAACCTAGTAGGAAGCTTACTTTTGATGTTATAGCCTTGGGAGGCCTTGCATGCACGTAAAGTTTGCAACTTTATGTGGTATCTGCACTAGGGGAGGTTGGATATGAAGTTTGGGACCTCAGATCCCACTATAAAGGACTGGACACAAAAGGACTGAAGGAACTCGTCGAGTCCCTTAGTCGACTCGACGAGTCGGGGTAGGGTTTAACCGTTTTCGAGTTTCTGAATGAGCGCCGTGAATGATTAGAGTTTTGGCCTGCATGAACTTTTGGTCTTCTGGACATTTGATGAACTCGACGAGTCGACTCGGGATTTAGTGGAATGGACTCGGGAGGAAATCGACGAGTTACATAGGTAACTCGGCGAGTTGATGAGTTATTTAGTTAACTCGACGAGTTGTTGGATGCACTCAACGAGTTGAGGTCAACATGGACTGTTGACCTTGACTTTGACCAGGGTTGACTTTGAGGGTATTTATGGTATTTCGGGATTATGACAAGTTAATCATATGTTGATTATAAGCAGTTGAGTTGGAGCAGTGAAGACCATGGGGGAGCCCATGACACTTGGATAAGACCATGTGGGGGAGCCCATGGGTTGTTAGTTAAAGACCATGGGGGAAGCCCATGGCAGTCGGATGAAAGACCGTGTGGAGGAGCCAATGGATTGTCAGTTAAAGATCATGGGGGGAGCCCATGTCACTTTGGTATAAGACCATGCGGGGGAGCCCATGACATCCTTATATGTTTGTATGCATGGCTTATGTGATATATGTAGCTTTTATAGCTAATATGATATGTGTTATGTAGATTGTGTGTGGGGTATGCTCTGGGGAACTCACTAAGCATTAGCTTACATTTTGTGGATTTGTTTTAGGTACATCCGAGCCCAAGGGAAATGTCAACTCTTGATGGCGCGGCGTGCACTCTCTCTCAAGCGTTTTGATGGGACACTCTAATGTTTTGAAATAAAATTGTTATTGTTACGAATTTGAAAACAATTGTATTGAGATTTTATGGTTATGGAAAAGTGTTTTGGCTAATTAAAAATGAAAATTTTCTTTTGAAAATTGGGTTGTTACAAGTTGGTATCAGAGCCTTGGTTTGAGGGATCCAGGCACACTCTCGGGTGTGTTAGGACTCAAACTAAGGAAATGGTAAAATTGTTTTCAAAAATATAATAAAAGTTAAAACTTTTAAAGAATGGAAAAGAGGAGAGTGCAACACACGTGATCGGCTGAGCCAAGTAAGTAGTTCCCCAATATGTTAGCCATGTTATACTCATATTTGAGTTATGATAATCGTATGGATCTTGCTATGTGTATGCTTTTAAAATTGTATACGGTTAGGAGCTTATAGCCTTAGAATGATTGATTTGGCCTTATTTCCTGTTCTTTGTTTGGTTGTGGTCCTAAGGTAGAATCTCTTATTCGAAAGTCTATTTGATCCTTTTATGTGTATAATTTGCATGCATAAAGGCAACCGTTATGATTGGTCTGATTGATGTGGGTAGAGCAAATCTTAGGATAGCCTAGGATTTGAGATATGCGGTATTCTGTGGGATATGATTTATTTTGGGGCGAATTGGAGTTATCAGGTAGAGCCTTGGGGAAGGTACAGGTAGGTGTGGAAGGTAGTATTGGGCCCGTACTACTGAAATCACAGGACCTGTACCCGAACCAATGTTAGATCTGAAAGCTCTAAGGAGGACCGATGTGGGAAGATCCCCTATATGGATGTCCTGATCATTATGATTTATGAATTTTAGTTCAGCATGGTGGTGACACGATTGGGAGCAGGGGGATCAGGATCGGGATTTGGATCCAGGTCGGGCAGTGCTACTGAGCCCGTTGATGAGAGGCTACGCGAGCTCATTGCAGCCGAGGTGACAAGGGGAATCCTTGACGCTACCCCAGTGATCTTTGGGACGGTCAAGGAGGGTATGATGGATATTATAAAGGAGAGGCTCAGGTCATTCAGAGCCGAGATTGATGCAGTCCAGGTCGGGGCCTGAACTCCCTCATTCCGGGAGTTCAAGGCGTGCGGGTCGCTGAAGTTTTTTTGGGGTCAGGGACCCCATTGTTAGCCGACGCTGGGTGGTGGATATAGAGAACACCCAACGCATGAGTTCTTGCCCTGATGCGGAAAAGGTGGGTTTTGCTTCGTATATGCTGAGAGACAGAGCCCGAGACTGGTGGGGAGAGGTGACTAATCAGGAGGGAGCAGCCGATGTGGCTGAGATGACATGGGCAGAGTTTGTTCGGCGATTTGATTTGGAGTTTGCACCACCTATTGAGGTGCAACGGCTTGTGAGGGAGTTTCATGACGTCCAGCAGACCATCAAGAATGTGGTGGAGATCACCGCCAAGTTTCAGGAACGAGCACCGTTGATCCCACAGTATGCTACAGACGAGGATATGAGGCTGACGAGGTATCATTCCATGTTGAGGGATGATATCAGGGAGTTTGTGAGCTTTACAGGGTGTAAAACCCTTAATGAGTTGGTGGAGAAGGCCCGTGAGCGGGAGATGGAGTTGGAGTTTCGCACCAAGAGAAAACCGGAGCAGGCACAAACAACAGTAGGTCAGGCTAAAAAGCCTAAGACCTCAGATTATTCCAGTAGGGGCAGGGGCCATCAAGGCCGTGGCCGGTGTGCCAAGTGCGGTAAACCGCACAATACGGTTTTTCGGATAGCGGGCTCAGGGTGCTACGCATGTGGCCAACCAGGTCACTTGAGCATGTATTTCCCTAAGAAGGGCCTGATTTGTTTCCACTGCAACCAGACTAGCCATACAAAGGCCGATTGTCCGAGGTTGCAGGGAGGGGGAGGAGAAGTGATGGCGTGTCACAACTAGGAATTCTGATGCGTTGTAAACAATTAACAAGGATAACATTGTAACTAAAACTTGAAGGCATGTATGATGCTTATTCAATGACAACAAAATTCCATCAAACACTCTATACAAACACTCAAATAGTCAACAAAAGGTTGGAAACCCTAGAAATCCCGGTTTAAGTCCATTATGGACTAGGATTTCCTTATTGGGCCTAATGGGCCAATAAACTTCCAATTTGACTATTTTGGGCTTAGAACTCTTAAATGGGCTCTCATTGGACCCACTCTCATGAGACTTAACCTTTTTGGGCATTATAAGCCTAAAATGGACTAGTTTATCTTTAATGGGCCTTATTGGGCCATAACAAATCCAAATAGCTTTAATGGACTCAAATACATTCCTTTATGCTAAATTGGGCCGTGAAATACTCTAAAGGCCCAATGAGCCGAAAATCATCAAATTGAGCCTCATATTATGGACTCAGGCACAAAAGGCCCAAGCCATTCTATTCCTTCTCTCTCTCTCTCTCTCGGCCCAAGTAGGAAAAAAAAGAAAAAAAAAAGAAAAGAGAATTAAAAGGGGAAGGGTTGACTTTGGAGTGCCACCTCCATTTTGTCTATCATACATCCATACAAAATCCTCCATGTATCCAAGCTAGTCATTCACCATTCTCTCTCCCCTCTTTTCTTCTACTCTCGGCCGAGGATCACTAAACACACACACACACACACACTTAATTCACTTCCAAATCCTCTCAAGAACACCTTCATTCCTACCTCAAAATTTTCGAGATTAAGGGCATTTCAAGAAGGTTTTCATCCAAGAATCACTCCAAGATACATACTTGTGGTAAGATCTTAACAACATACTTTCTTTCTACAACTTAATCACTCTTCTTACCACCTTAAATTCTTGATCATACTCCTTAGAACTTTTCAAATTCGAAGGTCTCTTCAAGAAGTTGTTAGGGCCGAGAATCTCATCAATCTCTTCCATTTCTTTCTTCAAAACCAACAACAACAAGAAAAGGTGAGTTCATACCCCTCTATTTTCGGTTTTCATATGATTTATGGGGGAGAATACAAGTAAAATGTGAAGATCTATGTGTATTTATATGTTATGTGTGATTTCTTGTGTTTATGTGGTAAATATGTGCTAAAAATGAAAGATATTTAGAGATCTATAGTTCAAGAAGGAAAAATATGTGATCTAGTATATATTTCACTTAACATGTCAAGATAAACTACCATACAAAGTTTATAATAAACATACTACAACATAAAATTTGTTATTGGACTATTTTGATAAATAAACAAAGGATGGGGAAAAAGATGTCATTCACGGTTTCTACAAGGATCAAAAGGTCCAAACAGCTAAAATAAGAGTTTTTATAAATATTAGGCTTTTTAAAGGACTAAAAATGTAAATTTTAGCCTAATGGGCTAAAATTTGGGCTTTTCGACTATTTAGGCCCAAAAATGCGAAAAATCAAATTTAAGGGGACTGAATTGGAAAATTTTCTCAAAACAGGGGCTATAAACGTAAATAAACCTATTTCAGGGGTTAAAATGGCCTTATTTATAAAAAGGGACTAAAAATGCAAAGATTTTGGATTTTGGGTAAAAATTGTAAAAATTGCGAAAAGTGTGGATTTAAGTGCAAATCTTTTAACTAAGGGGCTGAAACTGTCCAAAATAAAACTTTGGGCTTAAAACATTATTTAATTAAGTGTTTAGGCCAAAAATGTCAAGAAAAATAGTTTAAGGACCTAATATGTCATTTTTCATAGAAAGGGCTAAAAATTGTCAACTTTACCAAAATAAGGGGCTGAATAGATCAAACTAATATTTTTGGTCAATTATGTCAATAATAAAACAATTGAGTCAAAATAAACAAAACTTTATAACTTATGGGTTTAAATAGAAAAATATCTATTTTTATAAATCTATGAATCGTTATAAAACAATTTGGTGATTATTACGACATATCGATTAAACAACTTCGCAACACTAATACTATACAAAACAAGTAAGCATTCTAACTGTTGGGCTTGAAAGATTCTAATCATGCTTATTGGGCCTTCGTGACCCATCTACATGACTTTTGGGCCTAACATAAATAACACATGTTATTGGGCCTCCTGTGACCCGATTACATGCTTAAGGGACCCTCAATGGATTTTACATGCTATTGGGCCTCAGTGGCCCGTTAGCATTGCTAGTAAGGTCCAAATACATCATATACGAAATGGGCTAACGCGTCCTTCGTATACTCGACAGCCTTAAATAACATACGTGATTAGTAGGGCCTCGTAGTCCTCTTCTCTTCATCTGTTAGGCTTACCTTCTATTCAAGTAAACAAAATCAGGTCATTAATCAAGGTTAATCAAATTCATTTGGATTAAGTGAGTAATAACGGACGACACCAATAAGTGTCGGTCGTAGTCTGTAGTTATAATCAAAGTCTCCTGGAGGGAGAGCGAGAGTTTGTGTATAGATCTATACGGGGGTGACTCCCCCACACCTAAGCTGTTCGCTACAGTTAGACTCGGCCAGTCTAGGGTGACAAAATCTTAAGATCAATTCCGGTGTTCACTAGAATGCCAAGACAGACGAACTAGTCATTATCATGCATGGTTATAACGACTCACATAGAGATCCAATACCATCTAAGTAATCATGGGAAATCATATTCATTCGCTGTGATGATACAATGATACAAAACAATCATACTATTTTATCGGAGAACATCGGGTTTTCCGGGGAAACCAATCTTATTCACTTGTACTTTCAATAACTATAATGCAAAACTTCTCATTTATACACGTTTTGAAATCATTCACGCATATACTTACAGGATCATCACAACATTTTCGTGAAAAGACTTATTACAGAAAATATCGGATTTTCTGGGCTTTACAAACTACATAAACTATTTTACATCAAATATACTTATGAACTCACCAACATTATATATGTTGACCGTTTTCAAAATAACTCGTATTCTCAGGTAACAAATAAGCTGAAGAACAATACCAAGTGTTTAGGATGTTTTGTTTTGTGATTCTCAAACAATCTATGCTACGGATTATGTAATGTAAACAATGTATTGGATGTGAACAATGACGGTTGTAATGTACTAATGCATGGGGATGTTTATGCTATGTTTCATGTATATTCATTGTGATGATATTTCAATTTAAGTCACGCGAGCCCTCGGACGTTTCCACCGTCTAGTTCGGGGGTGTGACATGGCGCCTGCGCCCACCACAATGAGGATTACTGATGGCCGACCTGTAAAGGCGGATGCTCCATCGGTAAAGAGCCGCGCATTTTAGTTGACTACCGAGGAGGCTCGGGCAGCGCCAGACGTTATGGATGGTATGTATTTTATCTCCCCGCTGTAGATTTGTTTCATTGCTTACGTGTATATTGTGCGTATGTATAGGGACCTTTTTGGTCAATGTTATGTCTGCTCACGTTTTGTTCGATTCGGGAGCTACCCGATCGTTTGTGTCTCTTGCTCTTAGCAAGTAGTTCCGGGATGCGCCGGGGACTTTGGATTCCTCGCTTGAGGTTGAGATTGCGGACGACCGCACTGTGAGTGTTGCGAGGGTGTATCAGGACTGTGTCCTGAATGTGCTTGGAGAGAGGTTTCGTATTGATCTAGTCCCGATACCATTGCGAGGGCTAAAGGTGATTGTCGGGATGTATTGGTTGGGGGCCAATGGGGCCATGATCGATTGCGAGCGCCATTTGACGAGGGTTCGAACCCAAGTGGGGGAGAACTGGTTATTCATGGAGAGAGGGCCTCGCAGAGGCCAACCCTATGTTCATCTACGAGGGCTAGGAGATTTCTGCAGCAGGGATGTACGTGATTTTTGGCTTATATCTCAGATACGAGGGTTGAGACCACGACGGATGTGGGCAGTGTGTCGGTTGTATAGGAGTTTCGAGATGTCTTTCCCGAGGAGTTACTGGGAGTGCCTCCGGAGAGGAAAGTGGATTTTCGCATTGATTTAGTGCCGTATGCCGCTCCGATAATGTAGGCACCGTACCGGTTAGCACCGCCCGGGATGCAGGAGCTATCTACGCAGCTTCAGGAGCTGCTAGACCGAGGGTTTATCCATCCGAGCAGTTCCCCGTGGGGAGCACCGATCCTGTTCGTGAAAAAGAAGGACGGGTCACACAGGATGTGTATTGATTATTGTGAGCTGAACAAACTAACAGTGAAGAACCGTTATCCATTACCGAGGATCAATGATTTGTTCTATCATCTGCAGGGTGCGTCTTGGTTTTCCAAGATTTATCTTCGGTCGGGATACCATCAGATGAGGATTCGGGATGAGGATATACCGAAGACAGCTTTCGGGACTCGGTATGGGCACTATGAGTTTGTGGTGATGCCATTCGGGCTCACCAATGCCCCAGCAGCGTTCATGGATCTCATGAACAGAGTGTGCAGGCCGATGCTCGATTGGTCGGTGATCGTTTTTATTGATGATATCTTGATCTATTCCAAGACCAAGGATCAGCATGAGCAGCATTTTAGGGAGGTATTGGTGACACTGAGGGCAGAGAGGCTTTATGCCAATTTCTCCAAGTGTGATTTCTGGCTGCGAGAGGTACATTTTTTGGGGCACATCATCAACCAGGAGGGCATTTCGGTTGATCCAGCCAAGGTTGAGGCAGTGCTGCAGTGGGAAGTACCGAAGAACGCATCTGAGATCCGTAGCTTCTTGGGTTTAACGGACTATTATCGGAGATTCATCCAGGATTTCTCCAAGATTGTTGTGCCTTTGACCCGCATGACTAAAAAGAATGTGACGTTTCGATGGGGCACGGATCAGCAGTTGGCTTTTGAGACCATGAGACAGAGGTTATGCGAAGCTCCGATTCTAGTACTACCTGAGGGGTTAAATGATTTGGTAGTGTACTGTGATGCATCGATCTCAGGGTTAGGCGCGATACTGATGCAGAGAGGGTATGTGCTTGCTTACGCCTCGAGGCAGTTGAAGCCTTATGAGGCGAACTACCCCACCCACGACCTGGAATTGGGAGCAGTGGTGTTTGCCCTCAAGATTTGGAGGCATTACTTGTATGGAGTACGGTGCACTATTTATACTGATCATAAGAGTTTGAAGTATTTGATGGATCAGCAGAACCTCAACATGCGGCATAGGAGGTGATTGGACGTGCTGAAGGATTATGATTATGAGATCTTATACCATCGAGGGAAGGCCAACGTGGTGGCTGATGCTTTAAGCCGCAAGACGGCGGGTTCCCCGATTGGGAACGTTTGTTTGAGGATGACAGTGATCTCTCCATTATTGGATATGATCAAGGAGGCTCAGGTCCAGGGTGTGAAGAAAGAGAATTGAAGATAGAGCGGATTCGGGGTCAGTATCCCTTGTTTGTTCGGGATAACTGAGGTCTTCTGACACAGTGTGACCGGGTGTGGGTACCGGTGACTAGAGGAGTGAGATAAAAGATATTGGAGGAGACACACAAGTCCAAGTTCTCTATACATCCGAAGGCTACGAAAATGTATTGGGGTATGAGACTGAGCTATTGGTGGCCCTGCATGAAGCGGGAGATCGCTTGGTTCGTGGAGCGGTGCTTGACTGTCACAACTATCAAAATTAGGGTTGAGATTGTGATTCTTGTACAAATAATCCCTCTATGTAACCTTATTTCACTATGCTATTTGTGACATCCCCTAATTTCTCGGCCAGAAAAGACCGATTTAATTTATGCTTTTTAAAATAAAATCAGAGAAATCTTTACAAAAGATGTTGCGGAATTGGTCCCCAAAACAACATATGATAAAAGTTTATCAAAACCCTTCATTAAGAAGGTATATATTTTCCATATATATCAAAACCTCGGGATGTCATGTTCCGATACAGATCAAAAGCATAAACAAGACATTATAAGCCTTACTACAGTTATTTACAACTACTGGCCTATAATAAAAAATCTCTCATCGTCCTCCGACTATGCTCGAGGTCCACTACCTGTAATCATAAAAAGCTGAGTGGGTCAGGCTTGGGAGCCTGGTGAGCATATAGGGTTTTCAACCCACAATAATAATAACTTATTAAGTTCACCAATCGACAATAACCCTGATTACCCATTCCCGTTGTCCTCACTTTACGTCCCTAAACACCTAACACAAGGGACTTAGCCTAACGAATATCATCGGGTTGGAAACTACTGCTAAGGGGACTCCTCAACCATACATGTCCTAAAGGCAACCATGAGGGGGATTGGAGTACACCAATGAACATTTAGTTCATCAACACCTACAAGTTGCGAACTTGCTAGTGTACCACTGGACTGTCTAGAAAGGTCTGTGATCGTCATCTATACTCCACTAGACGACTACAACGATAACACCAACAACAACACCGACACCGAGGCCTCTCATCATTTTAACACTCACCGACTATTTTGTCTACCCATGTTCTACCCAACATATTTGTAGATAAAATACATATACAGTTTAAAACTTGTATAAAACATCTATTCAACAGTCACCTCAAATAAACAATTAACATATTTACACATAGCACGTATTTCAAGCTAAATACTTCATATCTATGTGTAAAGTGAAAGTAACTACACACTCACTTGATTTGATGATAATCGGGCAGCAATTTGTTTCCTAAAACGTTCGTTTCTAATAAAACCGGGAGTTTTATTGAGAAACCGGGCTGTACAAAGGTCGGGCTTCGAAACCGAAAAGATAAATTTTCCGGGCTTCACGGGCACTTCGTGGCGTATTCCGGGGGTTATAATCGATACCGGGGCTTTGGGGGATGTTAATATGAAAGAAATATGAGTTTAGGGGCTAAAATTGACACTTTTTCAAAATATACCCGGGAGGTCTCGCACCCTCCTATTTATAGGAGCGAGCCTCCTGATCCAACGGCTGAGAAGCCTCCAGGTGGCAAAGATCCGAAGCTCGCAGGGGGATGGCTCGCACGAGGGCTGCATGTGCGAAGGGGCTGCTGGCCTCTTGTGATTGGACCGAAGTCCGGATCCGAAGAGGGGGTGTCCGTGGCAGCTTGCGAGGGCTCGGTCACGTGAAGGAGGGTACGTGTCGCACCGCTACTGGACCACTTCGGATCAGCTCCCTGGTTCGGATGACTCAGCAACCTTCTTGGACACGCGTCGGATGCGAGGCGAGGACACGTGTCCGAAGTCCACCTTGCGAAATTTCTCGGTTTTAGCAATTTTTCTCGTTTTTCGAGCCAAAACTTCTAAAATCCATAACTTTCGTATACGAGCTCCGTTTTTGACGTTCTTTATATGCATACGTAGGTAAAATTACGCTCTACAACTTCCGTTTAGACTTCGTCGGCTAATTTTGACTTTAATTTTTATAGTATTATTTTTAACAGACCGGGACAGGAAATCCGTTAAAAATTCACAACTTCTTCATCCGACGTCCGTTTTCGTCAGAATTTTTACCGTTGTGCTACTATTTACGAGACCTTAGATTCTCGTTTAGGTTGTATCGGCTAAAAATCGTTCGATCTAAAATTCGAGTTTTTAGCTGTCTACTGCTAAGCTGAAACTTCGAAAAATCATAACTTCCTCATACGAAGTCAGATTTGGGCGTTCTTTTTATACCTACTCTCGGTTTAACGAACACTATGAGTTTCGTTTAGACCACTAAGGCTAAAAAGTAGTTTATCGAAAACTCACTTTTTACGACATTCAGCACCGAGCCGGTTTTGTCGTGAAACTTCGACAGGTCATAACTTCTTCGTTATAACTCGGATTTCGGCATTCTTTATATATCTGTAATCCTTGTCATGACCACTACAACTTTCTTAATAGATATCGACTTTATTTAAAATTTATTTTCGACGCTCATTTTATTCTTAATTAATTAACTCCTAGTAATTAAGCATAAAACACATAAAACACATAGAATTCACATAATTCCTCTTTAATTTATTCAAAATGATTTACAAAGGTTAACCTAGACTATCATATCAAGATTAATGCCTAGGCTAGAAGCACGAGTGTTAAAATTCTCTCCCCCTTAGGATGATTCCGTCCCCGGAATCACACACCAACAAACAACTGCGGGTAGCGACTCATCATGTCACTCTCCGTTTCCCAGGTGAGATTTGGCCCATTCGTATGTTTCGAGCGCACAAGAACTAAATCAACCATCTTGCGTCGCAACTTCATAGTCTTACGGTCGACGATCGCCTCAGGTTCTTCAATCAACCTCTTGTTTTCATCCAACCTTAACTCAGAAATCGGAATTATGTCGGGCACATCTCCCGTGAACTTCCTCAAATAACACACATGAAATGTGTTATGAATACCCTCCAGTTCTTCCGGTAATTCTAGCTTGTAAGCTTGATTCCCGATCTTCTGAAGAACTTTAAATGGTCCAATAAACCTTGGACTAAACTTTCCCCTTTTACCAAATCTTATAAGTCCCTTCCACGGCGAGACTTTAAGTAAAACCGAATCTCCAACTTCAAAGGATATCGGTTGTCTTTTCTTTTCAGCATAGCTCTTTTGTCGATCTTGAGCAGCTAACATCCTTTCTCTTATCACCTTCAACTTTTCAGCAGTCTGATGGACTATTTCGGGTCCCATAAACTGGTTTTCCCAGCTTCCAGCCAACATGATGGCGTTCGACACTTTTCTCCATACAAGGCATGATAAGGTGCCATCTTAATGCTTGAGTGGAAACTATTATTATAGGAAAATTCTACTAGAGGTAAGTGTTCATCCCAGTTACCTTGGAATTCTAGGGTACATGCTCTCAGCATATCCTCCAACGTTTGAATTGTTCGTTCGCTTTGACCATTGGTTTGAGGATGGTAAGCTGTACTCAAACACAACTTGGTACCCAATTCCTCTTGTAGACTCCTCCAAAACCTTGAGGTAAAACGGCTGTCACGATCGGATATAATCGTTAACGGAACACCGTGTAGCCTCACAATTTCCTTCACATAAGAATTCGGAAGTTTATCCATAGACCATTTCTCGTTAGCGGCTATGAAATGCGCACTCTTAGTGAAGCGATCAACGACCACCCAAATCATGTCGTGACCGTTCCTTGTTCTGGGTAGTTTAGTCACAAAATCCATGGGAATGTCCTCCCATTTACCCATGGGTACAGGTAAAGGTTCTAAACTCCCATATGGTTTCTGATGTTGTGCCTTAACCCTAGCACAAGTTACACACTCAGCCACATACTTAGCAACATCGAGCTTCATCGTCGGCCACCAGTAATAGGGTTTTAGATCCCTATACATTTTCGTACTGCCGGGATGAATCGAGTACATGGTTTTGTGAGCTTCTTCCATCAGAAGACCTCTTATTCCTCCCATCTTAGGTACCCAAATCCTATCTTTGAACACCTTCAATCCTTGATCGTTTGTATCAAACACCAACGTTTTTCCTAAACGTTCCTCCTTCCGGTCATTTTTCTCCAAAGCTTCCTCCTGAGCTTTCTTTATACTTTCCATAATTGTCGAGACGACTTCAATTTTCAGCGCTCTTGGCCTTCTATTTTCAAGATTTACCTTCCGACTGAGAGCATCAGCAACAACATTTGCTTTACCAGGGTGGTAAAGTATCTCACAGTCGTAGTCCTTGAGTAGTTCCAGCCAGCGCCGCTGTCTCATGTTCAATTCCTTCTGATTAAAGACATATTGAAGACTCTTATGATCAGTGAAAAGTTTGCACTTAGTACCATAAAGATAGTGTCTCCATATCTTTAAGGCGAATACTACCACTGCAAAATCCAGATCATGAGTTGGGTAGTTCTTTTCATGCTCTTTCAACTGCCTCGATGCATACGCTATCACTTTATCCCTTTGGGTCAGAACACATCCTAACCCAACTCCAGAGGCATCACTTTAACTTTTCAAAGGCCTCCTTATGCTTTTCATTCCAAGCATAAGTAGCTCCTTTGTGGGTCAAAGCTGTTAATGGAGTAGCGATCGAAGAAAAGCCTTGGATAAATCGGCGATAATATCCGGCTAATCCTAAAAAGCTTCGAATCTCCGTGGGACTTTTTGATTGTTCCCACTTCATCACAGCTTCAATCTTTGCTGGGCCAACCATTATTCCATCTTGGTTAACCACATGACCTAAAAATTGGACTTATTGAATCCAAAATTCACATTTGGAGAACTTTGCATACAGCTTCTCCTCTTTCAGAGCTTCTAGCACTTCATGCAGATGCTTTTCATGCTCCTGCTTGTTTTTCGAATAGATCAAGATATCGTCTATGAATACTATCACGGATTTATCAATGTATGGTTTACAAACCCTGTTCATCAAATCCATGAAAGCTGCTGGGGCATTGGTTAATCCGAACGACATAACCAAAAATTCATAGTGTCCATATCTTGTTCTGAACGCAGTCTTTTCGATATCCTGCTCCCTCACCTTTAGTTGATGGTATCCGGACCTAAGATCGATCTTCGAGAAATAGCTCGAACCTTGCAACTGGTCGAACAGGTCATCGATCCTCGGCAACGGATACTTGTTCTTTATCGTCGCTTTATTCAGCTCTCTGTAATCGATGTGCATTCTCATGCTTCCATCTTTCTTCTTTACAAATAACACAGGGGCTCCCCAGGGTGATGAACTAGGTCGAATGAAACCTTTGTTCAATAAATCCTGAAGTTGTGTCATAAGTTCTTTCATTTCGGTTGGTGCTAATCGATACGGTGCTTTTGCTATTGGCGTCGTTCCTAGTAGCAAGTCGATACGGAACTCCACTTGTCGATCAGGGGGCAATCTGGGAAGATCTTCGAGAAAGACTTCCGATAATCACACACCACCGTAATATCCTGCACCTCCTTCTTTTCCTTCTTAGCATCGATCACGAACGCTAAATATGATGTACACCCCTTGGCCAAACACTTTCTGGCTTTCATTAGGGACATGATTCCAGAATTTACTCTGCGTTTGTCTCCATACACCATAAACGACTCTTTCCCTGGCGGGTTTACTTTTACTATCTTCTTCCTACACATTATTTCGACATCATTGGCGCTAAGCCAATCCATTCCTAAAACTGTCGAAACCATTTAACTCGATAGACAATAATTCCTCATGGAACTTATTCCCATCCAAGTCAATGATGATGTTTTTCATACGATGGCTAACAGGTACAAACTTGCCACTAGCAATTTCGACTAATAAAGCATTAACTAGTCTATCAACAGGCAAAGCTAGTTTTCTATCAAATTAATGCGATATAAAGGAGTAATTGGCTCCAGAATCAAACAAAATTTGGGCAGGCAATTCGTTTACGAGAAAGGTACCTGAAGCGTCTTTCTTTCGCAGCTTCGAGTGTCATCTGAAAGGCTCTCGCCTTTGGCTTTGGTGGCAGATTGGGTTTTGCTGCGTCTTTCTTCTTCGGGCAATCCCTCAAAATATGCCCTTCTTCATGGCACCCATGACAGACGTTATTAGTGAAGGTGCATTCATTGGCATAATGCCCTGGCTTTCCACACTTGTAACAAGTGACTCCCACGCTGCATTTCCTAGCATGTTTCTTCTTGCACTTGTCACACCACTTGGCTTCGGCTCCTCCTCCGAATTTTCTCGAACCAGACTTTGAGAATTTGTTCTTTTTATTGGAACCTGAAGTTCCTTCAAACTTTCTCTTTTCGCCAACTTCAACCTTGCTGGCGGCTCTCCCCTTTATCATATCTTCAACAGACTTGGCAGCCCAGATAGCTGCCTCCAAAGTAAGTGCCTGACGTACTGGCACCGCATACTCCCATGGAAGTCCCTTTGCGTACCTGTCAATTTTCGCCAGCTCATATGGGACAATACGCAAAGCAAACTCCATTTTGTCTGTGAAGTTATTCGTATATTCGTCAACGGTCATACTCCCCTTTTGCAACGTTAGAAATTGGTTTTCTAACTCAAGTACGTTTTGGGCTGAGCAGTACTTGCGCTTAAAGTGCACCAAGAACTCTGCCCAAGTCATTTGTGTTGGATATAGTGTCTAAGTCCATAACTTTATTTGGTATGTACTTGACCCGACCCGGCATGGTCCATTTGGGTTGCATGGCATTGCAATACTTGGATAGACTAAATGAGAGAATAAGGCACTTATGATTATTAATATATTATAAGTTCTAAGATATTAATAATAGTATTATTTAATTAGTATTGATCAAGTATTAATCTAGTATTAATTTGGTGATCAAAGTGAGACTAATTAAATATATAGGGTTGATTATGACAATCATCAATTCTTTTATGGTGGATTAATGATCCATGGTTTATGGGTTTGGTTATAACCATATGGAGCTCCATGGATAGTCCATGGGAGTTACAAACCCATGGGTCATGAGAAATCAAGAGTCATGACAATTAAGGGCATTCATGTGTAAACCCTAATTGTGACAACACTATAAAAGGAACCCTATGGCTAGCAAAATCGCGAGCTAGTGGACCTAGAGTTACTAGAGAGGGCATAACCGATTTTGAGTGCTAGAAGTATTCTCTCAAGTTATTCCAAGTCTTGTGGTGTTGTGTGAAGCATTTGAGACACAACATTTGGGGTGCTAGGCTTACAAAGTCTTGAAGGAATCCAAGCAACAACAAGGTATGTATTTCTACTAAGTTTATTTTCTATGTAATCCCCACGCCATGCTAGTTAGGAAATAACCTTGAAAAAGAAATTTGCATATATATATATATATATATATATATATAGAGAAAACATAGATTCAAGGTTATTAGGGTTGCATGTACACTTAGGAAGTGTTAGAATGCTAAAAAACCCATCAGTGGTATCAGAGCCTAGGATTGTTTTCTGTATACTTGATGCAAAACTGCTTAAAAATCGAAAATTCTGCATTCTGACGACTGGACTCGCCGAGTCCATGGGGAGGACTCGCCGAGTCCATGAACAAATTCATCCTACTCGACGAGTAGAATAGTGCACTCGGCGAGTAGGAGCGTGCTGGGCAGTTTTTTTTTCGAGTTTTGTTGTTGGAAATGGATTAAGATCATTATCCCAATCTGTTTTGGACTTGTAAAATCTGTTTTTCAAAATGATAATGATTATGTTAACCCATTTTACATGACTTTTATCAATTTTCAAGTATTGTATATGTTTATATGATTTTCTTGAAATTGTTTGATATGAATATTTGTTCTTATGAGTTTTTAGAAGATCATAGGAATTTTGTGTAACTTACATGCTTGTTTAATTCATGATCTTAATGCTAATGATGGTGTCCATAACTTGTCCTCAAGTTATGGATAACCAAAAGTCACTTCTTTTAATTATGATTAAAGAACTAAAGAGGTTTCATAAAATGAAGAGTCTTCATTTTATGAACCATTAAAACTCATAAGTTACAAATTGAAGAGACTTGGAATAGTTTCAATTCTTGCCCTCAAGTTTTGGAATTTGAAAAGCCTTACACTTTAATTCCAAATTGAACTCTTAGAATTTTTTAAAGGTAAAATTCAAGCTTTATGGACTTCATTAAATTAATTAAAGTGTTTAATTAAAAGAGTTAATAATTCCATAAAGACATGGTTTAAGTTTAATTAAATTTAGTATAGTTTAATTAATAGATTAAACCACCAAGTATTTTAAATGTTTAAAATACACCCTTATACTATTATTATAATTTTAATTATATAGATATGTATAAGAATATGTCATTCTTACCGTTAGTAGGCCTCATTCACGAAGCCGGTCTATAAGGGGGGTATAAGGTTGTTGCCTATAAAATGGTGACTTAATGGGTGTCCAGTCTCACCCACCGCTTCCTTGATCGGTGGAGGGTCGTTAGCCGAACGGGTAGGATACGACTTTAAATACTCGTTAAAAGTATAATGAATTATAAAGTAACTATACATTATATATTCCCAATCTTAGTTACTTTAGGAAAATGTGAAATTGGTGCTAGCCCATAAAATTACACTTTGTACCTTACCAAGTCGTTAGTGGAGCGTGTGTGGTTAACCGGCACACTAACATGGACTAGTAAGAGTGGCAAAGGGTAACTTGACTTTATTATAGATCGGTGGAGCGTGTGTGGTTAACCGGCACATCGATTAGGTAATATTGTTGAGGGTACCAAGTCAATTTGTATGGTTATTCACACCTTGTTTGTGATCCTCGGCATCCCAGTCACAAACTTGAGAGGGCACAATCGAGATTCAAACATGCCATTGAAAGTTCAATGTATCTCAAAAGATCTAGGAGTTTCAAATCCAATTAAAAACTTAATTATATTTCGTTTTTATGGTAGGAAATTGGTAAATCGTCATTTACCTACCTTCAACTATTTTATAATTTGGATTACGGCATCCCTCTTCCAGTTATAAATAGGTTGTTGGGTCCTAGCCTTAATATTTCATATTGGGTGTTATATTAAGGACTTTAAATCAACTAACTTGAATTTCTCCCATTATAGATGTCTAGTTTAGACAGTTATGGTCTTCCCAAATCTTTAGGAACAAGCTTCCTAATGAAGATGATATCCCAAATGGCAACCAAGGTGAAAGATCAATCCCTTTGTTGTGCATTAGTGGGACTGGAAATCATACTTCACTTCCTCCACATCCTCCAATAAATCTCCTTATCCCACAAGTTTCAAGACATGATAAGTTCTAAGTTACTCAATCCCTATTGGCAAACAAAGTCTATATGTGCTTAGGTCTTGGAGATTAAGTCACATATTGACAAGCCGGGAGAGTAGGGTGTCGAAGTCTCAAGGTAGCTGGTTGTTGACTTGGTCACTCCCTGATAACAGATCACGACATGACCCTTAATGATCTTACCTATTTTCTTGATGATGCTGAATCAACAATGATTTGGAGCATTGGTAAAGCAAAATTTGATTGGAAGATCAACTTCCCAAACTTCCATGGACATTGACAATGGTAACATTGGAAGTCCAGAAAAACTTTCTCTTCCCAATTGAAAGGGATTGGCCATAGTCAACTCGGTTGACCAAATGGTAAAGAGAAAGGCTAAGTCTGTGATAGTCCCGTGTACCGTTTCCAAAGAGTCCATATGTTTCTGTTGCCAAAAGAAGGGCATTGGTTGCGAAGCTGCCAAATTTACCTAAAAGTCCATAAGGATAGTAAAGTCAAATGTTTGACTCTACTTCAGGTAAAGTCCATTGTCTAACTCTAGTAAGTTTCTATTCTGAGATTCTTATTGCATGATGTGACTGGGTCACATGTTGATGTTTTAAGAATCAAAGAAAAGTGAAGAAACTTAAAGGAAGTATATGCTAATTCTGATCGCGAAGAGGGATTTTGATCGCATGGTTCAGTGATCAGAATTTTGAGCTATTACTTAAGAGTTGAGACATATTGCTTATGAATAGATAACAACAAGGTTTTCATATGGGTTGTAAGGATAAGTTTTCCGCAAAGTTTTAAAATAAAGAAAAGTTTTGATTTTATTTATTTTAAGTATCCTTACAATGGCATTTGTGAAAAATTGTTGATTATATGTTTCCATTAATAGCAATATTTGAAAATGGATTTGATTCTTTCATTTGTGGTAGTATCATAATTTACCAAATAAGGAAAGATTCTCATCGCCCAAGTTTCAGTTAGATAGAAACTTGGAATCATGCAACTTGTATTGTATGATGAATGAGAAGTTTTCGTCTTTGGGAAATTAAGACTAATTCCTTGTTCACATGTACATGTGAGTCAAGTGAAGGACTAAAAGATTGGGTACACTTGGTTGTGTGCTGGTCAGGTCCACCACAAAGGTAGATAAGATTATTCGTTATGATTTACTAAAGTTTAGTAAATATGGTTATGCTTACGAGTTTAAGTGTAATTCTGAAACATTGGAAAAGTTTCAATGTATGGCAGAATGAATAAGAAGAATCAAGTAAGGCAGAAAGATAAAAGTTTCTCCAATCTGAAGAGATGGGAGAGTACTTGTGTATTTTGTTTTATGATTATCTTAGTGATTATGGAACCATATCACAATTGATCCTCTAAGGACACCTTAGTGTGTTTGTTGCCTGAGGAGAGGAATCGTGAATTGTTGAAATGGTTAAATCAAAAGATAATTCATACTTCGTGCCAAAAACAAATCCTAGAGTTATACTCCAAGATTATAACTTGAGTGACATAGTCTTTAGAACGTTCACAACACTTGTCAAATGTAGAGTAAGATGTTTCCTATTCTTGTACATTTGAGATTGGTAAGTTGTGATGTTTTGGATAAAACAAAGACCAGCTAAGACCAATAGTGAGAAGTGTTTAACTTGATAAGAATCCGCACTAGCTCTTGAATATTTGTATTGTCAAGGAATGGTTCTTGACAAAGAGAAGTCTTATATGTCAAGAGGATAGTGGGAGTCTAAATGATTCTGAAATAGTTTCAAGAACTAAATCAAGAGTTTTGTTAATCACTAGCCCACGACTTGAGGTTTGTAACCTATCGTGTTGACATATTCTTGTTTCTGTGTCTATTCCAGTTGAAAGTTGATTATGCTTGTGAGTTCTATGAGTTCTCAATTGTTTGCATAACAACCCGGAAGCAATGGTGGACATTGTGCTACCAGGTGGCAAGAAATTAAGATTGCACAAGTTCAATCCATATGAATTTGGAAGTAACCTAGTCCTGTGATTATGGTTATGACAAATTCACATGGATAGGAACACATACACCATAAAATCTAAGTGTCATAAGGTTTCTCTTCGATTCATGAAAATAATGGTGAGGAAACGCTTCCACTAAGAAGATTTTAAGTAGATAGCGGTTGTGATATTTGCATTCTCATATAGTTAGTGGAGCGTGTGTGGTTAACCGACACACTAACTAGTGAGAATTGAAAAACGTCTAGACAAACATGTGAGCTATCTAAGGAAAGGTGTATGTTTTTGATAAAGTCTTATCAAAGCAATCTAGTATCAGAAATATGAACTTTGGTAAGAAAGTCAATAAAGTATTGATTTCTAGAAGTCCAGTAAATTTTTGAGTACATGTCAAAGCTAGTGGGAGCATAAAGTGTTATGCTGGTAATCATTATGCTAGTGGGAGCATGACGATTATGTTAAATATTGCAGGTTAGTAATGTTAATTATAGAAAACAAAAGTTTCAATTCGCCTTGAAAAAGTTGTTTTGCTATAATTAAGGGAGAGGATTTTATACTTCACTCCAATTCTACAAGCTTAGATTGAGAATTTAATCTACTTTAGTCAAGAATATATATGAATGTTATGTTGGAATGGTTTAACATAAGGAAATTCTATATATGTTGCGTTCTCAAAATTCGATTATGATTACGGAATCCCTCTTCATAGTTCGAATTATGAAAACATGGCAAATAAAAAATTTTATAGCATAAATCATGTCCCATATGCTTTGGGTATAGGTTTGATTACATGTGCTATAATATTCATCCATTCTAAATTTTCCAAATGCCTAGGGCATTAAGATGGAAAAAGGAATAGAACTGGAAATGACTAAAATGATTAAGCAAAGTTGTCGAGGACAATCTGAGGTTTACCAAAGATTGGTTGCTCATGGACAATTAGAAGTATAGAGTAAGGACCATATTGACATATTTTGAAAAGAGGCAACTCTTGTTCAGAAGTGATGGTCAAAATTGTAATATGGAATTGTCTCCATAGGTGGAAGTTATTCTTTGAATCTGTGTAAGATTAAAGAACTTAATGCTAAGAAGGATGTTCAAAGGAATGTACTTTGAATTTGAGACTTCATTTCCATGGAATTGTTTTCCATTGGAATACTTTGTAATTTCTGTTGCCAAGTCTTTGTGACTTCTGTGCATAGTCATTACAAGGGGATCATTGCATATAAGTTTAGAATCTAACATATTACAGTAGATGGCAAGAGTTTGGTATTCTTTCATTTACAACGAGGATTGGAATTGTGAAATGAGCATCATTGGAATATTGTCAATTGATCTATTTCACAAAGAGAGGACCATATGTAAACATAGTATGCATACTTGGGGTATGGCATAATTGTTGTTTGGAAAAACATAGTGTACATGCTTGGAGCATGGGACAACTAATGTTTTAATTCAAGCATAAAGTTGATTAATCGAAACATAAATAATGAGTAATCAATATGGTGCTTAAATAAAAGGTGTTTTTATTTACACTCAAAGTGTTGGGGCCATATAAGATTAGTATTATTCTTGTGTTTCACTTTGCATGTTTTGACTTCCAGAATAATTATGTTATGGTATATATCATATTATTCAAACCATCCATAGTCAGTCATATGTTGGAAGTAGATATGAATCAAGACTGTCATGAATTTGGCTTGTATGATTTGTCTAAAGTGCTTTAGACAATGCAATGGTTGCTACAACATTCATGAGTACTCATAAGGGCTGAGTATTGGATTCAACCCACGCTCACTTGCATCACTTCATGGAATTTATCTCGAGTGATCGTGAGACGGTAATATCATATAAATCTTCAAACCTAGAGATATGAGTTGTTGACTATGAGTTGGTTATTCATTGATTGTACGAAAACGCATTGGTAACTCGATGTTATAAAACGTGCCTTTGTGAATAATTCAACAAGTAGTTAGTACAAGCATATCAGTCGAAGTTTATCTGTTCCTTCTAGAAATAGAAGCGATATCTGGGCCCCTCGATGATTTGGTTTTGACTTATGTACCGGGCCCGGTCAGAACCTAATTGATGTGTTCAATTTAGTTCTATGTCGAAACAAATTAGAGATCGAGAAACAAATGCTGGACAATAAGTAAGACCATGTTCCATGTGTTTGTCCGGCTGATATCATGAGAACAGAGGATTATATGATCACTTATCTTAAATGGCGTATCATCATCATCTCAATTCCGAGAGACTTTGAAAGAGCTACGATTGCTAGTCGGATTTTGAAGTCATATTTGCAAATATAGTTATTAGACTTATCCAAATGGGAGACTGTTGGATATAGTGTCTAAGTCCATAACTTTATTTGGTATGTACTTGACCCGACCCGGCATGGTCCATTTGGGTTGCATGGCATTGCAATACTTGGATAGACTAAATGAGAGAATAAGGCACTTATGATTATTAATATATTATAAGTTCTAATATATTAATAATAGTATTATTTAATTAGTATTGATCAAGTATTAATCTAGTATTAATTTGGTGATCAAAGTGAGACTAATTAAATATATAGGGTTGATTATGACAATCATCAATTCTTTTATGGTGGATTAATGATCCATGGTTTATGGGTTTGGTTATAACCATATGGAGCTCCATGGATAGTCCATGGGAGTTACAAACCCATGGGTCATGAGAAATCAAGAGTCATGACAATTAAGGGCATTCATGTGTAAACCCTAATTGTGACAACACTATAAAAGGAACCCTATGGCTAGCAAAATCGCGAGCTAGTGGACCTAGAGTTACTAGAGAGGGCATAACCGATTTTGAGTGCTAGAAGTATTCTCTCAAGTTATTCCAAGTCTTGTGGTGTTGTGTGAAGCATTTGAGGCACAACATTTGGGGTGCTAGGCTCACAAAGTCTTGAAGGAATCCAAGCAACAACAAGGTATGTATTTCTACTAAGTTTATTTTCTATGTAATCCCCACGCCATGCTAGTTAGGAAATAACCTTGAAAAAGAAATTTGCATATATATATAGAGAAAACATAGATTCAAGGTTATTAGGGTTGCATGTACACTTAGGAAGTGTTAGAATGCTCAAAAACCCATCAATTTGCAATGGTTCATTAGGGCTTAAGGTTTTCCCCAATGTATTCCACCAACGAGCAGCACTACCCCTGAACTGACGCACTGCAAAGGTGGTTTGTAACTTGCCTTGGAAATCACAAGTCATGAAAGCCAACTCCATTTCCGAGATCCAGTCCATAACTCCGACAAGATCTTCTTTTCCAGTGAAGGTCGATGGCTTGCAAGTCATAAAGTCCTTATACTTGCACCCATTTCTCTCCACTCTACCCTCGTGGTTATTCCTCCCAACCACAAGCGGTTCACTATGACCAACCGATCTGCTGTTGTTCCCTTCTTCAGATCGATCGTCATTTAGTTCACGTTGTTCAACAGGAACTGAAGGTTCATCCCTGTTGTTCAGCAACATTTGCCTCAACTCCTCCCTTTGTTCAGCCATCATGGTCTGAATCATAGTTCGTACTCCAGCCATGGTGATGGGTTCGAGTGCAGCTCCTACTATCGGCACCTGTTCCACCACTTGAGGTTGAGGTTGTTGGTTTCTGTTTGCATTTCCCGCTCCACTTCGAGTTCTTTCCATTACAATCTATATACCAAGTAAGGCGAATTTAGGTCTTTATCCTTGTTAGACATGTCAATTCCCTTATCACTCCGAAACGTTTACATGTTAGTTCTAATCTCGTAATCATACGCTTAGAATCCTACACACATAAGGTTTCCAGATCCGGTCGGCAACAGACCATAGATCCGAACAAATAATGGCATATATGGCAACATATAGCATTTAGCACATAAGGGCATTTTAGGCACCTTTCCTAAAATAAACTAGTGCTCGTGTCTAAAATATGGTAGACACTCACCTCACAATCATCACTTAGCATTCTAAGTTCAAGTATAGAAATTCTACAATTTCTTAGTTCGCTTAAACTAATGCTCTGATACCAACTGTGACATCCCCTAATTTCTCGGCCAGAAAAGACCGATTTAATTTATGCTTTTTAAAATAAAATCAGAGAAATCTTTACAAAAGATGTTGCGGAATTGGTCCCCAAAACAACATATGATAAAAGTTTATCAAAACCCTTCATTAAGAAGGTATATATTTTCCATATATATCAAAACCTCGGGATTTCATGTTCCGATACAGATCAAAAGCATAAACAATACATTATAAGCCTTACTACAGTTATTTACAACTACTGGCCTATAATCAAAAATCTCTCATCGTCCTCCGACTATGCTCGGGGTCCACTACCTGTAATCATAAAAAGCTGAGTGGGTCAGGCTTGGGAGCGTGGTGAGCATATAAGGTTTTCAACCCACAATAATAATAACTTATTAAGTTCACCAATCGACAATAACCCTGATTACCCATTCCCGTTGTCCTCACTTTACGTCCCTAAACACCTAACACAAGGGACTTAGCCTAAGGAATATCATCGGGTTGGACACTACTGCTAAGGGGACTCCTCAGCCATACATGTCCTAAAGGCAACCATGAGGGGGATTGGAGTACACCAATGAACATTTAGTTCATCAACACCTACAAGTTGCGAACTTGCTAGTGTACCACTGGACTGTCTAGAAAGGTCCGTGATCGTCATCTATACTCCGCTAGACGACTACAACGATAACACCAACAACAACACCGACACCGAGGCCTCTCATCATTTTAACACTCACCGACTATTTTGTCTACCCATGTTCTACCCAACATATTTGTAGATAAAATACATATACAGTTTAAAACTTGTATAAAACATCTATTCAACAGTCACCTCAAATAAACAATTAACATATTTACACATAGCACGTATTTCAAGCTAAATACTTCATATCTATGTGTAAAGTGAAAGTAACTACACACTCACTTGATTTGATGATAATCGGGCAGCAATTTGTTTCCTAAAACGTTCGTTTCTAATAAAACCAGGAGTTTTATTGAGAAACCGGGCTCTGCAAAGGTCGGGTTTCGAAACCGAAAAGATAAATTTTCCGGGCTTCACGGGCACTTCGTGGCGTATTCCGGGGGTTATAATCGATACCGGGGCTTCGGGGGATGTTAATATGAAAGAAATATGAGTTTAGGGGCTAAAATTGACACTTTTCCAAAATATACCCGGGAGATCTCGCACCCTCCTATTTATAGGAGCGAGCCTCCTGATCCAACGGCTGAGAAGCCTCCAGGTGGCAAAGATCCGAAGCTCGCAGGGGGATGGCTCGCACGAGGGCTGCATGTGCGAAGGGGCTGCTGGCCTCTTGTGATTGGACCGAAGTCCGGATCCGAGGAGGGGGTGTCCGTGGCAGCTTGCGAGGGCTCGGTCACGTGAAGGAGGGTACGTGTCGCACCGCTACTGGACCACTTCGGATCAGCTCCCTGGTTCGGATGACTCAGCAACCTTCTTGGACACGCGTCGGATGCGAGGCGAGGACACGTGTCCGAAGTCCACCTTGCGAAATTTCTCGGTTTTAGCAATTTTTCTCGTTTTTCGAGCCAAAACTTCTAAAATCCATAACTTTCGCATACGAGCTCCGTTTTTGACGTTCTTTATATGCATGCGTAGGTAAAATTACGCTCTACAACTTCCGTTTAGACTTCGTCGGCTAATTTTGAATTTAATTTTTATATTATTATTTTTAACAGACCGGGACAGGAAATCCGTTAAAAATTCACAACTTCTTCATCCGACGTCCGTTTTCGTCAGACATTTTACCGTTGTGCTACTATTTACGAGACCTTCGATTCTCGTTTAGGTTGTGTCGGCTAAAAATCGTTCGATCTAAAATTCGAGTTTTTAGCTGTCTACTGCTAAGTTGAAATTTCGAAAAATCATAACTTCCTCATACGAAGTCAGATTTGGGCGTTCTTTTTATACCTACTCTCAGTTTAACGAACACTACGAGTTTCGTTTAGATCACTAAGGCTAAAAAGTAGTTTATCGAAAACTCACTTTTTACGACATTCAGCACCGTGCCGGTTTTGTCGTGAAACTTCGACAGATCATAACTTCTTCGTTATAACTCGGATTTCGGCATTCTTTATATATCCGTAATCCTTGTCACGACCACTACAACTTTGTTAATAGATATCGGCTTTATTTAAAATTTATTTTCGACGCTCATTTTTATTCTTAATTAATTAACTCCTACTAATTAAACATAAAACACATAAAACACATAAAACACATAGAATTCACATAATTCCTCTTTCATTTCTTCAAAATGAGTTACAAAGGTTAACCTAGACTATCATATCAAGATTAATGCCTAGGCTAGAAACACGAGTGTTACACTATTGAAGTTCAAAACAACAATGTTATATGAATACATTTGTGTATACACTAAGAATCAAGTAGTAATAACCTCATGTAAGCCCAAACTTGATCCAATAGCTAAACAAAAATGAATGTTGGGCTTGTGCTTAGAACTCTCGACCCAATTTAACCCTAGGCCGAAAACCATTTTCTTTCGGCCTTATTGGACCGAAAACCCTTATATTGGGCCAAATTAAGCCCAAAATTCCACACACACATCAAAACCGCAAACCCTTTAAGGAGATAGGGTGTTTTCGGCCACCCTAAAATCGAAAACCCTCTCTCAAGCTAATGAAATCGGATTTGGGAGCCAAGACAAACAAAAAAAAAAAGAGAAAAAGAAATACCAAAAAGGGTGACACCTCACTTATATCCTACAAACCTCAATGCAATTAACTATCATGTACCCATGCAATGGTACTAATGACCACCATACTTGTAGGTTAATTACCCACCAAATAACAAGAAATCAACCAACCCCCCCCCCCCCCCCATTTAAGGGGGTGATCGGCCGTAAACCCCCACACACCCACACTAAAATCATTTTTCACTCATTTTACTCTCCAAACACTCTCATTCCCTCTCCAAATTTTGTGAACCACCTCCAAGGGAAGATACTTCGTTAAGTGGTCCTAGAAAACTTTAGTAAGTTTCTTGTAAAACCCAATTGATTTTATAAATTTTTAGGTTAAGATCATCTTGTTTACACACCATTTTCGTGTGATAGAGTCCTTAGAACACTAGCAATTTTTGAGTGTTCTTCAAGTTGTGCAAGGCTAGGCTCGACATCTTCTACACTTTTCTTTCTACAACTCACGAAATACGAAGGTGAGCTTCATACCCCTATATTTTTCGTGTTTTTCATGCTTTTCGGGGGGAATACGAGTCAAGTTTCGTTTACCTTTTGGATATTTACATGCACCAACTTGCTCATGGAATGATTTATGCATTTAATGTCGAAAACTTTATGCTCACACACATAAAAATCGTGTTTTGCAAACTTTTATAAGATAAAATACGTTTGTCCATTGGAAAACTCCATGCACTATGGTTATATGTTGAACATGGAACATATTCTTGCATAAAAAGAGTAATATCCTTGGTTAAATGCATAAAAGTTTTGACACATGTGTTTTGTTAAATAAAAATCGTGATTTACTAAATATTAACCCAAAATGAAAATATTTTGTGTTACAAGTTTACAAACCGATAAAAAGGATATCAAGAAAAATTACGAGGTTGATGTTTTGCCAAAAATAAACTTTTTAGTAAAAATAGCCACTATTTTGATGGTTAAAAACCCAAAAATATTATATTATATTTTTGCAACACATGTTATTACTAGACATAATTACTATGGGCAATTTATATAAAGTTTTATAAATAGATAAAACAAAAGTTTACAAAGCAAACTGTTGACATAATAGTTTGCATGTCATAAAACGTGTGTCATAAACTGCATGTCATGAAACCTGTAAAATGCGTGTCATAAAACTCCGGTCACGAAATTACACTATTGATGTCCTGTCATTATACAATAAAGGGAGTCAAAGTTCGCGTAAATCCGTTAATGCTCCAATGAGACACCACCTTCACCGTACCTACCTAGAGTACATTTTAAGTCCTGCATTACATTATAACCAGAGTCTCCTGGAGGGAGAGCGAGATAGTTGTGTATAGATCTATACGGGGATTGATAACCCCACACCTGAGCTGTTCGCTACAGCTAAACGGGCCAGTCTAGGGTGACAAATATCTTACCGATTTCGACGCCTGAGGAACGTTGTACAGGCATAACAGTCACGTTAGCATGGTTATGATAACTCACTTAGGGATTAACAATACTATCTTGGTTTACGAGAAGCTTACACTCCATTGGTTTTATAAATATTAAAACTACATGCTATATTTCAGTATACCATTATCACAGCTCTGGTCTTAGAGTTTAAGACTATAAATTTTCATACATCAGAAAATATTGGATTTTCTGGGGAAATTACAAACAGACATGCATACATACATTATTTTTGCCCTTGGTATAAGGCATACAATTCACTATTATAAAAAATATCGGATATTTTGGAAACATACAATACTTTTCAAGCAAAACAGATACAAAACATTTTTATACAAAAATGCTTATGAACTCACTAACATTCATTGTTGACGATTTTCAAAATGACTTGTATTCTCAGGTAACCAGTAAGCAGGTACTTAAGTCATCAGGAACTGGAATTTTGTTTCATGTTGGAATTGTTACTTTTCAGTTAATGTCATGTAAACTTTGAACAAATAAACTATGTAACAATGTAAGTTTGTATCTGTTAATGTATGTTGTGTGGGTTTCTATGTCCATTTATATTCAATTGTGATGATACTATACAATAACGTCATCCGCCCCCGGTTGTTTCCGCTGTCCTGGTTCGGGGGTGTGACATTGACCTGCAGGAAGGTCAAGGCTAAGCATCAGTGGCCTCATGGCAAGGTTCAGCCGCTACCCATTCCCATGTAGAAGTGGGAGGATATTACTACAGACTTCATCACGAAGTTACCGAGGACAACGAGGGGTGTGGGCGCCATATGGGTGATTGTGGACAGGTTGACGAAGAGTGCCCACTTTATTCCGATCTCTGAGAGTATATACGCTGAGAATTTGGCAGATATTTATGTGCGAGAGGTGGTGGCTAGACATGGGGTGCCAGTGTAGGTAGTCTCTGACAGAGATGTTCGATTTAAATCTAGATTCTGGAAGAAGTTCCATGAGGAACTGGGCACTCAATTGAAAATTAGCATGGCGTACCACCCCCAGATAGATGGCCATAGTGAGAGGACGATCCAGACACTTGAGGATATGCTTCGGTCATGCGTGTTGGACTTTAGAGAGAGTTGGGATACATACCTCCCGCTAGCAGAGTTTTCATACAATAATAGTTATCATGTTGGTATTGACAGACCACTGTTTGAGATGTTGTATGTTTGGAGGTGTAGGACCCCTGTTTGTTGGGGCGAGTGTTGGATAAGGTGTCTAAGTCCATAACTATTTCTGGTATGTACTTGACCCGACCCGGCATGGTCCATTTGGGTTGCATGGCACCATGCAATTGGATAAACTAAAATGAGAGAAATAACACTTATGGTTTATTAATATATTATAAGTTCTAATATATTAATAATATTATTTAATTAGTTTGATCAAGAATTAATTTAGAATTAATTAAGTGATCAAAAGATAACTAATTAAATATATGGGTAGATTATGTAAATCTTCCATATCTTATATAGTGGGCTAAGAGGCTCCATGGATTATCAAGTTGGGTTCCACCCATAGGATGCTCCATGGGAGTTACAAACCCATGGGTCATGGAAATGAAGAGTCATGACACATTAGGGTTTACATGGTGTAACCCTAGATGTGTCAACACTATATAAGAAACCCATTCTCCACCAAAATTGGCGACACTAAGAAACAAGAGGGCTAGAGCCGATTTTGCAAGTGTAAGATTCTCTCAAAGTTTACTCCTTTGCATTTGGTGTTGTGTGAAGCATTTGAGGCATCACACTTCGGGTGCTAGGCTCACAAGGTTTCAAGGATCATAATCAACAACAAGGTAAGTTATTATATCTTTCATTCAAGTTAAAAATGTTCCCCATGTATGCTAGATAGGAATATAACCTTGGAATTCAACTTTGCATGATTATTAGACAAACATAGATCCAAGGTTATTAGGGTTGCATGTACACTTAGGAAGTGTTAGAATGCTCAAAACCCATCAGTGGTATCAGAGCCTAGGTTTGTTTGTTGTTTTTTGTGTGCAAGCAGCTTGAAAAAAAATCGTTTTTCTGTTTTCTGCTCGTATGAAAGTTTGCACATTTGTTGCTGGAAATGGACTAGAAACATTACCCTAAACTGTTTTGATGTTCTAAAGCTTGTTTTAGATGGTGTAATGTTTATGCTAATCCATTTACAATGGCAATTATTAAAATTACAAGTTTTTTTAAGTGTAATTTTTTGATTCTTGAAAGTGTTCATATTCATGTTCTTGAACTTATGAAGATTAGATGATCATAGGAATTGTTTGTAACCTTCATGGTAGTTTAATTCATGATCATAATGTGTTTTAATGGAGTCCATAACTTGTCCTCAAGTTATGGAAAACCAAAAGTCTCACTTTTATTAAAGCCATTAAAAGAACACAAGAGTTATAAAAATGAAGAGTCTTCATTTTTATTACTCAATTAATTCATAAGTTATAAGAAATGAAAAGTTTTGGAAGTTTACAAAACTTGTCCTCAAGTTTTGGAACATGTAAAGTCTTGATTAAAACTTTAGTTCCAACCCTTAGAATTTTAAAAGTTAAAATTCAACCCTTATACTTTATAATATTATAAGTTACTAATATATATATGTATAACGTCAAGTCGTCTTACCGCTAGTACGCCTCATTCACGAAGCCGGTCTATAAGGGGGGTATAAGGTTGTTGCCTATAAAATGGCAACTTAATGGGTGTCCACTCTCACCCATCGCTTCCTTGATCGGTGGAGGGTCGTTAGCCGAACGGGTAAGACAAGGACTTATAAATTCTCATTAAAAGTATGATGAATATTATAAAGTAACTAAATGCTTTTATTAAATTCCCAATCTTAGTTACTTTAGGAAAATGTGAATAAGGTGCTAATCCATGAAATTACACTTTACACTTTGTTTAAGTCGTTGGTGGAGCGTGTGTGGTTAACCGGCACACTAACTTGGACTTAACAAGGTAGGTAAAGGGTGACTTAAGGTTTACCATAGCATCGGTGGAGCATGTGTGGTTTACCGGCACATCGATTGAGTGATAAACCTTGAGGGTACCAAGTGATTTGCATGGTTACTTCACACCTCGTATTGTGATCCTCGGTATCCTAGTCACAAAACTTGGAGGGCACACTCGAGATTGAAACATGCCTTTGAAAAGTTCATTGAATCTCAAAAGAATCTAGGAATTTCTAAGAACCAATTAAAAACCTAATATTTGTATTTCGTTTTTCATGGTGGAAATTGGTGAATCGTCATTCACCTACCTTTCAAATATGTTATAGCTTGGATTACGACATACCTCTTCTAAGTTATAATATATTGTGATTGGATCCTAGCCTTAATATTACATTTGGGTGTTTTATTAAGGACTCTCTTAATATCTAAACTAATCTTGTTCTCTTCTTTCAGATGTCTTCAAACAATGCTGCTTCTGGCTCTAATCCTAATGGCTCCTTTACCCTTATGAACTTGTGTGGGAAAGTCACTTTTGATGGATCCAACTTCAATGAATGGATCAGAAACATCAGGATGATTACCCGTTACGAGGACAAAGAATATGTCCTTGACAAGGAGCTTAAGGAGATTGATGAGACCACTGCAACTCCCCAGGAGATCGCTGACTTCCGGGCACATGAAAGGGATGTTACAAAAGTGGCATGCATCATGTTGGCCACCATGACAGCGGAACTCCAAAAAGTCCTATGAGGACTTCTACCCTTTTGAAATGCACCAAGATCTGATGGAAAGATACCATCAAAGTGCACGACAAGAGAGGTATGAAATCATATGCTCTATCATAACAACCATGATGAAGGACGGGGAATCCGTCACGAGCCACATACAGAAAATGTAAAGGTATGTGGATCGGTTGCTGAAGCTTAATGTGAACTTCCCTGAGGATCTTGCAATAGATATCATTTTGCACTCCTTACCATCGTGCTATGATCAATTCCGCATGACATATCACATGAATAAGGAAGAGGTCACACTCAGCAAACTTCAGGGACTCCTCAAGACCGTAGAAACAGGTTTTAAGGGTAAGTCGGTTGTTAACACTCCTACTCCAAACTCCGCCCCGGTTTTGGAAATCGGGAAAGGTAGAGGGAAGAAGAGGAAGAGCTCTTCGAAGGGTACCAAGGCTAGGACCCTTGATGGCTCTTCTTCAAGTGGAACCAAGAAAGGTTTTGTCACTCCTTCTTCTGACCCTAAAGAGGCTGAATGCTTCTATTGCCATGAAAAGTCACATTGGAAGCGGAACTGCCCAAAGTACCAGCAAGATGTGAAGGATGGGAAAGTTAAACCCAACCATGCAGGTATTTACACTATCTTATCTAATAACTCACCCCATTCTAACTCTTGGGTCCTTGATACCGGTTGTGGTATTCATATCTGTTCTGATTTGCAGGGACTAAGAAGAAGTGAGAATGTGGAGCATGGAAGAATAAACTTAATCATGGGGAATAGGAAAGCTTTACCTGTCACCAAGATTGGAGTTTATACTTTATCGCTAAGTAGTGGGTTTAGTTTAGATTTGAATAAATGTTGTTATTCGCCAGAAATGGCAAGAAATATTATTTCCTTTCATGCATTGTATAAACAAGGTTTCACATTTTCATTTGATAATTAAGTTGGTTCGATTAATGCTTTCTTTAATAATGTTCTTTATTTTAAAGCATTACCTTGTGATGGTGTGTATGAAACTGTATCTGTGGTTGATAACTTAGGAAATAATGTATTGTGTATTGATTCTGTTAATGATAATAACTTGGATAAAGCATCATTATGGCATTGTCGTCTTGGACATATAAGCAAGAAACGCATAGGCCAACTCCAAAAGGATGGAGTATTGGAGTCATTTGACCTAAAGTCAGATGATAGTTGCGAATCATGCTTACTTGGAAAAATGACAAAGTCACCCTTCATAGGTTCTTATGAGAGGGGTGAAGGTTTGTTGGATCTTATACACATGGATGTGTGTGGGACCTTCAAACATGCCACAAGGGATGCTAATTGTTATTATTTGACTTTTACTGATGATTACAGTAGATATGGATATGTCTACTTAATCAAGCATAAGTCAAAGACTTTTGAGAGGTTTAAAGAGTTTAAACAGGAAGTCGAGAATCAATTGGGCAGGAACATTAAGATGCTTCGATCCGATCGAGGTGGTGAGTATCTTAGTTCAGAGTTCCTCGACTATCTTAGGGAATGTGGGATTGTCTCACAATTGACACCTCCCAGGACACCGCAATTGAATGGTGTAGCTGAGAGGCGTAATCGAACCTTGTTGGATATGGTTCGTTCCATGATGAGTCGAGCTTCGCTACCAATCTCATTTTGGGGGTATGCCTTAGAGACTGCCGCCCATATCCTTAATATAGTTCCCACAAAGAAAGTTGCCAAAACTCCTCATGAGATGTGGACTGGTAAAGTACCCAAACTAGACCACATTAAGATTTGGGGTTGCGAGGCTTTCGTGAGACGCGAGACACATGATAAGCTCGAACCTCGAAGTGAGAGGTGTATTTTCATCGGCTACCCACATAAATCCTTTGGTTACCTCTTCTACAGACCTAGTGAGAATGTGGTCTTTGTAGTTAGGAGGGCTTTCTTTCGAGAGAGAGAGTTCATAAGCCAAGGAGACAGTAGGATGCAAGTTGACCTTGAAGAAATTCAAGAGTCAAGTGGTGAAGGAACTTCAAACCCTAGCACTCAACTTGAGGAGGAAACTCCTGTTGAGCCAATTGACAAGTCTGTACCTCTGAGGCGTTCCACAAGGGTTAGGAATGCACCTGAGCATTACTATGGATTCCATATTACTGCGGAAGGTGATACACTTATAAGTGATGAGACACTGATAGGTCTGGATGAACCTAACAGTTACGCGGAAGCCATGGCAGGCCCTGAGTCAGCCAAGTGGAAAGAGGCAATGGACAACGAGATACAGTCCATGTATAACAATCAAGTTTGGAACTTGGTTGAGAATGTACCAGGTCGTAAGACTGTAGGGTGCAAATGGATCTTCAAGAAGAAGACCGACATGGATGGTAATGTACACACTTATAAGGCACGACTGGTTGCAAAGGGTTTCTCACAAACTCCAGGAGTTGATTATGATGAGACCTTTTCTCCAGTGGCCAAGATTAAGTCTATTAGGGTTCTGTTAGCCATAGTTGCATTTCATGACTATGAAATATGGCAAATGGATGTCAAAACCGCTTTCCTTAATGGAAAGTTGGCTGAGGATGTTTACATGAGTCAGCCAGAGGGTTTTGTCAATACATAGTACCCTAATAAAGTGTGTAAGCTTGAGAAATCCATTTATGGGTTAAAGCAAGCACCTCGCAGATGGAATCTTTGCTTTGATGAGAAAGTCAAAGAATTTGGCTTTTCTAGGAGTGAAGATGAATCTTGTGTATATGTCAAGGCTAGTGGGAGTATAGTTAGCTTTTTGGTATTGTATGTGGATGACATACTACTCATAGGAAATGACATCCCAACTCTGCAGGAAGTTAAGTCCTGGCTTGGGAAGTGTTTCTCTATGAAGGACCTAGGAGAAGCTGCCTATATTCTAGGGATAAGGATCTTGAGAGACCGGAGTAAAAGACTAATTGGACTTAGTCAGAGTACCTACTTGGATAAGGTGCTGAAGAGATTCGGCATGCAGGACTCCAAGAAAGGAGAGTTACCCATCCAGAGTAACGCCAGATTGAGTAAGACACAAAGCCCTAGTACTGAGGCTGAGATAGCAGAAATGAGTCGAATACCTTATGCTTCGGCTGTAGGATCGATCATGTATGCTATGACGTGTACTCGACCTGATGTAGCCTTTTCTTTGAGCATGGTTAGCAGGTATCAGGGGAACCCTGGCAAGGCACACTGGACTGCGGTAAAGAATATCCTCAAGTACCTACGGAGGACTAAGGACTGGGTCCTTACCCTCGGTGGGAGTGAAAACTTGAGAGTTGTAGGGTATAGTGATGCTAGCTTTCAGACTGATAGGGATAATTTCCGCTCTCAGTCAGGCTGGGTCTTTACCTTAAATGGAGGAGCAATTTCTTGGAAGAGTTCCAAGCAAGAGACAGTGGCTGATTCAACTTGCGAATCAGAGTATATAGCAGCTAGCGAGGCAGCAAAGGAGGCGATATGGCTGAAGAACTTCATTGGAGACCTTGGAGTTGTACCAGCTATTAAAGAGCCAATGGAAATTTTCTGTGATAGTGAAAGTGCAGTTGCCTTAGCCAAGGAACCAAGGGATCACGGGAGATCCAGACACATCGACAGAAAATACCATTTCATCAGACATCGAATAGAAGAAGGACTCCTCGTGGCAAAGAGGGTATCATCGGATGACAATCCAGCAGATCCCCTCACGAAAGGACTGACTCGGGTTAAGCATCTCCAGCATGCTCGGAGCATAGGGCTGAAGGATGATATTAGATTTAGTAGTTAGATAACCTTGAAATTTGTAAAGTGTAATTGACATTAGATGATGAATAAAAGGTGTTTTATTTATGAGTAAAGTGTTGCTATCTCTTGTCGATCGTTTACTATATTTCTTTTGCATGTTTTGACTTCCAGAATAATTATGTTTGGTATATCATATTATTCGAACCTCCACAGTCGGTCATATGTCGGAAGTAGGTATGAATCAAGACTGTCATGATTGGTTGCAGAGGTCTAAGTTGTTGGACATGGCTACAACACTCATGAGTGCTCATATGTTCTGAGCATTGGACTCAACCCACGCTCACTGGAATCACTTCATGGAATTTATCTCGAGTGATCGTGAGACGGTAATATCATATAAGTCTTCAAACCTAGATATATGATTTGTTACTTATAAGTTGGTTATGCATTGATTGTACGAAAACGCATTGGTAACTCGATGTTATAAAACGTGCTCTTGTGTATAATTCAATGAGTAGTAGAACAAACATATGAGTCGAAGTTTATCTGTTCCTTCTTGGATTAGAAGCTGATATCTGGGCCCCTCGATGATTTTGTTTTGACCTATGTACCGGGCTCGGTCAGAACTAAGTTGATGTGTTCAATTGAGTTCTATGTCAAACAAATCGGAAATCGGGAAACAAACTGCTGGATACAAAGTAAGACACTGTTCCATGTATTTGTCCGGCTGATATCTAGAACAGAGGATTATATGATCACTTATATGAAATGGCGTATCATCATCTTCTCAGTTCCGAGAAACCTTGAAAAGAGCTACGATTGCTGATCGGTTCCTGAAGTCATACTTGCAGTTATAGTTATTAGACTTATCGAAGTGGGAGACTGTTGGATAAGGTGTCTAAGTCCATAACTATTTCTGGTATGTACTTGACCTGACCCGGCATGGTCCATTTGGGTTGCATGGCACCATGCAATTGGATAAACTAAAATGAGAGAAATAACACTTATGGTTTATTAATATATTATAAGTTCTAATATATTAATAATATTATTTAATTAGTTTGATCAAGAATTAATTTAGAATTAATTAAGTGATCAAAAGATAACTAATTAAATATATGGGTAGATTATGTAAATCTTCCATATCTTATATAGTGGGCTAAGAGGCTCCATGGATTATCAAGTTGGGTTCCACCCATAGGATGCTCCATGGGAGTTACAAACCCATGGGTCATGGAAATGAAGAGTCATGACACATTAGGGTTTACATGGTGTAACCCTAGATGTGTCAACACTATATAAGAAACCCATTCTCCACCAAAATTGGCGACACTAAGAAACAAGAGGGCTAGAGCCGATTTTGCAAGTGTAAGATTCTCTCAAAGTTTACTCCTTTGCATTTGGTGTTGTGTGAAGCATTTGAGGCATCACACTTCGGGTGCTAGGCTCACAAGGTTTCAAGGATCATCATCAACAACAAGGTAAGTTATTCTATCTTTCATTCAAGTTAAAAATGTTCCCCATGTATGCTAGATAGGAATATAACCTTGGAATTCAACTTTGCATGATTATTAGACAAACATAGATCCAAGGTTATTAGGGTTGCATGTACACTTAGGAAGTGTTAGAATGCTCAAAACCCATCAGCGAGGTAGGTCACCGGGTCATGGGAAGCACCGAGGTGGTGCTCAAGACAACCGATTTGATTCAACAGGTGCGTGACAGGCTACGAGTCGCACAGAGCCGTTAAAAAGCTATGCTGACCGGCGGCGATCGGATCTTGAGTTCCAAGTGCGGGACTTTGTGTTACTAAAGGGGTCGCCATGGAAGAGAGTCATCAGGTTTCAGAAGAGAAGCAAGTTGGGGCCCGGATATATTGGACCATTCAGGATTTCAGCCCGAGTAGGCAAGGTGGCCTATCGTTTGGATCTGTCGGATGAGCTTAGCCAGATTCACAACACCTTCCATGTGTCACAGCTTCGGAATTGTGTCACAGACGAGGCCGCAGTCGTTTCTTTGGACGACATTCAGGTGGACGAGAGCCTGAACTACATTGAGAGGCCTGTTGCGATTCTAGATAGGAAGACCAAGGTTCTTCGGAACGAGGAGGTGAAGCTAGTAAAGGTGCAATGGCAGCACCTAATGGGATCCAAATGGACAAGGGAGCTGGAGGATGAGGTTTGAGATCACTACCCGAACTTATTTGGGTCAGCAGACTTCGAGGACGAAGTCTACTTCAAGTGGGGGGGATTTGTAACACCTGTTCCAGGTATTATTTAATTTATCTAATTTTTAGGGTTTTGTGCATGGACTCGGCGAGTTTGGGAGCTCCAACTCGTCGAGTAGAGATCATTATGAGGATGCAGATTTTAAATCCTACACGACGAGTCGGCAGGCCCCGACTTGACGAGTAGGCACTGTAAAGAGAAACCCTAATTTTCAGGGGTTTGTACCCTATTTAAAGAACTTAAGGCTCATTGTAGACTCTTTCATCGTTCTTACAGTTCAGAAAGAAAACCTAGCCGCATTTTGGTGCTTTCTTGAGTGTGTGTGAGCCTTGGAGATTGGAACTTGTGCTTTTGAGAAGGAAACTTGAAGGTTGAGGAGATTGAAGAGACGATAAGGCTTTGGATCAAGTATCTACTTGTTGTTAGCACCCATTTAGAGGTAAAAAGTTGCTACCTTGATCTCTATTTGCTTAGATCTCATTTTATAGAAGAATATGGTCACTTTTGGTGCAAAATGGGGTCATACTCAGATTTGGACTTATCACAATGATATGGTTCCAGATCTGTACATCTCTAGGTCCTCCATGACATAAAGTTGCTCACTTTATCCAGCTTAGGTGTGACACCCCAAAACCGAAATGGCAGAAACGTTCTGGGGTGGAGGACGTCATGTATAGCATCACAACCAATGAATAATAGCAATCATAGAAACACAACCATTACAGTGAATACTTAATTAAAAATGTTTACATCAATTTGGATCTTGTCTGAAACTTGTTTGAATTACATCAAATGGTATGTAAAATATAATCATGAAACTCTTATTGCTCCAACTCCCCAAAAATCCTGTAGGTACCTGTCTACTGATTTTCTGAGAATACAAGCGGTTTGAAAAATATCAGCATAAAGCTGGTGAGTTCATAAGCGGTAATTTGTAATAAAAAAACTTGAGGTTGAGCTTGTAAACATGTTTGTATAGTTTCAAGAAAATCCGATATTTTCTTTAATGAGAATGTAGTATTATCAGTTTTGTAATAAACCATGAATATCTGTATGTCTCCAAGAAAATCCGATATTTTTTTTAGTGAAAATGTAGCGTTATCAATTCCGTATAAAACCATGAATGTTCGTTACTAAAAACTGTAGTGATGTGCGAAAATAATACTTCATGTGACTAGCTAATGCTAATCATGATGTATAAGTATTTCGTACATGAAACCACTGTATGTTCGGTTCTGTTGGAAAACCCTGGAAGTTCTCCAGTTATAGTGTGTATTAGTTCTATTTAGTATAAATAAAACTGTTGAAGAGTGCCAACTTGTAAACTAAAGGTGATTTATACATATTGTGAGTCGTATAACCATACTTGATATGACTAGAGACCTTTCTAACGTTCTTCAGGCGTTGAGTTAAATGACATTTGTCACCCTAGGCATGCCTGCCTAACTGTAGCTAGCAGTACAGGTGTGGGATTGTCAGTCCCGAATAGATCTATTCACAAATCTCACGCTCTCCCTCCAGGAGACTCTGGTTATACTATGATAGGATTTATCCCTGTACACCTAAGGGTACAGTATTGAAGTAGCGCCTCACAGTATCATACAATCTAGTTTACATGTAGTGCAGTAGCGTTTTACCATAGTGAAATCCGTATGTATACCGTAGGGATGAGAATTTGGCCCGAAAACCCGAACCAAACCGAAAACCGAACCGAATTAGACCCGAATAAGCAATTCGATTCGGTTTTCGGGTATCTATATAAGGCTTATTCGGTTTTCGGGTTATTCGGTCCGGGTTACCCGAATAAGGGCTTATTCGGTCCAAAAGGACCAAACCGAATATGAAAAGTCACATTTTTTTCCTAACACGATTGCTTATTCGGTCTTCTTTTCTATCGATCGTTACCCAACAAAACCAACGTAATACACCAAAAAAATCAACGAAATCGAATTTGATCATCCGTATTACACCAAATCGACAGTAGCGTATTAAACCAAATCGACGAGCCGACGACATTAATCTTTGATCGATTGAGTTTTTTCTCATCCTTGTGACATTACTCTTTGATCGACAGTGGAGGCTGCTGCCCTTGTGACTTGTGATAACGTGGACTCATTGATCGATCATCACTAGTTTAAAGTTCAAACTTCAAAGTCCATTCACGATAAGAAAAAAAAAGCCGGCCCTTGCGTCTGGAAAAAATATTCGTCTCCACATCCTTGTTTTCTAGTTTCTAGTGTGATCAAACTCCATTCAAGTCATGGAAAATTTGGTTCCAAATCAAGAAACTCAAGTAAGTATTTGTATCTTAATCTACTACTCAATCTTTCAATGTGTTATTATGTATGTTACTCATTGAAATTTGAATGTGTTAATCTACTACACAATCTTTTAATTTGTTTCTTTAAAAGATTTGTTATGAAATCATAAGCTACAAAAGTCATACAAAATACAATATTTATAATCACATTCTAAATGTTATTTGGGTTATTCGGGTTATACGGCTCCTTAATCATCTTGTACATGTTATTTGGGTTATTCGGGTCGGAACCGAACCGAACCGAATAATACCCGAACCGAACAAAACCTGTATTGCTTATTTGGTTCGGTTTTCGGTTCATACAATTACCCTTATTCGGTTTTCGGTTTATTCGGGTTCGGGTCGGTTCGGTTCGGTTCCGACCCGAATAACATCCCTAGACTATACCGTATGTAGTGATAATTACAGTTATGAATACCATGATATTGTAGTGATGTAAACTGTAAACTATTTCTGTCTTAGTGCATATGTTTAGTAGTGAAAGTTTCTGTACTTGTTATGTTTAGAAAATCCCAAACTATACCGATTATAGTTTGTATGAATAGCGTAGTGAATATCGTGTCCGGGAAAACTATGCAATTTTAGTGAAAATGCTCCTTATGCTCAACACAGTACAAAAGGGTTAAAGTATGAGAATTGCATGAGTTTTATACTTGTTAAAAGCTCTTTGTATTAATTTACAAAAGCATTTATGGTTTAGCTTGTATTCTCCCCCTGAAAACGTTTTAAAAACCAGTAAAAGTGTAGGGGTATGAACTCACCTGTAGTGAGTAGTTTGGATGAAAGAGTGGTATAGGATGCTAGATGTCAAGTGGAGACTTGAGCACACACACAGATCCTAATAAGCACATAAGGACACATATGTGAATATAATTAGTGTTTATACAACTAATCTTGTGAGTGAAACACCTTAGGGACTAGGAAACACTCATATAGAAGTGTTATAACCACGAAGGATTGCATCTAAGGAGTTTAAGGCCACACTATTGTGTTTACGGTCATGAGTTCACAGCCTCATGAGTTTACGGCCATGAGTTCACGGCCTCATGAGTTTACGGCCGTAAAATCATGATGATTTGTGCCCAAAAGATGCTCTAAGGTCTTATAATCCACAAGGAAGTGTTCTAGCCTTAAGTCCAAGCGTTAGGAAGAGTTATGACCACATTTGCACCTTTAATAAGGGTTTACGGCCAAGGGAGATACTCTTGGCCATAAACACACTTTGATCATGGATATAGGATGATTTCAAGGTGCTAAGCATGAGTTCTTACTAGATATCAAGTATAGGGAAGTCATACTTACGATTTGAAGGCAAAGGAGGGTGTTTTCGGCCCAAAACACCTACGTGTTCTTGATGTTCTTGAGAATCGTTGAAGATCTAGACTCGAAGATGAAATCCATGGATGAAATCAATGGTGATTCATGGATAAGAGAAGTATTAACACTTAGATGGAAGGATTTACTTACATTTTGAGGGTTTTTGAAGCAAAATCCTATGATACTTGAGAGAGTTCTCGAGTTCCAAGCCTTGGAAATGGAAAGAGTGAAGAAAATGGACCAAGCATCATACTTATAGGATGGAGTTTACGGCCATCATGAGTTTACGACCGTAAACTCATGGGTCCTGGCTGTAAACTCCTCATTTGAGGGTTTATGGCTTGATCAATGGTTTGGAACTCTAGTTGACCCATTCTAACACTTGATCCTTTGATGTACTAAGCTTAGAATGCTCAAACAGACTCTAAACAGTGTTAAAAGTTAGCAGAAACAAGTCTGACTTTGATTGAAGTGAATGATTTACACAAGATAGAAATTTCGGGTTATCATATCATTCCCCCGTTAGAGGGAATTTCGTCTCGAAATTCAAGACTAGAGATACAAATTATGGACTCGTAAAAAGATGAGGGTACTTCTGCTTCATTGAGTGCTCGCGCTCCCAAGTGAATTCAGGACCTCGCTTGGAATTCAGCGAACCTTCACTATCGGGTTGCAGCTCTGCTTTGTACGCTTGACTTCCCGGTCCATGATTTCAACAGGTTCTTCCACAAAGTGTAGACTCTCGTCCAGTTCAATCTCGTCGAGAGGAATCACAAGCGTCTCATCGGACAGAGACTTCTTTAGGTTCGATACGTGGAAGACAGGATGGATGTTGCTGAGCTCTCGCGGTAACTGGAGTTTGTATGCTACAGGACCGATCCTAGCAAGGATTTCAAATGGTCCAATGTACCTTGGGTTTAGCTTTCCACGTTTTCCGAAACGTATCATGCCTTTCCAGGGTGAGACTTTCAGAAGGACGCGGTCACCAACCTGGAATTCCAAGGGTTTTCGTCTCTTATCGGCGTAGCTCTTTTGTCTATCTCGTGAGGCTTTCAGTCGTTCCCGGATTTGTACAATCTTTCAGTTGTCTCTCGGATGATCTCAGGAGCAGTGAGAGTATTGTCGGGTACTTGACACTTGGCTAGCTACGTGTCACCCACCTCAGCCTAGCACAGAGGGGATCTGCACTTACGGCCATAGAGGGCTTCAAACTACGCAAACTTGATGCTGGTATGGTAGCTGTTGTTGTAGGAAGATGAGCGTCCCATGACGTGCCAAAGTCAATGACACAGGCTCTCAACATATCTTCCAATGTGTGAATTGTTCTCTCACTCTGTCCATCTGTCTGTGGATGATACGTCGTGCTCATATCCAACTTAGTTCCAAGAGCCTTCTGTAGTGATTGCCAAAATCTTGAGGTGAACCTGCTATCTCGGTCGGAGATAATGGATACAGGTACCCCATGAAGGCGAACTATTTCTCGGATGTAGATCTGCGTGAGTCTCTCCATTTTGAATTTTTCCTTGATTGGCAGGAAGTGAGCGGATTTTGTCAACCGATCGCCAATTACCCAGATGGCGTTGTGCCCACTCGGAGATCTGGGTAACTTAGTGATGAAATCCATGGTTATCCTTTCCCACTTCTACTCAGGTATTTCCGGCTGTTGAAGTAAACCTGAGGGCTTTTGATACTCTACCTTCACCTTGGCGCAAGTCAAGCACTTACCCACGAAGGTAGCTATTTCTGCTTTCATGTTGGGCCACCAATAGAGTTGTTTGAGATCCAGATACATCTTATCTGAACCTGAGTGAATGGAGTACTTAGTCTTGTGAGCCTCATTGATGACAACTTCTTTGTACCCGCCGTATTTTGTGGTCCACATCCGGTTCATAAAATAGTACACTCCGTCTCCCTTAATCTCTAAGTTCTTATCCATTCCCCGCAAGGCTTCATCCGTCACTTTCTCTGGTTTCAAGGCTTCCAGCTGAGCCTCTCTGATTTGCGCGGATAAATGGGAATGAATGGTCATTGTTAATGCTTTCACCTTTCGCCCTAAATACTCCTTACGACTGAGGGCATCTGCTACTACATTGGCCTTTTCGGGATGGTAACGAATTTTGCACTCATAGTCACTGAGTAACTCTACCCATCGCCGCTGTCTCATGTTTAGCTCCTTCTGATCAAAGATGTGCTGCAAGCTCTTATGGTCGGTGAAAATAGTGCACTTGGTTCCATAGAGATAGTGTGTCCAGATTTTTAATGCAAAGACCACTGCTCCAAACTCTAGATCGTGAGTTGTGTAATTGACCTCGTGTGTTTTCAACTTCCTCGAGGCATAGGCGATAACCTTTCCTCGTTGCATGAGCACACAGCCTAGGCCCTGATTGGATGCATCACAGTAGACAACGAAGTCTTCTGTCCCTTCGGGCAGGGACAAGATAGGTGCGCTGCACATGGCCTGCTTCAATGTTTGAAATTCAGTGTCTTGCTTGACTCCCCAACTTAAGGTTACACCTTTCTGTGTCAGGGTAGTTAAAGGCTTAGCGATTCTGGATGAACCTGCGATAATAGCCCGCGAGACCCAAGAATTGCCGGATTTCTGTGGGTGTCTTTGGTGCAGACCAATTCTAAATCGCTTTGATTTTGGAAGGGTCCACGTGTATTCCTTCTTCGCTAACCACGTGACCAAGGAAATTTACCTTCCTGATCCAGAACTCACATTTTGAAAATTTCGCGTATAGCTTCTCTGCCCTTAATGTTTCCAGCACCTGCCTCAAGTGCTGTTTATGATCATTCTCACTCCGCGAATAGACAAGTATATCGTCTATGAACACGATCATGAACTTGTCTAAGAAAGGGCGGCACACCCGATTCATCAGGTCCATGAATACCGTCGGTGCGTTGGTCAGACCAAAGGGCATTACTACAAACTCATAGTGTCCATAGCGAGTTCTGAATGCTGTTTTGGGCACATCATTCTCGTGAACCTACAACTGATGGTACCCTGATCTTAGATCTATCTTCGAAAAATAGTTGGCTCCCTGAAGTTGGTCGAAGAGATCGTCGATCCTGGGTAAGGGATAACGGTTCTTGATGGTCAGCTTGTTCAGCTCTCGGTAGTCAATGCACATCCGAAAGGATCCATCTTTCTTTTTCACGAATAAGATCGGAGCTCCCCAGGGTGAGGACCTCGGCCTTATAAATCCCTTGCTGATCAGCTCATTGAGCTGGCTGGATAACTCTTGCATTTCTGCTGGCGCTAAACGATAAGGAGATTTAGCTACAGGAGTAGCTCCGGGGATTAAGTCGATACGAAACTCGACTTGGCGCTCGAGAGGGATCCCTGGGAGGTCTTCAGGGAAGATATCAGGAAAGTTGCAGACTTCGGGGAGACTCTCGAGCTCTTTAACTTTTTGCGTCTCATCAACGACGTGAGCTAGGAATGCATGGCATTCCTTCCGCAGATACTTTTGGGCCTTGATGCACGAAATGATACGAAAGTTCGAGCTAAGCTTATCTCCATAGATCATGAGGACTTCACCAGAGGGAAGGTTGAGACGAATAGCTTTCTCGAAGCAAAGAATGTCAGCACGATTGGAGCTCAACCAGTCCATGCCGATAATGACATCAAAGCTCGTGATGGACACGGGCATAAGATCGATGGGAAAGGAGTAACTGTCTAGGGTAAGAGTACAACCTATGAATATGTCGTTAGCGCTCTCTTTCTTTCCGTTAGCCATCTCGACAATGAAAGTTTCAGTTAAAGGTTGGGGTTTACGTTTGATCAGATGTTTGAATGCATGACTAACAAAACTCCTCTCTGCACCAGAATCGAAAAGAATGCATGCATAAGAGTTGTCAAGCAGGAACGTACCCGTAACAACGGTAGGATCAGCTGTGACAACTCGAAATTTCTATTTTGTACAACCATTCACTTCAATAGAAGCCAGTCTTGTTTCTGCTAACTTTTAAGCTGTTTAGAGTCTGTTTGAGTGTTCTACAGCCTAGACCTTCAAAAGGAAATTATAGGACGTATACTCTAGAGTTTATTGTGCATCATTTAAGTCTCAAAACTCCAAGAGTTTGGAGTTTACGGCCATAAAATGGAGTTTACGGCTGTAAACTCTAAGGGTATAAATATGACACTTAGTCATTTTAGTCATTTTTACCATTTTCAAGCCTAGAAGTCATTCTCTCTCAAGTAGCATCCGATTTTTCTTCTTGATCTTCAACTTTGTAAGTGTTTCTTGCCTTGATAAGTTGATATCCTTCAATATCTAGTGATCTTACATGATTTCATCCATGAAATCATCCATTTTTCTTAGATCTTCAAGCATTCTTCATTTCACCAAGAACACCAAGAACACACACTAGTGTTCTTGGGTCGTGAACCCCCCTTTCAAGCTCCTATATTGTAAGTAATCTTACCTTAGCTTGTTGTGTGCTTGAATCACCTAGTTTACACCTAGAAAACATCAAGAACACAAGATCATAAGGTGTTTACGGCCAAGGCAATCTCCTTGGGCCGTAAACACTAATAAAGGGGGCAATATGAGCCCTAGTCCCTTCCAAAGCCTTGGAACCAAGTCTAGATCACTTCCAAGTAAAGTATAGGACCTTAAACATCAAAAGAAACAAGAATATATGGTGTTTACGGCCAAGGCAATCACCTTGGGCCGTAAACACTAGTTAATGGTGCATATGTGCTACCAATCCTTCCTAAGGCTTAGACTTGATCATAGGACACTTCTTTATGACTTATAAGGCCTTATATCACAAATTGGTACAAAATACCATGAGTTTACGGCTGTAAACTCATGGGGAAATTACCTTGGGCCGTAAACTCATGTGATGCACCCATATTGGCCATAAACTCCAATGAGAGGCCATACTCCCCTTAGATGCAACCCTATGGTACTCCTAGCACTTGAATCAAAGTGTTATCCATGTTTTAGGGTGTCTTTACTTTCTTAATTAGTTGTTAATTGACTAATTAGATACATATATGTGTCATTATATGTTGAATAGGATCCGTGTGTGTGCTCAAGTCTTCACTTGACACTTAGCATCCTATACCATCCCTTCATCCAAACCACTCACTACAGGTGAGTTCATACCCCTTAATCAACCTTTTAAATGATTTTAAATGCTTTATGGGGGGGGGGGGGGAATACAAGTAGAAACATTATAGTTAGTATATAAATCATGTGATTAATAACTATCAAACATATGGATTTTCCTACTTTTCAAACTGCGTTATCAAACAAACTACTTCAAATCGTTTTACAAACTCTTTTACATGTTAAATACTTTTATTAAACTTATATGTTGTCAAATGTGTATCTATATAGATATAGTTATATAAGTATGATTGAAAGGACTTAAGACTGATAGCTCACCTTACTTCCTGTTCCTTATTTGGTTGTGGACTTAGGGTATCGGTTGTTTGTCCGAAGGTCGTTTGAATCTTAGTTATATATTATGTATATGTATATAGATATAAAAGTTCCTTCATTCAGTTCAATACCTTTGGGTAGCAAGGGTATTCAATCATGTTCATTCATACAAACAACATTACTAGTAAACTATAATAGGCATAGTTTAGGAAGTTACTAATACTATTGCTAGAACAATGAAACATACAATGAGTCAGTTCATACATGAGTCATTACATACTATAACGAGATACAGATAGATAATACTATGATGAGAAACAAACAATAACATACAGATAGAGAATACTATGATGAGAAACAAACAATAACATACAGATAGAGAATACTATGATGAGAAACAAACAATAACATACAGATAGAGAATACTATGATGAGAAACAAACATAACATACTAGACAGAGAGAACATACATTACACTAGTACATACAATACATATACAAGAACATTACAACAGAAATGTGAGCCACGTAACGGGGCATGGCATCATCTGTCATGGCTCGTTTTGTATCCAGAGTCTCCTAGAAGGAGAGCGTTGAATTTGTGTATAGATCTATATTGGATTGACTATCCTACACCTTCCTGCTCGCTACAGTGGGACTTGCAAGTCTACGGGTGCCAAATGTCATTTCTTCCGACGTCTTTCATCGTCGTGTTTTTAGTCGGTAGTATGGTACATGCATATCACATGTTACTTTAAATAACAATTGGTTTAAGGTAATTAGTACAGCAGTAGTTACTTAATACAACACTACAATACTATTTTATTTCCCCATTGCATTCACTTTGTGATCTTCACATAATGAACGGTAATGTAAAAACTATATTTTTGGTTAATGATAGTCATGTTTGGAAAAATACACACTCTTACAAGAGACAAACATACATTTCATTTGATGCCTTGGTAGAAGGCTACGTTTAGTAGAAAATATAGGATTTTCTAGGAGATACAAACATTTACAAACATTTACAAACAATTGCAAACATTTACAAACTTATACATCAAGTACTTACAAGCACTTTCATACAATCAATGACACTAAAATGCTTATGATCTCACCAGCTTTAAAGCTGATAAACTCTTTCAAAATAACATGTATTCTCAGGTCATCAGTAGACAGGTACCGGTGCCAGGTTTTGAGAAGATGGAGCTCGTTCAAGACTCATCTTTTATTTTGATTTACATTTTTGGTGTCTTATAAACTTCACAAAACACACTTGTATTAAATTATATTATTAATGCAATGGATGATGTTGTTGCTTGTTTACTACTATGCATTGTTGTGATACTGTACATGACGTCCTCCACCCCCGAACGTTTCCGCCGTTCCGGTTTTGGGGTGTGACAGATTGGTATCAGAGATTTGTTTATAGTGAATCGAGTATATCAACCCATAAAAAATATACAAACTATAAACACAACGGGATTAAAATACTCTGACCAAGAGTTTATAGTTTTAAATGGTAAAATATATAACCAAATATACATACCTGCATTCATACTAAAATCAGTGTCACTAGGACAGAACAAAAGTATTATGATTGTTGGGCAACACAATTAGGCTTAGAGACGTATAGTCAAACCTGGGAAGATATAGCCTGATCAACTATATTATCCGAGGAGTGACTAACATGTGCCTAAGAGTGGTTGTGAGGTTGCAACAAGTCTAAAAACTTACCAACAATACTACAATGAAAACAGCAGAACAGAACATATACTTAAAATACTATAGGAGTATTTTGTGTTACCATAATTACTTATCTGAGAATTAAAGATTTTTATTAGTAGGTCAATAATTTCTAAGTGGATACGCTAAGGTTGTATGTGACTAGGATGTCATAGACTTAGAATCTGTGATCTTTGCTTTTCTTCCTGTTCCTTTTTTAGTTGTGGATTTATAGTTAGGATCGCTTATTCGAAGGTCTATCATGTTTTGATTACATATAACTGGTATACACTATGCAAGTATCGAAGTAACAGATAAAAATCATCTTATAATTATCTATTTAATACGTCTATTTAATTATTTCTTATACCCCTTTTCTCGCGTAGATAACATGGCTGGATTCCATCCCCGCGGCGACCCTTACTTCCCAAACGAAGGCAATGCAGGATGGCTTGAAGAGGAGCCAGAGGATGATCATCCAATCCCTTTGGATGATCACCATGCTGAAGGTTTTTCTGATAGTTCTGACTCCGAGCCAGAAGTCAACAACCTACCACAAGGGGCTCTAATCCCAAACCTTAACCCCCGACCAGCATTTCAAGGTCCCACACCCTTGTGGGCGACAAACTTGAACTGTTGGAGTGATGAGCAGGGTCAACCCATACCTTACAATGGAGACCCAAGATTTTACAATCTAAGCGAGGGAGGTTCAGCTGATCGAGTCCTACCCATCATGGTCCGTAGGATTGCTCGGAATGTTGAGCAAGGTCGAGCAGCCATCGACCGAGTCATGGAAATTGACACCAACTCTGGCTTAACACGGTCCGCATTTGCCAACTCGAAGGAGCTATGGAAAGGGCTAGGATAACCAATGAGACTCTACAATAACAGTTAGCTGCATCCCAAGCTGAAGTTAGGGAACTTCGGGCTAGGCAGTCAATGTCTGAAAGGCGCATGAGAGACATGGAGCGCCGTGTGACAGAATCAAGGACTCATTCTAGTGGTTCTCGTCGTAGATAGAGCCTACTCAACCTTCACTTTTGGATATAACTTAGTTATGTAAAACTCTAGTCTAATTTCATATCCTTGTTAAGACTTGGACCTGTTAGGTCTTGATTAGGTCGTAGTTCTGTCAAAATTTTCCATCTTGGTTGATGTAAGACCTACTTCTAGGTCATTTTTCCTGAACTTTTTACATCTGTAATTCCAGTATTATTGACAGATATCTAATCTCATGGAAATTAATATCCAAATGCTATAATCTTTTAGTACTAGATCTACATTCAATCGTGCTATTCAATTGTGTTGTTGGGCTATGGAGAGTTAGTCCATGAGTCACTCTCATCATTTCTCTCTATTTTATTCTTACCAATGTTACCATCTTTGTAAACTTATAGTTAAAAGATGCCTCCACGCCGATCAACGAGACGCAATCCTTCTGTAACTTGAACTCCACCTACTCCTCAAATCGATACGGCAGCTCTAAATGCTGCAGTAGCTGCGGCTGTGGCAACAACCATGGCTCAATATCATTCTACCAGCGCCAGCGGTGCTGGAACGCCTGTTCATTCTACTCACGGTGAAGCCCCCGTGCGCTCGAGAGAGTGCTCCTACAAGGACTTCACCAACTGCAAGCCATTGTCCTTTAAAGGGACTGACGGAGTCATTGCCCTCTCGCAATGGTTCGAAAAGACGGAGTCGATCTTCGAGATCTGCTCGTGCCCGGAAGGGAGCAAAGTCAAATTTGTTGTGTGCACCTTCGAGGCAAAAGCCCTGACATGGTGGAATAGCCATGTCAAGTCACTATCTCTTATAGTGGAAAATGTCATGGGCTGGGAAGCTCTGAGGGAGCTTATGATTGAAGAATACTGCTCGAGGGGCGAAATCCAAAAACTAGAACAAGAGCTATGGAGCCTAACCATGAAGGGCTCCGATATAGTTTCCTATACTGCCAAGTTCTGCGAGATGGTGGCCCTCTGTCCCAACATGGTTCACACGGAGGAAAAGAATATAGAGAGGTACATCTGGGGGCTGGTGCCTCCATTTTAGGGGAATGTCTTGGCTTCAAACCTCACTACATTCGATAGTGCCAAGCGGTTGGCACAGCGGCTCATTGACCATGGGGTCCGTACCCCATCAGCAACAACAACCCTAGCCATCTCAAAACCCTCCAAAGCCGCCGACAACAACCGGAAATTCTGGGATGACAAGAAGAAGAAGAAGAAGGCTGCCAAAAAGCAGCAGGTCGTGGCAGTTCATGCTGCGATAGCACCTGCCGCTGCTGCTCCGGTAAAGCAGTACGCTGGAAGTTTGCCTAAGTGCAACAAATGCAACTTCCACCACACAGGAGCCTGCGGGGAAATGCAGTGCTCTAACTGCAACAGGAAGGAGCACACTGCCCGTTTCTGCAAGGCTCCAGCAAAGCCAATCACCCAAGTCCCCGGCGCTGGTGTGGGCCAAGCTTGCTACGGTTGTGGCGAGGTGGGCCACTACAAAAGGAACTGCCCGAAGGCAGGGAACGCCGGCGGAGTGGGAAGAGTTCTGGCCATAGGCCACGAGGAAGCGGTTGCCGACCCCACAGTGGTCACTGGTATGTTTCTCCTCGATAACTCTTATGCATGCATACTATTTGATAGTAGAGCGGAGAGGAGTTTCGTGAACCAAAAATTTGCTCATTCACTTAAGCAAAAATCACGAGCACTTAAGGAACCATTCACTGTAGAAATGGCTAATGTGAAGACTGAGAGCACTAGCAGTGTATTTATAGGATGTACCCTAACGCTAGATATCCATTCATTTTCTATCGACCTCATGCCGGTTTCAATTAAAAGTTTCGACGTCATTATCGGCATGGATTGGTTGAGTTCTCATCGGGCTGACATCATGTGTTACGAAAAGGTTGTTCGCCTTAATCTTCCGTCAAGCGAAACTCTAGTAGTATATGGCGACAAACCCGACACTAACCTTCGCCTCATCTCGAGCATTCAAGCCCAGAAATTCTTGCGAAAGGAATGTCGCGCATTCCTTGCTCATGTTGTCGATGTGAGCCAAGAAACGAAAGACATTAAGAACATTCCAGTAGTACGCGATTTTCCCGACATCTTTCCAGAAGAACTCCCAGGATTACCTTCGCAACGTCAAGTCGAGTTCAAAATCGACTTAGTTCCAGGGGCTACCCCAGTAGCCAAATCTCCCTATCGTCTAGCACCTACAGAGATGCAAGAATTGTCCGGTCAACTTAACGAACTGCTCAGCAAGGGCTTTATAAGACCAAGCTTCTCACCCTGGGGAGCTCCGGTCTTGTTCGTCAAGAAGAAAGATGGATCATTTCGTATGTGCATCGACTACAGGGAACTCAACAAACTAACCATCAAAAATCGTTACCCTCTGCCTCGCATAGACGATTTATTTGATCAATTGCAAGGGGCGAACTTCTTTTCAAAAATCGATCTAAGATCCGGGTATCACCAACAACGAGTGCTAAGGGAGGATGTTCCGAAGACAGCCTTCCGAACTCGTTATGGACACTACGAATTCGTAGAGATGTCGTTCGGATTAACCAACGTGCCCGCGGTATTCATGGATTTAATGAATAGGGTGTGTCGTCCTTACTGGGATCAGTTCGTCATCGTCTTCATCGATGGCATACTTATCTACTCTAGTAATAGGGAGGAGCATAGTCAACATCTGTGACTGGTCTTAGAAACGCTGCGTTCGGAGAAGCTCTATGCGAAGTTCTCGAAATGCGAATTTTGGATCCGAAGAGTCGAATTCTTAGGGCACGTGGTTAGCGAAGAGGGAATACACGTGGACCCTTCCAAAATCAAAGCCATTGAGAGCTGGTCAGCACCGAAGACGCCTACCGAAATTCGTCAATTTCTAGGCCTCGCTGGCTACTATTGCAGGTTCATACAAAACTTCTCGCGAATTGTGAAACCTCTTACGACTTTGACCCAGAAGGGTGTGGCCTTTGACTGGGAAGAGAAGCAGGAGAGAGCGTTCCAAACACTAAAACGATCCTTGTGCACCGCACCGATACTATCCCTCCCAGAAGGAATAGAAGACTTCATAGTCTATTGTGATGCATCCAATCAGGGGATCGGATGTGTTCTGATGCAACGAGGTAAGGTCATCGCCTAAGCCTCGAGACAGCTGAAGACACACGAGGTCAACTACACCACACACGATCTTGAGCTAGGAGCAGTTGTGTTTGCTCTGAAGATCTGGAGACACTACGTATACGGTACGAAGAGCACGATCTTTACAGACCACAAAAGCCTACAACACATATTCGACCAGAAGGAGCTCAACATGAGACAACGACGGTGGGTCGAGCTACTCAGTGACTACGAATGCGAAATTCGTTATCACCCGGGTAAAGCCAATGTAGTAGCTGACGCCCTAAGTCGGAAAGAATACTCTGGTCGTAAAGTCAAATCATTGACTATGACTATCTATTCACACTTGTCCACACAAATCAAGTAAGCTCAGCTCGAATCCTTGAAGCCTGAAAATGTGGCGGGTGAATCCCTGAGAGGGATGAATAAGAATTTGGAAGTCAAAGGTGGCGGAGCCTTATATCTCATGGATCGGATCTGGACACCGAAACACGGTGGCTTCAGAGACTTGATCATGGCCGAAGCTCACAACACTCGATATTTCATCCACCCAGGTTCAGATAAGATGTATCTGGATCTTAAAAAGCTATACTGGTGGCCTAACATGAAAGCAGAGATTGCTACCTTCGTAAGTAAATGCCTTACTTGCGCCAAGGTTAAGGTCGAATACCAGAAACCCTCAGGATTACTACAACAGCCGGAGATACCAGAATGGAAGTGGGAGCGGATCACAATGGACTTCATAACCAAGTTACCCAAGACAACGGGTGGGCTCGATACCATTTGGGTGATCGTAGACAGGTTAACCAAGTCCGCACACTTCCTGCCTATCAAAGAGACAGACAAGATGGAGAAGCTAACAAGAACCTACATTCGGGAGATTGTACGACTGCACGGTGTTCCCATATCCATTATCTCGGACAGAGATAGTAGATTCACTTAGAGGTTCTGGCAGTCGCTACAAAGTTCTCTTGGAACGATGTTGTACATGAGTACAGCCTACCATCCACAGAACGACGGACAAAGTGAGAGGACTATCCAAACCTTGGAAGATATGTTGCGAGCCTGTGTGATCGACTTTGGGAAGGCATGGGATACTCATTTACCCCTTGTCGAATTTTCCTACAAAAACAGTTATCACACGAGCATAAAGGCTGCTCCATTCGAGGCCCTCTATGGCCGAAAGTGCAGATCCCCTCTGTGATGGGCTGAGGTGGGTGATACCAAGTTAGCTAAAGGACGAGTTCCTGACAGCACTCTCACAGGTCCGGAGATCATTCGGGAAATGACAGACAAGATCGTTCAGATTCGTGAATGATTAAAAGCCTCTAGAGACCGACAGAAAAGCTACGCAGATAAACGAAGGAAACCTTTGGAATTCCAGGTGGGAGACCGAGTTCTTTTGAAAGTATTACCCTGGAAGGGCTTGATACGCTTCAGAAAGCGTGGAAAGCTAAATCCAAGATACATAGGACCTTTCGAGATTCTCGCTAGAATCGGCCCTGTAGCTTACAAACTCAACTTACCTCGCTAACTCAATAACGTACATTCTACTTTCCACGTCTCGAACTTGAAAAAGTGTCTGTCCGATGAGACTCTTGTAATCCCACTCGACGAGATCGAGATCAATGAGATCCTCAACTTCGTGGAAGAACCTGTAGAGTCATGGACTGAGAGGTCAAGCAAACAAAGCAAAGCCGTATCCCGATAGTGAAGGTTCACTGGAACGCCAAGCGAGGACCTGAATTCACTTGGGAGCGCGAGGATCAAATGAAACTCAAATATCCTCATCTTTTTACTTAGTTGTTTGTAACTACTTATTTGCTTAAACTCTAATTTCAGGACGAAATTCCCTCTAACGGGGGGATGATGTGACAACTCGAAATTTCTATTTTGTACAACCATTCACTTCAATAGAAGTCAGTCTTGTTTCTGCTAACTTTTAAGCTGTTTAGAGTCTGTTTGAGTGTTCTACAGCCTAGACCTTCAAAAGGAAATTATAGGACGTATACTCTAGAGTTTATTGTGCATCATTTAAGTCTTAAAACTCCAAGAGTTTGGAGTTTACGACCATAGAATGGAGTTTACGGCCGTAAACTCTAAGGGTATAAATATGACACTTAGTCATTTTAGTCATTTTTACCATTTTCAAGCCTAGAAGTCATTCTCTTTCAAGTAGCATCTGATTTTTCTTCTTGATCTTCAACTTTGTAAGTGTTTCTTGCCTTGATAAGTTGATATCCTTCAATATCTAGTGATCTTACATGATTTCATCCATGAAATCATCCCTTTTTCTTAGATCTTCAAGCATTCTTCATTTCACCAAGAACACATACTAGTGTTCTTGGGCCGTGAACCCCCCTTTCAAGCTCCTATATTGTAAGTACTCTTACCTTAGCTTGTTGTGTGCTTGAATCACCTAGTTTACACCTAGAAAACATCAAGAACACAAGATCATAAGGTGCTTACAGCCAAGGCAATCTCCTTGGGCCGTAAACACTAATAAAGGGGGCAATATGAGCCCTAGTCCCTTCCAAAGCCTTGGAACCAAGTCTAGATCACTTCCAAGTAAAGTATAGGACCTTAAACATCAAAAGAAACAAGAATAAATGGTGTTTACGGCCAAGGCAATCACCTTGGGCCATAAACACTAGTTAATGGTGCATATGTGCTACCAATCCTTCCTAAGGCTTAGACTTGATCATAAGACACTTCTTTATGACTTATAAGGCCTTATATCACAAATTGGTACAAAATACCATGAGTTTACGGCCGTAAACTCATGGGGAAATTACCTTGGGCCGTAAACTCATGTGATGCACCCATATTGGCCATAAACTCCAATGAGAGGCCATACTCCCCTTAGATGCAACCCTATGGTACTCCTAGCACTTGAATCAAAGTGTTATCCATATTTTAGGGTGTCTTTACTTTCTTAATTAGTTGTTAATTGACTAATTAGATACATATATGTGTCATTATATGTTGAATAGGATTCGTGTGTGTGCTCAAGTCTTCACTTGACACTTAGCATCCTATACCATCCGTTCATCTAAACCACTCCCTACAGGTGAGTTCATACCCCTTAATCAACCTTTTAAATGATTTTAAATGCTTTATGGGGGGGAATACTGTTGGATTAATGTCTAAGTCCATAACTATAATTGGTAAGACTTGACCCGACCCGGCATGGTCCATTTGGGTTGCATGGCATCATGCATTTGGATAGACTATAATGAGAGAAATAACACTTAAGGTTGGTTAATATATTATAAGTTCTAATATATTAATAAGGTTATTTAATTAGTATTGATCAAGAATTAATTTGGAATTAATTAAGTGATCAAAAGGAGACTAATTAAATATATGGGTTGATTGTGTAAATCATTCATTCTTATATATGTGGGCTTGTGATCCAAGATTCCTTATGTTGGACTAAGTCCATGGGGTGACCCATGGATACTCCATGGAGGTTAAAATCCATGGAGCATAAGGAATGGGTAAAGTTATGAGTTACATGGTGTAACCCTAATAGCCACCATATAAAAGAATCCCATGGCTCAAGAAATCGTGCACTAATGTGTGAATATGAAGGCTAGACGATTTCAAGGAGTGTTCCATTTCTCTCAAGTCATTCCATGTGCATTTGGTGCTGTGTGAACCATTTGAGGTGTCACACTTGGGGCACTAGGCACTCAAGCTTCATGGAGACAAGCTACATCAAACAAAGGTATGTATTCTATCCATTTGATTACCCAAGTATCAAGTATTGTATGCTAGATAGGGTAATACCTTGGAAAGTTCATAATTGCATGTATAATAGAGAAAACATAGATCCAAGGTATTTAGGGTTGCATGTACACTTAGGAGTGTTAGAATGCTCAAAACCCATCAATGGTATCAGAGACAAGGCTTGTTTTCTTGTTATACTTGCAAAATTAGCTGAAAAATCGAATTTTGGAACCCCTGACAGCATATATTCGACTGTTTTGGCTAGAAATAGACTAGGAACATTACCCTTAGATGTTTTTGGACTTATAAACTTGTTTTTAATGTGGTAACGTTCATGCTAATCCAATTTCAAAGATAATTGTCAATAGATTCATGTTTTGTATTAGTTTAAAAGTTATGCTAATTACTTGAAAAAAAATTTGATGTGAATTATCTTTGTTCATATGAGTTTATTAGATTAATAGAAAAGTTAATTGATTATGTGTTTTCAATCCATTTTAATCTAAGAGTTGATTCTAAAGTGTGTTTTTGTAACTTGTCCTCAAGTTATATGAAAAGTCACATTTAAGTTTCATAAAACTCATAAAAAGTTGGCAATTGTTACAAAAATGAAGAGTCTTGTCCTCATTAAATGGTTTTATGACTCCATAACTTGTCCTCAAGTTATGGAGGTTCAAGAGTCACTTCATTAAATGATAAAATATGTAACCTTAATTAGTTCCATAAGTTACAAAAATAAAGAAAAGTTACATTCTTTTATTAGTTTAAAGTCTTCCATAACTTGTCCTCAAGTTATGGAACTTGAAGAGTTTTTTTTTAATTAAAACTACTTTAAACACATAAGTTATGGAATTAATTAGTTTTGAATATTTTCAAAACTTGCCCTCAAGTTTTGGAATTTGTAAAGTTTTCCCCATGAATACTTTAGTTCCAAGTTAGCCCTTAGAATTTTAAAAGTTAAAATTCAACCTTATACTTTATAGTATTAAAAGTTAATAATAAATATATATATAAGAGCAAATCAGTCTTACCGTTAGTAGGCCTCATTCATGAAGCCGGTCTATAAGGGGGGTATAAGGTTACTGCCTATAAAATGGCAGTTTAATGGGTGTCCACTCTCACCCACCACTTCCTTGACTGGTGGAGGGTCGTTAGCCGAACGGGTAGGACAAGGACTATAATTCTCCCTTCAATAAAAGTATTAATGATAAATACTAAGTAACTAAACACTTATAAATTCCCAATCTTAGTTACTTAGGAAAATGTGAATAAGGTGCTAATCGATGAAATTACACTTTGCACTTTGTTTAAACCGTTAGTGGAGCGTGTGTGGTTAACCGGCACACTAACCTAGATTTAACAAAGTAGGCAAAGGGTAACTTAATATTTATCATAGTATCGGTGGAGCTCGTGTGGTTAACCGGCACATCGATTGAGGAGTAAATATTAAGGGTACCAAGTATATTTGCATGGTTACTTCACACCTTGTTTTGTGATCCTCGACATCCCAGTCACAAAACCTGAAGGGCACACTCGAGATTGAAACATGTCATTGAAAAGTTCAATGAATCTCAAAAGATCTAGGAGTTTCAAATCCAATTAAAAACCTAATTACATTATTTCGTTTTTCATGGTGGAAATTGGTAAATCGTCATTTACCTACCTTCAACTATTTTATAACTCGGATTACGGCATCCCTCTTCCAGTTATAAATAGGTTGTTGGATCCTAGCCTTAATATTTCATATTGGGTGTTATATTAAGGACTTTAGATCAACTATCTTGAATATCTCCCAAAAGATGTCTAGTTCAGACATCTATGATCTTCCCAAATCTCTTGGAACTTTACTTCCTCCACCTCCTCCAATTATTCTCCCTAACCCACAAGTTCAAGGTCACTCAAGCCCTAATGGCAAGCAAGGTCTATGTGTGATCATATCTTAGAGATGAAGTCACATATTGACAAGCTGGGAGAGTTGGGTGTCAAAGTCTTGAGAAAGTTGGATGTTCAATCACTTTCTAAGTCACATAGTGAGTTCCTTTGGGACTACTATGAAATAGACTATGACATTAAGCTTAATGATCATATCTATTTGCTTGGTGCTGCTGAATCAGCAATGATTTGGAACGATAGTAAAGCAAATTTGATTAGAAGATCAACTTCCCAAAAACTTTATGGACAGTCACAATGGTGACACTGGAAATCCAGAAAAAACATTCTCTTCCCAATGGAAAGGGATTGGCCATAGTCAACCCGGTTGACCAAATGGTAAAGAGAAAGGCTAAGTCTGGGATAGTCCCATTACCAAAGGGTCCATATGTTTATTTTGCCAAAGGAAGGGGCGTTGATTGCAAAGCTGCCAAATTTACCTAAGGATGTTAAAATCAATAAGTTTGACTCTACATCAGGTAGAGCCCATTATCTAACTCTGTTAAGTTCTATTCTGAGATCCTCATTACATGATGTGACTGGGTCACATGTTGATGTTTTAACAATCAAAGAATAGAGAGAAATCTTAAAGGAAGTATATGCTGATTCTGATCACGAAGGTGGATTTCGATCGCATCAGAATTTTGAGCAGTTGCTTAAGAAGTTATGATATATTGCTAAGGAATAGATAACAACAATTTTCCATGTGGATTGTAAGGATAAGTTTTTTCGCAAAGTTTTAAAATAAAAGAAAATTGTTTAATTTTATTTATTTGAAGTATCCTTACAATGGCATTTGTGGAAAATTGTTGCTTATATGATTCCACTGACAGCAATATTGGAAAATGGATTTGATTCTTTCATTTGTGGTAGTGTCTAAATTTACCAAATCAGGAAAGTTCCTCATCGCCCAAGTTTCAATTGGACCGAAACTTGGAATCATGCAAGTTGAATAGTATGATGAATGAGAACTTTCAAGCATTGGAAAATCAAGACTAATTACTTGTTCACATGGATGTGTGAGTCAAGTGAAGGACTAAAGGGATCGAGTACACATTCTTGTGCACTGGTCATGTCCACCACAAAGCTCGTTAAGACTATTTGATTTACTAAAGTTTAGTAAATATGGTTATACTTACAAGTTTAAGTATAATTCTGAAACATTGGAAAAGTCTCAATGTATGGCAGAACGAATGGGAAGAATCAAATTAGGCAGAAAGATAAAAGTTTCTCAAATCTGAAAAGATGGGAGAGTACTTTAGTATCATGTTTGTGATCATCTTAATGATTTAGAAATCATATCACAATTAGTCCTCTAAAGGTCATCTTAGTGCATTCTTATGACTAAGAAGAGGAGTCATGAATTGTTGAAATGGTTAGATCAGGAAGATGAGTCATACTACGTTTCAAAACAATTCTTAGAGTCATACTCCAAGATTGTAACTTGGGTGACATATCTTAAAGAAAGGTTTAAAACACTTGTCAAATGTAAGAGTAAAAGTGTCCTACTCTTGTACATTTGAAATTGGTAAGTTGTGATGTTTTTGATAAAACAAAGACCAACTAAGGCCAATTGTGTGAAGTGTTTGTCTTGATAAAGAATCCGCACTATCTCTTGAATATTTGGCAAGATAGTCTTATATGTCAAGAGGATAGTGGGAGTCTTAAAGATCCTAAAAAGAATTTCAAGAACTAATCAAGAATAAAACCTGAGGTTCTTCACTAGCACACGACTTGAGGTTTATAACCTATCGTGTTGACATATTATGTGCCCATTCCAGTTAAAGTTGGCTTTGCATAGGAGTTCTGAAAGTTCTTAATTGGTTGCATAACAACTTGGAAGCACTGCAGGCCCTGTACTGCCAGGTGGCAAGAAGTTAAGATTGCATAAGTTCAGTCCATATGAGTTTGGATTTGTCATTATCCTTGTCTTGTGACTATGGTTTTGACGATTCACATGGATAAGAACACATACACCATAAAATCTAAGGGTCATAAGGTTTCTCTCCGATTCATGAAAATGATGGTGAGGAAACACTTCCACCAAGTAGATTTGAAGCAGATGGCAAAAGGTCTAAACAATTGAGACTATGATTACGGCATCCCTTTTCATAGTTCTGAAATTGTTTAGACACACATGAATGCTATCTAAGGAAAGGTGTATGATTTTGATAAAGTTTTATCAAAGCATCTCGTATCAGAAATCTGAACTTTGGTAAGAAAGTCAATAAAGTATTGATTTCTAGAAGTCCAGCTGATTTCTGAGTACATGTCAAAGCTAGTGGGAACATAAGTGTTATGCTAATAATCATCATGTTAGTGGGAGCATGATAATTATTGTTAGTGTTGCAAGTTAGCAATGTTAATTATAGAAAAACAAAAGTTTCAATTTGTGAGGCTGCAGGGATTGAAAAAGTTGTTTTGCTATAATTAAGGGAGAGGATATACTTCATTTCAGTTCTAAAGGCTTAGATTGAGACCTTAATCATCTTTAGTCAAGAATATATATATATATGAATTTCATGTTGGATTGGTTCAACTTAAGGAAATTCTATATATTGCGTTCTCAAAATTCGATTATGATTACGGCATCCCTCTTCATAGTCAAATTTTGAAAACATGGCAAATAAAAATATTGTAGCAAAAGACTGATCTAGAATCATGTCTTTATGTGAGACATCATGAATCGTGTACCATTTGCTTTGGGTACAGGATCGATTGCATGTGCTATAATATTTGTCATTTCTAAATTTTTCCAAATGCCCAGAGGCATTAAGAAGGGAAAAGGTCTAGAATTGGATATGACTAAAATGATTAAGCAATTATCGAGGACAATCTGAGGTTTACTAAAGATTGGTTGCTCAGGGACAGTTGGAAGTATAGTGCTAATTTTGGAAGGACCATCTTGACATATTCTGAAAAGAGGCATCTCTTATTCAGAAGTGATAGTCAAAATGAGAATATGGAGTTGTCTCCATAGGTGGAAGTTATATGTGTAAGATTAGAAAACTTAATGCAAGAAGCATGTCCAAAGCAATGTACTTTGAATATGAGACTTAGTTTCCATGGAGTTGATCTCTATTGGAATACCTTATAATGACTGTTGACAAGTTTTTGTGACTTTGTACATATTCATTACAGGAGGGTCAGTGCATATAAGTTTAAAATATAAACAGATTTCGATAAAAGGAATTTGAAATTCTCACATTTTTCGATAAGGATTTGGGAGTGTGAAATTAGAATCATTGAAATTATGTTCAATTGGTTTATTTCACAAAGTAAGGATCATAGAAAAACATAGAGTGCATACTTGGTGTATGGCAAAGCTATTGTTTAAGAAAAACATAGTGTACATGCTTGGAGCATGGGACAACTAGTGTTTTTAATTCAAGTATAAAGTTGATAAAATCGAAACAATGAATAATGAGTAATCAGTATGGTGATAAATAAAAGTGTTTATTTATATTCATAGGGTTTGATACCATATTTGATTCATTTATTCTTGTGTTTCACTTTGCATGTTTTGACTTCCAGAATAACTAAGTCCCTCTTCCTGAATGATTAAGTTATTCAAACCATCCACAGTCGGTCATATGTTGGAAGTAGATATAAATCAAGACTGTCATGGGTTGGTTTGTAGAGGTCCAAGTTGGTGGACAAAGTGGTGCTACAACACTCATGAGTGCTCATAAGTTCTGAGTATTGGATTCAACCCACGCTCATTTGAATCACTTCATGGATTTTATCACGAGTGATCATGAGACGATAATATCTTATATTCTTCAAACCTAGAGATATGAGTTGTTACTATGAGTTGGTTGTACATTGATTGCATGAAAACTCATTCGGTAACTCGATGTTATAAAACTTGCATTTGTGTATGATTCAACAAGTAGTAGAACAAGCCATATGAGTCGAAGTTTATCCATTCCTTTTACCTTCGGGATAAAAGCGATATCTGTGGGCCCCTCGATGATTTAAAGATGTTACATGTGAGTGCTTGGCCAAGCCAGGACTGATTTGATTTGTTCAATCAGTCAGTCATCATGAATCGGAAATCGGGAAACAACAAATGGACAGAGAGAATGATTGATAATCCATGTCTCAGTCCATATGATATCTAGAATGGAGGAATATGTTAGGAACCGGACCGGGTACACGCAGCGGAAACACACTATCACACACACACAAACTCACGAGAAAATAAAGCAATAAAGAACACAAGGATTTTACGTGGTTCGGATTCGGTGCAAATCCTACATCCACGGGCTGCAACTAGAGAATTTTATTAAAACTCACAAGATTACAATTGGCTTGACACTCTACACTTGATGTTCTCTCAAGTTTTTGCACACCAAATATGCAAAACATACATGCATATATATAGGTGAATGTTTGCCATGTGAAAACAGAAAGAGTTGTAACCAATTTAAAGTCTACCAACTTCAAGTTTGAACATGTTGAATGCACCACTTATTTTCCAACTTTCAGTTTGAATTTGATTCTTTTATTTCACATGCATAGCCACATGTTTTCAACCTTTCATATTTTACTTAACAATCTCCCACTTGAAAGTTTGAACAACATGGTCCGTCTCTGTCATCCAACTCCAGTAATCTTAAAACAACCAAGTCTTCCAAGCCTCCAGTTCCTAAGAACAAGCTAAACTTAGTCCTATTTCTCTAATTGCAGCCGCCCCTCATCTTCAAGTACTAGAAGGGCCAGTTGAAGCTCCCACTAGCTCCAACTCAGTCGTGGCTAATCCCACCACCGACTCATCCTCTGTCTCAACCGGTTTGGACACTCCACCAGATCCAGAGATACACCGAGGACCACTAACACTCTCCAAACTTTGCAAACTTCCAACAAGAGAGAATTTTCCAGTCTTAGTCTTCAAAACCCAACGGCTCTTTGTAACTGTACCCGGAACACACCCCGTGCTCCCACTGTCACAGAATCCCCTGAATGGTTTAGAATTTCCGACTCGTTCAGCTAACATCCCCTTGGCTCCAGAATTCATGTTTGCAAAATGAACTCTCTTAGCAGTAGATTTAGCGAACCAGATTTTGTTTTGCTTAATCGGGATGGTCATACTTCCCTCAGCAGGTACCTCAACCATATACAATGACCCACGCTTCATACCTTGAGCAATCATCGAATTACCATTGACCACCATCCATTTACCACCACCAAACCTTACTTCCAGTCCTTGTTTATCCAGCTGACCAACAGAAATCAATTTTTTCTTCAGCTCCGGAATAACCCTGACATTCTTCAGGCTCCATGTAGTTCCCAATGAAGTAACTAGATCAATATCTCCCATGCCCGTTACTTGAAGCATCTCGTCATTTGCTAACCGTACCTTTCCAAAATCTCCTTTTTTTAGATTCACCATCGTTTCCCCGTTGTCCATGGCGTGAAACGAAGCCCCTGAATCCATGACCCAAGAGTCCACAGAACTTTCCATATTGAGTATCAGTGCATCATCCTCAGACACACTCTCAGCACCAGCAATGTTTAATTCTTTCTTTGGACATTGACTCTTAACATGTCCCACCTCTTGGCAGTTCCAGCATTTCACATTCTTCAAAGTTCTAGAAGAACTTTTTCCCCGACTCCGACTGCTCCTGCTATTCCCTCTACCTCTTCCGACATTTAATAAATCAGAAGAAGAAGATCCACCTTGATTCTTGCGTCTGATATCTTCGCCAAGAACCAAATCTCTAACCCCTTCAAAAGTCATACCACTGGTCCCCACGGAACTCGTAACAGCAGTAACTGTTCCGGACCAGCTATCAGGTAGAGAAGCTAGTAGCAGCGAAGCTTGAGTCTCATTATCAAATTTAATTCCCACAGATGATAATCTGGACAGAATTGAATTTAGATTGTTAATGTGAACCGTAACTGAGCCTTCCTCATTCATCCTTGTAGTGAACAACTCCTTCATCAAGAACACCTTGTTAGCCGCCGATGGTTTCTCATACATATTTGACAGAGCCTCCATCATACCACGCGCCGTGGTTTCATTCATGATGTTGAAAGCAACGCTCTTCGTCAATGACAATGTAATAACCGCCTTGGCTTTCTTGTCCTTTGAGTTCCACGCATCTTCAGCAGCTTTTTCCATTTTCTCCGGTTTGTCTCCGAGTACCACGTCCAAGTCTTTCTGACATAGTAATGCTTCTAATTGCATTTTCCACCAGCTAAAATCAGAACCATTGAACTTCTCGATTACCACCTTGTCTTCAGCCATTATGACAAACAAGATACAAATCAGGTACACTCGTGCGTGATAAAAAAAAACGATCGTACCCTCCAAACCTCGCTAATCTGGCTCTGATACCAGTTGTTAGGAACCGGACCGGGTACACGCAGCGGAAACACACTATCACACACACACAAACTCACGAGAAAATAAAGCAATAAAGAACACAAGGATTTTACGTGGTTCGGATTCGGTGCAAATCCTACATCCACGGGCTGCAACTAGAGAATTTTATTAAAACTCACAAGATTACAATTGGCTTGACACTCTACACTTGATGTTCTCTCAAGTTTTTGCACACCAAATATGCAAAACATACATGCATATATATAGGTGAATGTTTGCCATGTGAAAACAGAAAGAGTTGTAACCAATTTAAAGTCTACCAACTTCAAGTTTGAACATGTTGAATGCACCACTTATTTTCCAACTTTCGGTTTGAATTTGATTCTTTTATTTCACATGCATAGCCACATGTTTTCAACCTTTCATATTTTACCTAACAGAATATATGATCCCTTATCTAATGGACGAGTTCATCGATAAGGTCAGAGTTCGACAGAAGCTTTTGAGAGCTACGATTGCTGATCGGTTCCTGAAGTCATACGCAATAATAGTTTTAGACTTATCCAAGTGGGAGACTGTTGGATTAATGTCTAAGTCCATAACTATAATTGGTAAGACTTGACCCGACCCGGCATGGTCCATTTGGGTTGCATGGCATCATGCATTTGGATAGACTATAATGAGAGAAATAACACTTAAGGTTGGTTAATATATTATAAGTTCTAATATATTAATAAGGTTATTTAATTAGTATTGATCAAGAATTAATTTGGAATTAATTAAGTGATCAAAAGGAGACTAATTAAATATATGGGTTGATTGTGTAAATCATTCATTCTTATATATGTGGGCTTGTGATCCAAGATTCCTTATGTTGGACTAAGTCCATGGGGTGACCCATGGATACTCCATGGAGGTTAAAATCCATGGAGCATAAGGAATGGGTAAAGTTATGAGTTACATGGTGTAACCCTAATAGCCACCATATAAAAGAATCTCATGGCTCAAGAAATTGTGCACTAATGTGTGAATATGAGGGCTAGACGATTTCAAGGAGTGTTCCATTTCTCTCAAGTCATTCCATATGCATTTGGTGTTGTGTGAACCATTTGAGGTGTCACACTTGGGGCACTAGGCACTCAAGCTTCATGGAGACAAGCTACATCAAACAAAGGTATGTATTCTATCCATTTGATTACCCAAGTATCAAGTATTGTATGCTAGATAGGGTAATACCTTGGAAAGTTCATAATTGCATGTATAATAGAGAAAACATAGATCCAAGGTATTTAGGGTTGCATGTACACTTAGGAGTGTTAGAATGCTCAAAACCCATCAGTGGTATCAGAGACAAGGCTTGTTTTCTTGTTATACTTGCAAAATTAGCTGAAAAATCGAATTTTGGAACCCCTGACAGCATATATTCGACTGTTTTGGCTAGAAATGGACTAGGAACATTACCCTTAGATGTTTTTGGACTTATAAACTTGTTTTTGATGTGGTAACGTTCATGCTAATCCAATTTCAAAGATAATTGTCAATAGATTCATGTTTTGTATTAGTTTAAAAGTTATGCTAATTACTTGAAAAAAAATTTGATGTGAATTATCTTTGTTCATATGAGTTTATTAGATTAATAGAAAAGTTAATTGATTATGTGTTTTCAATCCATTTTAATCTAAGAGTTGATTCTAAAGTGTGTTTTTGTAACTTGTCCTCAAGTTATATGAAAAGTCACATTTAAGTTTCATAAAACTCATAAAAAGTTGGCAATGGTTACAAAAATGAAGAGTCTTGTCCTCATTAAATGGTTTTATGACTCCATAACTTGTCCTCAAGTTATGGAGGTTCAAGAGTCACTTCATTAAATGATAAAATATGTAACCTTAATTAGTTCTATAAGTTACAAAAATAAAGAAAAGCTACATTCTTTTATTAGTTTAAAGTCTTCCATAACTTGTCCTCAAGTTATGGAACTTGAAGAGTTTTTTTTTAATTAAAACTACTTTAAACACATAAGTTATGGAATTAATTAGTTTTGAATATTTTCAAAACTTGCCCTCAAGTTTTGGAATTTGTAAAGTTTTCCCCATGAATACTTTAGTTCCAAGTTAGCCCTTAGAATTTTAAAAGTTAAAATTCCACCCTTATACTTTATAGTATTATAAGTTAATAATAAATATATATATAAGAGCAAGTCAGTCTTACCGTTAGTAGGCCTCATTCATGAAGCCGGTCTATAAGGGGGGTATAAGGTTACTGCCTATAAAATGGCAGTTTAATGGGTGTCCACTCTCACCCACCGCTTCCTTGACTGGTGGAGGGTCGTTAGCCGAACGGGTAGGACAAGGACTATAATTCTCCCTTCAATAAAAGTATTAATGATAAATACTAAGTAACTAAACACTTATAAATTCCCAATCTTAGTTACTTAGGAAAATGTGAATAAGGTGCTAATCGATGAAATTAGACTTTGCACTTTGTTTAAACCGTTAGTGGAGCGTGTGTGGTTAACCGACACACTAACCTGGATTTAACAAAGTAGGCAAAGGGTAACTTAATATTTATCATAGTATCGGTGGAGCTCGTGTGGTTAACCGGCACATCGATTGAGGAGTAAATATTAAGGGTACCAAGTATATTTGCATGGTTACTTCACACCTTGTTTTGTGATCCTCGGCATCCCAGTCACAAAACCTGAAGGGCACACTCGAGATTGAAACATGCCATTGAAAAGTTCAATGAATCTCAAAAGATCTAGGAGTTTCAAATCCAATTAAAAACCTAATTACATTATTTCGTTTTTCATGGTGGAAATTGGTAAATCGTCATTTACCTACCTTCAACTATTTTATAACTCGGATTACGGCATCCCTCTTCCAGTTATAAATAGGTTGTTGGATCCTAGCCTTAATATTTCATATTGGGTGTTATATTAAGGACTTTAGATCAACTATCTTGAATATCTCCCAAAAGATGTCTAGTTCAGACATCTATGATCTTCCCAAATCTCTTGGAACTTTACTTCCTCCACCTCCTCCAATTATTCTCCCTAACCCACAAGTTCAAGGTCACTCAAGCCCTAATGGCAAGCAAGGTCTATGTGTGATCACATCTTAGAGATGAAGTCACATATTGACAAGCTGGGAGAGTTGGGTGTCAAAGTCTTGAGAAAGTTGGATGTTCAATCACTTTCTAAGTCACATAGTGAGTTCCTTTGGGACTACTAGACAGATAGAGAATACTATGATGAGAAACAAACATAACATACTAGACAGAGAGAACATACATTACACTAGTACATACAATACATATACAAGAACATTACAACAGAAATGTGAGCCACGTAACGGGGCATGGCATCACCTGTCATGGCTCATTTTGTATCCAGAGTCTCCTAGAAGGAGAGCGTTGAATTTATGTATAGATCTATACTGGATTGACTATCCTACACATTCCTGCTCGCTACAGTGGGACTTGCAAGTCTACGAGTGCCAAATGTCATTTCTTCCGACGTCTTTCATCGTCGTGTTTTTAGTCGGTAGTATGGTACAGGCATATCACATGTTACTTTAAATAACAATTGGTTTAAGGTAATTAGTACAGCAGTAGTTACTTAATACAACACTACAGTACTATTTTATTTCCCCATCGCATTCACTTTGTGATCTTCACACAATGAACGGTAATGTAAAAACTATATTTTTGGTTAATGATAGTCATATTTGGGAAAATACACACTCTTACAAGAGACAAACATACATTTCATTTGATGCCTTGGTAGAAGGCTACGTTTAGTAGAAAATATAGGATTTTCTAGGAGATACAAACATTTACAAACATTTACAAACATTTACAAACAATTGCAAACATTTACAAACTTATACATCAAGTACTTACAAGCACTTTCATACAATCAATGACACTAAAATGCTTATGATCTCACCAGCTTTAAAGCTGATAAACTCTTTCAAAATAACTTGTATTCTCAGGTCATCAGCAGACAGGTACCGGTGCCAGGTTTTGAGAAGATGGAGCTCGTTCAAGACTCATCTTTTATTTTGATTTACATTTTTGGTGTCTTATAAACTTCACAGAACACACTTGTATTAAATTATATTATTAATGCAATGGATGATGTTGTTTCTTGCTTACTACTATGCATTGTTGTGATACTGTACATGACGTCCTCCACCCCCAAATGTTTCCGCCGTTCCGGTTTTGGGGTGTGACATCATCGACTGCTTCCTCCTGGCCCATCACCAGAACTCTTCCTGTATTGCCACAAGTTGTTGCCTTGGTGCAGTTTCTCTTGAAGTGCCCAGCCTCTCCACATCCATAACAAGCTTGACCAGCACCCGCTCCCGGGGCCTGGTTGGTTGGTTGGGCTGGTGTCTTGCAGTATCGAGCTGTGTGTCCCTTCCTTCCACAGCTGTTGAAACTCAACTCATGATAGGGTATGTGATGATGAAAGTTACACTTGTTGCACAGATGTAGCTTCCCTGAATAACCGCTGGCAGGAGCTTGAGTGGTTGGAACGGCAGCTGGAGTAGCAGCACGAGTAGTAGCAACATGAACTGCCACTGTTTGTTGTTTCTTGGAAGGCTCCTGCGAAGACTGACTATTCCGCTTGTTCCAGGATTTCTTCTTCTTCCCACCACTTTCCTTTTGTGGCTCAGAGACAGCTGCCACCTCATCTAGATCGACTCCATGATCGATCAGAGTCTGCGCCATGCACTTGGCGCTATCAAATGTAGTCGGTCTAGCAGCCAAGACGTTCCCTTTGGTTGGGGCCGTCAGCCCCCAGATGTACCTCTCGATCTTTTTGCTTTTCGGGGTGACCATTCCCGGACAGAGGAGAGCCAGATCACAGAATCTAGCAGTGTAGGCAGCGATGTCAGATCCCTTCATTTTCAAGTTCCAGAGTTCATGCTCCAACTTTTGCACCTCGCCCCTCGGGCAGTATTCAGCAAGCATGAGTTCCTTCAGTCTTTCCCAACCCATGACATTAGCCACTGGCAGGGTTAGGGATTTGACTTGACCATTCCACCAGGTCAAGGCTCGGTCGGTGAAGGTGCAGGTGGCGAACTTCACCTTGTTGGCTTCGGAACAGGCGCAAATTTTGAATATGGATTCGATCTTCTCGAACCATCGATTCAGAGCAATGACTCCTCCGTTTCCGTCGAAGGACTTGGGATTTGCAGTCATGAAGTCCTTGTAGGAACACTCCTTTTGATGTCCCTAACTTCCGTCTTGTCTTTGAGGTTCGGTTCCACCTCCAGCCCCTCCAGCGTTCACTTGTGACATTGCTGCAGTCACGACGGTGGTAACTGCTGCCTGGAACATGATGGGGTCGAACTGAGGGGGTGGTGGTGGTGGCGGTGGTCGTCATTTCTCCTGTCGGATCTTCGGCAGGGAGGCATCTTGTTCTAGAAACAACCAGGAAGAAGAGGATGGTAAGTCCTCAAGATATATGAAACAAAATATATCTCATCATGATAATAAAGTTTTCTACCAAGCGATAAGCAAAGAAAGGTTACTAATGCAAGTAAGTTATCGCTAAGAAACGAATAGGTAGCAACACTAGGAATGAACCTCCTCACTGAATTTGGCTCTAACAAAATACTCCTATAGTATTTTATGATGAATGTTTTTGGTAAGTTTTAGGCCTGCTGTAACACCACCGTCATTCCCAAGCACATGTTGGTCATGTCTTGACTGAATATAGTTGATCAGGCTATATTCACCCTAAACATGATTACATAACTGCCCAGGTTTAACCGCAGTGCCCCAACATCCAAATACTTTTTGTTTTATTCTTCCTATCACTCTGATTCTGTTATGTATGCATGCTCGTATACTTTTTATAAAAATACTTATATTTTTGAAAGTATACTTTTAGTGTATAGCACTTAGGCCCTTAGTGTTTATAGTTGTATACCACGTAAGGTTCGGTATACTATTTCGCTATAAACAAGGGCTCTGATACCAATCTGTCACACCCCAAAACCGGAATGGCGGAAACATTCTGGGGTGGAGGACGTCATGTATAGCATCACAACCAATGAATAATAGCAATCATAGCAACACAACCATTACAGTGAATACTTAAATAAAACTGTTTACATCATATTGGATCTTGTCTGAAACTTGTTTGAATTACATCAAATAGTATGTAAAATATAATCATGAAACTCTTATTGCTCCAACTCCCCAAAAATCCTGCAGGTACCTGTCTACTGATTTCCTGAGAATACAAGCGGTTTGAAAAATATCAGCATAAAGCTGGTGAGTTCATAAGCGGTAATTTGTATTAAAAAAAACTTGAGGTTGAGCTTGTAAACATGTTTGTATAGTTTCAAGAAAATCCGATATTTTCTTTAGTGAGAATGTAGTATTATCAGTTTTGTAATAAACCATGAATATTTGTATGTCTCCAAGAAAATCCGATATTTTCTTTAGTGAAAATGTAGCGTTATCAATTCCGTATAAAACCATGAATGTTCGTTACTGAAAACTGTAATGATGTACGAAAATAATACTTCATGTGACTAGCTAATGCTAATCATGATGTATAAGTATTTCGTACATGAAACCACTGTATGTTCGGTTCTGTTGGAAAACCCTGGAAGTTCTCCAGTTATAGTATGTATTAGTTCTATTTAGTATAAATAAAACTGTTGAAGAGTGCCAACTTGTAAACTAAAGGTGATTTATACATATTGTGAGTCGTATAACCATACTTGATATGACTAGAGACCTTTCCAATGTTCTTGGGAAGAGTTATGACCACATTTGCACCTTTAATAAGGGTTTACGACCAAGGGAGATACTCTTGGCCGTAAACACACTTTGATCATGGATATAGGATGATTTCAAGGTGCTAAGCATGAGTTCTTACTAGATATCAAGTATAGGGAAGTCATACTTACGATTTGAAGGCAAATAAGGGTGTTTTCGGCCCAAAACACCTAAGTGTTCTTGATGTTCTTGAGAATCCTTGAAGATCTAGACTCAAATATGAAATCCATGGATGAAATCAATGGTGATTCATGGATAAGAGAAGTATTAACACTTAGATGGAAGGATTTACTTACATTTTGAGGGTTTTTGAAGCAAAATCCTATGATACTTGAGAGAGTTCTCGAGTTCCAAGCCTTGGAAATGGAAAGAGTGAAGAAAATGGACCAAGCATCATACTTATAGTATGGAGTTTACGGCCATCATGAGTTTACGGCCATAAACTCATTGGTCCTGGCCGTAAACTCCTCATTTGAGGGTTTATGGCTTGATCAATGGTTTGGAACTCTAGTTGACCCATTCTAACACTTGATCCTTTGATGTACTAAGCTTAGAATGCTCAAACAGACTCTAAACAGTGTTAAAAGTTAGCAGAAACAAGTCTGACTTTGATTGAAGTGAATGATTTACACATGATAGAAATTTCGGGTTGTCACATTAGGCCCTTTCGATGCACTAAAACCTTGTAGGAAGCTTACTTTTGATGTTATAGCCTTGGGAGGCCTTGCATGCACGTAAAGTTTGCAACTTTATGTGGTATCTGCACTAGGGGAGGTTGGATCTGAAGTTTGGGACCTTAGATCCCACTGGAAAGGACTGAACACAAAAGGACTAAAGGAACTCGTTGAGTCCCTTAGTCGACTCGACGAGTCGGGGTAGGGTTTACCCGCTTTCGAGTTTCTGAATGAGGGCAGTGAAGGATTAGAGTTTTGTCCTGCATGAACTTTTGGTCATCTGGAAATTTGATGAACTCGACGAGTCACTTAGGTGACTCGGCGAGTTGACTCAGGATTCAGTGGAATGGGCTCGGGAGGTACTCGACGAGTTACATAGGTAACTCGGCGAGCTGATGAGTTATTCAGTTAACTCGACGAGTTGAGGTCAACATGGATTGTTGACCTTGACTTTGACCAGGGTTGACTTTGAGGGTATTTATGGTATTTCGGGATTGTGACAAGTTAATAACATGTTGATTATAGGTAGTTGAGTTGGATCAGTACGTGGGATATATCTGATCTTACCTTGTCAGTTCAACATTCGAGAGGTGAGTCTCCTCACCATACTAATGGGTCTAAGGCACCAAGGCCGACCCATTTTGTGATATGTGGTACACTAGATGTAGTAAAGATATGTGGTATGATAGTTAGCTATATGCTAAGTGGTATGCTAGTGATTATATGATACTTGCAGGGAAGACCATGGGGGGAGCCCATGACACTTGGATAAGACCATGTGGGGGAGCCCATGGCTTGTTAGTTAAAGACCATGGGGGAAGCCCATGGCAGTCGGATGAAAGACCGTATCGGGGAGCCCATGGCTTGTTAGTTAAAGATCATGGGGGGAGCCCATGTCACTTTGGTATAAGACCATGCGGGGGAGCCCATGGCATCCTTATATGTTTGTATGCATGACTTATGTGATATATGTAGCTTTTATAGCTAATATGATATGTGTTATGTAGATTGTGTGTGGGGTATGCTCTGGGGAACTCACTAAGCATTAGCTTACAGTTTGTGGATTTGTTTCAGGTACATCCGAGCCCAAGGGCAATGGCAAGTCTTGATGGTGCGGCGTGCACTCTCTCTCAAGCGTTTTGATGGGACACTCTAATGTTTTGAAATAAAATTGTTATTGTTACGAATTTGAAAACAATTGTATTGAGATTTTATGGTTATGGAAAAGTGTTTTGGCTAATTAAAAATGAAAATTTTCTTTTGAAAATTGGGCTGTTACACATAAGAATTAATTAAAATTAGGATTGAATTTCAACGTTCATAGGTTGACATAGGACGATAGTTACATTTTAACATCCGTATAGTGTAGATTAAGGACCTCTAAATTAGTTGTAGCCTCAAAAAGCAGAAAACAAAGATCGATGGTGATAAGTAGATATAAAGGAAGGATGATGACTAGGATAGTCAGAAAATGGTTGTGTGTCTTTACGACCATCAAAGGGTTGATCGTGAGTCTTCAGGACCGAGAAGGGTTGATGGAAGGAGGGATCCAACATCGAAATCCCAGTATTTGGATAAGTATATCGTGAATAATTGTTCAAACAATAGTTGGACCTCGATATAGATAATATGGTTAAAGCCTTGTGAAAAAGCTATTAGGCAACCTAGTGTTCACTATAACCTAGTAAGTTGGAAGACAGGTAAGCCTTATCATGAGTATGTCGCCAATATTAAAGTATTGGTTACAGAGTTTTCAAGTCAGTAAAACCGTTGTAGTGATTTTGGTTAAATTCAGGATGTTGGAACACCTGAACTAGGTTGTAATACCGTTTGTAATCTAGATTCGTGTATGTTTTAAGGATATTCCCTAAGCCTTTTGGAGGCATGTTCCGAAAAGTGGATTCCATTAGGATGTCGTAGATAAATTTCCGCAGTTAAGTACTTTATATCGAGTCGACTGTGTCAACGTTTCACGTCTGACGACGATTGTCAATCATTGCATGAAAATTTTAGAAGTCCAAACCGAAGAGTTCCCGGTTTTGGAAGACTTCATGAGGTAAGCCTTATCATGAGTTTGTCGCCAATATTAAAGTATTGGTTACAGAGTTTTCAAGTCAGTAAAACCGGTGTAGTGATTTTGGTTAAATTCAGGATGTTGGAACACCTGAACTAGGTTGTAATACCGTTTGTAATCTAGATTCGTGTATGTTTTAAGGATATTCCCTAAGCCTTTTGGAGGCATGTTCCGAAAAGTGGATTCCATTAGGATGTCGTAGATAAATTTCCGCAGTTAAGTACTTTATATCGAGTCGACTGTGTCAACGTTTCACGTCTGACGACGATTGTCAATCGTTGCATGAAAATTTTAGAAGTCCAAACCGAAGAGTTCCCGGTTTTGGAAGACTTCATGAGGATTTCAAGAGTACATCTACAGTAGAAAACAAAGTTCTACATCTAAATAAGTACAGATGGACGAATTCGATGCAACAAAGTCGGCTAGATTCTGAGTTGATCTCATGAAACCCCAGTAGAATAGTATAGGAATTATCTTAAAGTGCGTTAAGAGTAGGATTTCGGGGACGGAATATCTATAAGTGGAGGAGAGTTGTAACACCCAGTTTTCGCCTTATAGTATAAACGACTAGTCACGTAAATAGACATCATTGGTAGAATACTATTTAGGATAAATAGTCTTGACGAAAGTCGTAGTAATCGCAAAACTGAGAGCGTGTTTATAGAGAACGTCTAAATTTGACTTCATAAGAGGAAGTTATGATATTTAGAAGATTCAGCGTAGCAGTGTATGACACAGAAATTGAAATGGAAATCGGTTGATTGTTAGGAAAAACTAATTGAAGATCTCGTCCATATGATTCTGTCGATATAAAGACAGTCGAGAATGGAATTCATATGAGAGAGTTATGATTTTTATATAGGCTTTAACAGTCTAAGCTTGTTAAAAATATAGATTTAAAAATAAATTCAAAATGAGGTGACGGAGTCTAAACGAAATTTGTAGATCTCATTGATAGTTACATGTGGATATAAAACTCGTCGAAAACGGAGCTCGTACGGAGAAGATATGAAATTTTTAAGAAATCAGAAATCTTCGAGTGCAGCTGCATGCACAGACCAGATGCGCGGTGTGCACTGACACACCACCCAAATCGCGACACGTGTCACTTTCTACATGGAGCCACGTCAGCACCCCTGATCAATTGCACAGCGTGAACCTGACCATGTGCGCAACGCGTACCCCAAAATCAGCTATAAATAGGCAATGAATTCCATTCATTTCCTTCACCCCTTTTCTCAAGAACTTCTCTGGAACACCTTCATGTCTCTTTGCCTTTCTCTCTAAATTCTCGACTGCATTAGCGAAGCTCTAAGGCAATAAGACGGGAATATAGAAGTGCTCGGTATCAAGGTTTTGCCAGTGCAATCTTCTGGTTTCATTATCAACTCTTTGTAAGTTAGGCTATACTTATTATGCTTTAAGTATAACTTATATTTATATTCATAGTCGTTGTTATGAATATATAAATAAGATTTATCAACAATTCCATTTATAATGCTGATTGATCTACTTATGGGAGATGTGTCTAGAATGGTCACGTTGGCTTGGTTGTTGGATTTCAGAAAGGCTATACGCTGAAATGATCCTACCTCCCGACTGTCCGGCCTCACTGATCCTTATTTGATAGAACTCTCGGTATTCATTGGGATTAGTGAAGGATCTGATTTTCATTAACAAATCGTCATAGAAATTAATAGGTTAATACTTGTTCGGTGCCTCATCCACCAGTTGAATCGCTGGTAGAATCGCCCAGATAGTTGTCAAACTTCCGAGTCATTGTCAATGTGAGTTTTCTCACTATATTATGTGCTCGAGTATATATCCGCTGTATGTTAGGATATAGTTTCCCTGTAGTATGCCATTAGACTAGTTCTGTTAGTTGCCTATAGTATTAGATAATTGCTTGTTGTACTAAATATATGTGTTGATATATTATGTGGGGAGTTGAGGGCGTACCAGCTCAATGCTGAAGGCCAACAAACTCGGGGGGGGGGGGGGGGGGGGGGGAATAGCTGTTGGAAATTTAGTATAAATTTGGACATATATAAATATATACATATGTTGTATATATAACGAACTCTAAGTGGCTTTGTGTTCTCCTCCATGAGGACTTCGAAACGATATATTATATGTCCAAAATAGAGTATAAGTGAATGAGATATCGATACTCAAAGATGGGTATTTGAGAATAAGTTTAGCAAAAGAGAGGAATGTGGGAATGAGTCCCACATTGGTAGAGAGACCAAACTCAACAAGGTTTATAAGCTTCATTGCATGGAAGGCTTACAAGCTTGTGTCTATGGTTATGCTACAATTCCTACCCGCGCGCAGGGGGGTGCAAATCTTGGTTCCGTAGACCAAAAACACCGAACTCGTGCATGGGCGCGACCTGCGGACACGAATGCAGCTCCGAAAACTCGGGCGGGCGCTACCCTCATTTTTGCTAAACTTGACAGTTTTGGTCCCTATTTTTGAATTCTGTAACGGATGCATTAATTGCGTAATTAATGACATTTATTGCCATTAAACGCTCAATCAATTAGTGATTTGTTTCCGTTTCAAGATTCAACTATAAAAGAAGACCTTGGCCGTCTCATTCAAACACACGGATGAAAATACTCTTCTTCTTCCTCCTTCTCTGTACTCCTGCTTCCAGCGATTCTTTCAGGCAAGTCGTCATATCCGGCAGTACACAATACTGCTAAGGTTGTTGTACCCTGGGAACAGACGGCGAATCTGTTTAAGGGAATCGAGTCCAACTCGAGCCTCATCCACATCGTTTGCTGCTAATCTTTTCATTACAGGAACCATTCTCAAGAGGAAAACGAAGACCCTATACTAACAGTCTTAAACAGATTATTCTTTGTTCTAACCATTTCGTTTTTTCCTTTTCTTTTATTCTGAATCGATTTTGTATCGACTTTTTCCTGTAATCTATTTAACTGTGGTTACGATTCTTTCAGAATGTCTGGAACTCCCGCTGCTACTGGAACTCCTGCTGCTGGTGCTAACCCTCCTGTGAACCCAAATACACCAGTTCCAAACATCATGGCTAATCATGCTGAGAGACCTGAAAAATTTTCTGGTCTGAACTTCAAGAGGTGGCAACAGAAGATGTTGTTCTACTTGACCACCTTGAACATGGCTCGATTCCTAACAGAAACTGCTCCTGTAATTGCTGAGGGGCAGGTTGATGCTCAATCTGTGAATGCAGTGGATGCATGGAAGCATTCAGAATTTCTGTGCCGCAACTATGTGTTGAATGGCCTGGCTGATGCACTTTACAATGTTTATTGTAAAGTTGCAACTGCTAAAGAACTATGGGAATCTTTGGAAAGGAAGTATAAGACAGAAGATGCTGGAACTAAGAAGCATGTTGTTGCTAAGTTCTTGGAATACAAAATGGTTGACTCGAAATCTGTTATGAGTCAAGTCCAAGACCTTTAGGTCATCATACATGATAACAATGCAGAAGGGATGGATCTTAATGAATCATTCCAAGTTGCATCAATGGTTGAAAAGCTCCCTCCTGGTTGGATAGACTTCAAAAATTACCTTAAGCATAAGCGAAAGGAGATGTCTGTGGAGGAACTGGTGGTGCGTCTTCGCATTGAAGAAGACAATAGAATGGCCTTGAAGAAAGGCAGTGAAGGTGAATCTTCTAAGGTTCATATGGTGGAAGCTGGTCAAACTTCCAAAAGCAAAGGCAAGGGACCTCACAAAGGGAAAGCAAAGGGCAAAAACCTAGGCCCCAAGGCAGGAACTTTCAAGAAGAAGTTCAAGTGCTACAACTGTGGCCAACCGGGTCACAAGGCTTCGGAGTGCCCTCAACCTAAGAGGGAAAACCGTCAAGCAAACATGGTGAATGATAACATGGAGTTGGTGGCCATGATAACTGATCTCACGGCTATGGTTTCTGAAGTGAATCTCATGAATACAAATTCAAAGGATTGGTGGATTGACACAGGAGCTACTCGTCATGTGTGTCATGACAAGAGTATTTTCAACACCTACAAAGAAGTTGAAGATGGTGAAAAGCTCTACATGGGAAATGCAGCTACCGCGAATATCAAAGGTGTTGGTGATGTCATTCTAAAAATGACTTCGGGAAAGAAGTGAAGCTTAGGGATGTATTGTATGTTCCTGAACTTCGTAAGAATCTAGTGTCGGGTGGTTTGTTGAACCAATTTGGTTTTAAGCTAGTGTTTGAGTCGGACAAGTTTGTTTTGTCCAAGAATGGTATGTTTGTGGGAAAAGGATATGCCTTGAATGGCATGTTCAAATTGAATGTAATGGTGACAAACAAAATGAATAATGAAAGTTCTAGTTCTGCTTATTTGCTTGAGTGTTCAAATGTTTGGCATGGTCGCTTAGGACATGTAAATTACAATTCAATTAAGCGATTAATTAAACTAGAATACATACCAAAACTTAATATTGACTCAAATCACAAATGCCACACATGTGTTGAAGCCAAACAAACTAGATTGTCTTTCCAAACAATCAAAAGAAACACCGAACCTCTTGATTTAATTCACACTGATGTGTGTGATCTAAAGTCAATTCCTACTCAAGGTGGGAACAAATACTTCATTACATTCATCGATGATAGCACGAAATATTGCTACATATATTTACTTAAGAGTAAAGATGAAGCAATAGACAAGTTTGTCTTGTACAAAAATGAAGTTGAGAATCAACTCAACAAGAGAATTAAAATGGTTAGAAGTGATAGGGGTGGGGAATATGTTTCTCCATATGCTGATTTTTGTGCTAAAAATGGAATTCGTCATGAATTCACATCACCCTATTCACCTCAATCCAATGGGATTGCTGAAAGAAAGAACCGTACCTTGAAAGAAATGGTCAATGCCATGATAATTAGTTCGGGTGTAAACCAGTCAGTGTGGGGGGAAGCTATTTTGTCGGCTAACTATCTTTTAAATAAGATACCTCGCAAAGAAAAGAATGAAACACCGTATGAACTTTGGATGGGAAGAAAGCCATCGTATAAGTACTTACGAGTGTGGGGGTGCCTAGCTAAAGTTGTAGTGCCACCACCTAAGGTACAAAAGTTAGGGCCTAAAACAGTGGATTGTGTATTCATTGGGTATGCACAAAGTAGTAGTGCTTATCGGTTTCTTGTGCATGATTCTAAGAATCCTGAAATACACAAGAATACCATAATGGAATCAAGGAATGCTTCATTCTTTGAAGATGTGTTTCCCTGTTTGAACAAGGAAGTTGAAAGCCCATCTTTACCAAACAACGAAGCTGTTCGAGAGGAAGAACAAGCTCAATCCGAGGAGGAAGAGATAGAACCCAGAAGAAGTAAGAGGGCTAGAGTTGAAAAATCATTTGGTGATGATTTCTTCACCTATGTGGTGGAAAGTGAACCTAAAACCTACCAAGAGGCGGTAACTTCTTCTGAGGGACCTCAATGGAAAGAAGCCATCAAAAATGAGGTAGAATCTATCTTACAAAATCACACATGGGAACTAGTGGATCTACCTCCAGGTAGCAAGCCACTAGGTTACCGTTGGATTTTTAAGAGAAAGATGAAAACTGATGGCAGTATTGATAAATACAAGGCAAGACTAGTAATCAAAGGTTATAGACAAAAGGAAGGTCTAGACTACTTTGATACCTATTCGCCGGTAACGCGGATAACATCCATTAGATTAGTTCTTGCCATTGCAGCTATCAGAAACTTGCAAGTTCATCAAATGGATGTAAAAACGGCTTTCCTAAATGGGGAGTTGGAAGAAGAAATTTATATGGAGCAACCTGAGGGCTTCATTGCCTCGGGACAAGAGAACAAGGTTTGTAAACTTGTTAAGTCTCTATATGGATTAAAACAAGCTCCTAAACAATGGCATCAAAAGTTTGATCAAGTCATGATGGAAAGTGGCTTTAGAATCAATGAGTGTGATAAGTGTATCTATGTGAAAAACACCACTCATGGTTATGTCATCTTGTGTTTGTATGTCGATGATATGCTTATCATTGGTAGTGATGACAAGATAATAAGATCCACGAAGGATATGTTGAAATCCAGGTTCGACATGAAAGATATGGGTTTAGCAGATGTGATTCTTGGAGTGAAGATCACAAGAACCCAAAGTGGTTTGATTTTAAGTCAAACACACTATGTGGATAAAATTCTTGAAAAATTTGCTAAGGGAGACACTAGCATAGCTAGAACTCTAATTGACACTAGTCAACATCTACGTAAAAATAGAGGTGATAGTGTTAATCAAGTGGAATATTCAAGAATTATTGGCAGTCTGATGTATCTAATGAGTTGTACCAGACCTGACTTAGCATATGCTGTGAGCAGACTAAGTAGATACACTAGTAAACCCAGTTCTGAACACTGGAAGAGTATTACTAGGTTGCTGAGGTATGTGAGATACACGCGAGAATATGGACTGCATTATGGCAGACATCCAGCAGTTATCGAAGGATACACAGATGCAAATTGGATATCTGACATAAAAGATTCCAGATCTACAAGTGGATATGTGTTTACACTTGGAGGTGTTGCTGTAGCATGGAAATCATCCAAGCAAACAGTTATATCTAGATCCACGATGGAATCTGAATTTATCGCCTTAGATATTTGTGCTGAAGAGGCGGAGTGGCTACGTCAATTCGTAGAGGACATTCCCGAATGGCCTAAGCCGGTAACGGCCATATGTATACATTGTGATAACCAATCGGCAATTGGTAGAGCTCAAAGTACAATGTATAATGGGAAATCAAGGCACATTAGACGTAGACATAAAACAATACGACAACTAATCTCTACGGGGGTTATCACGGTTGACTGGGTGAAGTCAAAGGATAACATTGCGGATCTGCTTACAAAAGGCTTAAATAGAGATGTAGTTTATAAGTCGTCAAGAGGAATGGGACTAAAGCCCATGAATGAATAAATTCATACGAAGGAAACCTTACCCAGAAGACTGGAGATCCCAAGATCTGGGTTCAAAAGGATAACCTAACTGTATGAGTGAGGCATGTCACTGCGGAGAGTTAACATGACTTCCTAGTCCATTCCTATATGTAGTGATAAAATTAGGCTAAACATATGGTTTTTAATGATTCTTGGAATCACCTATGTGAGAGAGAAGTGGGGTCGCTTCGAGGGGAATTATAGGGGCACAATTCCTAAAGCTCTTGCAGAACCAGGCTAGTGTTTATGACCAAAACGAACACGTCTATGAGGATATGACCTTGTCAGGGAGAATCCTGTGAGATTTACATTGTCGTCTACATAAATGGCAGCTTAGTTCAAAGACATCGAGATCTACTAACTGTTAGGAGATTAAGTGTAACTTCTTAAGGGAGGGTTCAAAGGGTAATACCTACCTATCTTATGCAGGATTCAACTGTTGAAAATTTCGTTTGGAAATTGGATGTGCAGAGATCGATCTCCATTCATGTGGGGGATTGTTGGAAATTTAGTATAAATTTGGACATATATAAATATATACCTATGTTGTATATATAACGAACTCTAAGTGGGTTTGTGTTCTCCTCCATGAGGACTTCGAAACGATATATTATATGTCCAAAATAGAGTATAAGTGAATGAGATATAGATACTCAAAGATGGGTATTTGAGAATAAGTTTAGCAAAAGAGAGGAATGTGGGAATGAGTCCCACATTGGTAGAGAGACCAAACTCAACAAGGTTTATAAGCTTCATTGCATGGAAGGCTTACAAGCTTGTGTCTATGGTTATGCTACAATTCCTACCCGCGCGCAGGGGGGTGCAAATCTTGGTTCCGTAGACCAAAAACACCGAACTCGTGCATGGGCGCGGCCTGCGGACACGAATGCAGCTCCGAAAACTCGGGCGCGCGCTACCCTCGTTTTTGCTAAACTTGACAGTTTTGGTCCCTATTTTTGAATTCTGTAACGGATGCATTAATTGCGTAATTAATGACATTTATTGCCATTAAACGCTCAATCAATTAGTGATTTGTTTCCGTTTCAAGATTCAACTATTTGCTAAACTTGACAGTTTTGGTCCCTATTTTTGAATTCTGTAACGGATGCATTAATTGCGTAATTAATGACATTTATTACCATTAAACGCTCAATCAATTAGTGATTTGTTTCCGTTTCAAGATTCAACTATAAAAGAAGACCTTGGCCGTCTCATTCAAACACACGGATGAAAATACTCTTCTTCTTCCTCCTTCTCTGTACTCCTGCTTCCAGCGATTCTTTCAGGCAAGTCGTCATATCCGGCAGTACACAATACTGCTAAGGTTGTTGTACCCTGGGAACAGACGGCGAATCTGTTTAAGGGAATCGAGTCCAACTCGAGCCTCAGCCACATCGTTTGCTGCTAATCTTTTCATTACAGGAACCATTCTCAAGAGGAAAACGAAGACCCTATACTAACAATAGCATTATGCTAAAGGCCAAAGTGCGTACCAACTATATGTTGAAGGCAAAAAGGGGCAGACCAAATTTGTGCTGAAGGCCAAAGGGCGGACCAACTTTATGTTGAAAGCCATTATGTGTATGCATTGTATATGTATTGTGGTATATGGTATTTTGGGGAACTCAATAAGCCTAACGCTTACCCATTTGTTACAAATGTTTTTCAGGCACTCCATTGATTCGTGAGAAGGAAAATGTTCGATTGTACATACGCGTATTCACAATCATGTTTCCACATTATACTCTGATGTAATTGAATATATTAATAAATAAAAATAAAATTTTTTAGGTTGAAAATAAAGACATAACACCGGTCATATCTCGTCAGCTGGGAATATTGGGATCATGAGTCGATATTTGAGGATAGTAGGATACTCTACGAGAGACATATGTTGGCCAAACCCAACGAGCATATCCGAAAGCTTGTTACGAAGAGAAGTCAAGGCACAAACATAATCAGAAATCATACCATATATGTCGCTATCCAGTAAGATGTTGTCTTGCAATACCCAAGATTGGGCATTTGAGACAACAAAAGCATAAGAGGTAGCCTCTACTACCGAGTATAAACTCAAACCACCAAACCTAATGGGTAGGGAAGTAATTCACCATTGTATGTCGTCAAAGAAATGACCACTACAAACCACAATGTCCTCAATCGCCTGCGCAAACCATTGTCAAAGAACAACGCCACCTCTTCCATGTGAATGGGTTGGCAAGTACTTAGCCCAAAGAAAAGTAAAATACCTTGGTGGTTGGTTCACACATCAGAATAACTATCAATGGCCAAATTAGAGAAGTTTTTTAACGACCATCGTATTCGTATCATACATCACTCTTCACAACCCAATAGGTTCCAAGGGTGCAAATTATAAATACATGAAAGTGCAAGGTTTCTTGAGCAAACATAACTTTTAAAAACGACATGGTCGAGTTCTCCGCAAGTACTACACTGCCTTTCCTTAAAAACAACGGTAAGCTCTCGATCCTAAATTAGATCTCTCCGTTCATCACGATTCTTCGTTTCTACACTTCGATTCATCGATTCTTCTTCTCATTTCTCATTGTTGTTTGAATTTATTCAATCATCGTAATACATATCTAAGTTTGAAGCAATGAGATGCAAGAGAATTTTAACGATTGCTGTTGTTTGGTCGATGTTATTGATCAACGAGGTTGTCGGGATTAGATTCGTGATTGACAGAGACGAGTGTCTGTCTCACAACGTTGAATACGAAGGCGATAATGTTCATGTGGCGTTTGTTGTAATTAAGTCAGAAACGATGTGGCATTTTGCAGAGGATGGTGTTGATCTTGTGGTAATTTTATTTATAAAACATTCCTTTCTTTTCTTATTACATCATCGCATATATGTTTAGTGTTCCTTCATCTTGTCGTTTTGAAACTTTATAGCTTATGTTTTGTACAGTTTGCCTGGTTTATGAAATTTTCATTAAAAAAAAAAACTAACATTCTTCGTTGTCCTATTCATGTTTTTGTGCTTATGTTAGGTTCAATCATAGTACTTCTCAAATTCATGTTGATAAGCAAGTAATTTACATTATGGGTCTTAATTGTATAAAAGACAAGACATACCATTTTAATATTTTTAGATTATTTACCTGGTTTATAAATAAACATAAGATGTTATTTGCATAAAAGAAAAATGATTTGATGCAGAAAAGTCTCATTATTTTGAGAAATTTTTTGATAAAGTTCTAAACTTTTTTTTAACTTAAAAGTCTAATTATTTCGAAAAAATCACATAATCTGTCATTTTCTATTAAAATAAAAAATTTAAGCAAAATGTTAAATAAACGAGACATTTCTGTTAAAAAAAGATTTAGGACTTTATAAGAAAAAATCAAAATAAAGAGACTTTTTTTTGCATAAATTTCAAAAGAAAAAGACAGAACATTTGATAACTTTTTTCAGAAAAAAAAAACAAATAAATAGACAAAACTGAAAATTTAAGTCGACCTTGTGGTTTTGATTGTAAAAAATATATATTTATTTGAAAAATGGTTAAAATGGTGTTTTTTTTTATGTTTTAACGGTGTCTTTTATGTTTTAATTTACTGTTAAAATACAGATAAAAGGTCCTGGAGATGAACATATACACGAACTACTAGACAGAACTAGTGAAAAATACGAGTTTTTGGCTCCAAGAAAAGGCGTATATCGATTTTGCTTTACAAACAAATCACCACATCATGAAACCATAGACTTTGATGTTCATGTTTCCCATCTTGCATACCATGATCAACATGCCAAAGATGGTAATCACTCATCACCCATTAAATTTTTTGAAATCAATTCTTTCATAATTCAATTTATATTTACTTTTGTTTGTTACTCCTATAATTTATTTTCAGAGCATTTTACTCCCTTATTTGAACAAATATCAAGACTAGAGGAAGCCCTTTACAATATTCAATTCGAGCAACATTGGTTAGAAGCTGAAACCGATCGTCAGGCAATAGGTATCACTTTCTAATTATAATTTTTTTTTGTTGCTATCGATTTTTTTTCTGATAAAAACATTAAAAAAAATGGTGATTTTATTATTTAAATTTGAATGCAGTAAATGAAGGAATGAGTAAAAGAGCAGTTCACAAGGCTATAATTGAATCAGCAGCTCTGATAGGAGCAAGCATTCTTCAAGTTTATCTTCTTCGACATTTATTTGAAAGAAAACTCAGAACTTCAAGAGTTTAGTAATTAAAACAATTTTGAGAATTATTATTGTATTGTAAAAAAAAATTCCAAGTTGGAGAATAATTATTTGTTTGTTAAAAAATAAATGAATTTGAAAGTGTGAAATTAAAGAAAAAAAGGAAAGAGATAGTTAATAAAGGCAATCACAAGTTCACAACATGAACATATATAGTTTTGTTTGTTTTGAAGGTTTTAGTTTTACATTATCATGAAAATAAAAAATGAAAGCATAATAATAATAATAATAATCAGAAAGAATTCAAGGTTGGAGAAGCAATAAGATACAAGTAGTCTCTCATCATCATCATCATCACTTTTCATGCCATGCAACAAAACCACTTTTTCTGCAAAATAAAAGTATTATGTTATGTGTAAATAACTACATACAATGGAATGGAATGGAATAAACAGGGGAATGGAATGAAGAATTCCATTTCTTGATAAGATGCATAAAGACGCTTGCTTACAGATTGAGGTTTCCCAAGAGTAGCTGTCCCAGATTTGTTATATGTGGAGTCATTTTTAGGTGGTGAGTCGGATGTGCCACCTGTCTTTTTCTCATTCCTAGCCTTGTTGAAAATGACTGTAAAGCCCTCAGCTGATGCAGGGTCATTCACGTCCCAGTCACCAAACTTTGGCAATGGTGGACCTTTTTCCTACATATTCAATTCAACCTTTACCTTGTTAGCTATTATGTCAAATTAATTATCTGATCCAAAATCAATAAAAAAAAACTTATCAAAAGATCCTAAAGTTTCCATCTTATGTTGTTGAGATGATGATGACAACTCTAGCTCTTGAGATTGTTTCTATATGTTTATGTTCTTTGAAAAGAACCAAAATGAGTCATACAATAACAGCCTAACAAAGAAGAGCATGCTTCAAATTAATAGATAGGTTGGATTTTGACTTTTTATGTCAAACCTAACACTTACCAAAAGCGAAGTTAGGAACATCTTTCGCAAAATTCTTAATACCAAAACACTTTTGCATTAATGATACTTGTACGTAATCAAGAGAAAACATTTTCTACGAAATCCACATCAAATGTACAAGTGAAAATCGGCGAGTAATTCCAAATAGAATACGCCAAATGAATCTATTGAAAACTGATACATCCTATCCTACACGCCTAATCGATTTCACTTTCTAATCGACCGAAGTGTAAATCATTTGGAAACGAGAACAAATTCGATCAAAAACAGCGTCCTCTAAATTACACAGAAACAACACGCAGCAATCGCGAGTTGCAAAATCAAAAGTTCAAAACGAACGAATCTAACAAAGTCCACTGGCAATAGATTATAGATGCGAGTTATACATTCAAATCTTTACTAAATGAAAAGATTGAGAGATTGAAACTTACCGCCATGATTTGAGCAGAGAGATTGGTGTGTGTGTGCTTGGGGATTAAGCTCGATTCGAAATCGATTTGATTTGATTGAAAGGTTTTGGGGGATTTTTGAAGAAGTGAAGAACCCAATACCTAACTTTTTAGGGAAAACACAGCTGGCTTTTTGTGGGTCATATTCCACGTACGTCAGCAGACATGGTTTAAAGTAAACGGCCTCTGACGCCGTTTTTTATTTTAGAAGGATTGTTTACTTTTCAACTTCATTTTTCAATTTCGTTTAATACAAAACCAACCCTTTAAAATGTGTTTACATGTTGAAATTGGAACCAACATGTATATATTTTTCTCGGATGGATCAAATAAGTAATTATGTTTGAGTTTTTAACCAAAAATGGTAATTACAAAACTTATTTACCAAATAATGTAGTTTTGAAATTTATTGAACAAAAGATGATAAAAACACTATGAATCCAACATTCTTTCACAACAACTTCATTGGCTCGCTACCTATACATTTAGATTGAAATCGGTTCATTGGTTCTTTTTTGCCTCTCAGTCACAAAGTTCTCTTAAGTGTTTAATGTCTTAGATAATAAACTCGTCCGGTGAATACTACACATCTATTCTCTCAAAGTTCAACATTTCATAGCCTTTGTAAAGAGATTCTTAACAAATAATGTGTGGTAAGTGTGAATCGATTTGGTACTGTTATCGGTCAAAACTGAACTGTAACCAAACATATCGGTTAAACCCTATGCAGTAGCAATAGTAGCATTGGGTATCAATTAATATCAATTTAGTTGATTGGTGTGAGAATTCCTTTTTCCCAATTTCTCGTTGTGGCAAATAAGATTGGTTGTGCAGCTTCTACTCTCCCGTTTTCCCATCTTTGTATCCTAGTGGGTCAGGCTATGACTCGAACTTCTTCTTGGGTTTCTGTGATTGATAGTTTTTGGTCTAAGCTTTCGAATTGGAAGGCTAAGTGTCTTTCATTTGGAGGTCGGCTTACGTTGGTGAAGTATGTGTTGGGTTCGTTAGGGAGTTACTTGATGTCCGTTACTCCTCTTTCGGTTTTGAAGGCTTTAGAAGGAATGAGGGCGAGATTCTTTTGGGGTGCATACGGGGATGAACATCGTATGCATTGGGTTAGATGGGAAAGAGTTATAGCTTTCAGGGATGAAGGAGGATTGGGGATTGGTAGTCTTTTCTCTTTCAATAGGGCTATGGTATTTCGGAGGTGGTGGAGGTTTTATCCGCCGTTCCAAAAAAATATATCGATTTAGTTGATTAATTCATATTTAGTTATGTGTTAATATTGGTTAACCATAATTGTTCAAATTTAAAGAAAAAAATAGGAAGTATGTTGCTATAAAAAGTGAAAACAAGAAAGGACATTGCTATAAAGACGAAAAACATAAAGTTGACTTTATAATGTTATTTGTTTTAAAGTTCTCATTTAATACCATTCTCTGTTTTCCAATTAATACTCAATAATCGATATACAATATAGATTAATAATTGATATACATTATAGATTATTGATTAAAGAATTAGGGAGAGTAGAGAGGGTCACAATCATATTTTATGTATGCATGATTTTAATTTACCAGTAAAAGAAAGATTACATACATAAGACGTGTTCAGTATGAAGCTGTTGGGAGCTTTAAACTTTTTTTAATAAAAAAAAGCTCGAAAATTCTTCATTCCTTATATGATATATTTATAATTATAATTTTATATTAATATTAAAGCTATTAGTTCGGTTCAGTTGGTAATGTTTCTGTTTCACATGAAAACCATAACCGAGCCATATGTTTTTGATTAATACAAGTTAGAAATCACACAATCTTTTTTAGTAATGGTTCGATTATATCGGATAATTCGGTTTTGATTCGGCTTTTCGGTTAATATGGTCACCCTTAAAACAATGTATGTAACTCAAAATACATTTTCATCAACAAGCATTTTCAGGCGTTTTGGATACTACATAGCTATCTTTAAAACACAAATTCTTAAGGTTTACTTGCTTCTCTTGTAATAGAAACTAGACATTATTTATTCGAATTAATTTCTAATTTGTGACATTTTAATCTGTTCTTGTGGAAATTTAAGTCCATTATGTGTTATTATAATTTGACAATTTTGTGTGATTTATTATATAATTAAATGTTAGATTTTAAGGTATTTATATAATGAATTATCAGAAAAGTCCTAATATTTAAGTCAAATTTATGAAAAAAGTCTCAAACTAAGTTTTGTTTACAAAAAAACATAAAATACCGGCTAAAACTTCGAAAAAACCCTTTTTAGCCAGTATCCTGTCCTTTTTCGTTAGTTTGATCAAAATATTGAGATTTTTTTGAAAATTACCCAATGACCACTTCAAACTCTCTATGTTCCTCTTATATATCGTTGTGGGTGTCATGATGACACTATAGGATCACATGTTATTAGAAAACATCATTACATAATGATTCTTCAACATATAGATTTTTCATTATGTTCTTTAACCTAACTACTACCCAACCTCCATACATTATGTGACATCCTTTTTTATGGTTTGGAAAGACATTTTTGTTTATGCTTATTTTAAAACAGAGTTTATTTATAAATGCGGAAATTGTCCCATAAAAAGTATTCCCGAAGAAATGTTTTTTACTGATTATTAGAAACTTTGGGATGTCATAACTGATACAATGAACATAAGCATAAACATAATCATTGGCGGCCTTACAATATCTAATGATCTATATTTTATTTTATCTCTCATCAGATCCAAACATACTTTCGTATCGATACCTGTAATACAAAGAAACTGAGTGGGTCAGGTTGGAAAACCTGGTGAGTATATATATATATATATATATATATATATATATATATATATATATATATATATATATATATATATATATATAGGGTTCGGTTCATGTGAGACGACCTAATTTTGTGAGACCGTGAGACGCAATCCTAGCCACTCATTTTGATAAAAAAAAAACATTTTTAAAATGCAAAATAATTGAAAATTTTCGAAATTTTTTTTTCAAATATTATTTTCGTCATTTATATTTTCAAAAAAAAATTAAAAAAATACCAAAAAAATTAAAAAAAATAAAAATAAATAAATTATTTTTTACATATTCTAGTAGAATATTAGAATATTTTACATATTTGACAAATCTAGTAGAATATTCTAACATTCTAAGAATTACATTAGAATATTTACAGTGTAATATTTTATTAGAATATTTCACGTATTTAAAAAAAACGGTAATTTTTTTTGTTAGGTGATTAAAGTGATGAAAATAATAATTAAAAAAAAAAATTTCAAATTTTTTCTTTTATTTTGCATTTTAAAATTATTTTTAGATTTGGTCTCACGGTCTCACAAAATTAGCATGGTCTCAAATGAACCTGAACATATATATATATATATATATATATATATATATATATATATATATATATATATATATATATATATATATATATATTTTATTTTGGTTATCTTTTAAATAACATTCTGATAATAGATAATGTATTTGATTATCGTTAAAAAAAGTGTAGTTTTGGATGATCCTGTGGAATTATTTGTCTTTTGCAAGACATAAGGTCAAATACACTTTAATGAAAATGAACTACATGGTTATCCGGATTTATTATCAACCCACTTTGATTTTATCCTCAATGATTTACCAATTAATCACCATAATAAAAGAAACCTTCTCAAACCATCCCAAAATATAATCTTGACCCCAAATTCTGAAATCAAAATGTTATGTGTACTCACACAAATACAAGTGTATTATGTACTTACATACATGAAATAAAGTTTGCAGGTTATCGACTTTTAACAACTATATACAGTGGCGGCCCTGGGATGGTGCCGGCGGTGCGGTCGCACCATGCCTCCGATTTTAGGGGGCCTCCAGTTTTTAGGATAATTTATAGTTATAGTATTGGTATTTTTGTAAAATCTATTTTTATGTTTTATCAATAAATAAAATTAGCCCGATAACTTTTGGTTCCAATTTTAGATGCGTTTTAACATTTGGCCTCCGATGTGTTTTAATTACCGAAACAAAGTCTCACTTTAAAATCATTGTCAACTACAAGGTGGGAAAGTAGGATTGAAAGTGTGAAAGCAATAGTTACTCAAGCTCCTGAAATAGTAAAAGCTCTGCATAAACTTGTTGAAGAAGAGACAGACATAAAGATCATAAGTGAAGCTACTTGTCTAGCAGAGTATGAACTTGGCAGATTTGACTTTATAACAGGTATGGTTATATGGTATCATATATTGGCTAAAGTAAATAACCTGAGCAAACAACTTCAGTCTGAGACTATCCATATTGATGAGGCAATGAGTAGTGTGGGAGCACTTATTGAGTTTTTTAAAGACTATCGAGAGAATGGGTTTGGGAAGGCTTTGGATTATGCGAGAGCTATAGCTTCTGATTTGGAAATTTATCCAGTGTTTGTTGAGAAAAATAATAAAAGAAAATTGTTAAAAAAAAAAGACATTTTGATGAGAATGACATTGGGTCATCAGAGCCGGTACATGAACTTTCACCTCAAGAGTCATTTAGGATTCAATATTTTGTGTACATAGTTGATCAAGCTATTGGTTCATTGGGGCGAAGGTTTGAACAATACAAACAATATGAAGACATTTTTGGTTTCTTATTCACAACAGAAAAGTTGAAGTCAATGAATACTAGCGAGTTAAAGTCATGTTGCAAAAATCTGGAAAAGAGGCTGCAAAATGGTCATATCTCAGACATTAATGTTGATGATTTATTCAACAAACTGGAGTTGTTACAAAAACATTTACCGGTTGAACACAATACACCTAACGGAATACTAAATTTCCTAAAAATGATGAACACTTATCCAGTTTCTTGTCTAGCATACAGAATATTGTTGACTGTTCCTATTACAGTTGCATCAGCGGAAAGAAGTTTTTCATAACTAAAGCTTTTAAAATCTTATTTACGCTCGACCATGTCTCAAGAGAGATTAAACGCTTTGACATTGATTTCGATTGAGAACGAGTTTCTTGAGAATATTGATTATGAAAGTCTCATAGATGAATTTTCTTCTAAAAATGCTAGAAGGTCAATGTTTAGAAAATAGTAATGCGTTGTTTTTTTTTTTTTTTGTTGAAAAGTTGTTTATAACAGTTTTACAGTTTTATTTGATTACCAATGAGTGATGAAGACATTATTTTGTAGTAGTGAATTTATGAGATGTTTTTTAGCAACTTTATGTTTTGAATTAGTGGTAGCAAATGTAGTTAATAATATTTACAAGAAATTTTTGTGAGGCATCATTTTAGTTTTTGCACAAGGCCTTCGAAATATCAGGATCGGGCCTGACTATATATGATATAATAGTAAAACAAATTAATTGATTAGGCATAGTGGTACACACAATGTCTTAAACTAGTTTATTAATGAACATAATGATGGTTGGAGTATTATTGTTCACCAACCGTATACTTCAAGTCGAAGCATCTTGAAGTATCCTTTTTAATACATCTATTTAGTTTCAACAAGAACTATTATAAGACTTCAATTAATAAAATAATTCAAAATGCTATAATTTGTGATTATATATTGCTTTTATTGTTTTGTTTAAAATATTTGATTTGATAAATAATAGAGGGAAAATGAATTGTTAATTTAAAATTTTAGAATATATGACAAAAAGAAAAACAAGACAAAGAAAATACGATCAAAGTTATCAATAAGTAATTATACAGAAGATAAAAAAGTAAAATACAATTAAATAGCTCTTAAAAGTTATCCATGAATATAAAAACTTCAATTCCTTTTAAAGTGTTTCCTACAAAACTTTTCGTTGGATTTCATGGATCTTGTAAATGGCCAACTAATTTCAAGCTGCCTTTTTATATTTTCCTTTTATAACTACATAATAACAAAATATTATTATAACATAATGTGTATGAGTTGTTCACCTGTTCACTATACTGCAAAGATTTTGAACTTAAATCTTACATCTATATATTCCTAACAAAAATGTTAAAGACTTCAATTTACCAAAGTAACCGATAGAAAAGAGTAAAATGCATGCCTATGCAACCATATTTTATATTTTACTAACTCATGTAATTAAACTGGTAGGATGGCCGTATGTTGCGAGGAATTTATTGATCACATTTTTTGACATATTTATGTAACGATCTTTCTATAATTTTTTGTGAAACATGGAACCATGTCGGTAAATTCGCTATTAAAAAGTGGCAATTTCTGTAATTTTATGAGACATATGGACCATTTCATTAAATCGAGTAGGGATCATTCATGTAGTTTTCTGAAACATATAGACCGTTTTTGTAATTTTGTGAAACATCTATAATTGCTATTAGGTAATGACTATTTATGTAAATTCCTTATTAGACAAGGTCATTTCTCTATTTTATGATACGCAGACCATTTCTATAATTTTCCAGTTAAATAGGACCATTTCTACAAATATTTGATAATATAAGGACAAAAACTTAATTAATCTAAACTGGCAACAATTATATATAACTAGGGCTTGTATGACATTATAGTAGAGATCAGTGTTAGTTCGAAAAATATAACATGAGGAATATATAAAAAGTAATAAAATATCATAAAAAATGACGAATTATATAAAAAACTATGTTTATATAATCAAATTACATAATTCATACTAAAAGAATAAATTAGAACTTTGTATTTAATACTCTAGAAAAATATGTAAAAAAGCAAGTTTCTAAAAACTATGTTTATAGAAATAACACCGTTAGCCCATGGGCCAAGCCCAAAGTGAACCGGAAACTCAGTCTCAATGAGTGACATTGCAGCACTTCCGCCGTCGTTCCCAACACCCCCAAATCTCCATGAACAATTGCCCTAATTCAATGTCAATTTTCCATTCACTCAGAGCTAAAGACCATGGGAATCTGTAAATTTTTTCTATTCAACTTACGATTGAACGCTATCGCTTTCAATTCACCCAACCAATAATCATCAGTTCATATATACACAACCATAATGCGGAAAATCCTTCTGAAAAACCCCAAATATTCGTCGAGTGTTCATCAAAATGCCATCAAAAGATCCATATCTTCATCTTCTACACTCATTTCCACTTCCACCAAGCAGAATCATCGCTTACTCACTGAAATCAAATCCATTCTTCAATCAGACAACTGGGAATCCACTCTACCTGTTTCACACGTGCCCGGAAAACTAAACCCACACGTCATCCAACTTCTACTTCGAGAAAACCAGGCGAGCATTCAATCAAATTCCAAAACGACGACGCTTTTCGCCATTACTTTATGCAACTCTAACTTGTATGGATGCGTTAGTCTTGTAATTGACGCAATGATTACGACGGGCTTATCTCCGATCACGATTTGGGATTCTTTCGTAAGTTGTTATAATGAGAAATTCGATTTGCATTCTAATTTAAATCCCAAGGTTTTTGAAGTGATTGTGGATAGGTTTAGGGTAAAGGGTTTACTAGATGAAGCTGGTGAGATCCTGTTACGAAATGACAAATTTGTCCCTAGTCCTCTGTTTTTCAGTTCGTTTCTAAAAGACTTGATTAATGTCAAGAAGCTAGAACTTTTCTGGAAAGTTTGTGAAGTTGTATTGAAAAAAATCGGTTCTTTAGATGTTTATGTGTATACTAACATGATCAAAGCTCATTGTATGGTGGGAAATGTTGAGAATGCAAAAAAGGTTTTTCTTGAAATGGGGGAGAAAGGGTGTAACCCTAATTTAGTCACATATAATGTGATCATTCATGGTTTATGTAAATCCGGGAGGATTAATGAAGCGATTGAAATCAAGAAAAATATGATTAATAAGGGATTAGTACCTAACGTGTTCATATATAATACGTTACTCCATGGATATTGCAGAAAGAAGAGATTTGAAGATGCAAAAATGATATTGAAAGAGATGAGTGACATGGGTTTAGATCCGGATTTTGTGATGTATAATGCTTTGGTCAATGGGTTTATGTCAAATGGTGATGTGGACTCCGCATTGAGGGTTAAAGATAAGATGATTGGTAGTTGTGTGGGCCCAAATTTGGTTGTTTATAATACGATTCTTCACGGTTTATGCAAGGGGCATATGATGGAAAAAGCAAATGAAGTAGTGAACGAGATGAATAAAAAGGGCGTGAAACCGGATTTTAGAACTTTTAGTTTGTTGATTGAAGGGTATTGTAAAGAGAGACAAATGGTTGATGCTTTTAGGGTTTTTGAGGAGATGAAAAGGGTAGATTTGGAACCAAATGCGAGAATTTACGGGGTTTTGATTATCGGATTGTGTCACATTCGGGATCTTGAAAAGGCATACACGCTTTTGAAAGATGCGAAGAATCTTGAAATTGATGACATGGTGTATGAGGTTCTTTTAAGTTATGTATCGAAAGAAAATGATTATGAAAATACGATTAGGGTTTTTGAGGCGATGAAGGAAGAAGGGAAAAAACCGAATGTGTTTTGTTACGCGAGTGTTATTGGGAGTCTTTGTAGAGAAAAGAAAATGGTGGAAGCAAGATCTTTAATGGATGAAATGATTGAGAATGATTTAGAGCCAAATGCGTGTATTTTTGGAGCTTTTATTAAAGGGTATTGCAATTTAAGTGAATTAAAGATTGCTAATAAGTATTTCTACACGATGATAGGTCATGGGTTAGTCCCAAATATTGAAACTTATAAAGTTTTAATGGAGGAAAATTGCAAAAATGGTGATTTAATCGACACGTTTTCGATATTTAGATGTATGCTTTCTAAAAAGGTTTTTTCGGAAATTTATACGTATAAAATCTTTCTTGATGGACTTATAAAATATGGAAAATTAGAAGCGGTTTCTAGGGTTTTGGTTGAGTTTAAGAACAAGGGTTTTGTTCTTGATGTTTCGTTATGCAACTCGGTTGTATTGAGTTTGTGTAAGAAAGGAAAAGTTCTAGAAGCTTGGAAGCTTCTAGAAGGTACCAGGTTTTCTTCAAGTATTCATACTTATAATGTTTTATTGAAGGGTTTTTTTAAGATTGGTGACAAAGAGAGAGCCAAAGATTTGTTTGATGAAATTAAGGAAAAAAGTTTGAGTCCGGATGATGTCACAAATGGTACAATGATCATTGGTTTATGCAAGTTTAAAGATTTAGATACAGCGTGTGGGTTGTTAAATGAAATGGTGGAGAAGGGCGTTTTGGTAAATAGCTTTCTGTATAATGCTCTTGTGGAGTGTTGTTACAAGATTGGGGATTTGGAGAAAGCTAAGGAATTGAGTCGTGAAATGACCAAAAAGGGTTTCGTGTTATCTTCACGTTTTGACTTGTTGACTTCTAAAGATCAAGAACCCGAAAGAAGCCAAATGGGAATGTGATAAAATGACTAAAAAGGGTTTCTTTGTGTTGACTTTGTGTTTTGACTTGTTGACTTTCAAAGATCAAAAACCCCAGAAAGGGAAACAGAGAAAGGGGTAGTTTTGTAAATGAAAAGCCTTGGGATTGAGGTAAGCCATATCAGTCTTTCTTTTGTAATGTTAATAGAAAACATTAAAACAAACCGTTTGGTTTGACTTTTTTTTGTTGACTATTTGACTTTATTCAGGTCAAACAAACTTCGGGGTATTAAAAAGCTTTGAGCTTGCCACCTTGAAGATACAAATCATGGAGGTAGGTAAAAATAGCAATGTACTTATACAGAAAAATAAGATTTTTTTTACCTTATTGTAACAATGGTTAAATCATATTTTTGAAATTATCAAGCATTTTTACCCTATGCATAGACATAAGAAATAACACTAGAAGAAAACCTGCATGTAGAAAAACGAAAAAAAGATTTTCAGTAACTAAATTGATTTTTTTTTTGAGAAAATAATAGAAAATATGACAATGACACACCTGAACTAATAAATGATCCATTTGCTAAAAATAGGTTTCCATGAATGGTTAATATAACACCAAGATTAATAAGCATACACCAGATAGCTGTATACATGGTAGCCATTTGCAATATTGTTGCCTTTTGAGCTGCTCTTTCAGACTGATATATATGCAAATAAGAAAAAGATTAAATTATGGAGAAAATTTAAAAAGTGTAAAATGGTAAAATTACCTCTAGGACTCTGACATGAAGTTTAAGGTCTCCGGTTTCAATTTGTTTGATGAAGTCTTCAATGTGTTGGACTCTGTAAGGCATTGACATGGTGTATGATCTTGCCTGAAAGTGTTTGTTATATTCGATAAATTTATAAATTGTTCCAAATTTATAAAAATAAAAGGTAAGTTTAGTGGGGAATTAATTATTAATAAAAAAAAAAGGAAGAAAAAGTATGGTGTAAAATCATGTCTTACATTATCAGCTTGTTTTTGTATTTCTTGGAGAAGTTGTGTTCCAGTGTGTTGTGTTTGTTTGAGGTACAACAATTCCTGTATTTAATTTGGCAAAAAGACGTTAATGTTCTCATCTTCATTATAAAAAATAGCTCTAGAAATAACACTTAAGAATTAAGATAATCTTAATTCTTAAATAACCTGTGCATAAGGTGCAGCAATCTTGATGAAAGAAAATTTTGGATCAAGTGTATAACCAATTCCTGAAAGTTACACAACGTTATAGCCACTTTAGTTTATAAATAGTTTGATGAGGGGTATAAATAGGTTAAAGATTCAACCTTCAAGGGTTGAAAATGCCCTCATTACAAAGATGAAGGTGGCTGGAAATCTAAAAGGTTGATCTGTTGCTATAGCAAATAAATCCTGCAAACAAATTAACAACATTTTCATCAATCATATCATATATTTCCAAATTTTTTTATAAAATGCTTACCTCACTTATAGCAGCTAAATTCGTGTGCTTATTTGGCATTTGATTTATTGAATTTTCCATAAAATACTTCACAGATCTCCTCACCTATAATAAAATGGTTAGTGCCTAGTGGTTTAATTTAAGATAATTAAAACATTTTTAAGTGAAAAATAAAAATTACATACTGCTAACATGTCTCCAGTAGGTTGAATCGCTCCCAGATTTATTAAACTATTCATAACCTTCATGATTATTGATATTTAAGTGTCAATACCATAGAAAAGATTAAAATTTTCTATTAAAAAAAAGGGTTGATTATATAAAAGACCTTAATATTAGGTTCTTTCCGAATTAAACCTTTTTTCAAAAAAATAATCTTTAAAATTTTCAGTTTTTCCGATTTGGCCATTTTAGCAGGTTTACCGGTAATTTTCCAGTTTTACACAATCTATGCAAGAGATTTTTTAGAAAAAAATAATAATGTGAGGTTTAATCTGAAAAAAAGGAAAAATGTAATGGCCAAATCTAAAATATGGATTAGTGTACGGGTCAAATTGAAAAAAAAATGAAAAATGCAACTGTTTCTTAAAAAAAAAAAGTTTAGGTTTGCTCTTAAAAAAACGATATATAGGCTGTGTTTGGCGCGCCTCAACTAGCTGATAAGCTAGCTTATTTTCGAGCTTTTTTAAATTGTTACGTTTGGCAAACCAAAAAGTAGCTGATAAGATAGCTTTTTAAAAAGTTACTTTGAGTAGCTTTTTAGGAGTTTTTTAAAAATTTCCTAAATATACCCTTATTTAATTACAAAAAACGTATCATTCTAAATTTTCTTTTATGTCATTTTATATCTTTCAGCTAGCTTATTAGCTAGTTTTTACCAAACGTTATTTTTTGTCAACTAGCTTATAAGCTAGCAGTTAGCTTTCAGCTATCAGCTAGTCTGTCAAACATAGTCGTAAGGACTTTTATGTAATTAACCTTAAAAAAAATATGTACCTTTTTTTCATCTTTTTCGTAAGCAGCATAAAAAAGATCGAATATTTTATCTCTTGTTAAAGATTTAATCTCGCCCATCATCCCAAAATCGTAATAGATTAATGATTCGTCAACATCAATAGCAAGATTTCCAGGATGAGGATCAGCATGAAAGAAACCCGTTTTCAGTATCTGTATATTATAGCCATTTTTTTTCTTATTTTTTTTAATGAAAAGAGATGGAGAAATGGTGGATATATAAAAAAAAGGTAAGATTTTTGAAACCTGAATTAGGTATGCTTCAATTACACGTGAAGAAATTTGAGATCGATTGTAACCCTTTTTATCTATCGCATCTAAATTATTAATCTTAATTCCTGTAGAAAGAAATTATAACTGTAGACGCGACTTAAATGATAGAAATTCATATCTTTTTTAAACTTTAATAACAACAATATTTTAAAAAAAATGTAAAACTTGAATTAAATTATTTTTTTGTTTCTAAAAGTATTTCTAAGTGATTATATTATATGGAGTTGTGATTGAAACCTGGAACATACTCCAATGTAAGCACCTTCATTGCAGTATAATCCCAGAAAACTTGCTACATGAGATATGAATGAAGATACAACATCAAATAAAAACTAAACCAAGGGTAAAATAGTCATTTTACTATGACTCCAGGAATATTTACATACAGGCACACGGACCCACTTAATATTACGAAAATCCCGACGGAATCTTTCAGCATTTTTGGCTTCATTTACATAATCAATCTCCTGGTATAGAATCCTGCAAATAAATACAAGAGTAAATTACAGAAATGGTCCCTGTGGTTTCGTGAAAATAACAGGTTCGGTCCAATTTTACTTTTTCTTACATGGATCATACTTGTGGTTCCTTTTGTGGTTTTTTGTCTTTTTAAACTGTTATATATTTCACTTAACTATTATTCTTATTACTTATATACTTAAAACATAAAACAAAAACTAAATCAATGAGGGTAAAATGGTCATTTTACTAGGGCTTAATGCCTCATTCCCAAGGGTGTTAGTGAGAAGGACCAAAGTTTCAAGAAAATGAAACCATGAAGAAGCGCCATGCAAGAAAAATCGAAATTCGACTGAACCTGCTATTTTCATCAAACTAGAGGGACCATTTGTGTAATTTACTCTCTATATAACTAAAAGACATAATTGGATGCTTACTTTTCACATTCTTCATAGATCCTCATCCAGTCCTTTGTCAGACCACAAAGAATTTCATTTCTATGAAAATACTCTGCAATTAGCTTCAAAACTCCTGGAAGAACAAAGGGCAAAATTGTAAAATGTAAACCACAAAACCATAATAGTTTCTTTAAGATGCATACTCACTTAAATCAATCTCAAAAAGCTTCTTGAGACCAGGTCTTTGAACTTTCACAACTACCCTCTCTCCATTATGCAGTATAGCCCTATGTACCTTAAGAAAAAAAAAAAAAAACTTTCATCTAAACTCCATATATTAAAATTACAGGTAATAGAAACATAATTTACCTGACCTAGGCTAGCAGCTGCAATTGGTTGATCTTCAAACTCCTTGAACAGTTCATCAACTGGAGCTCCTAATTCTCTCTCAATCAAACACTTTGCTTTTGTTGATGAAAAGGCAGGAACTCTGTCCTGAAATGTATGATTTCATTTCATAAAAAAAATGGAATATGTCAATGTGATATGAAAAGAGATGAAGTTATATTTATAGTTTTATACCTGTAACTTAGCAAGTTCGTGTATGATTTCATGTGGAAATAGATCGGATCTTGTTGATGATAATTGTCCAATCTTTATAAAAGTTGGACCAAGTTGCAACACACGTTCTCTTAACCATGATGCGGTTTTTTTTCTTCTGGTTTTCTGAATACAAAGAGTGGATTGATAAAAGGAGATTTTGAAGTTTAAATGATGAGTTTAGTGAAGTTAAACCTGTTTGATTTCTGTGAAGCCTCTAGGGTATGACCATTTTGAGTTGTTGAGTAGAAGACGAAGATGGAGGGAAATAACGAAAGAACATAAATCTAATGTTCTTTGAACTGGATTGTAATTCTCATTTGCCCAGCTAAAGCTTTCATCTGATGGCAAGATGTTTGATCCTTCGATTGAAGGTTTTTTAACTTCAATGGCTGAAGTGGTCTCTCTATTAACAATCTGTGTTAATCTGGTAAGAATTACTGGTCGTTTTTCAGATTGAGTCATCTTCTTCATTGCTTCGGTTATAGGAACCATGGGTATTGGGATACGATCCATGTTTAGGGGTTTTCCATTAGGTTTACCATTGATGCCACTTTTCATGGGGGATTTTGATTCTCTCTTCTGCATCTCAATACGAAACCTGTGAAACCTCTCGATTTTAGGGGAATTACGTTCATGAGTATCCAGGTTTTGAAGAGAAAACGAGCTTGAGAAGCTTTGATTGTCCAGAATTGCCGCCATTTAAGATGAAACACACCTGAAGTAAGAAACAACGGAGGAATACGTAAATAGCAATGTGAGTGAAGCAGAGAAACTTGAATACATTGATTTCATAGTAGGATAGCCCTAATTTTCATTTCAAGCTCAAATTGAAGCTATATACTGGTACGATACTAAAGAGCAAGTTACTAATGCGATTTGAAAATTAATCAAACAGTTCAACATGTTGAGATTCACAGAATAGAGAAGGGAATTACACGAACACAAGTTGCTGAGCTCTTATTCATTCAGTTCATCATTAAGGTCCGCAATAGGGAAGATTCATTCAGTGGCAATCGATCAAACTTGGAATAGGAAAATGGTAAAAGAAGATCAGGAAACTAACAGAGAAATGTGGTTGTTGACACGGTGGTGGAGGGAATTTGTTGATTGAACAACCCCATGATCAGTTATCAGTAATTCAGCATTCATGAATTCGTGCTGATCGTTATGGTTCCCCTGCGTCTCGAATGTCTTACAGTTAGTTTTACGTGTCTTTCTCCTTTCTATTTTTTGTTCCATAACACGTGATTTCCATTTTGTTTACACGAGAAACCCATAAAGGGGTGGTGGGTATGGGCGAAGCCAATACATACGGTGTTATGGTGTTCCCCACTCCCCTTTGATGTTAGGCTCTTCGATGTGGGTGCAGTTCCAAACCGCGAGGGTGACAGGTGGCCATAGAACACCGCCCCCAGGGCACGGTTTCGTGCGGCCATAGAAGACCGCGAATGGTGATTGGCTAGTCATTTTCCCAAAGTTTGACGGTTAAGGATTCGTGTAATTTTTTTTTTTTTAACCATTACTCCATATATATATATATATATATATATATATATATATATATATATATTACCATTTTAACTATTTCACCACCTTCACTCCAACTTTAAACAAATATTTACACAATCTTTTCATCCAATTTTTTTTGAAAAAATGTCTTCTTCCAAAAGGCCTAGCAAAGAAAAAACACCAGTCAGAAACACGAACACCCCAATACCTTCATTTGATCAACCGATTTTCTCACCTCCGTTTTACCACTACGGCGGTATGCTTCCGTATTTTCCACAACGACCAGCGCAACCACTATCACAAACACCACCACTATCACAACCCGACCCGGATTTTAATCCATTTGATTTTTTGTCTCAACCCGAGTTTGTTCAACAAACACAAACACAACCAGAAACGGTTGTTTCTGATTCTGAACCGGAATTCGTTACAGAAACTCAGCCCACTCGAGCAGCAACTAAAAGAAAAAGAGAAGGCGGAGGCTAGATGTTGGGAACCTTTGGAAGCGTTAGTGTTGGCACAATCTTGGATCGATATTTCAGAAGATGCGACAGTTGGAAAAGACCAAAAGCATGACCGTTTTTGGATTCGCGTTTTACACAGGTTCCATAAAGGAATGAACCGTAGAAAATACCGTTCAAAACATCAAGTGTACTCCAAATGGGGGAAGATGAACAAGGAAGTCATGTTGTTTAATGACTTGTGGAACAACATGAAACGTCAATGGAAAAGTGGAGAAAGCGATGAAGTGATTTTGAAGAAAGCGTTGAAAGTGTATCAAAAAGAAAATCTGAAGGCTTTTAAGTTTCTTGAAGTTTGGAATTTTTTGAAAGATAACAGGAAAAGGCTGAGTAGCAAAACATCAGACGAGCATATCGACAGTGGTTCAAAATGCAGCAGAACATTTGAGTCCGACCACACTACATCAGATGCTCGTGTTCATTTTGATCTGAACGAAGATGAACATGTTCCAGTTTCACCACCTTCCCGACCAATGGGAAGAGACAAAGCAAAAAGCAAAGGCAAAGGCAAAGCGTCGGATTCAGATGATTTGAAAGAAATGGGAGCCGAGATGAAGGGTATAAAAGACAGAATGAACAAGATTTTGCAAATTGCTTCTGAAAGAGAGCTTCGGAAACAAAGGGAGAGCGACATGCGAATACTAGCGACGGACACGTCGAATATGACCGGCTCCGAGCTTGAAGTGGTTTTGGCGATGAAGGAGGAAGTGAAAAAACGTTACATCAATCGTGGCTAATTTCTAGTTTTTTTTTTCAAGTTTTTAATCTTTTGGTGTGTGTGTGTGTTTTTTTTTTAAGTTGTAGGTTTTATGTTTCTAATTTGTTTTTCTAAATTTTTAGGTTTTTTTTTTTAAGTTAAGTAATGTATGGTATTTGTATTTTTAATTAATGAAATATTATCTTTTTAAAATTATGTTTTTTTATTAAAAAAAATAAGTTTTATTAAATTAAAATAGTTAACAAAAAAAACAAAAAAATAAAAGAAAATAAAAGTGTGGCACCACACCCTTGGTGTGGCAAGAAACCACACTTGTGTGGTAAAAAATGACATGACGCTTATGTGGCGGGGGAGGGAGTGCGGTTTCGGTGGCACCACTCCCTCCAGCCTTAGATGTTAAGGGGTAGGGTGTTATGTTATAAGATGTGGTCATGATTAGGGGTGGAATTGGTACGGTACCGATTTATTTTTCTCTAAACCGTGTACCGTACCAACTATAATCGGTATAAAAAAATTTCTACTACCGTACCAAGTATACTTGGTACCAATTTATTTGGCTACCAACATGTTTAGTTGGTAAAAGTTGGTAATGGTATATACCAACTTCTTTTAATTTTCTATTATAACATTTAAAAATAAGCAAAGACATCGGGATTTTGATGTTTAGTATAGAAATTAGTTACGTAGTTCTTTTTGTTTACAAAAGAATTCTACTAAAATAAAGATAGCGGGATTTAATGTTTAGTATAGAAATTAGTTACGTAGTTCTTTTTGTTTATAAAAGAATTATACTAAAGTAACGCTAAAGTAACATTTTAATTTTGTGCTTTAACGTGGTAATAACTATCGACTAATACAATCAAATGACTAATATAATGTTATTAAAACTGTAAACACTAAACACAATTAATAGTTGAAATATACCATTTCATTTATATATATATATATATATATATATATATATATATATATATATATATATATATAAATTGGTTGGTACGGTATTACCATGATATTCAAATTTTTGTACCATTACCGTACCAACGTTGATCAATTTGTACGGTACTACCAACCAAACATGTTGGCTACCAAGTTTATTGGTTCGGTTGGTAACATGTTGGTTGGTTTCCCGTGGTACAATTTTGCCAGCCCTAGTCATGATAACATGTTTCAACGGGAGAAATCAACCAATCACTATTTTCTTCTTCGTTCTTTTTTTTTCTCTCTCTATCTCTATGTTATAACATTTCAACACCATTTTCTTAATTAATTTTTAACACCATAGGTGACATGACATGTGATAACATGTCTTAATATGTTGTCCATATCTAATAGTCTAAATCTTAGTCCATAAATTTTGACCTTAAAAGTCACCATAAGCCTTTTAGCCTAGCGGTATCAGTTGTTGTCATCTCTCATTGAAGTCAAGGGTTTTAGTCACGTTAATAGATAGATTTAGGAGTAGTTTATGAGTGGAGTAGATTTGCTGTTAAAAAAAAATCATTTTTGTTTTCTTTTATGATTAAGCTAGGATATCTGTAAACATTTACAAAATGATCATGTACTCGCTAAACGCTTACTTTACCATATACCCCGGTCAACGTTTATTTTTACTAGTTTTTTTTGGACAAAACTGCAAAAATGGTCCCTGTGGTTAGTTGAAAAATTGTCATTTTTGTTAAAAAAAGGTTTGGACTAGCACCAGAGGTCCAAACTTTTCATTTTTTGTGAGTTTGGCCAATTTGCTTTGAACTTTTTTATAAGGGATAATGACTTGAGAGGGTAACAAACTTTCAACTTTTTTCATATTTAGTCACTAATTTTTTTTCCGTGCTTGATTTACCCCTGAATTATTTGAAATTGTTCACATTTTACCCTTATAACCGGTTACAACCAGTCATAAGGGTAAAGTGTGAACATTTCAAATAATTCATGGGTAAATCAAACACAAAAAAAAGTTCAGTGACTAAATATGAACTAGTTGAAAGTTTGTTACCCTTTCAAGTCATTATCTCTTTTTGTAATCATCTCTTAGTTTATTTTTGTTATTGGTAGCAGCCAATTACTTAGATTAATAATTTTGATTTCAGTCACTACGATTTGTTTTGTGTTGAGTTTGTAAGGAGTATTTTCATTGCTTTAATCCTAGTCAATGAGATAAACTTTTAACTAGAGTTTCTTTATTCACATATAAGTGAAACGCCAACACACAAAGAAGAAATAATCAGTAGAGTTTCACAAAGGCAAAAAGACACATATACGAGCAATAAAACAAAAAATAGAACGAAAATAAAAATGAGCATAGTGAGAAAGTACATATAGAACCAACATACAAATAGAAAATGTAGATACAAATAATAACTATGAAGAAAGGTATCGATAAAACAAGTTGAAAGTAAAAACAGTGAAAACTAGGCAAAATGCACAAACAATGTAAAGACAACTAGCACCTAGACTACTCATGTACTACTCCACAACCTTGATCTTATGCATCCACACTCTCTAATCAAAGCTCATGTCCTTGTAAAGAGAAAACCTCATTCAAATTTAACACTGCATTATCTTCATGCTTCTTTATCATATGTTCTCTCGTCCTCGCACGATCTACAACGACCGTCTCCACCCTCTTGAGTGAAAACCGTTGCATATGTCCTACGTATATGTATGAAACCACAACAATCTTTGTTTCTTCAATTTCTATGTGATTAAAGTCACTTATATTGTATTTCTAAGTGTTGTTTCTAGTATCTTACACAATAAAGGTATATCACACGGTTACTACAACATCCTCACTTTTGTGACATTCATATTTAGCTTGTGCTCATTCTTAATAACATTTAGAACCATTTACGGGATAATGGCTTGAAAGGGTAAGAAACTTTCAATTGTTTTCACATTTAGTCATTAAACTTTTTTCGTGTTTGATTTACACCTAAGTTATTTGAAATTGTTCATATTTTACCCTTATGACCGGTTATAGTCGGTCATAAGGGTGAAATGTGAACAATTTCAAATAATTCAGGGGTAAATCAAGCACCAAAAAAATCTAATAACTAAATGCGAACAAAGTTGAAAGTTCGTTAACCTCTCAAGTCATTATCCCTTTTTATAATGACAATTTTGCCCCTCCCTTTTGCTTTTTCAAATTTCTTTTTATTACACTAATTAAAATAAAAAGCTAAAACAAAAATATCACCTAACCCTACCTCTCTCTCTCTCTCTCCCTCTCTTCAAAAAATCTATCCCTGTTCTAAAAAAGAAAATACGACTGGAGCACTTGTGCTCCAGTGATCTTCATTCATCGGAGCACAACCACCTCTACCTTCGCTTCACTTGAGATGTTTAGTAAAGACAAAACTGATGATCTTCCTATGAGTCTTTCCAGATATGAAACCATCGATCTGAAATCTGGCAAGTATTTCTAGATCCGAACTCCAGTGAACAAACGGACCTTGTGCTTGCAGATCTATACTCTGCCACCTCCAATAGATCTCGCTCACGAAGAAATGAGATCTTCTTCACATACCTTGTGCTCCAGTGATCTTCATTCGTTTGTATGTGTGTTATAGAGACAAATAACGAGGTTTTAGATCTGTGAAGAAGGGTGGCAGCTACGAAGAACATGCTTAGGATTTCCAGATCTACAAATGAGATCTTAGGTGATGAGGGTTTGAGGATTTGGAAGTGGAAGAGGGAGAATATTGAGGGCCGCGCCGATGATGCTAGGGCGGCGCCGACGTTCAGATAATCGATTTGTTTTTCATTCTTGCTTTCTGGAGGTTTACAGATCCGAAAAAGTGGAGGTTTACAGATCCGAAAAACTAAGTTTTCAGGTTATTGATTTTGCAAATCTAGAAAATGTATTCATGTTCTTAAGATCTAAAAAAATCACGTTTGTAGAAATAATATGTTACTGAGTAATTTTGTTCTAGTTTGAGTGTTTTGGAAAATTTTAGTTTGAAGAAAAATCATTTGATCTAAAAAAACGGTTTCTCAACTACAAAAGTATATAGTCAATGATTCAGCAGTGGTTCCTTTGGACGATATACAGGTTGATGAGCGTCTGAACTATATTGAGAGGCCAATGGCAATTTTGGATAAGAAGACGAAGGCCTTGCGCAACAAGGTGGTACCATTGGTCAAGGTTCAGTGGCATCATCGGAAGGGTTCTGAGTGGACTTAGGATCCCGAGACAGAGATGTGGGAGCATTATCTAGAGTTATTCGCATTATTGGACTTCGAGGACAAAGTCTGATTCAAGTGGGGAGTATTGTAACACCCAACCAATCAGGTATTTCCATTTTTAAAGCAAAGTATTAAATTATTGAAAAATTGGTCCTTACGCCTTGCGTACTTGGGGTATACGAATGGCGTAAGCCTTTAATGAATGACGCGGGGGTTTTAGAGTACGCTCGGCGTACTCAATGGGTACACAGGGCGTACTCAACAACGATGCAAACCCTAAATCTAGGGTTTTGAGCCCTATTTAAGCAACTTAACCCACATCAATCCTTTCCACCTTCAACCTCCATCCTCCCAAACGAACATTTGCAAACCCTAATCTTCATTTGTGAGTTTTTGAGCTATTTGATTGTTTTGTGTTCATCCTTGAAGGAAGGAGTCCATTGGAGAGCATTCGAGGAGCATCAAGCTTTGTAGATCTGGAACTTTCATATCATTAGCATCCTCTAGAAGGTATATAAAGTTCTGAACTTGATGAATACTTTGCTAGATCTTGTTAGCCTTAGGTTTTGTGCATTTTGGTCCCATATTCTTGGTCTAGTTGAGTATAAGATACTCCACACCTTATGAGTAGCATTTTCAGACGTTTTGAGGTGCCTGGAGTCATAAAAATGTGATCTTGATCCTTTCCTTTCATCCATGCATGAGTTATGAGGCTTAGAATATTATGATAAGTTAAGGTTTTAGATTTGGACACTTCCTAGCCATGTAAAGTTATAAGGTTGGAAACTTTATGATTAAAATGGTTAGTTGGGGAATGGATCTGATTTTTGCATGTAAGGTCTTAAGGGTATAATCACTTAATAAAGAACTAGGAAGCTGATTGAGTACGCGGGGCGTACCTGAGGGTACGTAGCGTGTAGCCCCAAAGGATATCGAATGTAACTATAAGAAACTCGTTGAAGTGACACATATAATCAAAAATGAAGGGAAGAACGAATGAGGTGGTATGAACATGTCCTAAGGAGGTTACCATTAGCGCCGACAAGAATGGTAGAATCAATGATGATTGATGGTAATAAAAGGATATGACATCCTAGAAAGAAGTGTGATAATAGTATGATGCTCGACAAAGGAGTTTGCTCTTTCCGATGACATGACCTCGGACAAGTAGGTATGGAGGCTAAATATCAAGGTTGCTGGGTAGCCTCCCCCTTGAAAAACTTATATATAACAGGACAATTTTGTCTCGAGTACTATTTTCATAACATGCATCTCATTTGCCTCACTCCACCCCATTGTTGTTGAAAAAATATATGTATAACACGAGACCATTTGTCTCACCTATTATTTTCACCGCATGCATCTCAGGCACAATGTTTATTCTTAGTATTATATGTAAAGATATGAAAAACATAGAATTGATTGAGATCTCTTTGAATAGAAGTCATGACTAGGGTTATCTTCCTAGTTGGCATATTTATGTCAATGTTGAACATAAGAGATAATTTATTTGTTTGGTAGTAGTTCTGCTATAATAGCTTAGTAGTTATGAGTTTGTCTTTGGGTTTTATATACACATGTTAGATTACAAATCTATTGAGTTTACACAAAAGGTTACGCCAAACTTTCCATAAAAGTGTTTGAATCTTTTTTTTCTTTTTTGATATATTACCTAACAAAAGGTTACTAAACCCTCACTCAAGACCAAAAACAGTTTTTAGTTTTTACAAAAGTCACAACCGAGTCAACTCTACTAGTTTCAAACTTGACTCGGTTTCTCTTTACTTCCAACCATTGACTTTCTTTGACCACTATCACACAACATATACCTAGATTCACCATTAATGAACTCTCACCTTCTTTGTAGGCACACTAGCTGTAGATATATCTACACCACTTCCAAGATTCATCTTTTCTCTTTCTCCATTAGAGATATGAGTTGTTTTTGAAGGTGATAATTCATCATATTGAGCAATGTTTGTTGCAACAGCATATGTAGAAATTGTTTTCCCTGAATCTGAAATGAGTTTTCTTTCAATCACAGATGATTGTCCACAAAATTGATCTTCATTTGCCATGTCTCTAAGCTGCTGAATCACAATGTTCTTATCTTCATTAATGTCTTCTGTTGATGCCTGAAAATTTCAAATTAGGGTTTCAATCAGCTTTTCTTTTTCTTGTTAAGGTTTTGTATTTTCAGAAATCTATCAAATTATAACAATTAAAAAGTGAGGCTTTTTACCTCAAAGTCAACGGGATAGTCAATGCTGATAAACTTACAACCACAACCTTCACTGAAGTTAATCAATAAAACCATGTGAAGTGGTCTTGATTTAAGTGTTTCCCTACACAGGGACCAAAAGATAACAATCTTCATAATTCAGGGGTCAAAATGTAAAATTGAAACTTAAAGAAATTCCACCAATAAAAGAAATAAAACCTTTTCAGCAAAAACGGTTGTTGGTGTAACACAGCAGTTTTTAGCTCTGGTCTCTCTGGAAAAGTAACCTGTGAATAAATTAAACGGGATACAGATTAAATGCAAGAAATAGCAACATACTTTCATTTATTTTGTTTATAATTGAATTTATTTTTTAAAGAAAAAGAAAAAATTGAAAGTATAATGCTATAAATGGAAGCAAATCATACCTCAACTGATTCAATAAATGGAATCAGAGCTTTTTCTCCATGAACACTAGTAACTCTAAGAGACCATTTTGCATATTTTGTCTCTGTAATTTTAGTTTTTATAAAATTACAAATCTTGCAAACAATTCCTTTTTTTAAAAATTTCATCTGATTAGAATAAGAAAAAGAAAATACCTGAAGCACATCGAAATTGATTAAAGATAATTTGAAAAAGATCCACACGAACATATGGAGGGATTTGCATTTTAAGAAGATGCAATACACCAGACATTACCTAATTTTAAAAAAAGGTATTAAATTTAAGGTTAAAAAGAATGATAATAATAATAAGTTGATTAAAAATTAATGTATATCTAATATACCTTGTCAACAAAACCACGAATCACCAAACTTGCTCTATTGTCTTTTGGAGTTTGCTTTAAAAACATTTAAAATCATTAACAATTAACACCCATGAATAAATAAATTTGTAAAAATATAATGTAAGGGTATTTTAGACATTTGAGTGAATACCTGAAGGTTGACAATTACCATCTTTCCTCCATTGCGAATGGACTTTAGAGGGAGGTTGCATGCAGGGGTTATCTGCAAACTGCAAGTAAAGTTAATAAACAACATGACAATTGACAAAATTACCCTTTTATTTTATTTTTATAGTAAAAAAAATTTTATTATAAAAATTACCTAGTCCCCAAACATAAAACAAGATCTGCCATTCTACAATTCTTTTCTGCTGCTTTCATTTCAGTAGGAGGTAGTTCATCCTATAATGAAATAAAAGTTGCCTAAAAACTATAAATATTAAATAAAAAAAAAGGTAGCACATTTTATATATAATTAATTAATATTTAATAATTAATAAATACCTCCCAATCAAGAACACTATCCCTTAATTTAGCCCCACATTTTGCATCAATACAACGCCTTGATGTCTCCTTTAAACCTACACTCTCCAACTCAAAATCTCTCAAATACCTACAAAACAATTGACTTTTTGACTTAATGCAGAAAGAACAACTTAATGAAGAAAAAAAAAAGTCAATGAAAGAAACGAGACTTTTCCCACTAAGTATGACATTTTACTAATTTGCCCTCGTTTGCTTTTTCCTTCTATTTGCACCTCTACCCATGTTGAAATTGATAGTGTGCAATTTGTTTTTGAAATGTAAGGATAAAATGGTCATTTTACCCGTACAGAACTTAATGGAAAAATAAAAAAAGGAAACAACCCCTTACTCTGTTCCACATTTAGGGCAAACTTCCCTAAATGAATTTCCATGCAATTCTGAAAGTTTTTGTCTTGGTATTCCAGAACGAAGATGAAGGCTATCAACATTCTATACAATATAAAAAAAATAAAATTCAAATTCAAGATTTTTTTTTACCTGATTTATCTTAAAAAAAAGAATAAAATATAACCTGGCTGATAACGAACTTCAAAATACCAGCTTTTTCAAGTCCAACCAAAGCCATATGAGTAACACTTGGTGATGCACGATGAAATGGTAAAGATGCTTCTGGAATACCTTTGCCCTCACGCTGTAATTTAACAAAATTATAAATGGAATCGATGTTAATTTACTGTTTTTTTTTTTTTTGTTTTTTGTATTTTGGGAAATTAAAAGTTACACCTGAAGAGTCCAAACGCCTTTTGGGCCTCGAAAATCAGGTATTCCGCAAGAAGTTGATATTCCTGCACCTGTAAATGCCACTAGATGCTTACTCTGCAGAGAAGTTTTGTAAGAATATAATCAAACACTTGTATTGATATTTTTTTATGCAAGTTTGAAGTAGATATGAAGAATCGAAAAGTGTAACCTTTTTAATCATCTTTGCGAGTTGTTTGATCTGCAAATGAACAGAAATTTGTGATATCAGTAGAAGTAGAGGAACATGTATCTGTAGAAATGTAAATTCCTTTCAGTTGTAATCTAAAAACTCTTATTTGAATGAGACTGTTTGATCGCGAGAGACGCAACACGTTTAGGTTTAACTTAAATCAAACCCATTTCAACCAAAACACAGAATCAATCCAGAACATGATCACTAGAAAGAATTAAGACAAGATTACGAAAGAACACGGTGATCATGAAAGTGAAGAGCTGCATTCGAAATTAGGGTTCGGAATTGACTAGCATTAGAGCAAATTTTGAAAGAGATAGCTATGACTAGGGAATTGAAAGGGAAAAGAAACAAACTTTTTGTTGTAAATCGTCCGGTGAGTCGAACATCTCGGACATTCCGACATCCCCAACGTCTTCTTTATAGGAGAGCTTCTCTGCATACCCTAGTGACATTTTCTTGAATTTTCCCTCGTTTAAGGCACAAGATTCTTGAGGGAGAACGAAGGGATTTTGAAGAACTAAATCGACTAAATGCTAGCTAAATCAGTAGTTAGCGGTGTCAACGATTAAGTTGATTCTTTGAAAATGGGGCAAAAATGGTTCTAGATGTCCCAACATGAGCCGAAAAGAAAATCAAGTTTCAAGTTATGAAATAAAAGTGTCACGGTGTTTTTTTTCATTACCCAATGGGCCAGGACATATAAATTATAGTATTATGTTAGGCTCCTCTATGCACTTCGTTGAGGTGGCATCGCAGTGTGTGGTGTACAAATAACCGATCTCCATTTTGGACCGTTGGCTCATGTGACCGTAGGTAAAAGGTTACATTTTGAATTTTTTTCTTAATAATTCAACTATAAATACAACCCCATACCTCATACATATATCACACATAACACTCTCAGTTCTAAAACTTCTTAAACTTTTTTTTCAATAATGAATCCAAGCAATCCTCAATTTACCGCTCGGAGCAAATCGTGTGCAAATGTTCGACCGTTGGATATGTCGGCTTACCAACCTCATCTTGATTCATCCATGATTTCGTCCCGACCTCAACCTCATCCCCAACAAGTTTACTACCAACACTATTACTCGATGCAACCTCTTAGCCTAATCACCTTTCAAAAAATTTCCCCGTTTCCCGAATACGTCTCGGATGTTGAATTTGTCCGGGGAACACAACATGATCCCAAACCGGTAACCGAACTCGAACCGGTTACCGAAACCCAACCTGACGTTGTTCGTGAAACACAAGTTGAACCATCCAACCCCAAACGACGCGGGAAAGGAAAAGTGCTAGTATTTGGAAAAGAGAAAGTGGCGGCTCAACAATGGCAATCGGATGAAGAGATGAGGTTAGCCGGATCATGGGTCGACATTTCTGAGAATTCACAAACCGGAATGTGCAAAATGATGAGCACTTCTGGTGACACATTATGGAACGATTTCTTAGTGTCATGGGTTATGGGCCTTATCGTACAAAACACCAATGCAATAGCAAGTTTTGAGAGATGAACAAATCGATTACCAAAATCAATGATATTTACAACAACTTGCTTACTCAACGGAAAAGCAGAGAAAACAATCAACAAATTTTCGAGACTACGCTTAAAATATTTTTTATACAAAAAAATCTTTTCAAATTTATTGATGTTTGAAGATTTTTATCCGTGTCCCCGAAATGAGTAAAAGAGTACGGGGAAGAAGAATGTGGTGAGAAAAGAACAAAATTTTCGGAGACGAGTTACAATACTTCATCGGATGCGCATTTTGAGGTTGATTTGAACAACGTGGATGAACTTGAATTCGAAAAGGTAGTTCGAATGACGGGGCGAGATAGGGCGAAAAAGAAAGGGTATTCATCGAACACATCGGGTGTCGGAAAAGGAGACGACAGTCAAAAGGTCGCTTCTACTTTCGAAATTTATAATTTGAATTTCAAATCTCGTTTGAATTTTGAGAAATAAAAGTTGGAGGAGAAAAGGAAAGCGCGAGAGGTGAAACAAAGAAATCGTGTGTAACACCCGTTTTTCCAGGACGAATTAATTTACGGTTTTAAGGAGTTAATGTGACACCAGTCAAAGTTTGGTCAAAAATAAATTGATCAATAATCGTAATTGGGATGAACCAAGTGGTAGAGTTTGTAGCAAGGTTTCCAAAAACATAAAGAACACTGAAATCCGAGTTATAACGAAGAAGTTATGACCAATCGAAAATCCACGATAAAACCGGCAAAACACTGTTCAGTGTAAAAAGCGAATTTCCGATAAAAGGCTTTTTAGCCTTAACAATCTAAATAAAAATTGTAGAATATGTTAAACCGAGATCGTTCATAAAAAGAACGTAAAAATCTGACTTCGTATGAGGAAGTTATGATTTTTCGAAGTTTCGGTTTAGCAGTAGACAGCTAAAAATTCGAAATATAAATCGATCGATATTTAGCCGACGCAACTTAAACGAGAATCGAAGGTCTCGTCAAAAGTAGCACAACGGTAAAAAGACAGACGAAAACGGACGTTGGATGAAGAAGTTATGAATTTTTAACGGATTCCCGTCCCGGTCTGTTTAAAATAATAATATTAAAAATAAAGTCAAAATTAGCCGACGAAGTCTAAACGAAAGTCGTAGAGTATGATTTTACCTACGCGTGCATATAAAGAACGCCAAAAACGGAGCTCGTATGCGAAAGTTATGATTTTCGCAAGTTTTGGCACAAAAATAAAGAAAAATAGGAAAAACCGGGCAATTTCGCATGCCACGTCACCCTCGCACGTGGCGGCTGCTGATTGGACCGAAGCCTTGCGTGGCACCTCCTGATTCGACCAACTCCGCGGTCCAATCCCACTCGGACAGCCTCGCATGAGACACACCGGACATCACCCTCGCACACCCCTCGGACACCCCTTCGGACACCTGCTCTCTTCCCATTGGACCGAAGTTCGGCCCACTCAGAAGCTGCCACGTCTGAAGCCTCGCCTCGTGTACCACTCTCCTGTCCGACACGTGTGCTGCTGACTAAGCTACTTCGGACCGAGGCCTCGGCCTATAAAAGCCATGCGAGACCTCTCGGATTCCACCCTTATTTCACCCCAAATTTCACCTTTCTTCACACTTTCTACCCTCTCAAGCATATTAACAACCCCCAAGGCCCCGATATCGTGTCTAAAGCCTGAAGCAAGCCCCGGAGCCCCGGAATTCTCGAGAAGTTATCCTCTCTCCAGTCAAAGTGCTGCCCGCATAAGGCCGGTTTTTACTCAAAAACTCGCGGTTTCTTTGAGAAAGATCATCAATAGAAACGAAACGCTGCCCGAATCACCACTTATCGAAGTGAGTTCATACCCCCGTATTTTCATAATTTCTACTGTTTTAAGGGGGGGGGGGGAATACAAGCATAACACAAGAGCTTTATGTTATAAAATCATGATTTTAAATCATGATAAAACAACATTAAATCATTAAAAATACTCAAAACATTAAACTCTTTTATCATCTTATATTTTTCCCCAAAATTCATGTTTATATATATATATATATATATATATATATATATATATATATATATATATATATATATATATATATATATATATATATATATATAACTAAGATTTAAAAAGTTTAGGACTGATAACTCATTCCGGGTCCTTTTCCTTGTTTGGATGTGGACTTATAGTACCGGTTATTTCTCCGAGTGTCGTTTAAATTTTACTTATATATAAAATTGTATATGTATATAAATATAATAGTTATTTCATCAGTTTAACTACCTTTGTAACATGCTGAGCAAGGGATTACATGCAAACATGGTTAAATACACATTCAGAAAGAACATATAAATTATAATAGGTATAATTTATACATAGAACAATAATTCATTATTCAAGTATACTAGAATACACAGTCTTACAAGAAACAATGGTTTTGATACAGAACAAATCAAGGGTTTACACTTATCAAATACATGTTAGAAATTGTAATTCAAGAACATACTGTCAATCATGTATTTCAGAATGATTGGGTTTTGCATAAATAATACACATGTAACGTTTATATGCTTTTTATGAGACACTGAGTTCAGGTTGTTTAATTCATTTTAGACAACATAGGAAAAGTTCTGACATTATAACCAGAATCTCCAGCCGGGGATCGAAACAAGTGTGTGTAGATCTATATCGGGATTGACAACCCCACACTCAGGCTGCTAGCTACAGTTAGGTTTATAAGCCTATGAGTGACAATTGTTATCACCAGTTTAAACGCCCACAAAGCGTTTGTTTCAGGCCATCCGTCATAGTATGGTTATAATAACTCATTAAAAAGATATTAACAATACGTTAGTGTATAAACAACTAAATGAAAATACACCTTCAAAGTACCAGCTTAAGGAATACAAAATACAATGGTTCAATACAGTTTTCAATAACAGCTGGTGGAGCCAGGCACACTCTCAGTTACAAGTTTTCATAAAGGAATACAAATACAAAACATGAATACAAAGAGAGCGGTTTATGAGATTAAACCACTTTTACAAATGGGAATCTAGTCAGTTACTTTCAGTAAACTAGTATAACATAAAGGACCTTTAGTGGTTAATTCTATAATTCCTTAGTTGCTACGCCATAGTTATACATAAGTAATATCCGATTGACAGTGAAATGTGTGACTTCCGCCTTACTTCCTGTTCCTTGTTTGGTTGTGGGCTTAGGGCAGATACACCCATTTAAATGTCCATTCGATATTGGGTTATGTATAATCAGTATAAACTAAGTAATTACAGAGGGAAACTATTAAGGTTACCAGTTAATCACCTCAGGAAATATAGGATTTCCTGGAGAAACCAGTGAACTTATCCAACGAACATAGGGTATACTTAACAGAACTAAAATACTTATGAACTCACCAGCTTAAATGCTGATATACTCTTTCCAAATAACTTGTATTCTCAGGAATCCAGTAGACAGGTACACTCCCGAAGCTTTTGAGAAGACTACCTAGTACCATACCGTGACTCTTGTCTTCTACTGTACCTACTTTAGTGTTTGAATATGTAATGTTTAAACACTTATGTAAAACTTATACTTATTAATGCAATGGTTGTTTGTACTTTGATTACTATATTGCATGTGTTGTGATACTTACCTAAAGTCCTCCGCCCCCGAATGTTTCCGCCATTCTGGTTTGGGGGTGTGACAGATTGGTATCAGAGCAGTGTTTATAGTGAACTCAGTATATCAGTCATAAAAGATATACAACTATAAACCCATTGGGATAAAAACACTCTGACCAAGAGTTATACTTTAAAAATATATCAATATTTTATAAAAGTGTAAGTACATGCAGAGTATATATACCAGAATGAGTATCACAAGAAGAACAAAACTAAAGTATTTGGATGTTGGACATTACAGTTAAACCTAGACAGTGACGTAATCATATCTGGGATCAATATAGCCTGATCAACTATATTCATCCGAGATATGACCAACACGTGTTTGGGGAGTGATTGTAGTGTTGCAACTGGTCTAGAACTTACCTAAGTACCAGAAGATTTCTAGAACCAAACATAAAGACTAAAATACTATGGGAGTATTTTAGGATGCTATAACAAGAAAACTGAAAACTTGTCAAGTTCTTATATCTAAAAGTCCAAGAATCAAAATCATAACTAAAATAACATGGAGGTATGTTACATACCATTGGGGAAATGTTAAAAAGATCTTTTCTGATAAGTCTATAATTACTAAGTGGATACATTAAGGTTATATATAGCCGAGATTTTATAGACTTAGAATATGTGATTTTCACTCTACTTCCTTTTCCTTGTTTGGATGTGGTTTTAGAGTAGGATTACTTATTCAAAGGTCTATTTGATCTGGATTATATATAATCGGTACACACCATGTGATTATAGAAGGACCAGAAAGAATCACCTTCGTAAAAATTCAAATTTTCTCATAGATTCTTTAGACATTCCCAATCTCGTATACACTCGTTAGATAAACATAGTTACTCCAGCAATCAATAGAAGAGTCAAGGAGGATCCAACATAATTTCATTAGGAGAATTCCAAGAAAGAAACATATGAGAAGTAAATAAACTATAAAAATCATTTAGTGCCCTTACCCTATTAAGGACACCAATGAGAGATTCGCATGAACTTCCGAGATTCAAAATCTTCATTACGAAGTAATGGGGATCAGTATCAGAATCGGAAGTAAGACAGCCCGGGAATTCAATATACCTACAGAGGAGAAGGACACCCTATAGATACCAGGAGGAAACAAATCATTACCAGTCAGAATAGAACAGAGAACAAAGGAAATCCACGCATGATTCATGTGAAGTGTTTAAGCATCTTTTCATCTAAGTAATAACTAGTAAATCGATTCAACCTAGTGAATTAGTGATTTCATTACTCACATTAGGTTTTGAGCTCATCCTCTTTTCCGGTCACAGCTAATAACAATAACTCAGATCACGGAATCTTAATTGATAATGATTACTTCACAAATTCATAAGTCTATTTTATGTAGACACTGTTATGAATTATTTTCGAATATTTTCGAAAATTGGGAAACGATATCCACCAAACGAAGGTAACTTAGTTCGGATGATACTCGGTTCATAACCACTCTAGAAACTTATTTATGTTCCTTACCAGGACTGCATCATAGGGATGCAGGTCGAATCATTAAGAGCAATATAACGAAACGAAAGATTTATACATAAATACAAATGGTTAAGAATACATCTAGAGACAACTATCGTCGCTCATGAGCTCATTTTCTTATCATGTAACAGAATCATGCCTTCAAGGAAATGTAACCAACCCACCAGCGAAACACCAATCCTTCAGATAGATGCGACCACATTTCAAGCTGCGGTCATAGCAGCTGTAACAGCTGTTATGGCACACCTTAATGCTAACAATGCAAATGTTAGTAGTAATGCTATCGGTAACCCCGATCGTGGTGATGGCCAAGTACAGCAACGAGCACCTACTTGTAAGAACACCTTGAACCTTAAGCCTAATATCCTTAAACGAAAGTTGAAGAACAAGAACGGAAGTTGTTCAACTCAAGAACCTAACAGAGGGCAACGAAACGAGGCAGTCAATACCCCCATCAGCCCTGTTATTCTAGCACCGACTAAGCCGTATTTAGGAAACCTCCCACACTACAGCAAGTGCAACTACCATCATCATGGAGTTTGCCAAAAGCCGCATTGCGATAGACGCAACTTGAAGAGGCATACCGCCCGCTTCTGTAGAACTCCGGTTGAGTTCATCACTTCAACTACCAATGTTGGAACCATTCCCATATGTCACCTTTGTGGTGAAATAGTGTTGGATTAGTGTCTAAGCCTGTAACCATATTTGGTAAGTACTTGACCCGATTGTGCATGGTCCTTTTGGGTTGCCTTCACCAAAGCAACTTGACTGGAGAAATAATAGAGAAAGAGGTTATTATGATTTATTAATATGTTATAAGAATAATATATTAAAGGAGAAATCATATTTGTTTAATTAATATCGGTCAATAATTAATTAAGAATTAATTTTGTGATCAAGTGTAATTAATTAAACTAGAGGGGCTGAATTGTAATTATGTGATAGTTACAAAATATGGTAATGGTTATCCTAAATATGGGTTGAACGAATTCAAGGAGATAAGGATCCTTGAAATCGTCCAAAGGATAAAGGATAAGGGATTTCAAGTCTTATCTTATTGTTACTTGGTGGGCAAGCAGCTAGATAAGGATAAGGACTGAAACCTTAATCTCTACACCTATATAAAGACCCCTAAGGCTCATGAATTCGTCCATGCCTTCCCAAGGGGTCCTAGGGACGAAATTCTATACCTCTTCCCTCTCTCTATTACCTCTCCATTTTGCTCTTGGTGTTTGTGAGCCATTAGAGGTACTACACTTGTGGTACTTGCTTTCAAAGACAAGAAGATTCAAGATTTAAGTTGTTATTACAATATAACAACAAGAGGTATGTAATCTAACCTTTTTGGTTAATTTCGAAAATAGTAAGCATCATTAGGGTTTTATTATGTGTTCATAATGTTGTATAACTAATAGTGATAACATAGATCCAACTCTAGGGTTGCATGCACACATAGGATTGTTTGTATAAAACCCATCAGTGGTATCAGAGACTTTGGTTAACTTGTTTTCAATTAGTATTATTCAATTGTATGAACTTGACATATTAGGGTTTATTGCCAATAAACCCTAGGAGGCTAGGATTTTCGAGATTAGGGTTTGCAAACCCTAATTTGCAAAAGTTTGAATAAGATTTTCAAACCCTTTCCTTAAACCTTTAAATTTCGAAATCTAGGGTTTGTCTTAATCCCTTGATTTTCGAAATTGGCCTCCTCCCCAAGATAAGATCCTAAATTTTAGGGATTTGGATTATCCCATATCTTGTAATTATCCTTTAATTGTTATATATGGTAATTAAAGATTTTGAATTATCCTATCCCATGATTTTCGAATTTTAGAGGGATTAAAAGGATTAGGATAAATTAATTGTTTAATTGGTAATTATCCTTCATGATTTAGATAATCCCTTATGATTTAATAATTTAAATTAATAGTTTAATTCAAGATAATTATTAAATCAAGAGTTTTAATATTTAAAATTTTAATTTAAATAGTATTAAATTTCGAAAATTTTAAAGTGAAATTAAAACCTAATTGTTTTGAAAAGTTTCAAAACTTGCCCTCAAGTTTTGGAATTTAAATTGTTTGATTAAAAGGTTTAATTTTGAAAAAGTCTAAATTCTAAAACCCTAATTTTGAAAAAGTTCATATTACACCCTTATGGTTTTATTAAATTAGTTAAGTGTATAACTAAAAGAGAGTTAATAAATCCATAATGATATGGTTTATATTTAATTAAATTAAAAGTGTAATTTATAAAATTAAACCACCTAGTATTTTAAAAGTGTAAAATATACCCTTATACTATATATATATAACATTGAAAGTCTAATATTATATATGTATAACTAAAATGCTAGTCTTACCGTTAGTAGGCCTCATTCACAAAGCCGATCTATAAGGGGGGTATAAGGTTATGGCCTATAAAATAGCCGTTTAATGGGTGTCCACTCTCACCCACCGCTTCCTTGATTGGTGGAGGGTCGTTAGCCAAACGGGTAGGATAGGGCAAACCCTTTCCATTAAAAGTATAATGAAGTATAAAGTAACTAAATGTTTTTACAAAATTCTCAATCTTAGTTACTTTAGGCAAAAGTAAATTGATGCAATCCCATGAAATTACACTTTGTGCCCTTGCGAAGACGTTAGTGGAGCGCGTGTGGTTAACCGGCACACTAAATGGTTCTAAGCAAAGGTAGCAAAGGATGACTCATTGTTTGTCATAGTTCGGTGGAGCGTGTGTGGTTAACCGACACATCGAATAGGTTATTGTAACATTGGGGGCACCATGTAAGTTTGCATGGTTATTCACACCCTGTTTTGTGATCCTCGGCATCCCAGTCACAAATCGAGGGGCATATCGAGATTTAAACATGCCATTGAAAAGTTCAATGAATCTCAAAAGATCTAGGAATTTTCAATAGATTTAAAACTAAATTTCTTTTTCGTTTTTCATGGTGGAAATTAGTGAATCGTCATTCACTTACCTTCAAATGTTCTGCAATTTGGGTTACGGCATCCCTCTCCCAAATTGTAGAGTATTGTGTTGGGTCCTAGCCTTAATATCTCATTTGGGTGATTTATTAAGGATTCAATCAATCAACTAACTTGAATTTTTCTCCCGTTTTGTAGATGTCAAAGTATGACAACTATGGTCTTCCCAAATCTCGTGGAACAAGTTTTTCACATGAAAATGATATTCCATGATTCGATCGGGGAACAAGAGATCATGCTTCACTTCCTCCACCTCCTCCTATTATTCTCCCTAACCCACAAGTTCAAAAGATTGAAAAGTTCAAACTCACTCAAGTCCTTTTGGCAAGTAAACATGAAGAAGGAAAATCAGTGTGTGCACACGTCCTAGAGATGAAGTCACATATTGATAAGTTAAGAATGTTGGGATCGGTTGTCTGTGAGGAGCTGGCTGTTGACTGGGTCCTTTAGTCACTTCCTGAATCATGTAGTGAGTTCGTTAGAGAGTACTATATGATGCATCACAACGTGACCCTCATTGATCTCACCTATTTGCTTATAGCTGTTGAATCAGCAATGATTTGGCGTGCTGGTCAAGCAAATTTGTCTGGTGAGTCAAACTCCCAAACTGCAATGGGCACTGGCAACATCGGAAGTCTAGAAAGAACTAAGTCTATGATTGTCCGATGTGCTGTGCCAAAGGAGTCCATTTGATTTTATTGCCAAGAGAAGGGACATTGGAAATGAAGCTGCCCTAACTACCTGAGAAATCTAAGAGATGGGAGAGTCAAGATGCATGGCTCTACTTCAGGTAAAATCCATTAACTAACTCTTTTAAGTTCCTATTCTAGATTCTTAATACATGATGTAATAAGATTACATTTTGATGTTTTATAGGATCGAAGAAAAGAGAGGAAGCTTAAGGGAAGAAGTGAGCTGAATCTAATCATGAAGAAATGGATTTCGATCGCATTGCTTGAAGATTAGAATTTTGAGCTACTACTTGGAGTTAGAATAGATTGCTATGAAATATGTATTAACATATTTTTTCAATTAAATTGCATTGTAAGGACAAATTTTTCCGCAATAAAATAAATTTTGATTTTATATTATTTATCCTTGCAATGGCGTGTATGAAAAAATTGATGTTTGTAAGTTTCTATTATTAGCAATAATGGATTTGATTCTTAATTGTATTATTTGTGGAAAGGTCAATAATTTACCAAATAAGGAAAGTTTCTCATCGCCCAAGTTTCAATTGGATAGAAACTTGGAATCATACAACTTGATTGCATGATGAATGAGAAATTTCATATTTGGAAATTTAGACAAATTCTTTGACAAAGTGTCAAGTGTAGGACTAGGAGATCGAGTACACAAAGTTGTGTGTTGATCAAATCCACCACAAGAGTAACAAAGATATTCGTCATGATTTACTAAGGTTAAGTAAATATGATTATACTCATAAGATTAAGTGTAATTTTGAGTTGATTGAAAGAGCTTCAATCAATAGCAGAACGAATAAGAAGAATCAAGTAAGCAGAAAGATAAAAGTTTCTCTATTCTAAGAAGAAGGGAGAGTACCTTTTATTATGTTTTATGATAGGTCTTAATGATGAAGAACCATATCTCAATTAATCCTCTAAGTGAGTCTTAGTGCAATTGTATGTCTGAGAAGAGGAATCAAGAATTGAAGAAATGGTTAAATCAAGAAGTCAATCATACTTCGTTCCAAAAACAAGTCTTAGAGTTAAGATTGTGACATTGAGTGACAAGTTTTAAGAAGGTTTATAACATTCATCAAATGTGGAAAGTTGTGATGTCTTGGATAAGACAAAGACCAACTAGGACCAATTTTGTGAAGTGTTTTGTCTTGATAAAAGCTACACTAACTCTTGAATATTTGTTTGTCGAGAAATGTTTATTGACAAGAGAATCTTATATGTCAAGGAGTCAGTGGGAGTCTTAATGATCTTGAAAGGTTTCAAGAACAAATCAAGAATAAACCTTATCATTCATCACTAGCACACGACTTGAGGTTTACAACCTATCGTGTTGACACTAATTTTATTTTTGTGCCATTCCAATCGAGTTAATTATGCATGTGAGTTCTACGAGTTCTCAATGGATTGTATAGGAGCAAGACACCTTGTTCAATGGAAAGTACATTGAAACGAAGGGGTGAGCTGCTCAATAACTTGGAAGTAATGGTGGGACCCTTGATGGCAAGAAATTAAGAAGAACAAGTTCTATCCATAAGAGTTTGGATTTGTCACTAACATTATCTTGTGATTATGGTTATGACAAATTCACATGGATAAGAACGAATACACCACAAAATCTAAGTGTCATAAGGTTTTTTTCATTCATAAGAATGATTGTAAGGAAACGCTTTCACTAAGAGAGATTTTGAAGATAGCATTATGTAATTTGGGTTTCTCAAATTCAACTATGATTACGGCATTCCTCTTCATAGTTCCAATTGTGGGAAATGGAAAATGGGTCTGAACATTTTAGACTTGTTGATATGAGTCCTAGAATCGTTTAGACATATACATATGAGTTGTCCAAGGAAAAGTGTATGAGTTTGAGAAGCTTAGATAAAGTCTTATCAAAGCATCTAGTATTAGAAATATGAACTTAAGAAATTGTTTTCTAGAAGTTCAGCTAATTTTTGAATACATGTCGAAGCTAGTGGGAGCATAAGTGTTATGCTGGTAAAGAAATAATCATCATGTAAGTGGGAGCATGATTATTATGGTAAGTATTGCCAGTTAGCAATATTAATTATAGAAAACAAGAGTTATACTTTGCAAAGTTGTAAGGGTTGAAAAGTTGTTTTGCTATAATTAAGGGAGAGAATATTGTGCTTCATTTCAAATCTAAAGCTTAGATTGAGAAATTTTAATAAATTTAGTCAAATGATACATAGTGTCTTCTTAAACTTCGATTATGATTACGGTATCCCTCTTCATAGTTCAAATTGTAAGAACGTGACACATAAAATATTATGGCAGAAGATTGATAGAGTATCGTATCTTTATGTAAGACATTATGCATCGTGTCCCATACGCTTCGGGTAAAGGATCAATTGCAATTGCTATAATATTTGACCATTCTAAAATTTTCCAAATGTCTAGCGCATTAAGAAGGGAAAAGGACAAGAATTGGTATTGACTAAGATAATTAAACAACTATCAAAGGACGACTCAAAAGTTCGCTGAGGATTAGTCGCTTGTGAGTAGTTGGAAGTATGGTATTGAATGGATCATATCGACATTATTATGAATAGATAAGATTCTATTAAGAATGAGTTATCATATGGTAAATATGGAAATGTTTCCATAATTGGGAGTTGGAAATTAAGAATTTACATGATTAGAAAATTTTATGCAAAAGGATGTTCAAAGGAATGTACTTTGAGTGAGAGCCATCACATCTATAGAATTGTTCTGTAACAATTTTGATAGAGTACCTTGTGATTTCGTTGGCCGAGTCTTTGTGATTTTTGTGCCGTGACTTCACAAGAGGATCATTGCATAAAATATTAGAATTTGACATATTCTAAAAGGTGGCAAGAATTTGGTATTCTTACACTAATTATAAGGATTGGGGATTGTGAAATGAGTTGCATTTGAAAAGTTTCAATTAATCTATTTCACAAAGTATGGACCATAGGAAACCAAAGTGTGCATGCTTTGAGCATGGGACAATTGTGGTTATGATTCGAGTTATAAAGTTGATTATCTGAAACATTAAACAATGGATAATGAGTAATCGATATGGTGATAAATAAAAGGTGTTTTATTTATACTCAAAGGTTTGAGACCATATAGGATTAGTATTATTCTTGTTTTTCTCTTTGCATGTTTTGACTTCCAGAATAATTGAGTTTATTAAGAATAATCGAATTATTCAAACGGTCCGCAGTCGTTCATATGTTGGAAGTAGGTATGAATGAAGACTGTCATGAATTGGTTTGTAGATTGTCTAAAGTGTATTAGACATAGCAAAGGTTTGATGCAACGTTCATGAGTGCTTATGAATATGATTTTGAGCATTGGATTAAACCCACGCTCACTTGGATCGCTTCATGGATTTTATCACGAGCGATTGGTGAGACGATAATATCTTGTATTCTTGAAACCGAGATGTGTGAGTTGTATCTTGCGAATCGGTTACACATTGATAATATCTAAACGCACCAGTAACTTGGTGTTATAAAACTTATTGTTGTGTGTGATTTGGTGAGTGAGTGCAAGCAAACATTGAGTCAAAGTTTATTCGTTCCTTTTATCCAAAGTGGGATAAAAGCGATATTTGTGGGCCCCTCGATGATTTAGTGATGACAAACGTAAATGCTCGGCCGGGCTAGGGCTAATTTGATTTGTTCAATTAGTCAGTCGTCGTAAATCGGAAATCGGGAAACAACACATAGATTGAGAGAATGATTTCAATCCATGTCTCACGTCTATACGATATCTAGAATGGAGGAATATATGATCCCTTATCTAAAGGACAGGTTACTGATAAGATCAGAGTTTGACAGCGTCTTTGAGAGCTACGATTGCTAATCGAGTTGTAGTTACATTTGTGGTTACTAGACTTATCCAAGTGGGAGACTGTTGGATTAGTGTCTAAGCCTGTAACCATATTTGGTAAGTACTTGACCCGATTGTGCATGGTCCTTTTGGGTTGCCTTCACCAAAGCAACTTGACTGGAGAAATAATAGAGAAAGAGGTTATTATGATTTATTAATATGTTATAAGAATAATATATTAAAGGAGAAATCATATTTGTTTAATTAATATCGGTCAATAATTAATTAAGAATTAATTTTGTGATCAAGTGTAATTAATTAAACTAGAGGGGCTGAATTGTAATTATGTGATAGTTACAAAATATGGTAATGGTTATCCTAAATATGGGTTGAACGAATTCAAGGAGATAAGGATCCTTGAAATCGTCCAAAGGATAAAGGATAAGGGATTTCAAGTCTTATCTTATTGTTACTTGGTGGGCAAGCAGCTAGATAAGGATAAGGACTGAAACCTTAATCTCTACACCTATATAAAGACCCCTAAGGCTCATGAATTCGTCCATGCCTTCCCAAGGGGTCCTAGGGACGAAATTCTATACCTCTTCCCTCTCTCTATTACCTCTCCATTTTGCTCTTGGTGTTTGTGAGCCATTAGAGGTACTACACTTGTGGTACTTGCTTTCAAAGACAAGAAGATTCAAGATTTAAGTTGTTATTACAATATAACAACAAGAGGTATGTATTTCATCTTTCCTTGTGGATTTCGAAATTCCTAGAAGCCTTTTAGGGTTCTTCAAGTGTTCATAATGTTGTGTATCTAATAGTGAAAACATAGATCCAATTCTAGGGTTGCATGCACACATATGATTGTTTGTATAAAACCCATCAAATAGGACATTACAAGAGGGATTGTCCAATAGAGAAGAACGACGGGGGAGCAGGAGGATTTTGACCCCAATACATGGGAAAGCATCAAAGAACCCTGCTATATTTTGGTACGCTTCCAAACCCCGATAACTAGCTACAATTATGATTACTCTTCCGTTCAAATTAAATCACAACGATTATATAAAATTTGAAACCCTAACAGGTAAGCTATAATGACTTAGTGTATACATAGGGGTCATTTATAATTAAGATTTGTAGACTTAGAGTGAGTAATCCCGCCTCATTTCCTGTTCCTTGTTTGGTTGTGGATTTAGGGCAGGGTTGCTCAGTCAAAGGTCTTACCAATCTTAATTATACATGACTTGTATACACCAAGCGATTATAGAGAGACCTAGTAAGGATCGTTTCATGAAAGTTCATAATTTCAAATTATCAGAACCCTCGTATTGGTAGTACCCGCCAATTTCGAATCAAAAAGGGGTTCGTCGTGATAATAACAGAATAAAACCAGAAGCGCTAGAAACTTAGGTACATAGGATATCATCCTAGTAATCATTCATCCCAAAACGACTTAATATCTATTTCATCGAGAAAATTCCGACATCCTCATTCGACATGGTTTGGCCTGGCCCTTACCATGTGAAAATTCTTATGCTGTATAAGAAAACTTTTTCCTTAATCAGCCGTAAGATGAAACTCTTCCAATCCATAACACAAAACCCTTAAGTTGTCTCTCATTTCAAAACTTCAGAAGTACTCATGCGAAGGATACCACGCCATTCTAGCCTACTCAGTAGACAGGAAACTTCAAACGAAAAGCACCGAAGTAGTCATAGAAGTCAGTAACTACTGAAGTACCTCAATAGATCTCATAGGAAAATCATTGTACCGCATGTCAAGTTCAAGAATAGAGACTAAGAACTCATTAAGTTAATCTATCGCTGCTAAGTGTATACACGAGGGTGGTATATAAGTTAGACTTAACAAGATTAAGGATGTGTGATTCCGCCCTATCTCCTGTTCCTTGTTTGGTTGTGGACCTGGGGCACAGTCACCCATCCGAACGTTTTGTGAAATCTAAAATATATACGACTTGTATACATGAGGTAATTGTGGATGAGCCAAGTATGAGCCTGATCATGAACTTCGGAGCAAAAGCCAACATCATGTATTCTACCAGGTGGAATTCAACATGAGACCACAACGATGGTCGAGCTACTAAATGACTACGAATTTGAAATTCGTTATCATCTCGACAAATCCAATATAGTAGCTGACACCCTAAGTCGGAAAAAGTACACAGGTCATAGTGCCAATCATGGACTATGATAACCCTTTCAAATCTCTCCACACAAAGTAAGGAGGCTCAACAGGAAGCCTTGAAACCTGAAAATGTGGCAAGTAGAGAAGATAACTAAAACGTGTAAGTGCACGGTATGCCAATATCTGTTATCTCCACTGAGATAATAGAATCATGTAACGCCCGCAGATCCGGGCTAGTCAATTTAGAGATAATAGGGGTCGAAAACGAATTTTCGACAAAAGATTATTTAGAATAAATAATCTTAACCAAGTTGTAGAATATGTCTCAAGGGTTCCGTACATATGAAGAACGCCGAAATCCGAGTTATAACGAAGAAGTTATGGCCCGTCGAAGTTTTACGGCAAAACCGGCACGGCACCGGGAGACGTAAATAGTGAATTTTTGATAAAGAACTTTTTAGCCTTAGAAATCTAAACAAAAGTTGTACTATACGTTAAACTGAGAACATACAAAAAAAAGAACGCCCAAATCTGACTTCGTATGAGGAAGTTACGAATTTTCTAAGATTTGGCATAGCAGTGCACGACCCGAAACTCGAATTTTAGATCGAGCGGTTTTTGGCCTATGCGACCTAAAGGAGAATTGAAGATCTCATTAATAGGAACTCAACGGTAAAAGGACAGACGAAAACGGAGTCTGTATGTAGAAGTTATGAATTTTACGCGGACGTTTAACAGTATAATCTCCTCGTACTGTTAAATTTAAGATCGGTCGAGAATTAGCCGACGGAGTCAAAATGAAAGTTGTAGATCTTATTTTTACCTACGCGTGGATATAAAGAACGTCAAAAACGGAGGTCGTATGTGAAAGTTACGGATTTTAGAAGTCAGAAGTGTGCTGTGCAAAAATGAGTGATGTGGCACAATCTTGGCCATTGCTTTCTCTCCAAGTCTTGCCACTAGATGGTGACATGTGGCACCAAGTTCAGCCATTTTTCACCTTATAAATAGAACCTCTCCCACCCTCATTTTCTTCACACCTTTCCCATTCTTTCTTCTCTTTACTCTCTCTCTCTAGAACCTCTCTCTAGCCCCGAAACCCCCCGAAAAGCCTAGGGAACCTCCCTAGCACGAGGCGGAAGCCTCGGAGTGCTCGACGGCTCCGAGAAGAAGAGCTTTTCGGCTCGGGAATGCTGCTCCAAGCATAGCCCGGTTTTCTATAAAACCCGCTGTAAGTGAGCTACGCATACGCTATTTTTAATATATCGTTTATTTAATTATAGTAGCGTTATTAGGAACTTATAATAAGTACTTGGGCTATTATTATGGGTTATATAAGTATTGTTTAACGCTTATATAATAGTAATAATAGCTAGACTATTAATTATTCTCGGCGAATAATAGACTAAACTCTAGTGATAATAATACTAGGTTTCGTCGAAGGAAATTATTTTTAAGAAGCGAAGCGCTGTCTGAGTTCGGATTCACCACCTTTTTCAAGTGAGTGCATGGTCCCTTTCATCTTACACATAGATATGAAGTATTTTATATAAATTACGTGATATGTGTGCATATTATCTGAATACTTGCTGTCTATGATGGATGAATGATTTTATACATGTTTTAAATGATTTAAATATATATTTATTTTATATCTACAAATATGTTGGGATAAAACATGGGTAGATGAAATAGTTGGTGTGTGATGAAATAAAATGATGAGAGATAGGTGATGATAGGAAGGTGATTAGGTGATGGATAGGTGATGATGAATCGTTGATGTAGGATGAAAGATACTATAACCTTGTCCGGCAATTTGGAGATGTAGTCATCTACTAGAGTATAGATGGCGACCACGGACTATTCTAGACAACCCGTGGAAACACCAGCAGACTTATAACCTGTAGGTGACGCATTACGAGTTCAGGCGATGTTATGACTGCGTATTCATGTGATGATACTCTAACCCTTACTATGAATTACGAGTTCAGGCGATGTTGTAACTACGTATTCATGCCTTAGGAACGAACATATAAGGAAATGTGATGTAAAGAGATGAGAGGTAAATACGACATAGGAGATGACCCTTAAGATAATTCTTTAGGGAATATTAAATGAAGAAAATGGGGATGGGTAATTGGGTTGATTGTTTGATTGTTTAAACATAATAATTATATTATTGTGGGTTGAAAACCCTATGTACTCACCAGGTTTCCCAACCTGACCCACTCAAGCTTATTTGTATCACAGGTTTCGATATGAAGCTACTTTAAACTGAGAGATTTAAAAGAGATGTAGATCACTAGTGTAAATGAATGTAAGTTCTGTTTATGCTTATGTTTCTGTATTGACGATGACATCCCAATGTTTTGAAAATGAATGAAATACATTTCTTCGGAAATGATTTGATAACGTATTTATCATGTTTTTCTGGGAACAAATTCCGCAACATTTTTATTAAAAGAGGTACTCTGATTTTTATAAAGCATAAACAAAATCGGTCTTTTCTGGCCGTGAAAATGGGGATGTCACAAATCATCTCCCAGTTCAGGCAGTCACTCAAAAATCTCTAAGAACTAGAGTAGTCATGAGCCTATGTGATCGACTATGGTAAAGAATGGGATATCCATTTACCAACTAGTCGAGTCATTTATCACGCTAGCATTCAAGTTGCTCCATTCGAAACCTTATGTGGTCATAAGTGCAGATTCTATCTGCACTGGACTAAAGTGGTAATACGCAACTAGCTAGAGACCCAATTTCCACACAGCACCCTAGCTGATCTGGAATTCATCCGAGAAACTACCAAAAACAAAATACGAATCAAGAAGCGCCATAAAGCTTCCAAAGTTAATCAGAGAAGCTACGACTTCGATAAAAGAAAACCCTTGGAATTCCAGGATTGATGACCTTGTCATATGAAGGTCTCACTCAGGAAGGACAAGATGCGCTTGAGAAAGCGTGGAATACAAAATTCAAGGTACATAGGGCCATTTGAGATTCTTACCAGAATCGGTCTTGTACTTTTAAACTTAAACTACCACCAAAAACTTAATAACATTCATCCCATCTTTCACATATCTAATCTCAAGAGGTGTCTATCCGATAAAAACACTTGTTATTTCACTCAATGAAATCAAGTTAAATAAAAGTCTACACTCTGTAGTAGAACCAATGAAAACCATGGATAGGGAAATCTAAAGAACCACGCTAAGTCTCATCCCGTTAGTGAAGGTTCGCTGGATTACAAACCAGGGACCTGAATTCACTTGGGAAAGGAAAGATTAGACCTAGTCCATGAGTATCACTTTAGACTTAATTTCGGGACGAAATTCCCTCTAATGGGGGGAATAATGTGACACCAGTCAAAGTTTGGTCAAAATAAATTGATCAATAATCGTAATTGGGATGAACCAAGTGGTAGAGTTTGTAACAAGGTTTCCAAAAACATAAAGAACACTGAAATCCGAGTTATAACGAAGAAGTTATGACCAATCGAAAATCCGCGATAAAACCGGCAAAACACTATTAAGTGTAAAAAGCGAATTTCCGATAAAAGGCTTTTTAGCCTTAACAATCTAAATAAAACTTGTAGAATATGTTAAACCGAGAATGTTCATAAAAAGAACGTAAAAATATGACTTCATATGAGGAAGTTATGATTTTTCGAAGTTTCGGTTTAGCAGTAGACAGCTAAAAATTCGAAATATAAATCGATCGATATTTAGCCAACGCAACTTAAACGAGAATCGAAGGTCTCGTCAAAAGTAGCACAACGGTAAAAAGACAGACGAAAACGGACGTCGGATGAAGAAGTTATGAATTTTTAACGGATTCCCGTCCCGGTCTGTTTAAAATAATAATATTAAAAATAAAGTCAAAATTAGCCGACGAAGTCTAAACGAAAGTAGTATATTATGATTTTACCTACGCGTGCATATAAAGAACGCCAAAAACGGAGCTCGTATGCGAAAGTTATGATTTTCGCAAGTTTTGGCACAAAAATAAAGAAAAATAGGAAAAACCGGGCAATTTCGCATGCCACGTCACCCTCGCACGTGGCGGCTGCTGATTGGACCGAAGCCTTGCGTGGCACCTCCTGATCCGACCAACTCCGCGGTCCAATCCCACTCGGACAGCCTCGCATGAGACACACCGGACATCACCCTCGCACACCCCTCGGACACCCCTTCGGACACCTGCTCTCTTCCCATTGGACCGAAGTTCGGCCCACTCAGAAGCTGCCACGTCTGAAGCCTCGCCTCGTGTACCACTCTCCTGTCCGACACGTGTGCTGCTGACTAAGCTACTTCGTACCGAGGCCTCGGCCTATAAAAGCCATGCGAGACCTCTCGGATTCCACCCTTATTTCACCCCAAATTTCACCTTTCTTCACACTTTATACCCTCTCAAGCATATTAACAACCCCCAAGGCCCCGATATCGTGTCTAAAGCCTGAAGCAAGCCCCGGAGCCCCGGAATTCTCTAGAAGTTATCCTCTCTCCAGTCGAAGTGCTGCCCGCATAAGGCCGGTTTTTACTCAAAAACTCGCGGTTTCTTTGAGAAAGATCATCAATAGAAACGAAACGCTGCCCGAATCACCACTTATCGAAGTGAGTTCATACCCCCGTATTTTCATAATTTCTACTGTTTTAAGGGGGGGGGGGGAATACAAGCATAACACAAGAGCTTTATGTTATAAAATCATGATTTTAAATCATGATAAAACAACATTAAATCATTAAAAATACTCAAAACATTAAACTCTTTTATCATCTTATATTTTTCCCCAAAATTCATGTTTATATATATATATATATATATATATATATATATATATATATATATATATAACTAAGATTTAAAAAGTTTAGGACTGATAACTCATTCCGGGTCCTTTTCCTTGTTTGGATGTGGACTTATAGTACCGGTTATTTCTCCGAGTGTCGTTTAAATTTTACTTATATATAAAATTGTATATGTATATAAATATAATAGTTATTTCATCAGTTTAACTACCTTTGTAACATGCTGAGCAAGGGATTACATGCAAACATGGTTAAATACACATTCAGAAAGTACATATAAATTATAATAGGTATAATTTATACACAGAACAATAATTCATGATTCAAGTATACTAGAATACACAGTCTTACAAGAAACAATGGTTTTGATACAGAACAAATCAAGGGTTTACACTTATCAAATACATGTTAGAAATTGTAATTCAAGAACATACTGTCAATCATGTATTTCAGAATGATTGGGTTTTTCATAAATAATACACATGTAACGTTTATATGCTTTTTATGAGACACTAAGTTCAGGTTGTTTAATTCATTTTAGACAACATAGGAAAAGTCATGACATTATTACCAGAATCTCCAGCCGGGATCGAAACAAGTGTGTGTAGATCTATATCGGGATTGACAACCCCGCACTCAGGCTGCTAGCTACAGTCAGGTTTATAAGCCTATGAGTGACAATTGTTATCACCAGTTTAAACGCCCATAAAGCGTTTGTTTCAGGCCATCCGTCATAGTATGGTTATAATAACTCATTAAAAAGATATTAACAATATGTTAGTGTATAAACAACTAAATGAAAGTACACCTTCAAAGTACCAGTTTAAGGAATACAAAATACAATGGTTCAATACAGTTTTCAATAACAGCTGGTGGAGCCAGGCACACTCTCAATTACAAGTTTTCATAAAGGAATACAAATACAAAACATGAATACAAAGAGAACGGTTTATGGGATTAAACCACTTTTACAAATGGGAATCTAGTCAGTTACTTTCAGTAAACTAGTATAACATAAAGGACCTTTAGTGGTTAATTCTATAATTCCTTAGTTGCTACGCCATAGTTATACATAAGTAATATCCGATTGATAGTGAAATGTGTGACTTCCGCCTTACTTCCTGTTCCTTGTTTGGTTGTGGGCTTAGGGCAGATACACCCATTTAACTGTCCATTCGATATTGGGTTATGTATAATCAGTATAAACTAAGTAATTACAGAGGGAAACTATTAAGGTTATCAGTTAATCACCTCAGGAAATATAGGATTTCCTGGAGAAACCAGTGAACTTATCCAAAGAACATAGGGTATACTTAACAGAACTAAAATACTTATGAACTCACCAGCTTAAATGCTGATCTACTCTTTCCAAATAACTTGTATTCTCAGGAATCCAGTAGACAGGTACACTCCCGAAGCTTTTGAGAAGACTAAATGTAATGTTTAGTGTTTGAATATGTAATGTTTAAACACTTATGTAAAACTTATACTTATTAATGCAATGGTTGTTTGTACTTTGATTACTATATTGCATGTGTTGTGATACTTACCTAAAGTCCTCCGCCCCCGAATGTTGCTGCCATTCTGGTTTGGGGGTGTGACAGGTAAAATGTTGGATTTTGAAGAAAAGGGATCCTCACGACGTGAGAAATAGAAGCTCACGACATGAGAAGGGTTCCATGAAGATTTTGTCCGGGACTGAGCTCACGACATGAGCAATAAGAGCTCACGATGTGAGGAGCGTTGCAGCCCAAGCCCATGATCTTTTAGGGTTCCCTTCGTATTTAATCCCCCTTAACTTGTTTCCACTTACCATGTATAAGTGGAAACCACATTGTAACCTTGTTACATTAAATCACAATTAGCCATGAGGGCATGTTTATATATGTTAACATATACAATTATACTTGAAAGCCATCCTTATATATATATATATATATATATATATATATATATATATATATATATATATTGAAAACCATGTTAAAGTAAGTTAGTACAAGTCAATGTAAGTCAAACTCTTAAAGTAAATCATAATAATTCACAATATATATATGGTTTTCGGTTTTGGGAATCTAATCCCATACCAAAATCGAAATCACTTCCTTTATGGAAGTGATGGCTGAAAACACTTCCTTTATGGAAGTGTTGACCGAAATTTAAATGGTGAAACACTATAGGATCGAAAACACCCCAAAAGGACTAAGCCAAAGAACCGAAATCACTTCTTTGTGAAATGCCTTGACCGAAATCTCAATTGGGAATCAATTTAAGACCGAAATCAAGGGGTTTTCGGCCTTGTAGAACCGAAATCACTTTCTTTTTGGCCGAAATCCTCCTAAATATCTAGATATTTATGCCACTTGATTGGTTATTCACCTTCCCAATGTGATATAATACACTTCCCTATGCAAATATCACGTCACAATTTCCCCATATTTATATGTCCAAACAAAATTCTTCACTTCTAAGTTTCGTTCATTTGCTCTCAAAACCCATATTCAATCCTTCATATCTTCAAAGCGGTTACCCAGATCATCTTCAAATCTTCAAGTTTCCTTAAGAACATCTTCAAGTTTTCCGAGGAAATCAAATATATCAAGTTAATTCCAAAGACTTCTTGTAAGTATATATATACATGACTAGTGTTAATTAACACTTAAAATAATCATTTTGCTAATTTGAACACAACATTATGTGTTTAAATATTATTAGGAGTTCAGAATTTATCGTGTTCTAACCCGAGAATTATCACAACCCAGTCGTGCTGTAACGCCCGTAGATCCGGGCTAGTCAATTTAGAGATAATAGGGGTCGAAAACAACTTTTCGACAAAAGATTATTTAGAATAGATAATCTTAACCAAGTTGTAGAATACGTCTCAAGGGTTCCGTACATATAAAGAATGCCGAAATCCGAGTTATAACGAAGAAGTTATGGTCCGTCGAAGTTTTACGGCAAAACCGGCACGACACCGGGAGACGTAAATAGTGAATTTACGATGGAGGACTTTTTAGCCTTATAAATCTAAACAAAAGTTGTAGTGTACGTTAAACCGAGAACATACAAAAAAAGAACGCCCAAATCTGACTTCGTATGAGGAAGTTATGAATTTTCTAAGATTTGGCTTAGCAGTGCACAGCCCGAAACTCGAATTTTAGATCGAGCGGTTTTTGGCCTACACGACCTAAATGAGAATTGAAGATCTCATTAATAGGAACTCAACGGTAAAAATACAGACGAAAACAGAGTCCGTATATAGAAGTTATGAATTTTACGCGGACATTTAACAGTATAATCTCCTCGTACTGTTAAATTTAAAATCGGTCGAGAATTAGCCGACGAAGTCAAAATGAAAGTTGTAGATCTCATTTTTACCTACGTGTGGATATAAATAACGTCAAAAACGAAGCTCGTATGTGAAAGTTACGAATTTTAGAAGTCGGAAGTGTGCTGTGCGAAAATGGGTGACGTGGCACAATCTTGGTCATTGCTTTCTCCCCAAGTCTTGCTACCAGATGGTGACATGTGGCACCAAGTTCAGCCATATTTCACCCTATAAATAGAACCTCTCCCACCCTCATTTTCTTCACACCTTTCCCATTCTTTCTTCTATTTACTCTCTCTCTAGAACCTCTCTCTAGCCCCGAAACCCCCCGAAAAGCCTAGGGAACCTCCCTAGCACGAGGCGGAAGCCCCGGAGTCCTCAACGGCTCCGAGAAGAAGAGCTTTTCGGCTCGGGAACGCTGCTCCAAGCAAAGCCCAGTTTTCTATAAAATCCGCTGTAAGTGAGCTACGCATACGCTATTTTTAATATAGCTTTTATTTAATTATAGTAACGTTATTAGGAACTTATAATAAGTACTTGGACTATTATTATGGGTTATATAAGTATTGTTTAACGGTTATATAATAGTAATAATATCTAGACTATTAATTAGTCTCGGCGAATATTAAACTAAACTCTAGTGGTAATAATACTAGGTTTCGTCGAAGGAAATTATTTTTAAGAAGCGAAGCGCTGTCTGAGTTCGGAATCACCACCTTTTCAAGTGAGTGCATGGTCCCTTTCATCTTACACATAGATATGAAGTATTTAATATAAATTACGTGTTGTGAGTGCATGGTCCCTTTCATCTTACACATAGATATGAAGTATTTAATATAAATTACATGTTATGTGTGCATATTGTCTGAATACTTGCTGTCTATGCTGGGTGAAATATTTTTATACACGTTTTAAATGATTTAAACTGTATATGTATTTTATATCTACAAAATGTGTTGGGTAAAACATGGGTAGATGTAATAGTTGATGTGTGACCAAATCAAATAATGAGAGGCCTCGATATAGATGTTATTGATGATCCAGTCATCTAGCGGAGTATAGATGACGACCACAGACTATTCTAGACAGTCCAGTGGAACGCTAGCAGGCTCGCAACCTGTAGGTGTTTATTTGAACTGTGTGCTCACCAGCAGTACTCCATCCCCCACATGGTTGCCTTATTTGACATGAATTGCTGAGGAACCCCCGAAGCATGTGTTGTTACCCCGATGGAAGTCCTTAGACTAGGTTCCTTGTGTTAGATGTTTTAGGGACGTAAAGTGAGGATAACGGGAACGGGTAATCGGGTTTGTTTGGTTTGATAAAGTTAATAAACTTATTTATTGTGGGTTGAAAACCCTATGTACTCACCATGTTTCCCAACCTTACCCACTCAGTTTATTTATATCACAGGTGTTGATATGAAGTCACATTACACTGATAGATTAAGGAGATATAAATCACTAGTGATAATGAATATAAGTTCTGTTTATGCTTATGTTTCTGTATTGACGATGACATCCCAAATGTTTTAAAATGAATAAAAATACTTTTCTTCGGAAATGCTTTGATAACGAATTTATCATGTTATACTGGGAACAAATTCTGCAACATTTTTATTAAAAGAGGTATTCTGATTTTTATAAAGCATAAACAAAATCGGTCTTTTCTGGCCGTGAAAATGGGGATGTCACACGTGCCCAACTAAGAACGCACACTCGAGGTGAGTTCATACCCCTACGTTTTCACGATTTTTCATTGTTTTAGGGGGGGGGGATACAAGTAAAACACAAGAAATCTTGTGTTATTATCTAAACTATTTCAAACATATTTCAACTGTTGTATTTACCAAAATATATAGTTATATATATATATATATATATATATATATATATATATATATATATATAATTAAGATTATACAGGCTTAGAATTGGTGATTCCGCCTTATTTCTCATTCCTTGTTTGGTTGTGGGCTTAGGATATAATCATTTATTCGACTGTCTTTTTAATCTTAAATTATATATATACTTTATATATAAGTATAAAAATTTGTTCAACATGTTAAACAAAAAGAATATTTTACAACTCATTTTATTAACGATTGTACAAAAACGCTAAATTTCATGGAATATCTTTATCACAGATTCATGATTATAAACATACATAACTGTTCAAAATTTAAAAGTTTTCATTTCAGTAGAACACACACTATAAACTATAATAGGTATAGTTTATGGAACTTATATACCGTTTTACCAAGTTCGAGATACAATACAGAAAGAAACATATAAACTATAATAGGTATAGTTTATGGAACATATGAATTATTATACCAAGTTCATAAGACAATACGAAAAACAAACATATAAACTATAATAGGTATAATTTATGAGACGTACATACAGTTTATTCATTTCAAAAGGGGTTTTTCATTATTCTGCACGTAACCGTCAATATAGCTTTGTGAGACACACTTCACGTACTTATCTAAGTACCAACGAAAGCCCTGAAATTATAACCAGAGTCTCTTGGAGGGAGAGCGTGACACTTGTGTATAGATCTATACGAGACTGACAATCCCGCACCTAAATTGTTAGCTACAGTTAGGCCGGCAGGCCTGGGTGACAAATATCGTACCGATTCCGACGCCTGAAGAACGTCGTATTCAGGCCATCTTAGGTCATCAAGCGTGGTTATAATAACTCACTATTGGGTATTGAACAATACGATTAGTGTACGAATACGTAAATAGCATCATATAGTTTTATTAAATAATAAAACTACAATACAATATTTTTACAGTACAACTGGTGGATCCAGGCACATACATTCACAGAGTTTCATACAAGTACAATTACAGTATACTATTTTTCAATACAGAGAAACTTACATTTCAGGAAAACATTCATATTATGGTTTTATGTGGATTAAAACTAAATCATACTATTTCAGAGTACAACAACATTTACATGTTTGGTCTTAGGGTAGTAAGACTACCATTCATTTACAACAGAAAATATAGGATTTTCTGGAAGAACACACTTAAATTTTCAAGGAACTAATGACAGATTTCAAATACAAACATGCTTATGAACTTACCAACTTAATTGTTGACACTCTTTTCAAAACCACTTGTATTCTCAGGGAATCAATAGACAGGTATCCACACAGGTTTTGGGAAGACGGAGTTTCATAGTGTCACGTCTTTTAGTTTTTGGTATACATTTTGGTGTCAAGTATACTTTCATTTGAGCACAAATGTAAAACTATACATTATCAATATCATGGTTTTTGTACTTTGATTACTATTATCCAATTGTTGTGATATTGTACATGACGTCATCCACCCCCAAACGTTTCCGCCGTTCCGGTTTGGGGTGTGACAAGTTTGGTGGTGATTTATGAATCTTGTATGAATTTGGGATCATTTCTTGTTATTTGATCAAAGTTAGGTTAAGGACATGCATGGTTCATGCATGTCCATCAAGTAATCCTTTTTATTGACCTTGGAAGTCGCCTTAAGCCTTTGTGAAAGTTGGGTTTGATGGCTGAATCGATTAAGCACATTTGATATTAGTTTTAGCTTCAGGACGTTCTCACGACGTGAGCACAAAGAAACCGAGTTACTAAGTTAACCGTGTAAGGAGTGAGTCAGTGTTGCGGATCAGATGCGTTCTCACGACGTAACCAAGGTCTGGTCACGACGTGAGACGCTGTTTCGGGCTTTTTGGGCCTTCATGGGTCACTAGTTTTCTAAATTTGGGCCTTCTCTGATTAGGCCCATGAGGGGTTTTGGGCCCAATTAGGAAGTTGGGCCATCTTGGGTTTTTTGGTGCTATTGGTTTGGGCCTTGGAATTTGGGCCAAGTGAGGAAAGGGTAAAATGGACTTTTACCATATGTGTTGGACAATCGGACTAGGATTCCAGCTATGGGTTGTGGAACAATTATTAATCGGGTATTATTTGATGATGCTAGCGCGGGGATTTTCCAGATCAGTAGTCCGAGATTTTATCTGAGAGATTCAACAACTCGAGGTGAGTTTCCTCACTGTATTTGGCGTGTCGAAGGCACCAATGTTGGCCCTTGGTTTATTATGATTTGGATGCTAGTTGTCTACATGAATCTTGCATGTATGATATCGTATATTTATATCGGGTGGGGCCTGGTGACTATATTGTATGTTATTTATCTTTGTGATTCTTGCATGTGTTTATGTGTTTGTATGAATATTGGGGCCCGATGCCAGGCGGGGCCTGATGCTGACAGATCTGTTCCGAGTGGGGCTCGATGTCGGGCGGAGCCCGATGCCAGACGGGGCCCGATGTCGGGCAGGGTCCGATGTCGAGCGGGGCCCGATGACGGGTGGGGCCCATTATATGGTTGATATGTATCGTATGTGGTATTTTGGGGAACTCATTAAGCTTTGTGCTACGGTTTTCAGTTTATGTTTCAGGTACTTCCGGATCCAGGGGACGAGCTCGGGGTGATCGCATCACACACACTAATTTGTTCCACATTTTATTTGACTCTGATGTATCTGGATGTTTTGGTTACACTTCGATTTTATTATAGTTTTATAAAGCACGTTTGAGTTTATGGTTTCATTATAAATAAAATGAAATTTTTGGTCTTAATTTTTGGGTCATTACATCGTGACGAGAAACAAAGAACGTGTGATTTGGAATTTTTAGCAAAACCAATCGATCATCTCACTGACAACAAGTTCGATATGGTTTTGAGGGTTAGTGCGGAAATTATAAAAAAAATATTATAATTAGTCATATTTTGTAGTCGTTTTATTTAATTTTATAATTGTGTTCTGGACACTATTCCATAGTAAGGAAAACATTTCTGACTATTCAGACATTCCAGAGATGTTTTACATATTCTGAAATAGTTCTATGCATTCCAGATTAGTTTAACTTATTCTAAACTTGTTGTGGAAAAATTCAAAAGTAGTTTTTTTTTTTTTTTTTAATTTTAGTTGTTCTAGTACACACATATACCCACATATAATCATACAAAAGCCCAAATACAAACTTAAATTCAATAAAAAACGACGTGCTAAGCAATCACATTAATTCATAAAAAACAACGAAAACTTATCATTTTTAACGTATGTTCATAAATAAGAACATATAATCATACAAAGAATTGACACATACCGACAAAAGTTGAATCTATTCACTGCTAGAAGAAGACATACTTTGAAATTGATGTAGTTTGTAACAAAGGGTATAGACTCCAAAATGAGGTCCAAAAAAGTGAGTTCGAAAACAAGGGGTCCAACATGTTATATATAGGAGAACATATTATAAGGTCGGATCATTTTACCCATTTACCTATTTCTGAACGGGTCCGAAACGGGCATTCTAAACCGAATGGTCATTTTTCAAAAAACAAATTTAACTGGATATTAAAAAAACACAAAAATTTGTTAGATTACTCAATTTCCTTATAAAGTATCATGGTCCTATCTCCAATTCAGCCTAATTTTGGATAAACTAAAACCGATATCAAACTATCAATAACTTAAACTTTGTATTATTTGGCCAATATGCATTGGTGACCCAATATTAATTTTGGGTCTTACATTATTGTTGATTTTTACCAAAACTTTGATAATTGGAATCAAATACTCTATTAAAATGAATTCATATACAAAACTATGAATACATTACTGCTTTGGATAAAATTTTTGTTATTTTCTTAAAATGGTCAGAGTGGAGTTGGCATGTCGTCAACATGTCAAGCCTTAGCAGCTCGACAACGCCTATATCGACCCACATAGTCGGCACGACGAAATTCTACGTGGTCAAGGCGTGATAATGCCTTGGGAAAAAGTGATTGTTGGCTCTCAACGACTAGTTTTCAAAAAAAAAAGATACAAACATATGTTTTGAAAAGAAGATACATGTATGTATATTTGGAAAGAAAAGTATATGAAAGATAATAGATTGTTTGATTACTCGAAAGATAATTATATAAGAATATACAGAAAGTACCTAAACCCTAATGATTAAACCCTAAGGGTCTTGGGCCTAAACCCTAATATCTAGCATACCCACCGCAATTTGATCGAGAGAATACGATTAAACTAGAAAAAAAAAACAAAAGAAAAAAAACATAAAAAACATAGATGTAGACATCAACAATGGTGGTGTCAAAGCTCAGACAATGGTGACTAATAGTGACTACTCGTCGGAGAAGAAGAAAGAAGAAGCGACGGCCAGAGCCAGTTCTATTGTAGAAGAAGAGAGTCGGCAGCGGAGACAACGATCATGGAGTCGACGACAATAGAGTAGTCCGGAGAAAGGTAGCGAGATAGAAAGAGGGCTTGAGCTGTAGAAGACGGAGCTAATTCCGGCGAAATTGGAAACTGAAATGTTGACCAAGAGAGAAAAGATTACAACTCATAGATAACTTGGTGCAGAAGGTACCATTGGAGGGAGGAAGCAACAACATTGGAAGAGGTTGATTTGGAAAACAGATATGAAGATGAGGTCAGCCGAAGAGAGGGGCCATACGATGAAAAGGTAGAAGTAAACGAGCGGTAGAAGAAGACGGTGAAGGAGATATGGTTTGGTGTCGGTGGTTATATTATTATTTAGGACGAGAAAAAAAAAAGAAAAAAATATTAAGAATAATGAATGCACCTCCAACAACTATTAGAGAATGTCGTCGGAGGTGGAGGGTGGCGACTGTGGGTTGTGGTCAACAATAGGGTTTTAACCCAAAGCTCTAATATCATGATAGATAATAGATTGCTTGATTACTCAAAAGACAATATAGTGGGTTTGAAAAGTTCTTTCCAAGAATCATAGTTTTATCGATCCAAGTAAAAAAGAAGAGGAACGTATGATTTAATGTTTATAACCCCATAGATATTATCAATGGGATTGGGTTTAGGCTTGAAGGTACCTGAATATGGCATGATGAAGAGAAACGTGAGATGTGTATGAGAATAGATAAAGAGAGGGAAGATCGATGATGGAGAAGTATGATGCTTGGAAGGATCAGTTAGAGTAGAGAACAAGCATGGTACTATGTTAGATAATAGATAGTATGATTACTCAAAATACAATTACATAAGAATATATAGAGAATACATAACCCTAATGTGATTAGGCCTAAACCCTAATCAATAACACTATATAAAAATATGTTTCACAAAGAAAAAATATGTACCCTTGTTTCGAATATATATATATATATATATATATATATATATATATATATATATATATATATGTGTGTGTGACAACCGTCAAATTTCGGTCAAGTCAAAGTCAAACAAAGTCAACAAGTCAAACCGGTCAACTCCAATAACCCTTGTATGTTAGGGTTTACGTTATGTAATCACTGTACAATTCGCTATTTTAATGAGAAAACATCATTTGGAAAATTCATGTGTTTGATTTTCCTTAGCCTTAACAGTGCTAAACAACGAACCAAAGCGATAAAACACTATTGCACAATCATCGGGATTGTGTAGGACACTAAATCATGGCTTAACGGGGTTTACGGACCTTGCGTTTCAAAGCCAAACACTCAAAAAGGTCTCAAAAGAACTCTCTCTCAATCTCTTTCACCCAATCTCCAGCTCTTCCCACGTTCTAAGAGCTGGAGGATTGATCCTCTCTCCTCATTCTCCATAAAGTTCTTTCATTCTACACTTAGCAACCAAAGGACACTCTCCAAAATTCTCTCATCTTTTCTCTCAACTTCAAGAACTTCAAGGCTTTCTTCAGGGATTTCTTTCTTCAATTAGTAAGTATCTTCATCATTCATATAATTATTACACTCCATTCTACTCAAATCATTGATATCTTACACAAATTCCATCTTATTCGGTGTTAGATTATCGAATCATCAAGACATCTTCTTAGTGTTCTTGGGTTGAATACTTCCTCTCTCTCACTTTCATCTACTGAAACCACATAAGGTGAGTTCATACCCCTACATTTACATGTTTTTCTTAAGTTTTAAGGGGGGAATACAAGTAAAATCATCAAGAACACAATTAAACTTTTTCTAACAGATTACATCAGAAAAGATGGACTTTAATCACGGACTGTTTTGGTCAACTTAAATATTTTAGTTTTCAAAACTGTTCCAGGTGCAAGTAGTTCAAACTCTTAGCTTTAAAATGGCTACTTGCACATCTCCACATGATTTTTCTACAATTTATGGTGATTTTTACAAAACTGCCTGTCATTTCAGAGGCAAACCCGGACCAGTCTGTGATTATAAACATTTTCACCTCTGTTAGAGATCACTAAAAATCATGATAAAATTTACGAACAAACTAGACTCATATTCCAAACTCTCAAAATTTGCGGATTTGGATTTAGAGCTTTGATGATTTTTATATAAATTTTCTAAGACCAGTAACAGAAACTGTATTCAACGAAAAGTTGCTGTCAATTTCATTTCACCTTGTAACATGTTGAGCAAGGTGTATATCTTTATGTGATTATATGTTATTGCAATATATGACATTTTATCTTAATATTTAAACACACATCAGTTTACAAATGGATTTGGACATATAAAATATAAAGAATAACAAGTGATTATAATCAAAGTACAACCGATACATTCAAACATTTAATAAACTATTTTGAATATAGTTTGCATACATTACTACGTACTACCCTTGGTTGATAAACTATAATATGTATAGTTTATGATACATTACATAACACATACATTTAAAAAGGGTACATTTATACAAATGATATTTTCATTAAGCAAGGTACGGCCATACGGTACCAAGTTTTCATAACACGTAATTCCGTTAATGACTTTGTGAGACATTTACTTCAAATTACCATTAAGTCCTGTATTGTAACCAGAGTCTCCTTGAGGGAGAGCGTGATACTTGTGTATAGATCTATATTGGGTTTGACAAACCCACACCTAAACTGCATGCAACAGTTAGACCGATAGGTCTGGGGTGACAAATGTCATAACATTTCCGACGCCTGAAGAACGTCGTTTTAGGCAACCTTGGTCATAGTATGGTTATAATAAACTCACATAAAGTATTAATAAACATTGGAATTTACGGGAACTTCATTAAAATTTAACGAGTTTATGTCGATTTAAACTTGCATTGTTTTACTATAAATATGACAAATTACTTGTACATTTCGGTCTTTGGGTTTTAAGACTACATTTACACATTAAGGAAAATATTGGATTTTCTAACACAAATACTACTTTTACAAACGAAAGGCTTTTAATAATACCAAACAAAAGCTTATGAACTCACCAACCTTTGTGTTGACACTTTTTCAAACAACTTGTATTCTCAGGAAATCATTAAACAGGTAACCAAGTGCTTTTGAGGATGGGGCGCTAAGGCGTCTACTATTTCATAATTTGTCAACATATTGTAATTGATTCATAAACATGTAATTCATACAATGATGTCACTTTTTCAATTATATATATGTTGGTTGTGTTTGCTTCAATTACTATTACAATTGTTGTTATGATACTATACATGAAGTCCTCCACCCCCGGACGTTTCCGCCATCCTTGGTTTGGGGGTGTGACAGATTGATATCAGAGCACAGTTTATAGTGAATTAAGTATATCAAACCACATAAGATATACAAACTATAAACACAATTGGGACTAATAGTCTCTGATTTGTGCATTTTTCAAATAAATATACTCTTAGAAAATAAATGATTTTCTTGATTAAAGTATACATACATACATTACATGCTCGCATGGTATCATAACTAGTGAAAATATAAAGCAAAAGAAGAAGAGTTGAACATTTTGAGTATGCCTTAGTATATGTGGATTAAATCTGGGAAGGATATAGCCTGATCAACTATATATGTCCGGGAATTGACTTGCATATACCGGGGGATGGTCAGGATGGGAAACAAATCTAACAAACCTAATAACAGACTACAAAGGATACTTTAAGAACTCAAAACTAAACATTTACAAATACTATAGGAGTATTTTGTGTTACTATAATAAATTATCTGAGAATTAAATAGGTCTTTATTTATAGATCAATAGCTGCTAAGTGGATGCGCTAAGGTCATATGTAACTAAGATGCTATAGACTTAGAATTTATGTATCTTTGTTTCACTTCCTGTCCTTGTTTGGTTGTGGTCTTGGAGTTAGGGTCATCTATTCGAAGGACTATTATATCTTAATCACATATGACTGGTATGCACTTTGCAACTAATTAAGTAACCGATAAAGATCATTTTAAAATATAATATATTAATTATGTCCCGACTAAATTAGTATATGTGAAACTTTTACAAACAGTCATATACTTGGAAACAAGGAAACTCAAATAAAATATTTTATACTTTCATTTTACCTCATAACCCAATGTATTGGGTCAATTAAAAGTATAAAATCGTATGTATCGTAAACATACCGGAAAACAACGTAATAATATACTTTATGTATAAAAGATTTCTCTTCCTATAAATATACTTTTACTAAAAGTACATTGGTTTACGACTTATGACAGAACCATGCCGCCAAGGAGAAGACCAAGACCTTCCGGCAACACAGCAACACCTCCTCCGCCGCTGCCTCCACAGTTTGATCCTGCGATGTTCCAGGCTGCAGTAACAGCAGCCGTAGCGGCAGCAATATCGCAGATAGGGACAAACGGAGCTGGTGGTTCTGGATCGGGTGCTACAAACTCTAACCACGGAGACAGTACGTGGCGTGCAAGAGAGTGTTCCTACAAAGACTTCACCAATGGCAAACCCGACAACTTCAATGGGAGCGGGGGATTCATCACTTTAATGCAATGGTTTGAAAAGACTGAAGTAGTCTTTCAAGTGTGCTCTTGCCCCGAAGCGAGCAAAGTTAAGTTCGCAGCCTTCACTTTCACCGGCCGGGCCCTTACTTGGTGGAACTGCCGGATTAATTCACTTACTCTCGAAGTGGCTAGCTCCATAACCTGGGCAGAACTAAAAACGTTGATGATGAAGGAGTACTGCCCGAGAGGTGAGATTCAAAAGCTGGAACAAGAACTTTGGAACCTCAGGATGACGGGCTCCGACCTTGAAACCTACACCACCCGATTCAATGAATTGGCTCTCCTCTGCCCAACAATGGTTACTCCGGAGGAGAAAAAGGTGGAGCGATACCTTTGGGGACTGTCTCTCCAAGTGCAAAGTAGTGTCCTGGCTTCAAGGCCAACTACTTTTGACAGGGCCAGGGAGTTGGCACAACAACTTGTTGACCACCGAGCCGGTCATAATACTACAACCACCACCAATGATCAATCAAAAGGGGGAAACAACAAAAGGAAGTTCTGGAACCAAAAGAAGAGCCAACCAGCACAGGACCCCGCTAAGAAGCAACAAACTGTTGCTGTCCATGCTGCCACTACTGCACCACCGAAGCCATATGCTGGAACCCTACCCAAGTGCAACAAGTGCAACTTTCACCACAATGGTGCTTGTAGGGAGATGCACTGTAACAACTACGACAGGAAGGGGCACACTGCTCGTTTCTGTAAAGCGCCGGCTCGACCAATCAACCAAGTCGCCAGTACGGGGGCAACCCGAACCTGCTACAACTGTGGAGACGCAGGTCACTTCAAAAGAAACTGCCCCAAAGCACAAGCCCCTAATGCTGGTGGAGTAGGAAGAGTCCTGGCAATAGGACATGGGGAAGCAGTCGAGGATCCCACGGTGGTTACCGGTACGTTTCTCCTCAATAACTCTTATGCATGCGTACTATTCGATAGTGGAGCGGAGAGGAGTTTCGTGAGCCACCAATATAAACAATTACTTGAACAAAATCCCCAATCACTAAAGGATACTTATGTAGTAGAAATGGCAAATGGGAAAGTAGAACGCACTAGCGATATATACTCAGAGTGTACTCTCACTCTAGACAACCATACATTTAAAATTGACCTGATGCCGGTCACCATAAAAAGCTTCGACGTAATCATCGGGATGGATTGGTTAGTTCCTCACCGTGCCGACATTCTATGTTACGAAAGGGCCGTTCGCCTCAATCTACCAAATGACGAAACCCTTCTCATCTATGGTGACAAACCTAGTGCGAATTTACAAATCATCTCATGCATCAAAGCCCAAAAGTATCTCCGGAAGGAGTACCACGCCTTCTTGGCCCACGTAGTAGACAAGAAACAAGACGTGAAAGACATCAAAGACATCCCCGAAGTGTGTAACTTCCCGGATGTGTTCCCAGAAGATCTTCCTGGTGTACCACTCCCACGACAAGTCAATTTCAGAATTGACTTAATACCCGGAGCTACCCCCGTAGCCAGAGCTCCATACCGCCTCGCACCAACAGAAATGCAAGAGTTGTCCAGTCAGTTGAACGAGCTTTTGAGCAAAGGGTTCATCAGACCAAGCTTCTCACCTTGGGGAGCACCAGTCCTTTTTGTAAAGAAGAAGGACGGATCCTTTCGCATGTGCATCGACTATCGGGAACTAAACAAACTCACCATCAAGAACCGATATCCTCTACCCCGAATCGACGACCTTTTCGACCAACTCCAAGGAGCAAATTTCTTCTCAAGGATCGACCTAAGGTCAGGTTACCATCAGCTACGAGTTCAAGAAGAAGATATTCCCAAAACTGCATTCAGAACTTGCTATGGGCACTACGAGTTTGTGGTGATGTCCTTCGGTTTAACAAATGCACCTGCGGTATTCATGGACCTAATGAATAGAGTGTGTCGACCCTACCTAGACAAGTTTGTAATCGTATTCATCGACGATATCTTGATCTACTCGCGAAGCGAAGAAGAGCATCGCCTACATCTACGCCAAGTGCTAGAGACACTAAGAGCGGAGAAGCTTTATGCTAAGTTCTCTAAGTGTGAATTCTGGATTAGAGAAGTGGATTTCCTTGGACATGTGGTAAGTGAGAAAGGCATACATGTGGATCCCTCCAAGATCAAGGCAATCGAGAATTGGTCAGCACCCAAGACGCCCAAAATTTGACAATTCCTTGGGCTTGCTGGCTACTACCGAAGATTTATACAAAACTTCTCCAAGATTGCGAAACCACTCACCACCTTGACGCAGAAAGGTGTGATATTCAAGTGGGAAAATAAACAAGAAACTGCTTTCCAAACGTTAAAACAAGCCCTATGCAGCGCACCGATCTTGTCTCTCCCAGAGGGAACCGAGGACTTCGTAGTGTACTGTGATGTTTCGAATCAAGGCCTCGGATGTGTGCTCATGCAGAGAGGGAAGGTTATCGCGTATGCATCAAGACATCTTAAGACGCACGAGGTTAATTATACTACGCACGACCTGGAATTAGGAGCAGTGGTATTCGCTTTGAAGATCTGGAGACACTACCTCTACGGCACGAAATGCACTATCTTCACTAATCACAAAAGTCTTCAGCATATCCTCAATCAGAAAGAGCTCAACATGCGACAGAGGAGATGGGTAGAGTTGCTGAATGACTACGAGTGCGAAATTCGTTATCATCCGGGCAAGTCCAATGTAGTGGCTGATGCTCTAAGCAGGAAGGAGTACTCGGGCCGCCGAGTAAAATCCTTAACAATGACGATCCATTCCCACACGACCATACAAATCAAGGAAGCTCAACTAGAAGCTTTGAAACTAGAAAAGGTGGCAGGAGAGACATTAAGGGGAATGGATAAAAACTTAGAAGTCAAGGATGATGGAGTACGTTATCTCATGAATCGAATCTGGACACCGAAGTTCGGTGGACTCCGAGACGTCATCATGAATGAAGCACACAAGACTCGATATTCCATCCATCCCGGGTCAGATAAGATCTATCTGGACCTCAAGAAATTATACTGGTGGCCGAACATGAAAGCTGAGATTGCTACCTATGTGAGCAAGTGTCTGACTTGCGCCAAGGTCAAAATCGAATACCAGAAACCATCCGGGCTATTACAACAGCCGGATATACCTGAGTGGAAGTGGGAACGAATAACCATGGACTTCATAACCAAGCTGCCTAAGACATCGGGCGGGCTTGACACCATATGGGTAATCGTAGACAGATTGACCAAATCAGCACACTTCCTACCGATAAAAGAAACCGACAAGATGAAGAAGCTGACTAGAACGTACATCAGAGAGATTGTACGACTCCATGGTGTGCCGATATCCATTATCTCCGATAGAGATAGTAGATTTACCTCACGGTTTTGGCAGTCTCTACAAAAATCATTGGGAACTAGGCTTGACATGAGTACGGCCTACCACCCACAAACCGACGGACAGAGCGAACGAACCATTCAAACGTTGGAAGACATGTTAAGAGCTTGTGTGATAGACTTCGGTAAAGCATGGGATACCCATCTACCGCTTATCGAATTCTCCTACAATAACAACTATCATACTAGCATCAAAGTCGCTCCATTCGAAGCTCTTTACGGTAGCAAATGCAGATCACCCCTGTGTTGGGCTGAGGTGGGGGATACACAGCTAGCTAGAGGGCAAGTCTCTAATAGCACCCTCACTGGCCCTGAAATCATAAGGGAAACCACAGAAAAGATCGTTCAAATTCGAGAAAGACTGAAAGCGTCTCGCGATCGGCAAAAGAGTTACGCAGACAAACGACGCAAACCCTTGGAATTCCAGGTGGGTGATCGAGTACTACTAAAAGTTTCCCCTTGGAAAGGAATGATACGATTCGGCAAACGCGAGAAACTAAATCCAAGGTACATCGGGCCATTCGAAATCCTTGCTAGGATTGGGCCAGTAGCATACAAACTTAGATTACCTCAGGAACTCGACAAAGTACATCCCACATTTCACGTGTCGAACCTAAAGAAGTGTTTGTCTGATGAGACACTCGTAATACCACTCGACGAAATCGAAGTTAACGAAAATCTCCACTTCGTGGAGGAACCAGTCGAAATCATGGATCGGGAAATCAAACGAACGAAACAAAGTCGTATTCCCATCGTGAAGGTCCGTTGGAACGCTAAACGAGGACCCGAATTCACCTGGGAACGCGAGGATCAGATGAAACAAAAGTATCCACATCTCTTCCCAAACTCTTGAAATCCCAGTCAAAATGAAAATTTCGGGACGAAATTCCTTCTAACGGGGGGATGATGTGACAACCGTCAAATTTCGGTCAAGTCAAAGTCAAACAAAGTCAACAAGTCCAACCGGTCAACTCCAATAACCCTTGTATGTTAGGGTTTACGTTATGTAATCACTGTACAATTCACTATTTTAATGAGAAAATATCATTTGGAAAATTCATGTGTTTGATTTTCCTTAGCCTTAACAGTGCTAAACAACGAACCAAAGCGATAAAACACTATTGCACAATCATCGGGATTGTGTAGGACACTAAATCATGGCTTAACGGGGTTTACGGACCTTGCGTTTCAAAGCCAAACACTCAAAAAGGTCTCAAAAGAACTCTCTCTCAATCTCTTTCACCCAATCTCCAGCTCTTCCCACGTTCTAAGAGCTGGAGGATTGATCCTCTCTCCTCATTCTCCATAAAGTTCTTTCATTCTACACTTAGCAACCAAAGGACACTCTCCAAAATTCTCTCATCTTTTCTCTCAACTTCAAGAACTTCAAGGCTTTCTTCAGGGATTTCTTTCTTCAATTAGTAAGTATCTTCATCATTCATATAATTATTACACTCCATTCTACTCAAATCATTGATATCTTACACAAATTCCATCTTATTCGGTGTTAGATTATCGAATCATCAAGACATCTTCTTAGTGTTCTTGGGTTGAATACTTCCTCTCTCTCACTTTCATCTACTGAAACCACATAAGGTGAGTTCATACCCCTACATTTACATGTTTTTCTTAAGTTTTAAGGGGGGAATACAAGTAAAATCATCAAGAACACAATTAAACTTTTTCTAACAGATTACATCAGAAAAGATGGACTTTAATCACGGACTGTTTTGGTCAACTTAAATATTTTAGTTTTCAAAACTGTTCCAGGTGCAAGTAGTTCAAACTCTTAGCTTTAAAATGGCTACTTGCACATCTCCATATGATTTTTCTACAATTTATGGTGATTTTTACAAAACTGCCTGTCATTTCAGAGGCAAACCCGGACCAGTCTGTGATTATAAACATTTTCACCTCTGTTAGAGATCACTAAAAATCATGATAAAATTTAGGAACAAACTAGACTCATATTCCAAACTCTCAAAATTTGCGGATTTGGATTTAGAGCTTTGATGATTTTTCTATAAATTTTCTAAGAACAGTAACAGAAACTGTATTCAACGAAAAGTTGCTGTCAATTTCATTTCACCTTGTAACATGTTGAGCAAGGTGTATATCTTTATGTGATTATATGTTATTGCAATATATGACATTTTATCTTAATATTTAGACACACATCAGTTTACAAATGGATTTAGACATATAAAATATAAAGAATAACAAGTGATTATAATCAAAGTACAACCGATACATTCAAACATTTAATAAACTATTTTGAATATAGTTTGCATACATTACTACGTACTACCCTTGGTTGATAAACTATAATAGGTATAGTTTATGATACATTACATAACACATACATTTAAAAAGGGTACATTTATACAAAGGATATTTTCATTAAGCAAGGTACGGCCATACGGTACCAAGTTTTCATAACACGTAATTCCGTTAATGAATTTGTGAGACATTTACTTCAAATTACCATTAAGTCCTGTATTGTAACCAGAGTCTCCTTGAGGGAGAGCGTGATACTTGTGTATAGATCTATATTGGGTTTGACAAACCCACACCTAAACTGCATGCAACAGTTAGACCGATAGGTCTGGGGTGACAAATGTCATAACATTTCCGACGCCTGAAGAACGTCGTTTTAGGCAACCTTGGTCATAGTATGGTTATAATAAACTCACATAAAGTATTAATAAACATTGGAATTTACGGGAACTTCATTAAAATTTAACGAGTTTATGTCGATTTAAACTTGCATTGTTTTACTATAAATATGACAAATTACTTGTACATTTCGGTCTTTGGGTTTTAAGACTACATTTACACATTAAGGAAAATATTGGATTTTCTAACACAAATACTATTTTTACAAACGAAAGGCTTTTAATAATACCAAACAAAAGCTTATGAACTCACCAACCTTTGTGTTGACACTTTTTCAAACAACTTGTATTCTCAGGAAATCATTAAACAGGTAACCAAGTGCTTTTGAGGATGGGGCGCTAAGGCGTCTACTATTTCACAATTTGTCAACATATTGTAATTGATTCGTAAACATGTAATTCATACAATGATGTCACTTTTTCAATTATATATATGTTGGTTGTGTTTGCTTCAATTACTATTACAATTGTTGTTATGATACTATACATGAAGTCTTCCACCCCCGGACGTTTCCGCCATCCTTGGTTTGGGGGTGTGACACTTCAATTACAATTACAATTGTTGTTATGATACTATACATGAAGTCCTCCACCCCCGGACGTTTCCGCCATCCTTGGTTTGGGGGTGTGACAATATATAAAGCCAAATTCTAGGATTTTTATCACTTAGATTTTCGGTTCTAGGCTCCTCTATTTATATGGGAGGGTTAACAATCCTTATTGGATAATTACTTGGTCACTAAGTAATTATCTATAAGATTTGACTTTAAAATATTTACACTTAAACCCCTTAAGTCTACAAGTTTCTGTTAATTAACTAAACAATTAATTAATTAAGAAATTAGATCCTCTTCTTCTCTTATGCCATTAATGGCTTAAATGTGTCATTGCGTGTAACCCCAAAGGACTCTTCCATTAATAGTAATATTACAAACTTATGTGACCATGGGCACTATTTCCAATAGATCTTGCTTCCTGTGGGTACAATATGATTTTATAAATTCGAACAATGCAGTGTCTATAAATGTGTCATGTATGACATGACGAAAACAATCAATAAACATGCTTGTGGATTTTTTTGGCTAATGTTGCAAGAATGGTATTTAGAATATAAAATAAGGGATGTAAATATCATAATGCTGTAACATATTTTAATTTACAAAAAGAACCTTGATATGTATTTTAATGCACTAGTTATAAATTTATAATTCTTAGTTAATCGCATCTAAACCAACACCATACAAGCAGTGAACACGATTGAGTATAGTATAGTTTTGATAAACAAAGGGTGTTGAACACTTGGGAAACGGTAGTGAATTAATGCTAGAATGTTTGATTATAGGTTATACTAAATTAACGAAAGCAATAAAGAGGGGGGTTTTGATTATGAATGTTCAATTAAGTCAATAGCTAAACTAACTAGAAAAACTTATTAGAAACGAATCACTTTAGGTAATTTAATTTAGATTGGATTACATCTCAAAATCATAGATGATTACTAAGTGGAATGGTTGTTTATTCATTGTTAATTGATTCCTAATATGACTAGCATAATGATCATACTACTAATCCTTTGATTTTAACAGATTATTATTTGTAGCGATCAAGTGAACCAATATTCCGAAGTGCATATTCTTTAAATGTGTACATGCATACATGGATATTTGGGTATTTTTTAAGCCAAAAACAAACCTAGGAATTGATTGTGTATGTATGCAAGGACTAAAGAAATCATTTCATTAAACCTAGAAATCATTTAAGAACAAACTCATTTCTTCATTGTGTTCATCCTTGGAAAATTAAAGCTCGATTAAGATTTTACATGTGTTTGATGGTTTTTTATTGCATAAATCGCACATCCCATAAATCGTTCATTCAAATAATCGTGTTCATCCCAAAAATTGTGTGTCTTGAGAAATCATGTGCATGTGCGTTCCAGAAACCCATATCTTCATTAGAAACTCATATCTTCATCATGTCATAAAAAATACACCCATATTCTTGTTTATATCTTCATCATAAATCTATTTTGAGCTACAAACCCACATAGAAAGCATATATATATATATATATATATATATATATATATATATATATATATATATACACACACATATACACACACACACACAAAAGGAAGAAGAAGAAGAATGACGAGATTTTTTTATGGTCGGAGGAGTGGACGGAAGTTTTTTATCGATCAGAGATGCCATGGTCGTTGAAAACCAGCTATGTCGGTTAAAATGAGATTTTAATGTTAGAAAGTGTAAAGAGAATAAAGTGACCAAATGTGTACATGAAACATAATTCCTTAGAGCTTTTGACATAAAAGTGTTGGAGCATGAAAATGCTCTACAATGTTAAGTGTTTATTGGGCTAGAATATTCTCTTGTATGAAAAGCATATTCCCTCCACTAGTATATAAAGTGGAGGTGATGGTCATTTTATTTGTTAAGAGTGCACTATGTAGACTTTGTAGATTAGAGAGAGTGTGGTGGGATCTCTCCCACCATGGGAGAGTTATCTCTCCCAACCCATGAGTGTTCTTGTAATATTTTATATATCTCTATTTATCTACTACAGTTTTACTCACACGTCTTGTTCATCATGTTCTTACGATTATCTTCTTGGTAATATCTTTCGCACCGATCCAATCGATAAAATGGGCACCTACAAGTGGTATCAGAGCAAGACCTTGGAGATCTCACGATTATTTCAAGGGAACGATCCCGATTGGTTTATTATCTTGAAGATTTTCGTCATTTATGAAGATTGTCTCAGCCTTCGCAACTGAAAAATCTTTTGTGAGTTATTTACTGTTTTATTGGTGTTGTTGCTAGAAAAATAAAATTTTGCTGCTACTGTTCAATACACTTTTGCTGCTGTTGAATTTGAGTTTATAAAAAGAAAATATGTTTGCTGAAGAAGATGAAGTTTTCTTAAAAAGGTGGTGTTTGATCTTATTATCACATGCAAAAAGGTGTTTAGAAAAAGACAAAATATGATTTTTGGGGTAAGAGATTGAACAGCTGATCATGGATTCGGAGTATGTGATTTTTTTTAGAAATGAAAATGAGTGTGGATAAGATTTTCCGAGATGGAGTTGATTTTGGAATATTTGGGTATGAAAATATCGAGAATACAAGTTCATGGAGCTGTTGGTACAAGCTTCTTAAGCTTTGCATGCATGTTTTGTATAATTATGACAAAATTAGGTTGGTCTTGGTTCACATGCGTGAGTGGGGGACAAAACTTTCTTTGATAGCATGTGTAGCTCACACATCCGATGCACAATTCCAATTTGTCATTTATGCTTGATGAGAGAGAAATCATGTGACTAGCTATTTGAGAGCATTAATTACAGCCGGCAGTTGCACTATTTTGACCAATGTGTGAAAGACACGCTTCCTCTAGCTGATTGACAACGTGCTTCATCCGTGTCCCACTCTATTGTCCAGCCGGGTACCTTGTTTGGGTTGTCCATTTATGGGAAAAGTAGCATGTGAAGCCAGACGCACTCTCTCCTTCAGCGAGTGATTGTCACGCCCCAATAAGCCTTCATCAAGTCAGCATGTGTCCACTCATCTCTAGCCATCTCGTCAAGCCGGTCCCACCTGACGCATATTACTGCCACACGCTTCAGCCCTTGTCCACTCACTGCCATCCGACAATTCTCTGCAGCCACTCAAAGGTCAATTCTTAGACTCATTTAATATGCCTGACCCACCCACTTGCCTTTGAATTTCCGAGACTGAGCCATATCACCTCATCCATTCCGGACCATTCTTATGTCCGGATTCAAAAACCATTCCGGACTCACCTTCGAGACCCCACCTCTTCCGGAACCAAACATCCATACCCACCTTCCGGAAATACTTTTTGGCTTCGGAACTCTAAAGCTTTTATTCCGGACTCTCCTTGCATTTTCCTTTTAGTTCCGAAACTTATTTTAAAAAAACCCACTCAGGACCTTTTATTTTGAAACCCACTTTCGGAAGTCAGGACCTTTTCATTAGGGCTGGCAATTCTCGACACGATCCGCGACCCGACACGAAATAAATGGGTTTGGGTTGAGTTTTTCAACCCGCCAACCCGCCAACCTGTTTATTAAACGGGTCATATATGGGTTTCTCAAAAAATAAACGAGTTGACCCGCCAACCCGTTTATATTCTTAATAAAAAAATTATTATATTTTTAAATGTATTTATGTATCAAATTTTAATATTTAATAAGTATTATATAATATATACCATTTATTCATAGACCATTTGATTGTTTTGACATTATTACTCGTGGTGGATGGTCTAAGGTCATAAGTCGTAACCTATAAGACTAAGTCTGTAACATGTTTCTATGAATGTTTGTAATTTTTATTTGGATGTTTAAGACTTAAATATCTAAAATTTGGACCTATGAACCCAAATCTGACCCACGAACCCGCCAACTTGTGAACCCGTATAAATAAATGGGTTGGTGGGTCATATATGGGTTTATGTTCCAAACCCGCCAACTCGTGACCCGCCAACCCGTGACATGTATATTTAAATGGGTCGTGTTTGGGTTGACATATTTTAACCCGCCAACCCGCGACACGCCAACCCGAACACGACACGATTGTCAGGCCTACTTTTCACTTCATTCCGAATTTTTTTTTTAAACCCCATTTGTTTTTTTTTGTTCCGGACCAAAAACAATTCCGGACCAGAACTTTTTTTCCCGGACTCAGCTAACCATTCCAGATTAAAAAAAAAAAAATCCGGATCCACCCTTTCATTTCGAACCTTAACCTCTTTATCCTTTTCACTCCCGAATCTCCATTCCTAACCATTTTCCTCTCCTAACCACCTTTCACTCCTAAACTTTTTCACTCCTAAGGTTTTTCCACTCCTAACCTTTTTCTACTCCTAACCACTTCCACTCCTTACTAAGTGAATCCATTTTCATTATGGATCCACCCATAACCCATTTTTTTTGTTTTTTTTAAACCAATTTATTTTTTTTATAACCAATTTATTTTTTTTATAACAAATTTACTATTTTTTAAAACCAATTAATTTTTTTTAACACCCATTTTTTTTAAAACCCATTATTTTTTAAACCCATTATTTTTTTTTAATACCAATTATTTTTATTAAAACCAATTTTTTTTATTAAAACCAATTATTTTTTTTAACACCAATTTTAGCCTCATGGTTCAAGGCTTCATTCTTCGTGCTAATTATGAGTGGCGACACAGTTGGTTCAGAGCTTATTTTTTTTGTGTCTCACTTCTACCGAGCTACTCGCATTTTTACTCCCTTTGGATTATTTATATATGGTTTCGTACCATTATTTGGGAGTTCGGGTTCGCATTTCGGTTTTCGGCATTACTTCGGTTCAGCATTATGATTTTTCAGCAGTGGGTTTATCATATATATTCTACAGTGTTTGTTCAGTTCAGCGATACATCACCAAGTCTACCCATGACCGAAAAATAATATCCTCGTTTTTACGGGTAGATGCTCACATCAAGGGGGAGCGTGCGATGCTCCATCATATCCGACATATTTCTTTCCCGGTTTCATGATTATTTTTTATCTTTATTGCATGGTTGATCAAAAATAGGGGGAGAATCATGAGCATCCATTCTGGTTTATTATTGGAATTTTGACGTTAGAGACATTTGAAGACGAAGATTCATTTTGTAGTGTGATGTGACACTGATTTTTGGTCTTCACATATCGAATTTTTGGCATTACTTGATGTTCTTCGGATTATGATTATTTATCTTTAGACTCTACACTTTGGGATGTCTCATTTGTGTTTGCATCCGGTTCAAATATTATGATTGCTCGAGTTTGGATTTGCGATATTTTGAAGACGATGATTATTTTAGCGATGCGGCGTGGCACTTATTTTTGATCTTCCGATCAAATTTTTGGCATTGCTAGACCATGTCTTCGGATTCACATTATTTATCATTCGGACTTTATTTTTGGATGCTTCACATTTTCAGCAAGTTATTCTTCAGAGATTATTTGGTGCATTATCATTCGATTTCGGAATATTGAAGACGTTGTGTGATTCGACATTGTGCTCTTCGATTCTACAGTCAAGGGGGAGACTGTGAACATGATTAGTTGTTGGGGACTGATCACATTCGAAGATTGGAATTTCATACTTTTATTCAGAGATTGGAGTTTCTTTGTTTGTTCTTTGATGTTAGAGATTCCATTGCCAGATTCCGAGATCACGACAGCTTCAGCACTTCCGAGACGCTTCAGCACCAGACCTACCAGACCTGCATGTCGGATGTTCTGCCTTTTATCACTGCTTTACCCTCACCATTTCCGAGCATTTAGGGGGAGATTGTTGGAGCATGAAAATGCTCTACAATGTTGAGTGTTTATTAGGCTAGAATATTCCCTTGTATGAAAAGCATATTCCCTCCACTAGTATATAAAGTGGAGGTGATGGTCATTTTATTTGTTAAGAGTGCACTATGTAGACTTTGTAGATTAGAGAGAGTGTGGTGGGATCTCTCCCACCATGGGAGAGTTATCTCTCCCAACCCATGAGTGTTCTTGTAATATTTTATATCTCTCTATTTATCTACTACAGTTTTACTCACATGTCTTGTTCATCATGTTCTTACGATTATCTTCTTGGTAATATCTTTCGCACCGATCCAATCGATAAAATGGGCACCTACAAAAAGTCTTTTAAGTTTGTTAAGTTTTGTACATGTAACGGTTTTTTGTTCGTTAATGTCCAAAATTTGTCAAGCTTTTTCAAAATTTTCCATTATTACAAATATTTTATGTTTTTACCCTAAGTATGTTTTCTAAATTTTCAAAAAAAAAAAAACCCTTTAGTTTACAAATCTTTTATATTTTTACCCTAAATATATTTTTTTTCAAATTTGACATGAAGGTCCTTAAATTTATCAAATTTGTCAAATTTGTCCTTGTAAACCTGCTATTATAAGTAACAAGGGAAACAATAAAAAAAAGTTGGCAAGCTTTGGACATAACGAACAAAAAATCGTCATATGAACAAAACCGACAAAAGTTGCCAAACTTAAGGACTTTTATGTTAAAAGCCCAATTTTTACCCTCTCAAGTTATCAACCCTAAAAGTTATTCTGCTTGGATTCCATTTTGACAATTTATATTTATCCCATGTAAAGAAAATGTCACTTGTGACTTGTGGGCGCTATATATTAATACCATTAGACCAACACAGAAATATTCAAATTTTAGGGTTTAGAAATAACAAAACTTGGATAAACTCTTAGATTGTTTTGGAAACCACTTTACGAAATTTGTAATTTAACCCTTATTCATGAGGTTATACGAATGCATATTGATGGGATAATCCAAGAGATCAAATCAGATTCCAGGACCAGTCTCATTCACAAACACAGAATACCTTGATTGTGTTATGTGTTCTTCGAGACAGTTTGCATGTAGAGAGAAGAATACAAAATTCAGTTATAAATTTGGGTAACCTTTGCATGCAACGAGAATCTTCCATTTATGCTTACAGGTTAGCAGTTTAAAGAAGTGGTTATAGGACAAAATGACGGTTAAAAGTAGTTACTAAGAGAATAATCATTGTCACATCACCATAACATAACTACTTGTTTTTGGTAGGAAAATACATGACCGGTCCATTTCTTATATAGGATTTCATTTCGGTTTCAGGGCTGCCCTTTGACCTATATAGTGATCGGTCAGCGAAACCACCACCATGGGTGCTGCCCCTTGGAACTTTATATCCAGAGGCGCTCAAACCCTCGTATTTCAGAGTCTACATTAATCACTCCGAGTGTGTACCTGTTAAGAACTAGAAATAAATCATGTTCGATCATAAACTTGAAAATGTGGTAATTAGAAGATCTAACTTTGTTTCTTTGATAATGTAAGATAAAAATTGTTAGAATTAAAAGATATGATACTAATGACAAGTTGTACAAATCGGAGGTTACCGGAGCCATAAAAGAGAAATAGAGGGGCTACTTGAGTAAGTTTCTGGTGTATATAATGTTCATATCAGATAAGGATTTGCAAGTCTTTGTTCGTCTTCTTTATTCAAACCCTAAGGCTCGCTCTCTTTGGTTTTTTACTCTTCTTCATGTATTGTTTTTGTGTAACAAAAACTCTCTTATACTAGTTTAATTCTTATGTTAGTTCTAGGCTATATTGTTTCTTTTTGTAATATGAGTGAGAGAAAATATGAACTGATTTTTATTAGGTTGAGAGATCGTAGTGAGAGTTTAATGTAAAAATATGAACTGATTTTTCATTCAACATTATCGTTCTTTTAGTTTTGTATTTTTATCAGTACCCCACACATCCGATCTCAAATAATGAAATGTACTCATCATGTATTAATAATAAGGGAGAATTTCATATATGCCCCTCTTAAACTTCAAAATATCATATTTGTCCAGTTTAATTTTTCAATATCATATTTACCCTTCATAAACCTTCAAAATATCATATTTGCCAAAATCATTTTTTATAATGTTTTTAATACTTTATAATCATTTTTTATACCATAGAATTATTATAATAATTAAAAAATTTAATCATATTATCCTTACGTCTATGATAATGGAATGTGAACTTCTAAATTGTTGGAATGTCGCCCTCTTGACAAACAAAAAGATTCATCTTCTACCCTCTCTATGGAATGTATATTTTGATTGTTTAGTTTTTGTTGTTGTTGATTATTATCATGTTGTAGATGGAAGATATTTTAGATATTACCATTGGTATTTTGATGTTTAAAAAGTACATATATACGATATTTTGATATTTAAGAAGGGTATATATGATATTTTGATGTTTAAAAAGGACATATATGTTGAAATTTTATGAAGGGTAAATATGATATTTAGAAATTTTATGAAGGGTAAATATAATATTTAGAAATTAAGTTGGATAAGTATGATATTTTGATGTTTAAAAAGGTCATATATGAAATTCTCCCTAACAATAATACTAACTACATTAAAATATGTTGATAACACTAAAATCGTCAACATTAAAGATATTTCAAAGTGTGTTAGAGCACAAAAATGATATTACGGTTTGAATAAGAAAAACAACTTATTAATTTCGTCAGTGGCGAAGGCTCTTAGAGGCCAGGAGGGGCCATGGCCTCCCCGGTTTTGAGGTTGATAATTCCTATATGTATATAGTTCGGTTACCAAAAATCATTAATATTACTGATTGCCCCCCTCTTTATGAGCTTACTATAATTATGTAATATAACTTATAAATTTTATTTTAAGAGACTAGATAAACAATCAACTAAAATGTCCACAAATCACTGAAAAAAATCAAAATCAATCTTCATTCGTTAGGAAACCAAATCAACGAAGAAGTTAAAATCAAACTATATAAAAACAAATCATTTTAATCTAATTTACAACTTTTTTTAACTCAAAGTTTTGAGTTTATAAAAACAGTAAACCAGAAAACTTATTCCGGCCACTAGAAAAAAGATATCTCAAAGCTGCCCATAAGAAAACGCCGTTGTCGAAAGAAGAAATCTCAAATCTGACCGGAAATCGCAGCAAGTTGTTCGCCTCCTAACAGGTCACCAGACTCCTTGCCTCTAACCTCCGCCGTGCGTTCTGTTGGTCTCTGCCCCTTTCCTTACCACCGGCACAACAATGGAGCCGTATGTATTCCTTATATGTTTCTCTCTCTTTACTTCCCTCATACTCATAAATAAGATTGTTTATACCTTGATTACTGTGAACATATCTATACAAAAGATACGATATAGGCTTTTGAGTCTAGAAGCTGCCAATGTGCAAATAACTACTATTACTTTGTTAAATAAATAGAAACTTTTATTTCTTGTTATTGTATACTTAGAATTTATAAAAAAAATCGTTAGTAACTTAGTATAATTATAAATTCATAATAAAAACATATTTATTAATTTTATATATGCCAAGTAAACACTAAAGTAATTATTAAGGTCGGTGGGTGTCATTCCACACTCACCACACTTTTCTAGTGTCACATTATTTTTTGTTTCACCCATAAAACTGGTGAGTATCATACTACACCTTATCATATCCATCAGAACACACACGTTTATGCATGAAGTACAACATTTGAAGAAGTGACTTTTCTTACCGTGCGGTAAAATTGTAACACACTCTATGCACACCGCACTTTTGTTTGAGGGTTGGTGCGGTTACCACATGTCGCACTATACCGTGGTATGTGGTAAGAGGCGCACCGCATGGTCTAAGATCTGTATATATAACACTATAACACTATGACATACATGTAACTAAAATCCTAATGTATCAGAAACTATAAAACAAGCGAACAAAATAAAGAAATCATTAGCATGGCTAGAAATTTGTATTAAAAACTATGTCTATTAAACTTGATTTTTGTTTTGGAAAATTTCTTTTGACCCCCTAATTATAGTCTTCGTGCTACGCCCCTGAATTTCGATCTCCTTACCCTTAAAATAAATATATGGCATAGATGTATCCACCCACGTATAAGCGAATGGGATTGTACTCCGTGGAAATGTATTAGTATCATCCATAATGTGTTAACAAACTTTTTTTTTTTAAAATAATTGCACCAAAGGTGTAAACCTATCGAATACGTTTTTAACGAATTATTGAAACAAAATAGATTAATGTGAATTTTAATGTTGGTTTTAGTATAAACATATCAAAGCAAAGTGCATGAACCATGCATTTATAACTTCTATCATAAGACTCGATCATGCCCCACGCCATATGATACCTAATCCCTATATTTATTAACAATTTGGACTCTTATATATGCTTTCTTATTTGGTTTTATTCAAAAGTAACTTTATACATATTCTTTAATTTTTAGTTTAAATGTATATATATATATATATATATATATATATATATATATATATATATATATATATATATATATATATATATATATATATATATTACCTAATCCCTATATTTATTAACAATTTGGACTCTTATATATGTTTTTTTATTTGGTTTTATTCAAAAGTAACTTTATACATATTCTTTAATTTTTAGTTTAAATGACCTAATCCCTATATTTATTAACAATTTGGACTCTTATATATGCTTTTTTATTTGGTTTTATTCAAAAGTAACTTTATACATATTCTTTAATTTTTAGTTTAAATGTATAAAATAACAATATATATATATATATATATATATATATATATATATATATATATATATATATATATATATATATACTAGCCGTTTACCCGCGCCAAGCGACGGGTGCGAAATTTATATCTTATGTCTCGTTTTCATCATAGATGGCCTTGTTGGCAACTTGGTTACCTCAATCACCCAAGTATCTTATGTCATGTTTCCCTGGCTACCCTATTCCCTTGTCCATGAGACAACAAAATAACCAACATAATAGCAAATATGTCGATATAAATAACGAACAAAAAACCTACAGATCTTTTCAACATAATTCATGAAATTTGTACAAATGTGTGAGTTCATACCTGATGGAAGGGGGTTTTGAGCATACGTCATCTTTAAATTTTATTTATTTATTTATTATTTATTTATTATTATTATTATTATTATTTTTAATGTTTGTCGTTTAAAATCACAAAACTAACCATTACAAACTATGAAAACTATGTATTCGACCATTAAAAAGAAACAAACTATAATCTTTTATAATTTCAAATGATAATCGAAATATTAAAAAACAAAAACAGAAATAATCTAGGAAATTTTGCTTTGAATAACATGAAGACCATAAGAGGAAGTATGCATTTTATAAACAATAAACTTGGTTCAAGATTGTTTTGTTGCACCTTGGCAGGATCGACGTAATAATTAATTATGGAAAAAACAATAAATAAAAAATATATACAAATAAAGAAACAAATGCAAGACAATCTTAGCATTTTGAGATTACCAATTCATACGTCAAACTTGACATTTTTACACAAACATACGAAGTTTTACCTTTGGTCAAACTTAATAGTGATTGGATGAACTTCAACGTCAGAGATCTTCACTTGGTTTGACTTTGATTTACATGATTAAGTATCATTTCTTGTATCCTCCGTTTCAACGCTCTTAACACAACAATCTAGTATTGACATTTTTTGCTTCAAAAACATATCTTCAGTCACCGGCTTGTGAAATTAAAATCAAATACATGTTAACAGTTTATTTACATCAAATAGATCAATTTGGCAAGTATGTAACTACATCCCAACAGGAAAAAAAATACATGAAAAGTTGAGTCATCCGAAATCACATGATTAGTTAATTTTTTCCAATAAGTGAGCTAGTAAAATTTTGCATCTTCAAAATGTTGTTGTGTAAATTCACAAATAAGATAAACTTCAAATTGATTAAATCTTATTAACATAGACAATCACTAAATAAACTTCGTAAGATATACCAAAATGAGCAAAAATCTAGAACATTGAGTCTTACAGGAAGGACAAAAGCTTGAGAAGGACTTAGAGCACTAACCATGATATAGACCATCTGTAGTAGGAATCTTGAACTTCACAAGCCTTCAAAATACTCTAAGAAAATTAAACTTTAGCTATTTACTTTTAGCACAATACGTCTGTAGCATAAAATATAATCAAAACTTGATTATGGTTTAAGGATCATGAAGTATGAATACAAGCAACAAAATAGCACCAAATACAAACTTAATGACTCCTTTAGAACTGTATTTAACATCTTAATCTAAGATTTTTCTTAATTGAATACTTGGAACTGTGTACCTTTAGATCAAAACAAGGAGAGGCAAAAACAGATAATTCAACAGCCCAAACAATACACAGCGAAATTTGAAGCAGATAAGCATAAAATTGTCATGTTTCTTATGCTATAGAAAGTGAAAGTCAGTTAAAACAAAAAATTTACACATAGGGAGCCAAAAAAAAGTAATGACCTCTATGGATGGTGTTGTTTTATCTGTTACCAAAACCAGGAAGTGACATGACATCCATATGGTCATTAGTTGTACGTTTTCACTCCATCCCAGCCTACATGTTACATAGATCAAACAAGTAGTTACAAAAGGCAAGTGTATTAAAATGTAAACAATCCACCAATTATTAAGCCCCTTTATCCTAGCAAGCAACCTCTAACGACTCATATAAGTTCCAAGAAAATTCAAAATAACTCAATTGCACAGTCAAAGTCTCCAACAGCCCCTTGATCCTTTACTCATGTTATTTTCAAGTCACCAAGTTCTTTACTCTGTTTTTATAAATAACTAAAAATATCATATCAAAACATAAGAGAAAAAGATTAACATGGGTAAAGAAAATGCCATCTAAGATTTTATAAAACAAAACTTTATAATAAATCATGCTTAAAGAGAAGATGCAGAACAAATGCAACTCACTTCCAAGAGCTTCTTCATCAGATCGAAGCATCCCCAATATGAGAATTAGTCCCAACATGAGACATTCATACCTTCTCATGCTACCATTTCAACTAGTGCGCACAACACCTGTCATCGTCCATCATCTGTACCTTTTCCATATTCATCTGCCACAAGTAATAAAAAAATGTGAAGTTAAACAATCAATAATTGAATATAAATGTTGAGTTATAATCTTCTAGTAATAAGTAACTTCAAGGAGATACCCTCTACTTCTGTTGTTGGTGCAAATGTGGTGGTTCGATGTTGGCGGCAGATAAAGAAAGAGGGAACACCGCTTTATGGTGATGGTTTTTTGTCGCCGGGGAGGAGATCAAAAGCTTTAGGGTTATTTGAAAATGAGATAAAATGCAACATTAGAGTGAAAGAGAGGAGTTTAAGGCATATGCACTGTTATAAATGGAGACGATGATGGTGGTGAAGTTCTCTTGTAGGTGGTGTGGTCCGATAATGATGGTTGGTTTTGAAGGTTACGGTGTCTAGTGTTTCTATGATTTTGGAGAGAAGAATTGAGTGGTGGTGAAAGCCATGGTATGACGGTGGATGTTGGACACATTGAAGGCCGCTAGGGTTTCGAAAAGTTCTAATGTTGCAAGGGTGGTGCGACATTGAAGACTGGGTGGTGCTACGATTGTGAAGGCTCTAGTGGCAGAGAAAGGTGGATGGAACACCACGAAGTGGTGTAGGCTTGTTGTCGCAGGGGAGGAGATTAGGGTTTTGTGATAATGAGAGAAAATGCAAAATTAGAGAGACAAATAGAGGTGTTTGGAACGAGATAAGTGTGTTTCATCTATTGTATCGTACATACTCAAATGATAAGCTTAAGAAGATTGTACATTATGTTATAATATGGGTACCTCTTAAAATTCAAGAAATGTCTAATATGCTTAATAATATAGTTAAGATATATATATATATATATATATATATATATATATATATATATATATATATATATATATAGAGAGAGAGAGAGAGAGATAGGTTTAGGTGTTTAAAGTAATTATTGTGTTATTGTATGCATAAATGTGGGTCAATCAAAATTAAAAAAAAAATAAATAATTAAATAAATAAATAAGGGTAGTTTAGTAATTTGATTAAAAACTTCCAAAAATAATCCCTATAATCATGGTATTGACTTTTAATCTAATTTCTCCAGGTTTATATCTAGAAATCCCTACCTTTTTTGTTTTTGTAGACGACATCCCTACTAATGTCCATCGCCATCTCCGATCGCCGCTTCCCCTCTCCAGTCGCCGCTTCCGTCTAACGAATCTCTCTGATGTCGATTTCCACCACTTTCAACACCATACTGAGGATTAAATTGGACGCACTCACTAAGGGTCGATTATTAACCTCAATCACTACCGATTTACGCCACAATCACCACTAATTTCCCATAAAATCGCTGTCTACAAACACCACTTCATAGACTGTCAAAACACTTGGGAATGAAATCGCACGCACGATCTGGTGGTTTGTCTTTGTTCACAACGAACCAGGTACGTTACACTCAAATTGATTTCCGACACTTTTGATCGAATTTTTTAGTCTCTGATAACTTCTCAAATCGATTTTCTGATGCTTTCGATCGGTTTCCTATTGATTTTTTCGTATCATGTCGATACGTTTCTATGATTGATTATATGAATTGTAAATTTTTTGAAGTTGTAGATTAAAGGATGGGATCATTTATGCTTTTTTAGTAATTTTTAGGAATTTAGTTTGATTTTCAAAGAAAATAAAAGGTGAATGAACTTCCAATTACATTTCCGGACATGTATTACAGTGATTGACGTATGATTCATGAACTTCCGATTACTTTCATAGTAAGTTTTCTTTTTATTTGTATTAACTTGATTGTTTTTTATATAAAACAATGATGACAAAAACTTGTCTCCTGGAGCATGTATATGTTGTGTGGAGACTTGATGAGTTTTTTATTTTAATATTCATCATATGATGGTTTTCAATTTCATGGATGGTTGGTCATCTGTAAGAGGCGTCCAAGTTGTCACAAATTTTACTCCTCCTTTCTGTGTATGATTCATATATTTGTCCATCAACTTATGAAACTACTTTGTAGTAATCCCTTAGTGGTTTGTGTATTTTATACAATTCCAATTCTATCGGAATGGAATCACGAATTCAAATTCTATCGGAATGGAAACACGAATTCTAATTCTGTTGGAATGGAATATGAATATTTTCTCATTGATTATACATGTTCTATAATTTTTGGTTATTGGTTTCGGTGCAGTTAACAAGTCCGCATATTTTTCCAAAGGAATATAGTTTTTTATTTATCATTTGTTAAGGCGTTATTGGATTCTAAACTACAATTGGATTTGTTTTTACAGAAGTTGATGCTTGAACTATTTGATGCTTGAAGAGGTTGATGCTTGAAGAACGGACAACAAAATTGAAAGTGTTTCTTAGTAACATTATTCTTTTAGAATGAATTAGTGTATTTGTTAGATTTTGATGTTTTTTTTCTCATTTTGAAAGTTTTTTAGTTTTATTCTTTAACAATAAATGTAATTCTTAGCAATTGTTACATGTATTCTATAAGAAGTAATGTAATTTTTGCTTTAATTCTTCAATTGACGGTTCGAGAATTTTATTATTCTATAAGAAATTTTTAAAGTCATGATCAAGAAATATGTTCAAGAATATTTTTATTATTTTATGGTTCAAGAATATTTTTATTTTTGAACATACTCAAACATTAACTGTCAGAATGTCCAAATTAAAAACCTTATAATTCGTAAAATCGGATTTTTAAAATTAATAGAATCTATGATCCCTTAAAATATGCAAATTTCCTTTATTAAATCTATATTAATTGACTAAAATACCCTTCTAGTTAAATTAGATGGTATTTTTCAATTATATTTAATTCAATAATATATATTAATCACTTTCTTAAAATAAGTAAAATGATTGGCCCACATTTATGCATACAATAACACAATAATTACTTTGAATATAATAACCTAAGCCTATATATATATATATATATATATATATATATATATATATATATATATATATATATATATATATATATATATATATATATATATATATATATATATATATAAACAAAGCTCTTAGGAATAGTACATTTTCTGTTATTCTAAGTTTTGCCACAAAAGTTTCAATATTTTGTCATTTATGGTCCCTCCTTAACTTCTTTAAAATTTTTCCACAAAAGTTCAACATTTTGCCACTTTTGGTACCTTCTTAACTTTTATCATATTAGTTTATAGAGTTGACACTTTTGGTCCACCAGCTTCGATGTTCTCTACTGCTAGCCACAAATGGTTCAAGAGTTTCCCACTTTTGGTCCTTGACATTACCAAATGTGATACCTCAAGTTTTTGCCACATTAGTTTGTGGAGTTGCTGCTTTTGGTCCTCCTACCTTCGATATTCTACTATACGATCTTATTTTCCTCCAATAACAACACATATATAAAGTTTTGCCACAAAAGTTTCAACATTTTTTCACTTTTGGTCCCTCCTCAATTTTTTACCATATTAGTTTGTGGAGTTGACACTTTTGGTCATACAATTTCGATATTCTCTACTGCTAGCCACAAAGGGTTCAAGAGTTTACACGTTTGGTCCATGACATTTACCAAATGTGACACTTCAAGTTTTTGCCATATTATTTTGTAGAGTTGTCGCTCCTCCCCCCACCTTCGATATTCTACTATACGGTCTTATTTTCCTAAAATAAAAACACATATTTTTATTTACCAACGATATAATATTATATTTTTTTACTAGTTTTTAATTAATCATTATTCTCTATAATATTATATATATTTTTTAAATAAAATAATCACACATTGTATTTTACGTCATCTTATACAACATCGAAACAAATCTTAGATTTCATTTTAAAAAAATTAGTTATATTGTCTATACTTAAAAAAAAGGGAAAATAAATTCTGTCAAATAGACACAAATATATCAAGTAAATATAAAAAGGAGTTTGCTTCTTAAACATCTCCCAATTGCTTCTATACCCCATTTGAAAAAAATGTTTTGTCTCTTTGTTGTTTTTTTTCTTAATTTTATAAGTTTTTTTTTATTTGTTAATTTTTGTTTTTAATATTTTTAATAAATATATATTATTATTATTAACATTAAAAAAATATTTTTTTGTTTGTTCAAACTTTTTTGTGTAATTTTTTCCGTTCAGATTATTACTGTGTTATTTTTTCGTTCGGACTATCTGTGTATTATTCTTTCGTTCGGATTATCCCTATGTTATTTTTTTTTTCTTTCGGCTATCTTTGCGTTATTTTTTTGTGACAACCGTCAAATTTCGGTCAAGTCAAAGTCAAACAAAGTCAACAAGTCAAACCGGTCAACTCCAATAACCCTTGTATGTTAGGGTTTACGTTATGTAATCACTATACAATTCGCTATTTTAATGAGAAATCATTATTTGGAAAGTTCGTGTGTTGAATTTCCTAAGTCTCAAATGCAGTAAACATTGAACCAAAACGATAAAAAAATTATTGCACACTCATCGGGAGTGTGTACGACACTAAAACACGGTTTAACGGGGTTTACGAACCTTGCGTTGTGAAGCCGGACACTCAAATTAATCACAAACGAAACCTCTCTAAATCGTTTTCACTCTATCTCTTTCTATTTGAAATCTCTCCCAAATCTCTCCCAAATCTCTCTCAAAAGTTACTTTAACTTTTTGTAATCATTCGGGCCATCCCGACCCTTAACCGGGTCAAAAACCACTTGAAACGGGGTAAAAACGGGTAAAATAACCTTAAGGAACCAAAATCCTCCTATTAGAAGCGAAAACTCTCATGAGAAGCCTCTCATGACCGAAGCCTCTCATGAGAAGCCTCTCAGGACCGAAGCCTCTCATTAGAAGCCTCTCAGGACAGAAGCCTCGCATGAGAAGCCTCTCAGACAGCCCATGCGAGAGGTCTCGCAGACGACCCCTTTTTACCGGTTTTTCGACTACGACTTCGTTTTAACTCCGTTTTTCATTATTTTAACGTGGGATTTTCACCCAAAACTTTATTTTATAAACTAAGGCCCCAAAATATATAAATCTCCAGGGTTTTTATAAAAATGTATTAAAAGAATTGGTGGTTGGACTAATTATTGAGGGAATATTTGCTTTTCCTTATTTTATGACAAAAGCAAACCACCACCACCTCACTCTATGATCAGCCACTCTTTCCCACTACCCCTTGTCACCTTGGTGGACCTTTACACCTAATCTCCAGCTCTTCCCTCGTTCTAAGAGCTGGATAATTGGTCATCTCTCCTCATTCTCATTAACTTCTTTCATTCTACACTTAGCAACCAAAGAACACTCTCCAAAATTCTCTAATCTTTTCTCTCAACTTCAAGAACTTCAAGGCTTTCTCCAGGGATTTCTTTCTTCAATTAGTAATTATCTTCATCATTCATATAATTATTACACTCCATTCTACTCAAATCATTGATATCTTACACAAATTCCATCTTATTCGGTGTTAGATTCTCGAATCATCAAGACATCTTCTTAGTGTTCTTGGGTTGAACACTTCCTCTCTCTTACTTTCATCTACTGAAACCACATAGGGTGAGTTCATACCCCTACATTTACATGTTTTCTTAAGTTTTAAGGGGGGGATACAAGTAAAATCATCAAGAACACAATTAAACTTTTTCTAACAGATTACATCAGAAAAGATGGACTTTAATCACGGACTGTTTTGGTCAACTTAAATATTTTAGTTTTCAAAACTGTTCCAGGTGCAAGTAGTTCAAACTCTTAGCTTTAAAATGGCTACTTGCACATCTCCATATGATGTTTCTACAATTTATGGTGATTTTTACAAAACTGCCTATCATTTCAGAGGCAAACCCGGACCAGCCTGTGATTATGGACATTTTGACCTCTGTTAGAAATCACTAAAAATCATGATAAAATTTACGAACAAACTAGACTCATATTCCAAACTCTCAGAATTTGCGGATTTGGATTTGGAGTTTTGATGATTTTTCTATGAATTTTCTAAGAACAGAAACAGAAACTGTATTCAACAAAAAGCTGCTGTCAATTTCATTTCACCTTGTAACATATTGAGCAAGGTGTATATCTTTATGTGATTATATGTTATTGCAATATATGACATTTTATCTTAATATTTAGACACACATCAGTTTACAAATGAATTTGGACATATAAAATATAAAGAATAACAAGTGATTATAATCAAAGTACAACCGATACATTCAAACATTTAATAAACTATTTTGAATATAGTTTGCATACATTACTACGTACTACCCTTGTTGATAAACTATAATAGGTATAGTTTATGATACATTACATAATACATACATTTAAAAAGGGTACATTTATACAAAGGATATTTTCATTAAGCAAGGTACGGCCATACGGTACCAAGTTTTCATAACACGTAATTCCGTTAATGACTTTATGAAACATTACATAACACATACATTTAAAAAGGGTACATTTATACAAAGGATATTTTCATTAAGCAAGGTACGACCATACGGTACCAAGTTTTCATTACACTACACGTAAATTCGTTAATGACTTCTGTGAGACATTCGATTCAATTTACAAATAAGTCCTGTATTATAACCATAGTCTCCTCGAGGGAGAGCGTGATACTTGTGTATAGATCTATATTGGGTTTGACAAACCCACACCTAAACTGCATGCAACAGTTAGACCGATAGGTCTGGGGTGACAAATGTCATAACATTTCCGACGTCTGAAGAACGTCGTTTCAGGCCAACTAGGTCATAGCATGGTTATAATAACTCACATGTGGTATTAATAAACATAGAATTTACGGGGATTTCACTAAAATCAAACGAGTTTATGTCGATTTAAACTTGCATTGTTTTACTATAAGGAACAAACACTACTTGTACATTTCGGTCTTTGGGTTTTAAGACTACATTTACACAATAAGGAAAATATTGGATTTTCTGGAACGAACACTACTTTTACAAGAAAAGGCTTTAATAAACTCACATAAAGTATTAATGAATATTGGAATTTACGGGAACTTCATTAAAATTAAACGAGTTTATGTCGATTTAAACTTACATTATTTATTATAAGTAAGAAAAGTTACTTATACATTTCGGTCTTTGGATTTAAGACTACATATACATTTTAAGGAAAATATTGGATTTTTCTAAAACAAATACTACTTTTACAAACGAAAGGCTTTTAATAATACCAAACAAAAGCTTATGAACTCACCAACCTTTGTGTTGACACTTTTTCAAACAACTTGTATTCTCAGGAAATCATTAAACAGGTAACCAAGTGCTTTTGAGGATGGGACGCTAAGGCGTCTACTATTTCATATTTTGTCAACATATTGTAATTGATTCGTAAACATGTAATTCATACAATGATGTAACTTTTTCAATTATATATATGTTGGTTGTGTTTGCTTGAATTACTATTACAATTGTTGTTATGATACTATACATGAAGTCCTCCACCCCCGGACATTTCCTCCATCCTTGGTTTGGGGGTGTGATAGATTGGTATCAGAGCACAGTTTATAGTGAATTAAGTATATCAAACCACATAAGATATACAAACTATAAACACAATTGGGACTAATAGTCTCTGATTTGTGCATTTTTCAAATAAATATACTTTTAGAAAATAAATGATTTTCTTTATTAAAAGTATAAATACATGCATACATGCTCATATAGTGTCATAACTAGAAGAACATAAAGTAAAAGAAGAGGAGTTGTACATATGGGTATGCCTTGGTATATGTAAATCAAGTCTGGGAAGGATATAGCCTGATCAACTATATCTGTCCGAGGAGTGACTTGCATATACTGGGGGATAGTCATAATGGGCAACAAATCTAACAACCTAACTACACCCTACAGTGAATACTTTAAGAATCGAATCTAAACAGCTAAAAATACTATAGGAGTATTTGGTGATACTATAACCAACTTATGTGAAAACTAAAGACCTCTATTAGTAGGCCTATGATAACTGAGTGCATACGCCAAGGTTATACATAATTAAAGATATTATAGACTCAGAATCTATGACTATTGCTCTACTTCCTGTTCCTTGTTTGGTTGTGGACTTAGAGTAGAGTCATTTATTCGAAAGTCTATTCTATCTCAAATTATGTATAACTGATATGCACTACGTGATTATAGACGTAACTAATAAGGATCTCCCCTATAAGTAATTATAGGATTAGGCGTCTATTAATTATCTCTTCTACCCCTATTTTCGCACGAGCAACATGATGTGTAAATTTTAACGCCCGTACAAAACCTACTTCTACCCACTACCATAACTCCGTCTCCAAGACGTTAACAGAAACACCAAGAATAGTTCACTAAAGTGCGAAATTATACATGTGTATATAAATGGTAAGGATATTTACTAAAAGGTTTATCAATGAAATAGGCATGCATTTTATTTCATTGAATCTCACTACTTGGTATTACAAACAATTTACAACTGGTAACTCTAAGATTCTTTAGGTGTACCTCGAAGTTATGTGTAATTAAGAAATGATTGACCTAGAAATGGTGAGTTCGCCTTAGGACCTGTTCCTTGTTTGGTTGTGGACTTAGGGTAGACTCATTAGGATCAACAGTCTAATAAAATTTTAATTACACATAACTGGGGGCATGTCAAGTGAATCTTAGGAGTGGATCAGACATGGAACAAATCACAAGATTATAATCAAGTTATTCCTACTAAATTCATAAGTCTATTTATATAGACCTCTGGTATAGAGTCGTCGGCGTAGTCGTGTCGGCAATCTAGAATATGGCTAAATACATAATACAAACTATAATACCCAAATTATACAAAATTTTCTGCATTAAAAATCAATAGACAAATACATAAAATGAAACTAAAAAGGGTATCAAACTATCAAGAGAAAAACACATACAACGTAGATTAAAATCCACTAATTATAACAAAATGGCTAAGGATTATTAAGTCCTCTCTTCTTATAAATAGCTTTGAAGCAAGCTTGCCTAAGCTTCTTTGTTCTTTATGTCAATTCCATACCTGGCAATTTCTCCATCATCTTCTTGTGCCCTTCTAACGTCTCTATCTCCTCCTTTAATCCCAACTCCTAATTTTTTTAAAAGGTAGATGCAATATATTTTTCAAGTGAGTTCACAAAATTTACAATGAGTTAAGTTTATATAAATATAAATCAGGAGATCGTAGTAAATCAATTGATTTGATGTGGCATATGCCTAGGACCTATGTTTAGTTATAAAGAAACTAACAATTAAAATTTTAGAAAAAAAAAACCAAAACTACTTTGGTTACCAAGTGCATGAGTAATGTATAGAAGGTTATTATCATAATTTACCTTGGCATTTTCAATGAGGGATTGAAGGCTCTTAAGTTTTCTATGAGGCCATTTGTTTATGTTTAGCTCCCTGCATCTTTTCTTCAACACTGTCAAACTTATCCCTAGTTCCTTTGCTGCCATGATTATCGGCATCTCAAAGTACTTCTCTATCTCTTCAAACTCCAGTGGTCTCAATCTCTTTGCCACCTTCCGGCCACCGTGATCAGTGGTGGCAGCACTAGAACTACATGTAGCCTCACCACCGGATTTACAGTCTTCACTGAAACTAACCAATGGTAAATTACCATCCTCCCAACAATCCCATAAGCTTATATCTTCAAGGGGATCAAAATCGTGAAACTCATTTCTAGAAATGATGTTTTGATCTTTGTTAAGTACTGTGGAAACGTTCTGATCGAGCACTTCATGCAATTTTTCCGACAACTCGTAATCATGATGGTTGAGCATGTCACCACTGCAAAAATCCAAAAACTCAAGATAATCAAATCCAACACGATGAAAGACTCTTTTTGATCAATACAAATCCAAACCATGTTTTGATCAATGTCGACAAAATCACTTTTCTGTGCGTAAGATGGTGTAATGAGTGACGTTTATATATACCTGAAAAGATCTTGATGATCAAAGTATTGAAACCAATCGAGGTCATCTATGGGGTTTTGATGATCTGCAGGTGGATCCATTTGTGAGAGAGAAGTTAAAAGTCGCGGTAAGAATGTGATGATTTATATAAGTAAAGTGGGAGAAGTAATTAATAGCAAATTGTTGGGAATGCAACAAAACAAGTTAAGCACTTCTGAAAAATTGATAAATGATTTCGGTAACACTCGCGGAATATAAACTAGTGAAAATTACAAATGAAATGGAATATATATAGTCTATGATGTTATGGTTATTGTGTATCTAACAAATGAAGAGAAAATGAATATATATATATATATATATATATATATATATATATATATATATATATATATATATATATATATATATATTCTTTGAGCCGTAACCTTCTTCTTTAATTCACACACATATACGGATATGTTGCTGCAAATTATGACTTGTGTGCCCCATGCATTTAATGCATCACATGCCTACTGCATATTCTTGACTTTGAAGCTACGTACCAGTTTCCAATTTCCCCAGTAGCATAGTTTCATTAGAAAGTACTCCAAGTCTTCACACATGAACCAGTTAGAAAGTACTCCAAGTCTTCACACATGCAAATTATGACTTGTGTGTCGCTATAGGTATGTCGTTGGTTCTTGTTAAAAACCTATAGCGACAACAAGTCATCGTAATAGATTAAACCTGTGGTGACGACAAGTCGTCGCTATAGGTAACTAATAAAACTTTATTTTTTAACCCCGAAAATATGATTGACAAAATCTATCCGACGAGACCCTCGTGATACCTCTTGACGAAATTGAAATCAACGAGAGTCTCCACTTCGTGGAAGAACCGGTAGAAATCATGGATCGAGAGATCAAAAGAACAAAGCAAATTCGTATTCCCATTGTGAAGGTCCGCTGGAACGCTAAACGAGGACCCGAATTCACCTGGGAACGCGAGGATCATATGAAACAAAAGTATCCACATCTCTTCCCAAACTCTTGAAATCCCAGTCAAAATGAAAATTTCGGGACGAAATTCCTTCTAACGGGGGGATGATGTGACAACCGTCAAATTTCGGTCAAGTCAAAGTCAAACAAAGTCAACAAGTCAAACCGGTCAACTCCAATAACCCTTGTATGTTAGGGTTTACGTTATGTAATCACTATACAATTCGCTATTTTAATGAGAAATCATTATTTGGAAAGTTCGTGTGTTGAATTTCCTAAGTCTCAAATGCAGTAAACATTGAACCAAAACGATAAAAAAATTATTGCACACTCATCGGGAGTGTGTACGACACTAAAACACGGTTTAACGGGGTTTACGAACCTTGCGTTGTGAAGCCGGACACTCAAATTAATCACAAACGAAACCTCTCTAAATCGTTTTCACTCTATCTCTTTCTATTTGAAATCTCTCCCAAATCTCTCTCAAAAGTTACTTTAACTTTTTGTAATCATTCGGGCCATCCCGACCCTTAACCGGGTCAAAAACCACTTGAAACGGGGTAAAAACGGGTAAAATAACCTTAAGGAACCAAAATCCTCCTATTAGAAGCGAAAACTCTCATGAGAAGCCTCTCAGGACCGAAGCCTCTCATGACCGAAGCCTCTCATGAGAAGCCTCTCAGGACCGAAGCCTCTCATTAGAAGCCTCTCAGGACAGAAGCCTCGCATGAGAAGCCTCTCAGACAGCCCATGCGAGAGGTCTCGCAGACGGCCCCTTTTTACCGGTTTTTCGACTACGACTTCGTTTTAACTCCGTTTTTCATTATTTTAACGTGGGATTTTCACCCAAAACTTTATTTTATAAACTAAGGCCCCAAAATATATAAATCTCCAGGGTTTTTATAAAAATGTATTAAAAGAATTGGTGGTTGGACTAATTATTGAGGGAATATTTGCTTTTCCTTATTTTATGACAAAAGCAAACCACCACCACCTCACTCTATGATCAGCCACTCTTTCCCACTACCCCTTGTCACCTTGGTGGACCTTTACACCTAATCTCCAGTTCTTCCCTCGTTCTAAGAGCTGGATAATTGGTCATCTCTCCTCATTCTCATTAACTTCTTTCATTCTACACTTAGCAACCAAAGAACACTCTCCAAAATTCTCTAATCTTTTCTCTCAACTTCAAGAACTTCAAGGCTTTCTCCAGGGATTTCTTTCTTCAATTAGTAATTATCTTCATCATTCATATAATTATTACACTCCATTCTACTCAAATCATTGATATCTTACACAAATTCCATCTTATTCGGTGTTAGATTCTCGAATCATCAAGACATCTTCTTAGTGTTCTTGGGTTGAACACTTCCTCTCTCTTACTTTCATCTACTGAAACCACATAGGGTGAGTTCATACCCCTAAATTTACATGTTTTTTTAAGTTTTAAGGGGGGGATACAAGTAAAATCATCAAGAACACAATTAAACTTTTTCTAACAGATTACATCAGAAAAGATGGACTTTAATCACGGACTGTTTTGGTCAACTTAAATATTTTAGTTTTCAAAACTGTTCCAGGTGCAAGTAGTTCAAACTCTTAGCTTTAAAATGGCTACTTGCACATCTCCATATGATGTTTCTACAATTTATGATGATTTTTACAAAACTGCCTATCATTTCAGAGGCAAACCCGGACCAGCCTGTGATTATGGACATTTTGACCTCTGTTAGAAATCACTAAAAATCATGATAAAATTTACGAACAAACTAGACTCATATTCCAAACTCTCAGAATTTGCGGATTTGGATTTGGAGCTTTGATGATTTTTCTATAAATTTTCTAAGAACAGAAACAGAAACTGTATTCAACAAAAAGCTGCTGTCAATTTCATTTCACCTTGTAACATGTTGAGCAAGGTGTATATCTTTATGTGATTATATGTTATTGCAATATATGACATTTTATCTTAATATTTAGACACACATCAGTTTACAAATGGATTTGGACATATAAAATATAAAGAATAACAAGTGATTATAATCAAAGTACAACCGATACATTCAAACATTTAATAAACTATTTTGAATATAGTTTGCATACATTACTACGTACTACCCTTGTTGATAAACTATAATAGGTATAGTTTATGATACATTACATAATACATACATTTAAAAAGGGTACATTTATACAAAGGATATTTTCATTAAGCAAGGTACGGCCATACGGTACCAAGTTTTCATAACACGTAATTCCGTTAATGACTTTATGAAACATTACATAACACATACATTTAAAAAGGGTACATTTATACAAAGGATATTTTCATTAAGCAAGGTACGACCATACGGTACCAAGTTTTCATTACACTACACGTAAATTCGTTAATGACTTCTGTGAGACATTCGATTCAATTTACAAATAAGTCCTGTATTATAACCAGAGTCTCCTCGAGGGAGAGCGTGATACTTGTGTATAGATCTATATTGGGTTTGACAAACCCACACCTAAACTGCATGCAACAGTTAGACCGATAGGTCTGGGGTGACAAATGTCATAACATTTCCGACGTCTGAAGAACGTCGTTTCAGGCCAACTAGGTCATAGCATGGTTATAATAACTCACATGTGGTATTAATAAACATAGAATTTACGGGGATTTCACTAAAATCAAACGAGTTTATGTCGATTTAAACTTTGCATTGTTTTACTATAAGGAACGAACACTACTTGTACATTTCGGTCTTTGGGTTTTAAGACTACATTTACACATTAAGGAAAATATTGGATTTTCTGGAACGAACACTACTTTTACAAGAAAAGGCTTTAATAAACTCACATAAAGTATTAATGAATATTGGAATTTACGGGAACTTCATTAAAATTAAACGAGTTTATGTCGATTTAAACTTACATTATTTATTATAAGTAAGAAAAGTTACTTATACATTTCGGTCTTTGGATTTAAGACTACATATACATTTTAAGGAAAATATTAGATTTTTCTAAAACAAATACTACTTTTACAAACGAAAGGCTTTTAATAATACCAAACAAAAGCTTATGAACTCACCAACCTTTGTGTTGACACTTTTTCAAACAACTTGTATTCTCAGGAAATCATTAAACAGGTAACCAATTGCTTTTGAGGATGGGACGCTAAGGCGTCTACTATTTCATATTTTGTCAACATATTGTAATTGATTCGTAAACATGTAATTCATACAATGATGTAACTTTTTCAATTATATATATGTTGGTTGTGTTTGCTTGAATTACTATTACAATTGTTGTTATGATACTATACATGAAGTCCTCCACCCCCGGACATTTCCGCCATCCTTGGTTTGGGGGTGTGACATTTTTCGGTCGGATTATCCCATATTATTTTTTCATTTTGATTATCACTATGTCTATTTTTGTTTTGACTATCCATGTGTTATTTTTTTTGTTTGAACTATCATTTTGTTATTTTTTTAAACAAAAAAATAACACATGGTTAGTCTGAATGAAAAAATAATACATTGTTAGTCCGAACGAGAAAAATAACACGTGGACAGTCGGAAATAACACATAGACAGACGGAACGAGAAAACAACACGAAGATAGTTCGAACGAAAAAAATAACACAATAATAGTACAAATGAAAAATAACACATGGATAGTCCGAACGAAAAAATAACATAGGATAATCACAATGAAAAAAATAGCACATGGATAGTCGGGACGAGAAATTAACACATAGATAGATTGATCATAAAAATAACGTAGGGATGGTCCGACTGAAAAAATTATATAGGGATAATCCGACCGAAAAATATAACACAAAGACAGTCTGAACGAAAAAAATAATCTGATAATAGTACGCACGAAAAAATAACACATGGATATTGCGAACGAAAAAAATAACTTAGAGATAGTCAGAACGAAAAAAATAAACATGGATAGTTCGAACTAAAAAATAAAACAGAGATAATCAGATCGATATACATAGATAATTATAATTTTTTTATTGAAAAATACATAGGATACCATCGTTCGTAAAATTAAGATACCATTATATATATAAATTTTTTTTTATAAAACACAAATAGTTAAAAAGAAAATAACATAATTAAATAAAATAATAATAATAATAATAATAATAAGACAAAAGACATGAAAAAAGAAAAAGAAAAAACAAGAAAATGATAAGAAATCAAATCAACATGGGTTTTTTAAGTCAAATCAAAGAGATGTTTGTATTTAAGTAATATCAAGAAGGGTATGCAAAGCAACACCCTATAAAAATTAACCAGCAAGGCAGCTTGGCTGGCATATACACGTATCACTAATTTCATGCTCATTATCATACTCTTCACCAACTACATTTTCACAGTTATTCCGAGAACAAGGTACTTCTGTCACACCCCAAACCAGGATGGCGGAAACGTCCGGGGGCAGGTGACTATCATGTAGTGTATCATAAGAGTTGAGTATAAATGTTCAAAGCAAACACAACCAACATATATATAATTGAAAAAGTTACATCATTTGTACATATTACATGTTTCAAAATATCAATTACAATATGTTGTCAAAAGATTTGTTTAGACGCCTAAGCGTCCCATCCTCAAAGCCAGTTGTTACCTGATTTACTGATTTCCTGAGAATACAAGTTATTTGAAAAGAGAATATCAACATTTAAGTTGGCGAGTTCATAAGCATTTGTATGTATATTTGTAAACCTTTTCTATGAAATGTAGTAATGTTTGTTTTCCGGAAAATCCTATATTTTCCCTAAAATGAGATGTGGCCTTAAATGAACCAAGACCGAAGCGTATAAGTAATTTTCCTACTTAAAATGATGTTATGCAGTTTTGTTTGTATATAAAACTGTTTGAAGATTGTCTTTGCGTAAACTAAAAGTGTCGTTTTATGTGAGTTTTCATTTTTATCTTATAACCATGCTTGATTGACCCAGACTGCCTTGTTCGCAACGTTCTTCAGGTGTCGATTTCGTTATGACATTTGTCACCTCTAGACCTGCCGGTCCAGCTGTTGGAAGCAGCTAAGGTGCGGGATTGTTAGTCTCAGTATAGATCTATACACAACTATCACGCTCTCCCTACAAGAGACTCTGGTTATATTTAACAGGACTTTCGTGTGTACTTTATAAGGTACCGTGAAGACAAAACTCACTAAATTTGATCAACGTGTTTACGTGTTTTTGTGCTAAAAATGTTTGTATAAATGATCATCCCCTAAGACTGGGATAGCTATGAAAAACGACGTGAAATCTTTAGATATTCATTTGATAATATTTTACCCTTTGCTCAACGGGATACAAATGGGGTAAAGTTTCGTAAACTATATTTGTATATTTTTGATGCAAAAGACAAGTTTTTAAACAAAACATATATATATGCAAATGGTTATATATATATATATATATATATATATATATATATATATATATATATATATATATATTGGAAGATGATTTGGTATGTTTCGTAATTGTTGTTCATATTCTTACGTTTTTATTAGAAACTTTGCATGAAATAATCCTTAAGTTTGATAGTAAATACCTTTTTGTACTTATCACTTTTGTTAAAATTGTAATTAAACATATTTAAATGATTGTGTTTTAACTTCCTTAATGTATAAACCTTGCACAAAAATGTTAGAAGGTGTTAATAAATCTATAAACCACTTTTGACAGTTTTACCCTTTACTGTCTCTGTTTTTAGAAAACTTATAGAAAAATTATCGTAAGTCGAAAACTGAATCCGTAACCTCTGAGAGTTTAGAAAATGAGTCTACTTTGTTCCTAATTTTTATTATGATTTTTAGTGGTCTCAAACTAGTGTGAAAATGGTCATCTTCACAGACTGGTCCGAAATCACTTCTGAAATGACAGGCAGTTTTATAAAAATCGCCATAAATTGTAGAAAAATCGTATGAATGTGTGCGAGTAGTCCTTAGAAAGGTATAAACCTGAGCTATTTGCATATTGTACAGTTTTGAAAGATATTAAGTTTAAGATGGTCAAAACAGTCCGTGAACAGGACTCAACTTTTCTGTAGAGAGCTGTCTTTTAAATTTAAGTTATGTTTAGTGTTCTAACTTGTATTCCCCCCCCTTAAAACTTAAAGAAAACATGAAAATGTAGGGGTATGAACTCACCTTATGTGAATACTCGAAGAACGGAAGGTTGAAGATGAAGAACTTTTGGGTGTTGGTTTGATGGTCCAAAACAGCCAGTGTTTTGGCTATGTTGCTGTCACGAAAACTTCACAGCAAAAGAGTAAGAAAAAGGGTAGTTTACTCACTGTTTTGAATCTATAATTTTGAGTAGCATAACAACTAACTTCCAGGGGTATTTGGTGGTAAAAATATCAAGCAAAAGGAAGGTGTAGATGGGTGAAATGTTGGCTGAAACACAAAAAGGACAGCAACCCTTTAGTTCACGGTTTTGATGGCTTTGGATGGAAGTTCTTGTGGCTGAAAATGAGATGAAGGTTGAGAGTAATTCCCTGGAGTATTGGCTGGTCAAATGAGGGTAAAATGAAGAGGAAATTTCATGGATATGAAGGAGGAAAGAGTGGAAGAGGATAAGGGGACAAAACCTAGACTAGCTTGTGATGGGATGGGAAGTTATGTGATGTGATCTTGCCTAGCCACTTGCTTGGGTGGTTGCTTAGAGATAGGGTTAGTTAACTAACTAACTACTAGTTAGTTAGTTATTTAGAAGTTCTAGTTATAGAGAGGGAAGGTCTTAATCTCGAAAATTAGAAGAGGGATTAAGAAGCTTTCTTAGTAAAATGTCTTAAGTGATTAAGCACTTATTAGTTAAATTGGCACTTATCTCAACCATTTCTCTTATCTTAATTGATTTAGACACCATATTCCTTACATAAATCTCTTTAAGTCATGACCCATAACTAGTCATCCACTAGATAGTAATACATATGTATAAATACATACATGTATTCTTAGTACAAAATAACAATGTTGTTTTTGTGTATTTGAACTTAAATGTTTATGTTTTATTCTTTTTATTCAAAAACACTTAAATACATTCTAATTATGCCTTATAATAATTCATTTTATATTTTTCCTTATTTAAATATAAAATTTATTGACCAAGGTATAATTTCGTGACATTTAAACGGTTAACCATATCGTTAAACACATTTTGTCACTTTGGTTCATATATTTTTCAAATTTAGATCCTTCACAACTATTAAGCACACGTTTTACATAGAACTTAACTTACTTATGAACTAAAGACATGTTGATACAGAAATTAAGTTTGTTGCGTTCAAATGATGTTATATGCTAATTTTCACAAACCGATGATGGTTCGTAGTCATACATCATAACGAAATTTATCAATAGTTACTTGTTTTATATTTCACAAGAACTTATCTAAATAAAACAGGTTAAATTCCTTCAACCATTTTTGATAAAATACTCATATTGCTTAATAATCAAAACATAGCATCGTACGATCGTTCCTATTTTTACCAATTGTTACAACTTCAAATGTAGTTCTTTTGTTCTTTGACACAAGAGCAACAAACATGTTTTAGTGGATTTCTTTTAATATACTTGATGTCCGTTAGAAAATTTGGGGTGTAATAGCACTTTGAATTTTGAGAATCGTGTTTGTCACTTTCAGATTAAAGTATTTGGGTGGTACTCACTAATCTTCAATTAGATAAGACTCAGAAGAGAAAACTAGAACAGAGAAGTGGATTGTTATGAACTTCGTGTACCAAGAAGATATGACCAAAACAAATTATCTAAAATCTCTATCTAAAAACTATCATAAACAATTTTATATCCTAAAACTGTCCAAACTGCCACAAGGTAGTTTGTAACAGTAAAAAACTATCACAAAATCGGGTTCTCCAACAAGTGTCAAAACAAAGTAAAAAACCAGGTTTATTTTCAAGAATTCGGATTTTTGATGCATTTTTAACATATCAATATAACCAAAATAAAAATCTCAACCCCAGCCACGGGCTCTGCCCTTAGACCCTGCTCCCAGGGGCGCGACCCCCAGACCCTCGTTCGTCCAAGGTCTTCACCCCTAAATGACAGTCTACTTTGAATCTTGAATAAACTTAAACAAGTGTGCACTCGCGGACATTCCTTACTTGTTTAATATTCATCAAGATTGATTTTGGTCAACAAGTCAATCCATTGCACGTAAATACAATTAGTGAAACAATTCATCGACAATGTTTTCTCTTCTTTAAGCATTTGACTGACCTAAAAACATGCTTTGACGATTTATGGTTTTGATTTTGTTGTTGAATAAGGTGTCTAAGCGAGTAACTAAATTGGTATTTTCTTGTAATCAGAAACAAAGTCCTTTTTGGGTTGCCCTCATAACTAGAACTTTGTTAGGATGGAATTTATAGAGAGATGATGATATATTAGATTATTATGTGATTAATAATCTAATTGGAAATTACGAGGAAATAATTTTTTGATATATTATGTGATTAATATATTAATTGGAAACAGAAAATTGATTTATTAATTTATTATGATTAGTAAATTAATATTAAATCAATTAGAATTCATTAATTATTAATCAGAATTAATCTGAAATTAAATCAAGATTAATTAGAATTAATTAAAGGTCCAAAGGTTAAATTGTAATTGTTAATAACTAAGCAATGAAAGAAGATTCTAGAACCCATAGAGGGGTGAACGAAATTAGGAGGGTTTCTAAGGTTTTCAGAAGCCTCCTGGTTGTAAATAAGGAAATGATTTGAATTGAGATTAAATCTATTATTTAATCATTCAAATCTTGCTTTGTCCCTAAGTTACCAAAACGATAAATAGGACCCCAAGGCCTTTAATTTTCGTTCATACTCTTCCTTGGAAGATACTATAGCCGAAATATCCTCCTTCCTCTCCCATTTTGTCTTTTAGTTCTAGGGTTTGGGTGTGAGCCATTAGAGGCATCATCCTTTTGGTGCTAAGCATTCCAAGACCAACACTACAAGGAGATTGAAGTGATTTTTTTACTACAAAAAATCAAAGGTATGCAACCTGAACTTGATGAATTTGACATCACTAGGGGTTAAGTTAAGTTTTGTTGTTCATTGTATGTTTCTATCAAAGTGCATGACATAGATCTTTTATTGGATGCTTTTACTCTATTAAATGTTAATTGTTTTCCGCATTGTACAATGTTTTGTATTCTATAAAACCAATCAGTGGTATCAGAGCTTAGACTTCTCAAACATTGATTGCACATAACTCAACAAAAAATTCTGTCAGAATGATCTCACGACATGAGCTATAGCTCTCATGACGTGAGCACAGTAAATCCAGAATTTCATGATTTCTTGCCTAATTAGATTTATGTGATTGTTATTTGGTAATCATCTGCTTAGATTTCACATAATTAATATAATATTTAAACCTCGTATTTTGAAAAGATTTAAAATACACCTTATACTATATATGATTAAAAGTTTAATATATTATATGTATAAGACAAGTCAGCCAAATCAATAGTAGGCTTCGTTCACGAAGCCATACTCTAAGGGGTGTATAAGGAAACAGTCTACAAAATGACCATTATTGGGTGTCTACTCTCACCCACCGCTCCCTTGTATGGTGGAGGGTCGTTAGCCGAACGAGTTTGATAGGGCATAACCTCTAAAAGTATGATACTATAAAGTAACTAAACCTTTTTATAAACCCCACTCTAGTTACTTCAAGAAAAATGTGAAATTGTATGCTAATCCATGAAAACGCACATCGTTTCCTTATGATTCGTTAGTTGAGTGTGTGTGGTTAACCGACACACTAATTTAGGACTATAAAGGTGAAATTATGAAAAACCTAAATCGAGTTATAGACTCCATTGTCAAGCATTTGAGCCTTGGAAGGAAGTTTGGTTTCCATTTTGTGCATTGTGAAGGAGTTAGAAGATCTTGAAGTTTCTAAGCTTGAAGGAGAGGCCATGGATCCAGAATCATTATCCATTTTGCAAGGAGTTTGAGGTATTAAGTTCTTATCTTGATGGCTAGATGTTTAGATCTTTCTTTTTTGGTTTAACTGTTATGTTTGGGTGTGGGTTGGATGGATGTTAGGATTAGGACATCCCAAAGTCTTATTCTTTCAGATCTGGGGTTTACATGGACTCTTTTGGCATAAAGGTGCCAACTTTATCGATTTAAGAGCTTCATGCATTCTTTAATTCCCTTATTAAGCCTTTTTTGAGCATTTGAGCCTCTTCTAGTCATGTGTGAGCGTAAAGTTGGAAACTTTATGTGGTCTTCCAGCTCTAGAGTATCAGATCTGCTATTTGGGGCTTTATCTTTGAGTATTGAGTGGCTAATGGTTAAGCCCTCATTCTTTTAAGTCTAGGGTTTGGGCTTGGACCCATTTCAGTGGTTCCTAGGGGTAAAGTTGGATACTTTACCCTTCTAGATCTCATAATTAGTCAAGATATGAGTTGTGAAGCTCTTGGAGTCAATAACGTCGGCTTAATGTATTAAGATGTAGGTTTCTGGCGAACTCGGCGAGTTTATGGATAAACTCATAAAGTTGGCTCGGTTTTTCCCCGACTTTGCGGATTGATAGAGGAACACGGTGAGTTAAAGGAGAACTCGGCGAGTTGGGTCAACTCATACCGTTGGCTTTAACTTTTGACCCTGTCTTTGACCAAGTTGTTCTAGGGGGGGGGGGTATTTGAGGTAATCAGAATTGTAATTAAGAAAATTATGGGTTTAGGATAAGACCCATATGGGGTTGGGCCCAATTTGGAAAATTGGGCCATTAGTGGGCCTTTGTGGATCTTTTGGATTTGGGCCTCAGTTTTGGTTCATGTTGGGTCAGGGGTAAAATGGTCATTCTACCCCAAGTAAGGATTATGGATTATAGCTTGGAACCCAATTGCTAATTGGGTGTATTGTTGGTATTTATAGCTTGGGAAGCTAGTAGGACAGCAACTAGGGATTTCTTTCAGTGAGCTTCAGTATTCAAGGTGAGTCTTCTCACTATATCCACGGGGGAAAGCCCATGACATTCCAGGTAAAGACCATGGGGGGAGCCCATGGCATCCTAGATAAAGACCATGGGGGGAGCCCATGGCAACTATATGTATGTTGCATAGTAATAGCACTTTCTATCATATGTTTGATATGTTCGATATGTTTGGTATGAATGACATGTTTGGCTCGTTTGATGTGTATGATATGTGGTATTTTGGGGAACTCACTAAGCTTTGTGCTTACAGTTTGTGGTTTATGGTTTCAGGTACTTCCGGTTCGATAGGGAAGGGCCCGACTTGATTGCAGATTTGCAGCGCATCCACCTGTGTTTTCCGCATTTGGTGATCTTGGGGATGAACTCTAATAAATGTTTTGTATTGAAATGTTTTGCAATGTTTGGAAAAGATTACTCTAGTGTTTTGAATATAATAAAAATGAATTTTTTACCCTTGATTTTTGGGATGTTACAAGTTGGTATCAGAGCCTTTGTTTGAGGGATTCGGGCATACTCTCGGGTACGCTTGTACTCAAACTGAGGATTTTGTGAAAATTTTTATAAAATAAACATTTAAATAAAAAGAAATTTCTAATCAAGAAAGGGTTGTGATACGTGCAATCGGCCGAGCTCAAGTAAGTGGTTCCCAAAATACCAATACATGTTTATTGTGATATATGATATGATTATGAGAATTGCATGCTAGAATAAGGTTAAGGATCTGCTCAGTAGTATATGATAGGAGAGATGCCTTTATATGCCTGATTGTATGATCTTTAGAATGATATGCGAGTATTGATTCCAGATAAGTGGATAGAATGGCTTGATTAGTGTATGCTGGTTAGATTTTCCGTTGCCTAAATGCTGCTTGCTTTGTGCTTTGTGGGACTCTTAGTGACGTGAACTGACTGCTAAGTCACATGTGACACATGTTAAATAATCTTAGAGTGATGGATATGACCCTATTGCGATGCTCTTGTCTGAGTCCAACCATTCTAGGGTTGAGTCTTTTACTCGAAGGATTATCTCCAATCATTCTAGGGTTAAGTCTATTGCATGTGACTATATTCATGAGATGCCAGTTGACATTGGTGGGAGTCCATCAGCAGATGAGGGCTGGGTGAGGTCGGGAACCTAGGAAAGCCTAGGATATGCTTCAGTGGGTTAGTAGTGTGGTTTTGTAAGTTTTGGCCATTGGTCTGAAGGAGTGATTTAGAGGATTCAGGAGGATTGTTGAGGAAAGTATGGATAGGTATGGAAGGTAGTATTGGGCCCGTGCTACTGAAAGCATAGGATCCATACTCGAATTGGTGAGAGTCTTGGAGAATCTAAGAAGCTTAAGGGAGGAGGATTCTTGGGCATGCTTTGATCGTTGGCTTGATGTATTTCAGTTTGGAAATGAGCACTCAGGGAGGTGGTTCGGGTTTTGGTTTTGGTTCTGGTTCAGGTTCCGGTTGAGCCGATTAACGAGCAGTTGCGGAAGTTCATTTCTTCGGAGATTTCTTGCAGTATTTCGGAGATCTTGGATGAGCGCTTGGGTGCGTTCTGTGCTGAGATTATGGCTGTTGTTGGAGCTCGCACTCTTTCTTTCCGGGAGTTCCGTGCTTGTGGAGCTCCTGCGTTCCATGGGGAGAGGGACCCCATTGTCAGTTGAAAGTGGTTAGCGGATATGGCTAACGCGTTCAGGACGAGTTTCTGCCTCGAGGAGGCGAAGGTATGTTAGGTCATAAATTGTGGTTTATACTTTGCTTTTTATAAGCTTTTAGAGTTCTCGGTCTAGGACCGAAAACACCACGTTTTGGTGTTGTTTGGACCAAAATCACATGTGATTTTGGTTAGGCTTTATATTGTTTTATTTCGGTTTTGGGTTTGGGCTTGGTTATTAGGTCTAGGTATAAATAGTGTTATTTTAACCTAGATAGGGGTGTTAAACGTTCTTGGGGGCTGCCATATGCTAAGGACGTGATTTGGAGAGATCTAGAGAGAAAACAGTGTGTAATCGGAATCTTATGTACCGGACGATTAATCAATATATCGTGTGCATTGAAGATTAATTATCTTGTTCTTATTCATCTTTGTCTTGCATTATACACTTTGATTGGGATTTTGCATCATCAAAGTGAATCCGATTGATTTGTAGGAGAATTCAGGACTTACAAGCTCAAATATGCTTCCTGCCTATTGAAGGACAGGGCACGAGATTGGTGGGAAGAGGTCGGTAGTGAGTTGGGTGATGATGTTGCTGATGCTATGTCATGGGATGACTTCTCGACAAGGTTTCGGGTTGAGTTTGCTCCGGCGATTGAGGTGCATCAGTTGGCGCTAGAGTTTCTGGATCTCCGACAGACTACTGAGACTATGCCATAGATCATTGCCAAGTTCTGGGAGAGGGCTTTGTTGGTACCGGAGTATATAGCAGATGAGGAAATGAAGAAGGTGAGGTATCATGATATGCTGCGGGATGATATCACGGAGTTTGTAAGTATTTGAGGGTGCGAGACCCTGAATGATATGATTTCTAGAGCCCGAAAGCGAGAGATCGATTTGGAGCACCACGGGAAGAGGGGGTCAGATCAGGTGCATATAGTGGAGGGTCCCACGAAGAGACCCAAGACTTCTGATCCACATTTGAGAGGCCAACAGGGTCGGGGTCAATGCCGCACGTGTGGGAAACCGCACAATGGAGTTTGTCGTTCCAGGGGTTGGGTTGCTTCAAGTGTGGTCGGGTGGTTCATGTCAGCAGGGATTGTCCTTAGGGGGCAAGCCCCTTATGTTTTCTCTGCGATCAGGTGGGCCACAAGTAGGCCGATTGTCCGATGTTGAGGGGAGGAGCAATGAGTACGCCTGCGACGACTACTTTGAGGATCACCGATGGACAAGAGGGTAGGGAAAGAGCCCCAGCGGAGAGGATTCAGGCATTACAGTCTCAGACAGGGGAGGTCAGGACTCCAGCGGGCGGTATTACGGGTAAGTATCTTTCACTTTCTTTTCGGTTTATCTAAATACTGTTGTTTGGAATCTTGCATCGGTTTTGGGTAAGTGTATATTTGGTTTATTTCTCTGCTTATGTTTAGGTTATATCTTCAAAAATTGTTAAATGTCCTTTTCATGCCATGAATCATTGGTGATTTAGTGAAGAGTTGTTTCCCTTATAGCGGGTTGGAGTGTTCAGTGTTATCATGGTTTGTAGTCAAGATCGGTCCGGGGTCAATGTGTGGAAGGGTTATGGTCAGAATTCAGCGAGTTAGTTATTCAGTATCTCCAGAATTCGGGAGTTTTTGCATTGGTGCGCGAATTGGCTTTCGAGGGTGTCGAGGGTAGTGGTCTGTTGCTGCGGTTTAGATTAGAGCATTCATCCTTGAGACTTCAAGATTTGAGTGTGATATCATCTTGAGCATCTGGGGTTATCAGTAATGTTGAGATTCGGGAAGTGTTCAGCTGGTCTTCAGGGGTTGTTTGGTCTTTGAAAGTGTCATTGGAGCCTTATTTTCTTCTGAGTTGCAGTTAGTCAGAATCCAACAATTCTTTGGTATTGGAAGTGGGATAAGATCCGTAGGTTCAAGGCAAGGGATTATAGTTTAGTTGCCAGCGTGAGAGATTGGGAAGTTGGTATACTATCATGGGAGGTGATATGGATTACCGGGTCGGTGGAGATTTCAAGAGTATCCGTCAGGGTTCATAAATCGGGTGATTAATGAATTTGGCTAGCAATGGAATGCTAGTATTGTTCAGCGCAGGGTATGGACGGTTCACACCAATCGAGAAAGATGGATAAGGAAAATCCATAAGGATTAAAATGTGGGAAACCTTAGTCGAATCAAAGTGGGGGATAACCGTTCATGTATTCAGGACAGAAGTAGGTATGAAACTAGGATGAGTTTTGCATACCTATCGGGGAGGAAGGCGGACCGAGTGGCTGTCTGGATTGAGGATCGTGTGGATTGGGAGTTCGAGAAACTTCCCAGCATTGGGTTTGCTTCTTTCCGGTGTTTGATAGCAATCTATGGGGGACCCAGGTTAGGGTTCCAGTCATAAATCGAGTTCAACTTGGGTGTTTGGTCGAGTGCATGCTCGACTCTAGTTTTTTGGAAGATTAGCGGTAAGGAATTAGGTGGCAGTTGTGGCAAGGTGGAAGTGTCGTAAGACTGCGGGGTGGCCCGTAGCATTCACTAGTTAGTAGTTAGTTTTGAAGTGTTGTAAGACTGTGGGGTGGCCCGTAGCATTAGGTCGGTTAGCGTGAGAAGTGTTGTAAGACTGCGGGGTGGCCCGTAGCATTCACCGGTCCTTGTACAACGATGAGAGTGTGGCAAATCTATGATTTGGTCACAGACTTCTTCAAATGGTTCAAGCCATGAGTGGTAACCATGGTCGGTTGGAGGTGTTGTAAGACTGCAATGGGATTGCAGCAATCACCGGTTCGAGGTAAATCATTATTAGAAATGGTCAAGTGTGATGGGGAATCAGTTCGTGCATAGGGCATGTCGGTCAGGGTTGTCGAGGAGTATTCTTGTGGGCCGTTGGGGTCCGGGACGGAGTCGGGCCTGTATAGCTTTAGATGAGTAAGACCCATGGGCGAGGTCCGTGTGATGATGATAGATCAGGTGGGTCCGGGTAGAGACCGTTGGGTCAAAAGGTATCAGATCTTGAGTTACAGGATCATGTGGGGGATTAATGTGTGGCGTAGAGAGGTTTTTAGGCTGGGTAGCCTTGCTGTTTGGACGCTTGGGAACCTGGTGGTTGGACCAGGTGCGAGACTGGCAGTCTCAGAAATGGTTTGGGAGTAATTATTTTTTTTCGTTCAGGTGAGGTTTCATCGGGAATCGGAAGGTTGTGGTGTGAAATGCAAGTGTAGATTCGTGAATCTCGGGTTGTAAGTGGAGTATTGAAGTGATTTTGGGTATGATCTCGAGGTGGGTATCGCACATGTTTTGTGCAGCATTCCGTTTCAGTGGAATAAGGATTGGGGAATCTAAATGCCAAGGGCATCAATCGCAGGGTTCAAGGGTAATGAATGGGTTTAGTTTTGATAGCATTTGAGCCGTTGTGTTGTATCTTGCATTGGTTCTGTCTGTGAAAGGGGCACAACGTGTTTAGAATCAGGAGAAGGTAGGTCGTTAGAGACTGGGTATATTACAAGACTATAGTTGGTCTTGTGGCATTCTTTTAGCAGCGGATTTGGTGACAATATCGATCGGGTAATTTTGATCAGTTGAGGCTTTCGTCCTGAAGTCGGGTTGGGCGACTGTTCGAGTGTCTTTTGACTCAGTCTCCAGGCACGAATTCGGTGTTTTCGATAGTTGGAAGACTAGTTGGGATTGTAACGCTCAGAATTTCTCCAAGATAGTATTTATATTTTGGGTTAATTATTTTGTATTGACTTGGGCTTGGATCCATTGGATCCTCATTATTTGGGCTTAAGGGTGCCGTACGCGGGGCGTACCACCCTATGTACGCGCAGCGTACTAGTATGAGATGATCGCGCATGCCATGCACGTACGCGCGACGTAGGCGTACAGTCCCCAAACCCTAAATTTTAGGGTTGAGCACTATCTAAAGAACATTATGTCTTAAAGAACAGCCTCCCTCTCACCTTCAAGCAGCTCCCACGAAACCCTAATTCATATATTGTGTGTTTTTGTGCTTGGAAGGCCTCTTGAGAGCATTCTTGGTGTTTCGATCCATTCTCCGAGGAAGTGAATGTTGAAGCAAGGTGGTGGTTCAAAGGATAAGGTGTAGATCTGGGATTGTTGCTTCATTTCAGACCGTTTCAAGGTATAAAGTTTTGAACTTGTCTTATGAATACGTAGATCTCTTGAGTGGAATTTTGGACCTCTTTGGTCCAAAGAATGAAGCTTTATGGTTTAAAATCGTTTCCTAAGCTCAACGTTTCCACCCTTGGTGTTATGGGAGTCCCTAAGTCAGAAAGTTGCCATCTTGGAAGTCTTGTAGCATCCATACATGGGTTTTGTTCATTTTTAAGGAAGTAGGTTGTATTATTTCAAGTTTGGGCCCATTTCGGGGCATGCAAGCCTCCAAGTAATCGACTTTATGGGTTAAGACCCTTCAGTGGACTCAGATCTGCTTTTGGAGCTTCAGATCTTAAGGGATTAAGCTCTTTTTGGGATTTTGGCTTAACAGGAGAGTACGCTGGGGGTATAGGCCCATACGTGCATCGTACAAGCCATGCAGCCTTTACGCTATGCGTACAGTTGAGTACGCCCCGCGTACTCAGTGGATTTGGGCTGGCGTCTTTTGGACCTTGGTTTGGGCTGTTTCCTTAGGCTTGTCCTTTGGGCCTTAGTGGGCCATCTGGAATCGACTCTTTGGGTTAGGCAAACGTTTTGGGCCTTGGGTTAGGGCCATGTGAATGGATTGGGCCTAATTGGAAATTGGGCCATATATTGGGCCTTGTGGGATTATTTATCCCTTTTGTGCCATTGGTTATGATTTAGAGTTTCATTTTGGGATAAGGGTATGTTAGGGGTAAAATGGTCTTTTACCCCAGTGAGGACTAGTGGTTAAGTGATGGAGATCCCAAACTTAATTAACTTTTATTTGATAAATGGTAGCTCGGGGAGCCGTAGGACCAGCAGTCGGGGATCATCCGTATCATTCATCTTTGCGAGGTGAGTTTCCTTACCAGACTTAGCGTGTCGAAGGCACCAAGGCCGACCCATGTTTATGATATGTTAGTTTGCTAACTGTCTTCATGACTCTCGCATGTGTATGTGTTTATATGCTTCTGGGCAAGGCCTGACGTCGGGCAAGGCCCGAAGACTAGTTGTATGATATGTGATTATTGCATGTGTGTTTGTGTTTATTTGATATATGTTATATGCATGCCGAGCTTAACCCGATGACCGGGTGGGGCCCAACGACCGGACAGAGTCCGATGACCGGGCGGGGTCCGATGACTGGGCGGGGCCTACTGTATGTTTACTATATGTTGGTATGTGGTATTTTGGGGGAACTCACTAAGCTTTGTGCTTACGGTTTTCAGTTTTGGTTTCAGGTACCTCCTGTAGCAAGGGGAAGAGCTCGGGATGACTGCACTGCACACACCATGATGTTTTGCCTGGGATATTACTTTGATGTTTTTGATATGGATACTTTGGTTTATGAACATGATTGGATGTTTTTGACAAATGTTGTTTATTTAATAAATTAAAAACGAAATTTTTGGGACCATATTTTATGTATGTTACAAGTTAGTATTAGAGCCTTGGTTTGAGGGATTCGGGCACATCATCGGGTGTGTCTTAACTCAAACTAAGGATTTGGTGGAAATTTACAAAAAGGAACTAAAAAAGGGATTTTTAAAGGGAAAAGGGTATGGTGCATGCAATCAGCCGAGCTCAAGTAAGTTATCCCAAAATACCCATGCATGTTTACATATGATATGAATTGTGAAATGTGAATCGCATGCTAGAGTAGGGCTAAGGATCTAGGAGAGATGCCTTTGTATGCCTGTTATATGAGCTTATAGATTTGCATGCTAGTACTGATCAGTCAGTGATAGGATGGCCTGATTAGGTTATACTCAGTTTTGTTTACTTGATGCTCGAATGCTGCTTGCTTTGTGCTTTTAGGAGTTCTTGCTAATCTCAGCTAGTTAGTAAGCAAATATGCTAAGTTACATTGTATGGGAACTAAATAATTTCAGAAGGTTAGGTTTAGCTCTATTGCGCAACTATTTTCTGAGTCCAACCGTTGTAGGTAGAGACCTCTCATTCGAAGAATTATCTAGTTTTTGTAATATGTAATTGTATTCGTGAGCTAGTTAGAGGTGGTTAGAAGGAGTTCCTTCTGCAGCTGATGAAGGAGACTGGTGTGGAGTCTACCCTAGGAGAACCTAGGATGAGATTTAGTGTTGAGATCCCTAGCTACGAGGGATCTGTTGGTTATAGAGTAACTTGGCTGAGTGAAGGCACCTCTTGAGGAAAGTACAGATAAATGTGGAAGGTAGTATGGGCCCGTACTACTGGAAGCAGAGGATCTGTACGCTATTCAAGGAAGGATGTAATGAAGCCAGGGAGCTTATGTAGTTATGATTTCCCCGATATGCATTGATGCTTATTCTGATAGTTTTATGGTCTATTTTTCTATATGGTGGTATTGTGAGGCAGGCCAGTGGGCAGTTCCGGTGTCGGGGAGGGATCGGGCTCGGGTTCTGGAGCCGGGCAGCTTGACGACCAGACGAGGGAGTTTATCTCATCTGAGATTACACGCAGTATCCTTGATCAGACTCCTGTGATTTTCGGCTCGGTCAAGGGGGGGTATTCTGGAGCTCCTTGATGAGAGATTGAGCACTTTTCGTGCTAAGATTGTGGCCTTGATTGGGATGCGCTCTCTGACCTTTATGGAGTTTTGGTCTTGTGGAACGCCAGACTATCATGGGGCTAGGGACCCCCTTGCGAGCAGAAGGTGGTTGGCAGATGTTGCCAATGCCTTCTGTACCAGTCGTTGTCCCTAGGGGGACAAGGTCAGGCTAACATCCTGCCTCCTGAAGGATAGGGCTCGTGATTGGTGGGAGGAGGTAGGGCATGCTGTGGGAATTGATGCTATTGATTCGATGACCTTGAGTGATTTCTCGACCAGGTTCCGAGCTGAGTTTGCACCGGTGATCGAGGTGCAGTAGCTGGCACGAGAGTTTTAGGATCTCCGTTAGAATACTAAGACGGTGACCGAGATCACTGCTATGTTTAGGGAGAGGGCACTTCTGGTTTCGCAGTATGTAGCGGATGAGGAGATGAAGAAGTCCCGGTGCCACAAGATGTTGAGGAATGATATTCGGCAGTTTGTGAGCCGATCCAGCTGCAAGACACTGGAAGACATGATAACGAGGGATAGGGAGAGAGAGAGATTGACTTGGAGATGGAGAGAAATAGGAAGCCTGATTCTGTTGTAAGTGTTGAGGGTTCAGGCAAGCGGCCCAAGGTATCTGATTCCAGATCGAAAGGCCAACAGGGTCGTAACCGTTGTGGTAGGTGCGACAAGGTGCACGAGGTAGCGTGCAAAGCGGGTGGTTCTGGCAGCTTCAAGTGCGGCCGGACTGGTTATATCAGCAGAGATTGTACTGCTACCACCCCCGTTACTCCAGTATCCGATCTGATTTTCTTTCAGTGCAATTAGAAGGGCCACAAGAAGGCCCATTGTCCGAGTTTAGCAGCGGTAGGACCGGTGTCTGCACCCGCTCCTGCGACGTTGAGGATTACTGACGGCCGTCAGGGTCGGGCAGATGCGCTCGCGACGAAGAGCAGGGCATTCCAGCTGACGGAAAAGGAGGCGCGTGCAGCTCCCGATGTTGTGACGGATATGTATCTTCTCCTTATATCTTTATTTGTATTGTTTTGTTGCTTATGTTTATGTGTTTTATTATAGGATCGTTCCTTGTGAACGGTATATCTGCTCTAGTATTATTCGATTCAGGGGCTACCCGATCTTTTGTATCGCTCGTGCTTAGCAAGCGATTTGTTGGAGCTCCGGGGGAGTTGGATTCTCCTCTTGATGTAGATTTAGTCCCTATTCCCCTACGAGGGAATAAGGTCATCGTGGGCATGGACTGGTTGAGCCCCAATAGGGCAGTGATCGACTGCGAGCATCAGCTAGTTCGGGTTTGCACCCTAAGTGGGGGAGGGTTGGTGATTCAGGGCAAGAGGCCGCAGTGCAGGCCGACTTTTCGTTCAGCAGTGAGGGCGAGGTGCTACCTTCAGCAGGGTTGCGCAGGGTATGTCTCATATGTTATGGATACCCAGGATGAGGGTAAGGCGGTCGTGCATGATGTACCGATCGTACGAGAGTATCCGGATGTGTTTTCAAAGGATTTGTCTGGGGTACCTCCGGAGAGGCAGGTGGAGTTCAATATTGACTTAGTCCCTGGTGCGGCTCTGATAGCCAAGGCACCATATCGGTTGGCTCCTCCTGATATGCAGGAGGTGTCTACACAGCTGCAGGAGCTGTTAGACAAGGGATTTATCAGGCCGAGAAGTTCGCTATGGGGAGCCCCGATTTTGCTTGAGAAGAAGAAGGATGGGTCACATTGGATGTGTATAGATTACCAGGAGTTGAATAAGGTAATGGTGAAGAACCGTTATCCCCTCCCGAGGATTTATGATCTATTTGACCAGCTACAGGGTGCATCTTGGTTCTCCAGGATTGATCTGCGATCGGGTTACCACCAGATGCGATTCAGGGTCGACGATGTGCATAAGACAGCCTTTCGGACTCGCTATGGTCATTACGAGTTCGTGATGATGCCGTTTGGGCTCACCAATGCTCCTACCACGTTCATGCATCTCATGAACCGCGTGTGCAGACCGATGTTGGACCGCTATGTGATAGTCTTTATCGATGATATCTTGGTTTATTCCAAGACGCAGGAGCAGCAAGAGGAGCACCTGAGGGAGGTGTTGGAGACATTGAGGAGGGAGAGACCTTTCGCAAAGTTATCCAAGTGTGAGTTCTGGTTACGCGAGGTGTAGTTTCTGGGGCACCTTGTCAACCAGAAGGGTATTTTGTTCGATCCGGCCAAGATGGAGGCCGTGATGCAGTGAGAGGTTCCGAGGTCTCCATCTGAGATTCAGAGTTTTCTTGGTTTGGCGGGTTATTATTGGAGATTCATCCAGGATTTCTCCAAGATTGATGTTCCACTGACCCGACTGACCAAGAAGTCGGTGACATTTCGCTGGAGGCCTGAGCAGCATGCAACTTTCGAGACTCTTAGATAGCGATTGTGCGAGGCGCCGATTCTGACCTTGCCGGGGGATGTCGATGATTTTTTAGTCTTCTGTGATGCTTCGATCTCGGGTATGGGTGCAATTATGATGCAGCGGTGTCGCGTGATCGCGTACGCTTTGAGGCATCTGAAATCTCATGAGGCGAACTACCCGACACATGATTTGGAGTTGGGGGCTGTTGTTTTCGCCCTCAAGATTTGGCAGCACTACCTTTATGAGGTTTTTTGTACCATATACACAGACCACAAGAGCCTGAGGTATTTGATGGACCGGCCGAATCTGAATATTAGGCAGCGTCGTTGGTTGGATGTGGTGAAGGATTATGATTGTGAGATCCTCTACCACCCGGGGAAGGCCAATGTGGTGGCCGATGATCTCAGCCACAAGGCGGTCGTAGCTCCGATCAGGGATATATGCTTGAGGATGACAGTGATTACTCCGTTGCTGGAATGAATTCGGGAGGCTCAGGTTGAGGGTATGAAGGAGGAGCGCCAAAAATGTGAGCAGATTGTATGTCAGGTGGCTTCCTTCGATTATGATAGTCGTGGATTGTTGACCCTGCATCGAAGGGTATGGGTTCCTTATTGGGGTGGTGTGCGCCAAGTTCTGATGGAGGAGGCTCACAAGTCGAGATTATCCATTCATCCCAGGGCGACGAAGATGTATCGGGATTTTCACCCTGATTATTGGTGGCCCTGCATGAAAAGGGATATAGCATGGATTGTGGAGCGGTGCTTGACTTTCAGGAAATTCAAGGCCAAACATCAGCGACCGCACGACAAAATGCAGCCGTTGGAGATTCCCGTGTGGAAATGGGAATACATCACTATGGATTTCATCACAAAGCTTCCTAGGACCGCACGTGGAGTAGATTCTATCTGGGTCATCATGGATCGGTTGACCAAGAGTGCACATTTCATACCGATTCAGGAGAGCATATCAGCTGAGAAGCTAGCCGAGATTTACGTATGTGAGGTTGTAGCACGTCATGGGGTGCCAGTTTCGGTTGTGTCAGACCAAGATGTTAGCTTTACTTCCAGATGTTGGAAGCGGTTTCACGATGAGATGGGCACTCGTCTTCACTTCAGTACAACTTTTCATCCTCAGACTGATGGACAGAGTGAGCGAACGATCCAGACTCTGGAGTATATGCTACGCCCATGTGTATTGGATTTCGGTGGGAGTTGGGATATGTATCTTCCGTTAGCGGAATTATCGTATAACAACAGTTATCATGCTAGCATAAATCGACCTCCCTTCGAGATTCTCTACGGGAGGAAATGTAGGACCCCGATTTGTTGGGGCGAGGTCGGTCAGCGAGTCTTGGGGAGTAGCGAAGTGGTATTCAAGACTACTGAGATGATTCAGCAGGTCCGAAGCAGGCTCCAGACAGCGTAGAGTCGGCAGAAAAGTTATGCCGACAAGTGCTGATCAGGCTTGGAGTTTTAGGTGGGGGATATGGTTCTCTTCAAGGTGTCACCTTGGAAAGGTGTCATCCGGTTCAGGAAGCGGGACAAGCTGGGCCCCAGGTACATCGGTTCGTTCAAGTTTTTGGCTCGGGTGGGTCGGGTTGCTTATTGTTTGGATCTTCCAACATAGCTCAGTCAGATTCATAACACCTTTCATGTCTCTCAGCTTCGGAAGTGTTTAGTGGATAATTCCACAGTTGTACCCTTGGAGGATATTCAGGTAAATGACCTCCTGAATTATATAGAGAGACTGGTAGCAATTTTAGATTGGAAAACGAAGACCTTGAGGAACAAGGTTGTGGAGCTGGTGAAGGTGCAATGGCATCACCGCAAGGGATCTGAGTGGACTTGGGGGCCCGAGGAGGAGATAAGGGAGCACTATCCGGAGTTGTTCGGGGCGGCGGACTTCAGGGACGAATTCTGATTCAAGTAGGGGAGGATTGTAACGCTCAGAATTTCTCCAAGGTATTATTTATATTTTGGGTTAATTATTTTGTATTTACTTGGGCTTGGATCCATTGGATCCTCATTATTTGGGCTTAAGGGTGCCGTACGCGGGGTGTACCACCCTATGTACGTGCAGCGTACTATTATGAGATGATCGTGCATGCCATGCACGTACGCGTAGCTTACTAAAGACTACGCGCAACGTACGCGTGCAGTCCCCAAACTCTAAATTTTAGGGTTGAGCACTATATAAAGAACATTATGTCTTAAAGACCAACCTCCCTCTCACCTTCAAGCAGCTCCCACGAAACCCTAATTCATATATTGTGTGTTTTTGTGCTTGGAAGGCCTCTTGAGAGCATTCTTGGTGTTTCGATCCATTCTCCAAGGAAGTGAATGTTGAAGCATGGTGGTGGTTCAAAGGAGAAGGTGTAGATCTGGGATTGTTGCTTCATTTCAGAACTTTTCAAGGTATAAAGTTTTGAACTTGTCTTATGAATACGTAGATCTCTTGAGTTGAATTCTGGACCTCTTTGGTCCAAAGAATGAAGCTTTATGGTTTAAAAGTGTTTCCTAAGCTTAGGGTTGCCACCCTTGGTGTTATGGGAGTCCCTAAGTCAGAAAGTTGCCATCTTGGAAGTCTTGTAGCATCCATGTATGAGTTTTGTTCATTTTTAGGGAATTAGGTTGTATTATTTCAAGTTTGGGCTCATTTGGGGGCATGCAAGCCGCCAAGTAATCGACTTTATGGGTTAAGACCCTTCAATGGACTCAGATCTGTGTTTGCAGCTTCAGATATTAAGGGATTAAGCCTTTTTTGGGATTTTGGCTTAACAGGAGAGTACGCTAAGCGTACAAGCCCGTACACGCAACGTACAAGCCATGCAGCCTGTACGCTAAGCGTACAGCTGAGTACACCCCGCATACTCAATGGATTTGGGCTGGCGTCTTTTGGGCCTCGGTTTGGGCTGTTTCCTTAGGCTTGTGCTTTGGGCCTTAGTGGGCCATCTAGAATCGAATCTTTAGGTTAGGAAAAAGTTTTGGGCCTTGGGTTAGGGCCATGTGAAGGGATTGGGCCCAATTGGAAATTGGGCCATATATTGGGCCTTGTGGGATTATTTATCCCTTTTGGGCCGTTGATTATGATTTATAGTTTCATTTTGGGATAAGGGTATGTTAGGGGTAAAATGGTCTTTTACCCCAGTGAGGACTTGTGGTTACGTGATGGAGATCCGAAACTTAATTAACTTTTATTTGATAATTGGTAGCTCGGGGAGCCGTAGGACCAACAGTCGGGGATCATCCGTATCATTCAACTTTGTGAGGTGAGTTTCCTTACCGGGCTTAGCGGGTCGAGGGCACTAAGGCCGAACCATGTTTATGCTATGTTAGTATGTTAGCTGTCTTTGTGACTCTCGCATGTGTATGTGTTTATACGCTTCCGGGCTAAGGCCTAATATCGGGCAAGGCCCGAAGACTAGTTGTATGATATGTGATTATTGCATGTGTGTTTGTGTTTATTTGATATATGTTATATGCATGCCGATCTCAGCGCGATGACCGGGCGGGGTCCGGTGACCGGGCGGGGCCCGATGACTGTGCAGGGCCCACTATATGTTTACTGTATGTTTATATGTGGTATTTTGGGGGCACTCACTAAGCTTTGTGCCTACGGTTTTCAGTTTTGGTTTCAGGTACCTCCTATAGCAAGGGGAAGAGCTCGGGATAACTGCAGTGCACACACCATGATGTTTTGCCTAGGATATTACTCTGATGTTTTTGATTTCGATATTTTAGTTATGAACATGATTGGATGTTTTTGACAAATGTTGTTTATTTAATGAATTAAAAACGAAATTTTTGGGACCATATTTTATGTATGTTACAGGGACCAAGTAGGTCTTGGCTGCTTTTTGGAAAGCAGCTAAGAGTCAATGTTATGTTTCGAGCAGTAGTAATGGTTTGAGGTTCGTGGGTGTGGAAAAGCTTGTGGTTCGGGAGTTGTTAAGTCACTTGCAGTTGGATTAAATAATTTCAGAGTGGTTGATTTGACTATGTTGCACAGATCTTGCCTGAGTCTAACCATTGCATGGATGAGTATTCGACTCGAAGGATTATCTGAGCCTTCTTTCAAGCGTAAATGATCTGTAATTGTATATGATTAGTGATTTTGTTCATTTATAACATCAAGAGAATCCGGGTTGAAAGTATTTTGTTTAGTCTTGGCTTCTCATGGAATTGGTTTGATTGTGATTCGAAGTGGGTGGTCTATCAGGAAGTCAGATCAATTTGAGATTCCGGGTTTCAGGAGAGGTAGAGGTGGTTTTTGCGAGGGTTTAACGTTCGTTATTCTTCAGGTTGGTGAGTTTTGCTAGGTTTGGTTTCAGTTGCCTTGAGAAGGCGATAGTTTTCTTGGGTTGTGGTAGCGCGACTCAGATCGTTTGGCGTGTTGAGAAAAGTATGGTCGCATTTCGAGGACGAAATCTAAATTAAGTGGGGGAGAGTTGTAACACCCGAAATCTTGAAGAGAAATTGTTGAGAATAAACCTATTTCAAGGTGAACTCGGAGAGTTGGAAGAACTAACTCGACGTGTTTAAGATGGAAGGATCGCGAGGATTTAATGAACCAACACGACGAGTTGAGGTGCCTCAACTCGGTGAGTTGGTGGCTGGGAAGGAAACCCTAATTTCTAGGGTGTTGCACCCTATTTAAAGTCCTTAAGTTCCTTTGGCTGGCCTCCTTTCAACCTCCATTGTTATCCATGCAGCCTCCATTGTCAAGCATTTGAGCCTTGGAAGGAAGTTTGGTGTCCATTTTTGTTCATTGTGAAGGAGTTAGAAGATCTTGAAGTTTGTAAGCTTGGAGGAGAGGCCTTGGATCCAGAATCATTATCCATTTTGCAAGGAGTTTGAGGTATCAAGTTCTTATCATGATGGCTAGATGTTTAGATCTTTCTTTTTTGGGTTAATTGTTATGTTTGGGTCATAGGTTGGATGGATGTTGGGATTAGGACGTCCCAAAGTCTTATTCTTTCAGATCTGGGGTTTTCATGGACACTTTTGGCATAAAGGTGCCAACTTTATGGATTTAAGAGCTTCATGCATTCTTTAAGTCCCTTATTAAGCCCTTTTTGAGCATTTGAGCCTCTCTTAGTCATGTGTGAGCGTAAAGTTGGAAACTTTACGTGGTCTTCCAGCTCTAGAGTATCAGATCTGCAATTTAGGGCTTTGTCTTTGAGTATTGAGTGGCTAATGGTCAATCCCTCATTCTTTTAAGTCTAGGTTTTGAGCTTGGAGCCATTTCAGTGGTTCCTAGGGGTAAAGTTGGAAACTTTACCCTTCTAGATCTCATAATTAGTCGAGATATGAGTTGTGAAGCTCTTGGAGTCAATAATGTTGGCTTAATGTATTAAGATGTGGGTTTCTGGCGTACTCGGCGAGTTTATGGATAAACTCGGCGAGTTGGCTTGGTTTATCCCCGAATTTACGGATTGATAGAGGAACACGGTGAGTTGAAGGACAACTCGACGAGTTGGGTCAACTCAGGCCGTTGACTTTGACTTTTGACCTGTCTTTGACCAAGTTGTTTTAGGGGGGGGGGGTATTTGAGGTAATCAGAATTGTAATTAAGAAAATTATGGGCTTAGGATAAGACCCATATAGGGTTGGGCCCAATTTGGAAAATTGAGCCATTAGTGGGCCTTTGTGGATTTTTTGGATTTGGGCCTTAGTTTTGGTTCATGTTGGGTCAGGGGTTAAATGGTCATTTTACCCCAAGTAAGGATTATGGATTATAGCTTGGAATCCAATTGCTAATTGGGTGTGTTGTTGGTATTGATAGCTTAGGAAGCCGGCAGGGCAGCAACTGGGGATTTCTTTCAGTGAGTTTTAATATTCGAGGTGAGTCTTCTCACTATATCCATGGGTCGAAGGCACCAATGTTGGCCCATTACATGTTATGTGGTATGCTAGTTGTCTCTGTGATACTTGTATGGATGACCCTGGGGGGAGGGAGGGGAGCCAGTGTCATTTGGATATCAGACCACGGGGGAAAGCCCATGGAATTGCATGTAAAGACCATGGGGGAACCCATAGCATCCTAGATAAAGACAATGGGGGGAACCCATGGCAACTATATGTATGTTGCATAGTAATAGCACTTTCTATCATATGTTTGATATGTTCGATATGTTTGGTATGAATGACATGTTTGGCTCGTTTGATATGTATGATATGTAGTATTTTGGGGAACTCACTAAGCTTTGTGCTTACAATTTGTGGTTTATGGTTTCAGATACTTCCGGTTCGATAGGGAAGGACCCGACTTGATCGCAACGCATCCACCCATGTTTTCCGCATTTTGTGATCTTGGGGATGAACTCTAATAAATGTTTTGTATTGAAATGTTTTGCAATATTTGGAAAAGATTACTCTAGTGTTTTGAATATAATAAAAATTAATTTTTTACCCTTGATTTGTAGGATGTTATAGGATGGGTGTCATATTCCTAAAGGAGCAAGCCATTGATTTGGTTATTCTTTCTCTTCCTAAGTAATATGGTCAGTTCGTTGAGAACTTTCATATGAGGAACCTCAATGTGACCCTAATTGATATGACCTATATGTTGACGGTTTCTGAAGTAGGAATGCTTAAGAACAAAACTAAAGAATAAATGCTTATAGGGTCTAATTCCAAGAATTCCATGAACATTGATGGAGAAAATGTTGATGGTTAAAAAAAGGTTTCTCTTCACAATCGAAAGGGATCGGCCAAGATCAAACCATTTGATTGTATGATAAAGAGAAAGGCTTGTTCTAAGATCGTTCTCAATGTTGATCCCAATGAGTCCATTCGTTTCTACTGCCAATTGAAAGGACATTGGAAACGAAGTTGCCCATATTACCTGAAAGATCTTAGAGATGGTAAAGTCAAGTCGTGTGATTCTACTTCAGGTACATCCATTATCTAACTCCATAAGTTCCTATTCTTAGAGTCTTAATACATGATATGATGATCACATTTTGATGGTATTGTAGGATCTAAAAGAAAGAAGGAAGCTTAAGTGAAGTTAGCTAAATCTGATCGTGAAAAAATGGACTTTGGTCGGATGGTTCGATGGTCAGAATTTTGAGCTACTACTAGGGAGTTAGGACAATTTAATATATTTCTATTACTCTTTGGAGATGTTTAAAAATATTGTTTTTTCATTTCATGCATTGTAAGGATAAGTTCCAATGTTAATTTTATTTTAATGAAAGTGAAGTTTTGGTTTACATAGTTGCCTTATCTTATTTCCTTGCAATGGCATTAACGAAAGTGTTAGCTATATTTCTAATAATAACAATAGTAATAGTGGAACACACTTTTGGTATTGTCATAGTTAACAAAGTGAAAAGAAATCTCATCACCAACTGGACAGATACTTGGTGTTGTACAAGTCGAATTGTATAATATATGAGAATCTTGTTCATTGGAAAATTATGAGTTAATTCATTGTTCAAACGCTTATATGAGGCAAGTGAAGGACTAATTGATCTAGTACATGTTGATATGGACTCTTCAGATCCACCACAAGGGACGATAGCTCTTTTCATCATGATTTATTGATGTTTTAGTAAAGATGGTTTTGTTTATAAGATTAAACAAAATTCTAATTCTTTTGAAAAATTCATGAGTAGCAAAACGAATAAAAGAATCTGTTTGGAAGAAAGATAAAAGATTCTCCAATCTAAAAAAATGAGAGTACTTTGGTATCATGTTTTATGATCATCTTAGTAATTGTGGAATTGTATCACAATTAATCCTCCAAGAACATCTTGGTGCGATTGACTAAGAAGAGGAATCGAACATTGTTGGAAATGGTTCGATCATAGATGAGTCATGCTTCATTCCAAATATAGTTTATAGCCATGCTCTAGTAACTATAAATCATATCTTGGAACTCATTTCAAAAATAAGAAGGATGATAACACTTCATAATATGTACAATAATTAGGGATGGAAATTTCACCCGACCCGGTGGGGAACCCGGTTGACCCGCCCTAATCGGGGACGGGTATTCCCCTCAAAAACGGGTACCAGGTACGGGGCTGGGGATCCCCATTATGCTAAAACCGGGGATGGGGCCGGGGCTGGGTATAACAATCCCCAACCCGCCCCGCCCCCGCTTTGATGACTATATATATATATATATATATATATATATATATATATATATATATATATATATATATATATATATATATATATATATATATATATATATATATATATATATATATATATATATATATATCGATCATTTATTGAATTTGAATTAGGTCCACTAAAATGAATTGATCTATATTAGACCATCAGAGATAAAGTCCGTATATCAAATTATGTTTCTAATTCCAAGAGTTCGTTAATCGTCACTTCATTCGATGATTTGTATACCAAATCATCACTTTTCGTTTTGATGCTTGTTAAACTTTATGATTGATGTAAACAGAATCTGATTATGGAATCTGGTTTTGATCGCTTATTAAACTTGGTTTTTGTTTTGTGTAAGTTAGAGTTTATCATGTTGATAGATTAGGGATGGGTTGGGGATGGGCTGGGGAAAAGCCCAAAATATAAAGGGGATGGGATTTGATTTCCCGCATCCGTCGGGGATGGGTACGAGGTTAGACACTCGGGGATTGGGACGGGGATGGTCAACCCCACCCCAAACCCGCCCCAGTTCCATCGCTAGCAGTAATAATGTTTTCTTACTCTAACACATTTAGAATTTGGAGTTTTGATGTTTTTTGTTGATCGAGAAACAAAAGATAAACTGAGTCCTATTCTATGAAGTGTTTTCTTGTCAGGAATCCACACGAACTTTTGAATGTTTGTTTTAGCTCGTCAAGGAATGTTCCTTGAGAGTCATGTTGATCTTGATCTTACAAGAGTTAACTGAAAATGATCCTTTTAGTTATCACTAGCACGCGACCTGAGTTGATAATCGGTTGTGTTTAATTGACATATTCATATTTTTGTGCACTTCCAGTTGAGTTGGCAATGCTTATGAGTTATACGTTTTCATTTAACAACAAAAGCAAATGCGTGTTGATCAGTGAAAGTACATTGGTCAATATGGGTGAGCTGCTAACAACATGGAAGCACTAGTTGGCCCTTGAGCTGCCAGAAGGGAATACATTTAATAGCGAAGTTCAATCCATGAAGGAAACTAAATATAAATTTGGTTTGTCCTAAACCTTGTCTTGTGACTGTAAGTTGGAAATTATATATCCACATGGATGGGAAAGTATGCATCTTTAAATCTAGGTGGCAAAAGGTTTCGCTCTAATTCATGAAAATGATTATGAAAAAACACCTTTGCTAGTAGATTTTAAGGATCTGATAAAGATCATAATGGATATTGATTATGTTAATTGCATTCTCAAACTCACAATATGACTACAACATCCTTTTTCATATTTCGAATTGTGAGGAATGAAAATGAATTGTTTAACTTTTCAGGAGATATGATATCACGTCTTGAAAGGGTTTGTACACATACATTATCAAGATAAAGTGCATAAGCTTAAGAAGCCTAATTAAAGGCTTGAAGAAGCATCATGAAATAGGAATCTACATTTATTGATTTCTAGAAGTCCAGTTGATTTCTAAGTACATGTCAAAGATAGTGGGAGCATAATTGTTATGCTGGTATTGCATGTTGACAATACTATTTGTAGAAAACAATGTTTCTAGTTTACTAGTTGCAAAGTTAAGAAATTGTTTCGCTATAATGGAAATAAGGGAGAGGGCACTCATACTTTTTTACGAATCTAAAGGTTTAGATTGTATAGAACTTAGTCAAATACATATATGAATAACATGTTGAAATGTTTCAATAGTGGAAATTCTATAAATGGAAAATTATAACAACAAATTGAACATATATTGGAACCTTGTAATAATAAGTCGAGTCCCATATGCTTCGAATATATGATCGATTAAATATGCTATAATATTCTATTATTCTAATTTTCAAATGCCTTTAGAATAGTGTGAAAAGGATTAGAATTACACGTGATTGAAGTTGTCAAACAACAGTCAAGAACGTTCGAGGTTTTGCTGAAGAATTGGTTGCTTGTGGACAGTTGGAAGTATGTTATTAATAGAAAGGACCATAGTGACACGTTTTGGAGTGAGATGATTCTTGGTCATTTGGAATATGGAAATGTTTCCATAATGGGAGAATCTTATAGAATCTACATGTGAGTTGGAACATTTAATGAAAGAATAGTATTCAAGAAGTATATATTGAATTTGAAACTTCATTACCATGAAATTGTTCTGAATAACAAGTACCAGTAGAACATTCTGTAATATCGTAGGTTCAGTCTCTGTGACTTTTGAGCCTCAACATCACAGAAAGACAATGCATGTACATTTAGAATTCCACTACATCTTAGATAAGGACAAGAATTTGGAGTTGTGAAATGAGCATCTTTGGAATAATGTCCAATCGATCTATTCACAAAGCAAGGACCATAGAGATGCATAATATGCATGTTCATAAGATAGGCATGACTGATGTTATCTAATTCAAGTGGTTAGTTGATTACTAGAAACATTATACAATGAATAAATTTGTAATTACTATGGTGATTAAATAATAAGAATTATTTATATTCAGTCAGTTTGAAACCATAGTTAATTAAGTTATTATTGTGTTTCACTTTGCATAGTTAATTAATCTACCCGTGAGTTGGAACCTTTAATGCAAGAATAGTATTCAAGAAGTGTATCTTGAATTTGAAACTTCATCATTATGGAATTGTTTTGAATAACATGTTCTAGTGGAACATTTTGTAATATCGTAGGTTCAGCCTCTGTGACTTTAGAGCCTCAACATCACAGAAAGACAATGCATGTAAAGTTAGAATTCCACCACATCTTAGATAAGGACACGAATTTGGAGTTGTGACATGAGCATCTTTGGAATAATGTCCAATTGATCTATTCATGAAGGAAGGACCATAGAGAAGCATAACATGCATGTTCATAACATAGGCATGACTGATGTTATCTGATTCAAGTGGTTAGTTGATTACTAGAAATATTATACAGTGAATAAATTTGTAATTACTATGGTGATTAAATAATATGAATTATTTATATTCAGTAAGTTTGAAACCATAGTTAATTATTTTATTATTGTGTTACACTTTGCATGTTTACTTCCCTGAGTAATTTTAATATTATTCAAAATTCCACAGTCGTTCATACTTTTGGAAGTAAGTAGTGAATTAAGACTATTATGAATTGATTGTAGATTGTCGATTGAGGTTAAAACATTGCAATTGGAATTGCTACAATATTCATGAGTACTTTGAAAGTAGAGATTTTAAGTATTGGATAAACCCACGCTTAGAGATTACTTCATGGATTTAATCAAGAGTAATTCTAAGACGACAATATCTACTATTATTAAGCGGAGATATATAGTTGGTAGTTTACGAATCAGTTCTGTATTGGTTTACCTAAATGTACCTCGTAACTGGATGTTATAAAGAGTAGATCCATGCATGATTCGGTTAGTGAATTGTATGACTATATAGTCAAAGTAATTTGTTCCTTTTTCCTTAATAGGAAAAGCGATATCTTTGGAACAATCGATGATTTGTTGCCGACATCTGAAGTGCTTGGCCGATCCCAGACTAAATTGATATTTTCAATTAGTAGTCATAATTCAGTCATCATAAATCGGAAAATCGAGAAACAGAATCTTGGACTATGAGATTGATTCTAATCCATGTCTCACGTCCATACGATATATTGTAGAATGAAGGAATAGCTAATCACTTACTTAGGGCCAACGTTTGATTTGAATTAAAGTTCGACAGTGGCTTTGGAAAGCAAGCTTTGCTATTTAGTTCGAGGTTTATACTTGCAATTGTAGTTACAGACTTATCCAAGTGGATGAATGTTGAATAAGCCGTCTAAGTCGGTAACTAAATTGATATTTTCTTATAATTAGAAGCAAATTCCTTTTTGGGTTGACCTTATAACTAGAACTTGGTTAGAATGACATTTATAGAGAAATGATGATTTATTAGATTATTATATGATTAATATTCGAATCGGAAATTATAAGGAAATAATTTGTTGATATATTATGTGATTATTATATTAATTAGAAATAGAAAATTGGTTTATTAATTTATTATGATTAGTAAATTCATATGAAATCAATTAGAATTAATCTGTAATTAATTAAATGTCTAAGGGTCGAATTGTAATTGTTCATAACTGAGCAAGGAAAAAAAAATTCTAGAACCCATATAGGGGTGAACGAAATTTGTAGGGTTTCTAAGGTTTCCAGAAGTCTCCTGGTTGTAAATAAGGAAAAAATTTGAATTGAGATTAAATCTCGTATTTAATCATTCAAATCTTGATTTGTCCCTAGGTTACCTAAACAATAAATAGCACCCCAAGGCCTTTACTTTTCGTTCATACTCTTCTTTGGAAGATACTATAGTCGAAAATATCCTCATTCCTCTCCCCTATTGTCTTCTAGTTCCAGGGAGAGGGTGTAAGCCATTACAGACATCATCCTTTTGGTGCTAAGCTATCTAAGACCAACACTACAAGGAGATTGAAGTGATTTGTTTACTACAACAAATCAAATGTATGTAACCTTAACTTGATGAATTCGATATCACTAGGGGTTAAGTTAAGTTTTGTTGTTAATTCTATGTTGCTATCAAAGTGCATGACATAGATCTTTTATAGGATGCTTGTACTCTATTAAATGTTAATTGTTTTCGACATTGTACAATGTTTTGTCTTCTATAAAACCCATCATTTCTTACTGTTTTTAAGGACATGAACATGGTTTTCCTATTCTTACTGAGAGAATTAAGGGACTTATTGCAACGACCCGAAAATTCTACCGTAAACGGTGTTAGTTTTCCATTAATCGAATATCTATTTTCATAAGAATGATTTCGGGTTTATGTTATTAAACAAAATAATTAAATAAAAAGAGTTAATTAACAACTAAGATGTTTATAAAATTACTTAATTAAATCGTGGGAATAATTAGGATAAATAAAATCGTTTTAAAATAAAATATAGTCAATTGGGTGAAATTGTTATTATAGAAAGTGTTAAAATAAATGATTTTGAGTGTTGGGTTTAAACTTTAAAGTATGTTTATAATCAAAGTTCATGAGTCTTTTCAAATTGTTCCGTTTCGCAATGTGGCTCATGATTTTTTTTATCAAATGTTAACTTATTAGGGTTAGGGTAAAAAGGGTATAATATGGAGAATTTAGGGTCTTGATTGCAAAATTCGGGAATAACCCCCATGTAGAGGGATCGACCGGTGTTTATTGGGATTTAAGGATTCAGACGTTTTTTTTGTTCACGTTCCCATTTATTCCTTGGGTAGAATTGATCGACCCTCTTCCTGTGTGTGTTTGTGCTACGTCGACAACAAGAAAAAAACAAATTGGTCGAGACTTCCTATTGCTATTGAGTTTCGTCGACTGAGGATCAAGAAAAAAAACCGATACCTTGTGTGCGTCGACTTGGAGGACAAGAGTGAAGTCGACCCTTGTGCCACACTCGATCATAGGAACGGACGGAAGAAAAAAAACGCAATTGGCTTGGGAGTGGAGCTGCAACGAACCGAGAGAGAGGAGAAAGTGTAGGAGGCTGCGAAAATTGGATCACTTGTTTCTTTGCTTGTTGTTGCCTTGCATTGGTACAGGTAGCATAGTTTGTCGTCTTGGTGAGGATGGGGCTTTTGGGTAGTTACATTCCAGTTTATGATTTAGTATTGATACCATTTGGACATATCGTGGAGTTTTCTTAACACATGTTTTTGAGAATTTGTTTTTGATTTGGTTTATGAACTATATTTTTACGAATGATGTTTTTGAAAATAAACGTAACATTGGTGATGTTTCCTTTAAAATTTAAATAAGACTTCCGCTAACGTATTCTGTTAAATAAATGTTTTAAAAATTAAAAAAAATTTGGGTGAAAACTCATGATGTTACAAGTTGGTATCAGAGTCATGCTGTGAGTGAACTGAATACAGAGGCCGGTGTTCAGACTCACAATGTAGACCGGCTCAATTAGGTGATCTAGGATTCTTAAGGGGGGAAGGGTGTGTGTTGAGAGTTATAAGATATTTATATGTACCTTTATGAATTTTCCTTTCATGTGATTGTTTTGTGTACTTAAAGTTCTTTATTATTTAGTAACATGTCGCACGTTGAAGGGAATGTCAATGTTGGAGGAGCTGGTGTGGGGCAGGGTAACCGTACACCCGAGACGCCACCGTTTGCTTTTCAGACCCCACCAACTGGTCGTCAGCCGCGGGCCCAACCAACCCGTAGCGAACGCATCATTGCGAGTGCTGCTATCATTACTGACCTTCAGTAGCATCTTGAGGCACGAGATGCAGAGTTGCAGAGACGCGATCGAGACATGGAGCGGATGCAGCAGGCTATGCGAGATGCAGGGCTTTTACCACCCGAGGACGAAGAAGAAAAGAATGAGGAGCCACAAGAGGTGATAGCTGAGAGCCGCTCAGTTACTCGAGAACGGAGCAGGGAGCCCACTAGAGAACGTGTTGAGGGGCGGGGTAGTTCCTACAAAGAATTCACTACCCGCAAACCCCCTGTCTTCAAAGGAGGAGAAGACCCAACATTATGCGTGCAATGGTTGCGCAAGATGAGGCAGATTTTCTGTTCAGGCGACTTCACGGAATTACAGAAAGTCAGTTATGTATCACTGAAATTGGACGGTGATGCACTATAGTGGTGGAAGGCGTTGGAATCTGTTGTACCTGAGGCTACACTTCAATCAATGAACTGGGAGGTTTTCAGCCAAAAGCTACAGGAGCATTTCTGTCCACCGGGGTAGATAAGGAAGGTCGATCGGAAGTTCCTTGCACTGGAGAAAGGAACTATGTCGATTGCGAAATACAATTCAGTGTTCTCTGAGAAACTACAGTTCGGAAAAAGTTACTGCCCCACCGATGCAAAATAGGTGGAACATTATGCTGAAGGGTTACCACTAGAGTATCGAGCTATTGTGAGGCAGCGCAACATTTTGGCGGCTGCCATGGATGAGGCTATTTGGATCGAGGTGGATTTGGCCACACCCGGGCGCACTGTGCTCAAGGGTGGGGAGAAGAGGAAATGGGTGGGTTCGTCTGAATCCTCGAGGAAGAAAAAGAATGGTCACCAGGATATGAGGGGTGACAAGTCAGACTACTGTACGAAGTGTCACTCCTCACATAAGGGGTCATGCAGTAGCGACACCATGAGATGCAGGCGATGTGGAAAGTTAGGCCACAAGCAAGAAGAGTGCAAGAATGAGCCGCTCTGCTATAATTGTAGGCAGACGAGTCATAGGTCAGTGTCCAAATCCAAAGGTTCAGGTTGGTGGCAGTGGTAAGAAGAATGATGCACCAAAAGTGCAGGCGCGAGCATTTCAGATGACTGCTGAGGAGGTCAGACGCGATGATGAAGTATTCTTAGAACTTTTCATCTAAGTGTTTTGTTGCTAGGTATAATTGTGTTGATGTTAGTATTGGTAGACCATTCGTATTTGCTAATTTACGTGTTTGTTGTATGTTAGTTCAGAGTTTTTCTGAATTTTTGTGTGTTCCACATGGTGATAGCGGTAGGGAATCTTGTTTTTATCTTTTGGGAAATATACGAGGAGTGTTCTAATATGATGGTTGGACACACTTTTTTTACCTTTTGACTTGGACTCCGATTAGGATCAAGTCATGCGATGTCGTCATTGATGCGTTTTGGCTGTCTGCCAGACAGGCTAAGATTCTCTATGCTAGAAGTATGTGCGAGTTTCACATTTCGTGTGAGAGTACATTTGTTTTGTGAGTTGAGAAATCTAGGATTCACTTTCATCATGAGTGCTTTGAGGTGAGCAAGTGTTTAGTGACGGGGTCTGAAGTTCCCCGACTCATGCGGTAGGGAGTTCAAGGAATTCAGTGGACACATCCTGGTAGAAGTGGTCAAGGAGTTTTGTGAAGATAATTATCCATTTCGATGATCTAGGGAAGCTGATTGGTGAGTCTCTTTCTGTTAGACAAGTTACAAGGCGATGGGTTAATACACGAGTTGAGAGAGCTGGAAGTTATCTTGGTTGGAGAAAGACCAAGCAGCCGTGGATAGGACGACTCAAGTTCATTAAGTTCCGATGGGAGGGCATGTACATGTCAGAAGTGACCTAGGTGGTTGAAGACATGAAGGTTTGTTACCCTGAGTTGTTCGTATCGGTATCTGATTCCGAGGACGGAATCATTTTAAGGAGGGGAGAATTGTAACGACTCGAAAATTCTACCGTAAACGGTGTTAGTTTTCCGTTAATCGAATATCTATTTTCATAAGAATGATTTCGGGTTTATGTTATTAAACAAAATAATTAAATAAAAAGAGTTAATTAACAACTAAGATGTTTATAAAATTACTTAATTAAATCATGTGAATAATTAGGATAAATAAAATCGTTTTTAAGATAAAATATAGTCAAGGGGTGAAATTGTTATTATAGAAAGTGTTAAAATAAATGATTTTGAGTCTTGGGTTTAAAGTATGTTTATAATCGAAGTTCAGGGACCAAAATTGTAAATATGACTTTAACATGGTAATTGAATCAAACGTATTTTATTACCATTTTGTGCGTTACGTCGATGACTCCTAATCGTGCTGTGACGTTCATGAGTCTTTTCAAATTGTTCCGTTTCGGATGGGGAAAGTCAAGGCCAAAGAACAAAAGACAAATAAGGGCTGCACACGACTAAAAACCAGAGGCAGCGCTAAGGTGCGAAGGGAATGTAAAAACAACAATAGTTCCACATTAAGGTCCTTATATGGAATGTCAGAAAGATCGGTAAAGTCGAGAAGCATAGAGAGGCCTTTTAGAGCACAAGAGGCAGATTTTATTGGCTTGGTGGAAAGCAAAGTGAGGAGTGGAAAGGCGGCCAGAATTACCAGATGCTTGGTCTATTTTAGATTGTTCCTTTTAATCGTAATCAAAGATGTTTTCTTGTCTCTCGTTTCTTTTCTGAACAAATAGAAGAACCTAATGGATCGAACTCTTGATGCACTCTAATACCTAAAATATTATATGCATATCCTCACCAGGGAATATGCGCAGAAAAAAGCACCTTTTTTCACTTTAACACTGGATTGCGAACTTACTTATCCTTTTGATGAGAATGCCACTACTCTTACTTACTATCTTCAAACCCGCCTATTGGCGTGTCTGGATCAGGTGAATCGCTTGGCTAGATATATCCTTAAGCGAGATATCGTTAACTCCTTAGTTCCTTAGAAAAGGATAATAAGGGAGAAGAAAAAGAAGCGGGCTTTTCCAAAGAATTACTGCAGCTTTCCCACTCCCTTTGATTATCATATAAAAAAAAAGTATCTTCCACTTTCCTACCAAATCTCTCTTTATTCTGGCACATAAATGAAGGGATCGAAGAGATTATGGCAGATCATGTTCACCAAGAAATGACCCGAAATTAGATAGATCTTGGTCTATTTTAGATTGTTCCTTTTAATCGTAATCAAAGATGTTTTCTTGTCTCTCGTTTCTTTTCTGAACAAATAGAAGAACCTAATGGATCGAACTCATCCTTGGCTTCTATGAAAGCAAATAGGCCTTGCGTTGCGGAAGGAACGTTCTGCTCTGAGTTGAAGGCAATAGCTCCTTCCCTCCCTTCCTTATCGACATTAGCTGTATCCCATATCTCCCCATATCGTATTTAACTAGACCCCATCCCTCGCTTTGACTGTTCACCATATGTGTATCGTACCGACCCCATATCATACGTACAAGAATTGATTCCTTCTCCCCATATCACTCATTCACATGCCATCTCATTGTTCACCCGGAAAATCTTCTTGTTTAAGACAGATCGCTTCCCTCAGTCAGCGGGAGGCCTAGTCGATGTAGGCCCTCAAACCAAACGGCGGGCAGACCAGTCGAAGGAGTAGTTCACTTACCTGTTTGTACATATACTATACTCATACCCATATTACGATACAGATGTGTTCACCCTATCTTGCTTTCACGGCTTTGACCGGGAACCAAACCAAAGAGCCAATACACCAACAACCAAGGAACGGGAGTGGGTGGTCCCTAGGAACGGCAGAAAGGAAGTACTGGTTCAACCAGATACGAGTGACGGAACCGGTGTTGATCAAAGACATGCGCCGAGTGCCAGGAATGACTATAAGCCGATATAGTCGTTTTAACATGCCATGAACCGAGATACAATTTTACTAGTGCCAGGTACAAGAAAGAGTGGAGTTGATTTACAGATACTAGTACCTGAATGACAAGTGACGAAAGCAAGAAAGAGTTACTAAAACCATTACGAATGACAAGTACACACAAGAATGACTCGATCGAGTCCCGAGAGACAGATAGAGCTTAACTAAAACGTCCGCCCGGTCATCCTTCCGCATCATCATCCGGCGATGAGAGGGATGATACGAGGATACCCTGATCGATTGAGGGAGACTGGTACAGGCAATAATTCGGGTGGCTTCGGAATACCTCCGTAAAGCGGGATGAAGAACACTGTTTTAGATACAGTGATGTGAATAAAAATACCGACTTCCGTACTAGCCTGACCACCTGTTTTGAGAACAAGTAAGCTCCAATGCATGCTTCCTTAGTCAAACTATCATGAGTTATAAGGATCATACGGTTTAAGTATGACCTTGACGAAAATCTTCCAATGTCGATCCTAATGCTACAGTTGCTATCGGTTGCTAGCCTCAAAAAAATCTTTGTACCCTCATGGATACGGTCCTGAGGCTTCTGAATGATAGAATTAGAGGGTCCCTTTCGGACGTGCAGATTGAGGTTGGTAGGATATAGGCGTTAGGCTCTTTCGATGGCACTGAAAGGCCTGTTATCGTACTCTTTCGTATATAGTTGTCAAAGACACTGGAGAGAACTAGTCTCTCGGGCTAGGGGCTCTCTATCTATATACAAAAAACTGGATTTATAGCGAGCTTGTACTATTAGAACAAGGGCATAGTTTTAGGGACACTCACATCTTTTTTTACAAGTCAAACTTCTCTCTATATTCAAGAGACTCACGATTGTGCAACGAAGTCTCCTATTCGGCGATATTCACATTGATTCTGGAATAACCTATCATATGCGGCCTCTGCTGCTGTTCACAAGTACAAGATGAGGATCAGCAACAGGTATTACCAGAGTATCATAGCTTATTTGATAGAGACGACGTTTCACCTTTTCCGCGGTGTGAACCTTGCGGGAAGTGTTGTATACTTTAAGAAGAGAGATCTATTCTACTTCTTTATTCTATCAAACCAGAGAACGAGGCCTCCGGTAAACAAGCTATAAAAGATGAATATCGCTCTCTCTAGCTAACCTGGAAAAAGTCTACCTTTGCGGAGCTGGAGCCGAAGCTCCTTCCTTTCTTCCTCCCTTGTTCTATTACCCCAAGGCCTCCTCGGTCTTCTTGGACTTGGTTTCTGTCTGATTTAACCCGCACTGGTAATGTAGGCTTTTTGGGGGTAATGGCATCGGCACACTATTCATCTAAATAAGTTATCTTTCGTCTTCCAATAGTTCTGACCCAAAAAGTGAGCCCCGAAAACTGTCAACCTATGACCAACTCAAAATTAGAGTAGCTGATAGAGTAGAAGGTGGGATTCTATATTCTATAGCCTATGCGCCTGCTTCTGATGAGATAGAAGTAGGCTCCCGGTGCGTCTTCCTTCGGTCGGCTTGTCATCGAAGGATGTTAGCCAAATCAGAAGAACTATAGGCTCGAAGGCTCGGGTTGGTCAAGCGAACTGATTCATTTAATTCTTTGCCTAGTCTTAGCACCCGCACAGTAGAGGGGAATAAGCATTCCCTTTCCGACAAAACTAAGCGTCTTGCCGCTGGGTAAAGGCAATAGGAGGAGGTTTGGAACCCCAAAACAAGTCTAGGCTTAAGAACGGTGATGCTAGTTCATTTGTTGAAAAAAATGTCCCGATGAACCTTGGGAGCATCCCGGGCAAGATCTATGGCTTCAGCTGCGGCTAAGCGAACTACCTATTATATATATTCTATAGAAGTGAATATGAGAGAAAAAGCTCTTCTTTCACATAGTGGGAGGCTGGCCTTCTCTCTTCCCAATTCTCCCAATGAGACCTCTTTCACTCACTTAGTGGACGACCCAGAGGACTTTAATAAAGCCCCCTTTTGCCTCATCACGATCTCCCGGTGAAGTAGCGGCTCCCTCCTATTACTATTTCTAGGGTGGAGTCGAAGCTATGGCACCAGAAAGTCAAAGAGATTCCGTCCCGAACCACTCGTGTAGTCTTCTTCCTGCCTCCCAGTTAGGCCCTATCTCGCTTTCAAAGTCTCATTTGGATGAGGCGCCGGCGCTACTAAATGCAACTCTCATTTCAACATTCTTCTCTATTGGCCCTTCCTTCTCTATCTGCCTAGAGAACCTCTCTTTCCCTACAAGGCACTAGAAGGTCGACCCCACTTTCCACACTATGTTGACTTTACTCCTGAGCCCAGTCATTCCCCGCCACTCTTTCACACAGCATTGAGGGCTTTTTCATAAGAAGCAGCACTCTATTGTCCACTTCGGTAGCTTTCAAGAGTCTCTTTCATACATTGTTCCGGGGTCTCCCCTCTTTCTGGCGGGCCTTCTTTCTTCTGCATCCAGTAGGAATTGAACCTACGAATTCGCCAATTATGAGTTGGGTGCTTTAACCATTCAGCCATGGATGCTTAGCGGGTCATAGTGAATGACCAGATTCCAATTCAAATGGAATCTTTCAACTAAAGCAATGAGATGCTTAAATGGAATTCTTTTAGTTCTAATAAATCAGGAGGAATTTAATGACAGGACATGAATTCAAGTCCTGGATTTTAGAATTGAGAGAGATATTGAGAGAGATCAAGAATTCTCATTATTTCTTAGATTCCTGGACCCAATTCAATTCAGTGGGATCTTTCATTCACATTTTTTTCCACCAAGAACGTTTTATAAAACTTTTTGACTCCCGAATTTGGAGTATCCTACTTTCACACAATTCACAGGGTTCAACAAGCAATCGATATTTCACGATCAAGGGTGTAATACTCTTTGGAGTAGCGGTCCTTATATATCGTATTAACAATCGAAATATGGTCGAAAGAAAAAATCTCTATTTGATAGGGCTTCTTCCTATACCTATGAATTCCATTGGACCCAGAAATGATACATTGGAAGAATCCGTTGGGTCTTCCAATATCAATAGGTTGATTGTTTCGCTCCTGTATCTTCCAAAAGGAAAAAAGATCTATGAGAGTTCTTTCCTGAATCCGAAAGAGAGTACTTGGGTTCTCCCAATCACTAAAAAGTGTAGCATGCCTGAATCTAACTGGGGTTCGCGGTGGTGGAGGGACTGGATCGGAAAAAAGAGGGATTCTAGTTGTAAGATATCTAATGAAACCGTCGCTGGAATTGAGATCTTATTCAAAGAGAAAGATCTCAAATATCTGGAGTTTTTCTTTGTATATTATAGGGATGATCCGATCCGCAAGGACCATGATTGGGAATTGTTTGATCGTCTTTCTCTGAGGAAGAGGCAAAATAGAATCAACTTGAATTCGGGACCACTATTCGAAATCTTAGTGAAACACTGGATTTGTTATCTCATGTCTGCTTTTCGTGAAAAAATACCAATTGAAGTGGAGGGTTTTTTCAAACAACAAGGGGCTGGGTCAACTATTAAATAAAATGATATTGAGCATGTTTCCCATCTCTTCTCGAGAAACAAGTCGGCTATTTCTTTGCAAAATTGTGCTCAATTTCATATGTGGCAATTCCGCCAAGATCTCTTCGTTAGTTGGGGGAAGAATCCGCCCGAATCGGATCTTTTGAGGAACGTATCGAGAGAGAATTTGATTTGGTTAGACAATGTGTGGTTGGTAAACAAGGATCAGTTTTTTCGCAAGGTACGGAATGTATCGTCAAATATTCAATATGATTCCACAAGATCTAGTTTCGTTCAAGTAAGGGATTCTAGCCAATTGAAAGGATCTTCTGATCAATCCAGAGATCATTTTGATTCCATTAGTAATGAGGATTCGGAATATCACACATTGATCAATCAAAGAGAGATTCAACAACTAAAAGAAAGATCGATTCTTTGGGATCCTTCCTTTCTTCAAACGGAAGGATTTTGATTCTGCAAGCGGTTCGGTACGAACGAAGAAAATTCAAACAAAAGGGTCAGAACTCGCCGATAGGAAAGGAGAGAAAAACAAAGCAATGCCAAGAGCTCCGTCAATCCGCTGTTCATCGATAGACGAAGCTCTCTCTTTATCATCTCGCGCCAGATGCAACAAAGGATGAGTCCTTTTTCCTTCTCGCGAACCACGGAAGCGCCTAGCACCCAGAGGAGCAAAGCTTCTTTGGGAAAACAGCGCATAAAAAAGGGCTGGCCCTGCTTGGAAGCTCTCTTTTAGTCGGAGAAGTGCTACCTGTCCACCGTTAGGGAGACTACCGTCGACCGACCTGAGGAGGGAGACTACCGCCCCTGAGGGGCTTGTTGCTAGAGGCATCCCCTCAAATGAGATTTCTAAACTCTACAACCGCTCCGGTTTGAGCAATAAGAGCCCGCCTTCCGGGTCCTATATTCTAGTTACTAGCTTCAAAGGAACTACTAAAAGAAGGAGTCAAAGCATCGGAGAGTGCTACCTACGAGTGAGTCACCCGCCTGGTTACCTGTCCTTATGAAGGAAGGTGCGCATGAAAGTCTTTACGGAAGACCATCAAATTACTGATTAGGAAGGTCTTTAGGAATGAACTTCTATTACAGGGATTCTTTTATTAAGACCTTTCGGATAGATAGCCCTATTGAATGAAGGTTGAACACCAACCCGCCTGGAAAGCTAAGAGTCGGCAAAGACCTAGCTGTCGAGGAATGAAAGAAGTCGCTTTCTAGGAGAAGGAGTACGAGGAAGTCAAGTCACAGGCAAGCAACCAACAGGCTAAGAGCTATCTCCCAACCTCTCCCTTATTGACAAAATGAGAGGGATTTCAGGCAATTAGCATATAAGAATTCCTGCCCTAGAAGATCGCATTTCTGACTTGAGCACCGTCTTTAGGCATTTCAGTTCTCAGGATCTTACGAAGAAAGGCTAAAGATCGTACTGAACACAACCCTATGATATAAGTGAAGGCGAGCCAGGAAAGCACCCTGAACTCATAGGGTGAAGGCGAGGAAGCTTTCAAAATTTCAGGGGCTCCTCTAAACAAGAGTTTTGACTAGGTAGATTTGCCCTTCTACGCCGTTTTAGGTGAGTTCGGACTCAATCATTGACCGGAGATTGGGACAGAGCGGATGGCAACTAGCTGACTTCTTCCTGTCACTCGTACAGATCTGATTGAAGATATTGCATTAGAAAGGGATACAAAGTAACTTCCGAAGATTGAAAGAGAGGCAATCCCAGTTCGATACTGGTCTTGTTGCACTTCTTCGAGTTAATGACGGATAGCCCGCTAGGGACTGCTTGGCTTGTTAGCGAGAAAGCGCATAAAAGAATGCCATTTCTCGATCGAGAAAATAGGCTCAAGTACATTAGTCCGTCACTGCCATTTTGACTAGGTGGATTTTGCCTTCTAGTTGACTTCTTTATGCGGGATACCCTAGTTAGAGCAGTGAAACCTTTAAGGCAAGAGATGCGGGCAAGTCAGTCGCTAGAACTCCCAGATGATAATAACTCGCTAGAAGGGGTAGAAAGCCTGTTCTTTTGGTACAAATCCTCTTTCTTGAATGAAACTAGCTAGCTGTCTTTGAAGTCAAGTACTTAGCCGGAAAGGCAAGTCCATCGTGGGCACTACCCGACTTATTTCGGTATTGCATATAAGTACAAGTTTAGATGTGGCCATCTAGACAAGTGAAACGGTCCTTGCTGTCGAAGTTTACTACTGGATAGGAATTCCATCGGTATGGCATTAGAACTGCTCGGAGAAGTTCGATTTTGAAGGTATACAGTTCGATAGATCGGTATTGAAGTGAGATATTCAATCCTCTTTCTATTGAATGGTATTTCACTGCCTTTCATGTACAAGTATTGCAACTGAGACTGAGAGACAAGGGAGATCCCATTTCGCCCTGCTACCGCCGTTCTAAGTTCTTCTGACTAAACGAAGTTAAGACTAAAGTTTCGGAACTTAAGTTTGCAACTTTTTTCAGCAAAGCTTAGTAAAAATCCCTCCTTCGGCTACCTTGGATCAAGGGTAGAGATAGGAAGTAAGTCAAAGGTAGATCAACAAAAGTCTTAGTATGGGAAGAGTCAGAGCGAGGGGAGAGACTTTCTAAACGAAGGTTAGTCTAAGTAAGGAAATGGGCACTCTGCTCACATCGAAGTAACTGCTGTCTCCCTTATGGTCGACGTTCTCTCCTCCCATCCTCTCCTCTCCCTACCGGTCGCCGAATATAACTCTTCTTTGCCATTCTGGTTGGCTTAGGGCGGTCGAACTCTCCCCTCCTCTCCTTAACAGTCGAGTGATTTCTCATTCTCTCTCCCTCTTTCTATAGATAAGCGGGTTCTTCGATCATTCTAATGAAATAGGTTCGTTAAAGCCAATTGCTCGAATTCTGTTTTAGATTCCTATTCCACTCCAACCGGTGCAGAACTCTTAACCTTTCTAGGACCCTCTCTACGGCAAGGTGCTGCTCTACTCTTTCCACTTGCTCCCTCGTGTATAGCGGTTGAGTTCTTCGCCTCACGGTTTGGCTACCCATCATCATTCCCTCTCTGTCTAAAGTGAGAGGGGTTCTCTACGCGCAGTGTAAGATTCCCCTGGATGGGTCTCGTAGGCAGCAGCATTCGTGCTTGCCTTTGCCGTGATTGTCCGTTGTTCCCTTGGTGCGCTGTCATTGACGGTGTAAATCTGTTCGTTCGAGAAAACATGTTGATCTCTTTCCATATCCTATACCCGGTTGTTGCCCTATCAAGATGTGTCCCTTCCTTTGACCCTTTTTCTGATTTCTTAGTGCTGTCCCCCTTGCGTTCCCTCCCTTTATGAAGAATTCCATTTCCCTTTTTCTCCACTCTTATTTCTTCCTTTCTTATTCTCCTGTTGGAAGTACCTAATCTGCTTTTTGAAATCTTTCCTTTCTTATAATTATAAGGTCCTTCCCCTGTATATAAGTCTGTGCGATTTTTCCCCTTATCTTCTGGCCGACGCTCCCCTTACCGGTATCAGTGCAAGGGCAATTAGTACGGGTTGCCATAGCAGTCTGGATGGATTGGAACGAAGGGATGAAGGAGGGCCGGCCTGCCCAACAAGTAGACCGGAATAACTAGCTTCTAGTCCAACTAGCTAGAGCTCCAGCCCAAGCCTCCAAATCGAAGCTTCGGAGAGCCTTCTCCCATGCGATGAGATGAATTCTGTCTCTCCCTCCAACACCAGACCGTGGACATTTCATCCGAATTCCTTCAATCCTACCAGCCATTCCTTTCGGGACCCCGGACAAGGAGGGAATAAAGGCAAGCTTTGAAGAGTGGATTTCATTAAAAACAAGGCCTTACCAGCTTGACCTAAGAGGGCGGGCACCTTTCCAACCAGAAAGCTTCTTGCTGAATTTCTCTGTAACTGAATTCTAAAGTTCATCTCTTCATCTTCCCAGCATACCAAAATGAACCGAAATGGAATTGGCTATTGAACAGCCAAACATATTCCGGCCGGCCCTCGTAGTGTGGATGGAGGATGAAGGAAGAACACCTTACTTCTTTCAAAAGACGGAAACAGAGTAATTTTTTCCCACTAGCCTAACTAATGATTTTACCTCACTTTGTTGTATTGTATAGACAAGCCTGACTTTATAGATAGGAATTCAGAAAAGAGTTCTAACTTACCTTCCTGACTGTGCTTCCTGCTTTTGGACCTATTTTCTATTCTAGTGGTAAGACTGTAGTCTACTGCAACAGGAGAAAGGAAAGCATGCCATCATGATAAGACCCTCTTTACGCTCTCTCTTTCTGCTCGCTCCTGTCAACGAATGAATTTACTACTTGTGTCACTGACATTCCATTAGCATGGTGGACTATAGACCGGCTTTCACGTTCACTCTATAGGAAGGGGACTTAGATTAATCGATTCAATGGGTGAACTGCTTTCCTTTAAAGGTAGCAAGTGATTGAAATGACAAGCTTGTAACTGATATGAAATCGGAAGACAGTAAGTTGGACGAGGAGCTCATGTACCACAGAGTGGGCAAATGCTCCCCTCTTTCAAGAGACTGTTTATGTTCTTGTTTCTTTAGTCTCTTTACCTGCGAGCATGAATTCCTGAACCCAATACTAGGAAAGAGCTTCATACCCTATAGAACTGACAGATCGGCTAGCGAATATGGCTCAGTCTCAGTAGCAATTCATGTAGAATCGGACTGGAGAATGCGATTCATGCAGAATCAGATTGGACTGGAGAATGCCATTAATTGCTATATGAAGTGGAATAGCCAGATGCGAACTGGTGTTACCAGCACAAGATGCAAATAGGTTGCCCAGACGAGGTCTTTCATCCACTAGTACGAGGAAGGTTAAGGAGCTAGGTGCAAGCTGTCAAAAGAAGACTCCGATACTAAGAGAACTATTTTCGATGGGTTCTTCTACCCAAATAACTCCTATGCAGATGGGGCTGGAGATCCGCTCCTGCTCTGCGTGTAAAGTAAGACAATGAAAAAGAAGGCTTCGCTTTGTTGCGACTGCCGCAGTCAAAGCCAATAGGGAAAGTCAGGTCAAGAGAGAGTCTCTTTCCGATTAGTGCATCTCGCACTTCCAATTCATTCCTGCATTGATGGACTGAAGCAGGAATGAGAATAACCTAGTCTCCTTATGATTCTGAAGTGAAGCAATGGAAGAGAGGAAACAAGCATAACTGGGAACCATCTACAGCTTGAACACTCCTTCTTGCCTTTAAATCTCGACCTATGCTTGGAATAGTGGCTTTCTTGTAGTAAATGAATCCGAACATATAGGTAGCAACTATCTCGAAATGGATAAGTAAGCTCCCCCATTTTTGAATGAGTATGGGTGAAAGGCCCGCTTTCACCTACGACTTTATCATCAGAGGTTTAAAGAGGTAGTGATTCTAGGACTAGAGGGAAGTTCAAGTCGACCAATGTGATAGGCGAAGAACTAACTTCTCTGGTGTCCGTCAAAGGATTCGGAGGTAGGGGATGACCTGTAATTAATCTGGCTGTTCGTGTTAAAGGGAAGGGCCTCGCCGAAATCATCGGCTTTCTGCCCAACGCCACGGCCGTGGCCCTCTTATTTAAGAAGATTCCCGGATGTATAAGGCCAGCATAGGCTGAGTCTAATTCACCATCCCGGGATTTAGTTCTGACCATAAAATGCAACTCTCTTGCTTGGATGGAAGGAGCATTCAATACTATCGAGGTTGGACGGAGGCGCCTCTTATCGGTCGGGAGTGAGTTGTGAATTCTGGTGATAAGGCTTGTGATGTTCGATCTAAGATATTCGGAATAAACGGATAGAATTGTTGGCTTTCTCAATAGCTTTATCGGCCGGAAAAGCAGCTCCTAATTCCTATCTCAGTAGCTTCATCTTCTTCGGGAGCTGAGAATGCTTCTGCTGCCGAACCGGGAGGGACAAAGAGGCTTACATGCCTTATTTAAAAATGGAAAACACGTCTTTCTGGGTGGGGGTATTAAATCCTTAACTTCCCTAATTTTAATTTAGTGAGAAAGCGCGTATACTTTAAGGAAGGCGGCGTATTTCACCCCTCATCCGGAGTAGTTTAGTTAGTTGTCAATAGCTTGTGATTCGGAGTTGTCGACCCGTCATTTCCAGTCAAGTAAAGGAGCACCTCCCTCTTCATCGCGGTCGCTCGGCCTTGGGACAGGCATTATGGGATTTTACCCGACGGGGGGCTGCCTTTACCCTGAGCCAGTATTTCTCCCCTAGAAATTCGCAACTAGAGGATAAATCCTCTTCTTTTCTTTATCTTTCTTGGAATCAAAAACCCGTATGAATGGGGAATTAAGTCGCTCTTTGATCTGCAGAATAAGGCCTACGAGCTCTCTCTTTTTATGATTGATTAGTTCCCGTGATCGTAGATCCACTTTAGCTAATGCAACTCGGGGACCAGGTGGAGTGGCACAAGATCTGCCTCTTGGCTTATGTCGAGATATTGATTCCTCCACACAACAATTTGCTTCTAGTATCGACGAATTAGAAGAGATGTCAACCGGCAACCGTATCTGGAAACAACGATTAGTGGATATTGGTACTGTCACTGCACAGCAAGCAAAGGATTGGGGATTCAGTGGTGTAATGTTAAGAGGTCGTGCGACATGAAGACATTGATAGCAATATGGGGGAAGTTCCCATCAGGCAACAACGGTTCTGCCTGACCCTACTTAAGCATGCATATTATGTCAGTGAAGACTTGGTGTGAAGCCTTGGAGCTTACGTTAGAAGAGCAAAAGGCCGGGGGCTAGGGTGAGCTGAGGGGGGACAGCGTAAGTGAGCGAATGTGTGTAAGCCCAGTCAAACATAACTGTTCTAGGCGGGGTGGGCCGCCCACCTTCGAATGGTGTTGGTCCTACGGACTGTGAACGGATTCGCCTCTGGCCTCTGGGCACGTCGGAACCGCATGAGTTCACCGGGGTGGAGCACGGTCCGCCAAAATCGGCATAGGTTAGGTGCTATTGATGGAACATGGTAAGCCTATCTTTCTCCATATGGAAGTGCTGCGGGCACATAGAGATGTGCGTAGAGGAAGCCTCAAAAAGCGAAGGCCGATCTGTAGGTCACGTGACCTGCACCGAGTTGGTGGCTGACTGGGCTTTTGATTTGATCAAAGCAGAGAAGCTCGCCTTCTTGTTATCCAAAAGCAAAAGTAGGTCGAATCGGTCGGGCCCCTGCCCCGGAACGCCGAATGAAATAGGTGGCCGGGTTCTTTTTCTACGACCCTTTTTATATGGTAGGCCCGGCCCCAGGACCCCTATCCCTTATGTTTAGGAGCGGGATCCGCTGCGCTCCAGCTCACTCAAGAATGGGACGGCAGTGGTCCGCCGGCAAGCTCGTTCTGATCTTGGACGCAGTACATTGGAATCCTGAAGCACCACCACGAACGCTACCACGCGTCCGCCTGCGGTGCGGTAAGGCACCACCCTGTTGTGCCAGCAGCCAACTCCGGCGTGTCAGCTTAGTTATCCTCATCAAGCCACTTACTTGATGTCTAGCTATCTATCGATAGGCGAGAACAGACTGCTATTGGCTGCTTCGCCTATCGATTCTATTATGGCCGGCTTGGATACATCAGAGGAAGACTATCATCTCTATCCGGGTACGATCATATCATAGCTTCATTCATTCGTTGAACCTTGGGGATAACCATTAGCATTGAGGTCAATCACCACACCACCTCTATCATACATACGACATTACACGACGCGAGAGTGCATGGCCAACACACACCTAAAGCGCCTACGTTCCGCTTGCAGCCAATACAACCACAACCTAACTTGCACGAGATTCAACAACCGAAGCTACTGGTAGTCCCGAGGGGACGGAATCCTCCAATAAGAGTTAGCAGTACTGAACAAGCGAGTCATCGGTCCGGGGAAAGAAAAGGACTGCCTTTGAAAAAAGAAAAAAGGAACTCGCTTAACTCGCTAGGCCTTCGGAACAAAGGCGATTCTGTTCATGCTTCAGACGATTTGGCTAATTATATAGACTTCTATACTAATTATATTAGACTTCTTCTATTATAAATAGAAAGGCGAACCTATAGGCCTGTTTAGCGCCTTTCCAAAGTAAACCTAAAAAAAACCTTTGCTTTGGGAAGTCAGGACCGAGTGAAAAATGAAAAACGTCCGCTAACGCCCACGGGAGAAGATCTTTTTTAGATCAGCAACGAATGTCTTGTATCTATGAAGAAAGATTTATCCCTGAGTTAAGACCCTGAATGCCATACCTTGCTGAAGGCGATTCACGAGAGAATCGCGCACAGTTCCCTTTGACCGAGATGTGAATGCCCATGATTTGCTCGGTATAGTGATGGATTTCATGGCCGACGTCTAACCGACACGAATACGCTATCCTAGATGGAAACGACTTCCCCGCGGAGCATTTTCTCTTTCGTCCTCGGACGTTCGGACCTTTTGTTTGATTCCGGCACTTGCGTTCTCATGCCCGGAACCCTCGCGACTGATTGGGAGAAAGAGCGAAAGCGAGAAAGATGGATTGTTATCCATCGGAAATCGATAGGAATTCCACGGGGATTGCCTTCTCTTCTAATATCTATATATGTTTTTATTTCATTATTAACATCCAATCCCATGCTAATAAGAAAAACGAGCGATTGCTAGTCAGCTTTCATTTTCTTAAAAAAAAATGGTAGGGACTGAGGCTCTGAAGGCTTTACAACTTTCTTCAATTAGGGAATAGCGCAGATGGATCAATCACGCGGTTCTGCAGCGTCCTCCAACTCGCTATCCGCGCCCCTTCACTTTCTTTGCTGGACGGGAAGATGCGAATCGTGAAGGCCTTCCCACCACGCGAAGTTCAAACCTCGCCGGAGAGGAATTGAAAACCGGAAAAAAAGCCCTTCGCAATCGAAGGTGAAAGCGGGAAAAAGACGACGAAAGCCTTTTTTCTTTCTTTTTCAGCCGACTTGAAAGGTGCTCTCAGTGTACCGCCATACGCACCCAGACATTAGACCAAGCAGGAACCGGGGATCAAAGTTCCATTGATTCATCTATCTCAAATAGGGAAAAAACGGAATCAAGAAGGGGTCAGCTGAGCTCGAAAGGGGTAGCCGGTCGTCGGCTAGGAGCTCTGGCCGGCAACGAAACTAAAGCTTCACACTGGTCCACTCGTCCATCGGCTAAGTTCCAACTCTATGTTGATAAGAAAAAAGAAAATCCCCTAAGAAGAGGACTTTCAACTATTCCAAAAGAAAGGGGCAATTAAAATGCTTCATAGATAACCCCCTATGTCTCTTCCCGTCCAACTCACCGGGAGATCGAAGAGCGGTTTGCGCTTCGCGCCCCAACCCCCTTAACTAATGGATGCTTAGATACCTGCAACTGAATCTGTAAGCGGCGTAGGGCAGGATGGACGAGAAAAGCGGCGAGAAGAAGACAAAGAGAGGGAGACCCCTTTCTATTGCCTTCCCTTTCGACTTCTAGACTGGTTCGTCGGTGGGACAGCGAGCCAAGATCCGATTCGTCAATCAGCGAATCCATGCCGCGTAACCTGGCAAAGGGGAAAGAGACGATGGCAACGCACCTCATACAAGAGGGGGGGGGGGAGTCCGAACAGCCTTGTACGTACGCCGCTCACGCGAAGAAGTTATTCTCTAATTCCAAAAAGTAAAGCCTTATTTGATTTGCTGACAGTTGCCCCTGATTATCTTGTTCATTCCTTCATGCCGGGTCTCTCATCCATGCATGATCGGCAATGCCTCACCTTCTCCTTCGATTCCAACTAGGCAAACAGAACTCCCGGAACTTCCTTTCTTGATTCACCCAGAACGGAACTTGCTCTAATCCCGATCCACATTCCATAGCTTCTGCTTTCGCTCCGCACCTTTATAAAGTCGTTTTCAAGCCGCTAAGTGCACTAGCGGACTTCCCCTATGAGATTGACCCTGCTGGGATCACTGAATCTTCTTCCATATCATCCCATCGCTTCATGCCTTCGACTGAGACCTATCTGCTTCATTCCCGAGTTTCACTTCACTTGGACAGAGCCAAAGAGGACCAAAGGGGAGAGGGCATTACTGAAAGTCCGAGAATAAACTTTTCCTTATAATAGAAAAACCTCTCTTTCCTCCTATGGGTGAATTGGACCAAGGTCAGTGCTTTCGACTTCCCTTGAAAGGACAGTTTACTTTATTGCGTACTTCTTTCCACCCTGAGAAGGAGATCCTTTGAAAAGTGCCTAGAAACTCTTCTTCATACGCTTATTCTCTGACCGTACCATGCAACAAGAGTTCAAACCTATTCTTTCTAACGCATGTGGCTCATGATTATTATTTTTTTTTATCAAATGTTAACTTATTAGGGTTAGGGTAAAAAGGGTATAATATGGAGAATTTAGGGTCTAGATTGCAAAAGTCGGGAATAACCCCCATGTAGAGGGATCGACGGGTGTTTATTGGGATTTAAGGATTCAGACGTTTTTTTTGTTCACGTTCCCATTTATTCCTTGGGTAGAATTGATCGGCCCTCTTCCTCCTGTGTGTGTTTGTGCTACGTCGACAGCAAGAAAAGAAACAAATTGGTCGAGACTTCCTATTGCTAAGTTTCGTCGATTGAGGATCAAGAAAAAAACCGATACCTTTTGTGCGTCGACTTGGAGAACAAGAGTGAAGTCGACCCTTGTGCCACACTCGATCATAGGAACGGACGGAAGAAAAAAAAATGCAATTGGCTTGGGAGTGGGGCTGCAACGAACCGAGAGGGAGGATAAAGTGTAGGAGGCTGCAAAAATTGGATCACTTGTTTCTTTGCTTGTTGTTGCCTTGCATTGGTACAGGTAGCATAGTTTGCCGGCTTGGTGAGGATGGGGCTTTTAGCTAGTTACATTCCAGTTTATGACTTAGTATTGATACCATTTGGACATGTCGTGGAGTTTTCTTAACACATGTTTTTGAGAATTTGTTTTTGATTTGGTTTATGAACTATATTTTGACAAATGATGTTTTTGAAAATAAACGTAACATTGGTGATGTTTCCTTTAAACTTTAAATATTATTTCCGCTAACGTATTCTGTTAAATAAATGTTTTAAAAATTAAAAAAAATTTGGATGAAAAAATCACGATGTTACACTTATGCAACCAAATACAATTAGATTTATTTACTTTCAGCTTTCTCAAATCATTTACTAGACAAATTTAAGATATTAAAGGTATATACAAGGGACTCACCTTTGTATGAAAAGAAAAGAAAATTTTGTAACTTCTTTTCAGATTAATATTCTGATTTGCATTTACCTCTTTGAATCTATCATATTCCATTTTCAGTCTTTCAAGCATCTATTTAGCATAATTACATCAATCTACTTGATGATATAAATCATGAAAAAAAAACATTACAGATTATCAGAGGCGTCTCTGAAGAGTGTGCGAGGTGGAAGACCGCACAAGGCCCAAGTCATGACAGGGACCAAATTATATATATATATATATATATATATATATATATATATATATATATATATATATATATATATTATCATTCATTTGGTTGATTGTTTTTATAACACATATCGACTTATCATGGTATTAACAAATTTTGCTTATGTATAATTTTTTTATATATTTAGAGGCCTATCTTTATTTTTTGCACGGGGCCTCAAACTCAACGAGGCGCCCCTGCAGATTGTAGGTTTGGCATGCATATCAAGGTTTTACATTTCTTTTACCATCTCTAATCCATTTATTAGAGGTAACTTTGTTTGTCCTAAGGGTAGCACCATGGGTATTAGACTCGATGTTTTGTGAAGTTGGAACAATCCTTTATGATTTCTAACATGTTGTAGTCCATGGTTTCACATAACCACATAATGATGTTGTTCTAATAAACATGAGGAATTTTTTCGCTAGAGTTTGTGTTGTTTTGACAGGAGGATGTCATGCTTACTAACAATGCGGATTTAACAAAGAGTATAACAAGCATATCGTTAGAAGTTAATTCAAAAACACCGCTCTAATACCAATTATTCGTCTTAGATTATGAATAAACATGGAACGAGACACGAATCATGCTAAAATTGAATTCTTTATAAAAACAATTTTAGATACATAAATGCTAAATAAGTCGAGACATACCTTGGTTTATAGCAACTAATGATATCAAGATATTTCTAGGTCAACATAGGTTGACTATTACTTAACACATAACTTAGTCATCTCAAAATGACTACACATGCCAACTTACCGTATAACAAATATACATATAACAATTGGTATTTCCTTGTTACTAGTGTGTTGGAAACTACTTTATTTAACATTTACTACTTTCATGCTCACTCATTCACCCCTTGTATGTATCATTTTCAAGTATGTGTGTATATATACAAGAGGTCATCTATCCCCATGGATGCATGGTTATTGACATTTATCTCCCCATTCCAAGTTCGATGAGATTCCAAAGATCAACAAACTATACATAATAGCAAACTATACATAATAGAGATGTACCTTTATTTATTATTATTTTTTCAAACGACAAACTAATATACTCTTAAAATATCACTCATGTCTCCTAGTAAAATTTGAACTCACTATCTCTCATTTGAGAGAGACACTTCTTACTGCTAGGTTAAAGTATAAAAAACATTTATACATTTATTTATTAATTGATATAGAAAACATAACTTTTGAAAGTTAATTATGAAAATGTATGTTATAAGTTTATTATGAAACAAGGGACATTTAAACAACGTTTCCCGTATACAATTATAAACATATAACATATGATTTTACAATCTAAACAACTAAAAATCAAGGTTTTAAAAAGTTCGTCATAGTTTTGCTATGACTCCAAGGCTTATACTTGACATCAAACTTTAACAAAATGTTTTTTTAGGTTATGTATGTATATTAAAATGAATAAGAGTAGAAAATACATATAAAAATATTAATTATATACAAAATTGTCGACGTGACTCGCCACGACTCGTAAAAGCTCAAGGTTTGACATTGCTTCCAAAATCACATGTAACGTTATTTAGAACTTTGATAAAAATCAACTGAAATTATTATCTTTGTACATTAAATTATTAAAAATTTCATGTAATATTAAATTCTAAATTCTTATAAAAAACGACATGGATAGCTTAAAGAATTGATGAGGGAATAGTGATGTCAATAGTTAGATAACCACTCCACCACATAAACCCAAACCTTTTTCTTATTGGTAAAACAATCTAAGATCAATATAAAGTTTTAAAATGCATATTAATTTTACTTATACATTTGAGTAAAGAATTATTATCCAATAATAATATGTAAATTCTTTTTGTTGAATTAGTTACATGTTTTATATTATGTTTTATTTTCATCGGTTTTACTTATGGAAGGTTAGGGATGATTTGTCCAAATCTTCTCATTGGCCAGTAAAATTGACTATGAGGATTGATTTTATAAAAGGATATTATCAATTTACAAATGAGTAAATGCCTATTTATTAACTTTATGTTTCGAAGAATTTATATAATTATAAACTTACATAAGCTTTTAAATGTTGTATTGATAATCCATTTGTTGTAATAAAATTTTAATACTTTTTTGTTTAACATAAGGTTAATTCAGTGGTATACTATTGATAGTGTCATATTTATACATATTTATAGGCATTATTTTAATACATTGTAAACTATAATTTTGTTTATTGTAAATATATTTGGTACTTATAATGTTTAAATTGTATTTTGCAGCCAAAAATGGATATTTTCGAAGAAAATGATTGATACCGACAAAAGCTGGATATTTGGAGGAAGAGGAGCTGAAAAAGACACAAAAAGGAAGTTGTTGGACAACTTGACCCCTCATCAGTATTTTGACCATATCTCATGACTCGTAACTCCGATTAAGGCGATTCAAAATGATTTGAAAACTAGACAAAATTTCGGATGATTTTCGTGTTTGTGCCAAATTGTGAAATCCAACTCCCACGACGTGGTAAATGGAAACTTCGTGATCATTGAGTTGACTTGGAGAATACGGGATATCCATGAAGACCACGACGTGGTGCCTATTCACCATGCCGTAGTGGCCATAAATTGGCAAGTATATATATATTCCAGACATTAGGTCGTTTCCAAGAGATAGGCCTGGGGGATGTGATAATTAACGAAGAAAAAACCTTCCAAGAACCCTTGGAGGGCAGAATTCGACTAGAGATCAAAGGAGAAGGAGATTGGAGCAAAGATTCACACATATTCATTCGGTTTTCTTAGTTTAATCATGTTTAGCTTAGTTTTACTTTTGTTTATGTGATTTTCAGCTGTGATTATGGGCTAATAACCCTTGCTTTCATTTAGATTAGATGAACTCTTAATTACTATGTGTTGATTTCTTGTTTGATGGATTGATGAAGAAAGTGATGAAGTGATTTTAATCATGTTTAGCTTAGTTTTACTTTTGTCCATTCCCATTGGCCAGGAAGGTGGTGAAACTTGAACGAGTACATCATCGTCGATGTCAAAACCACCACAAGCATCAGAGGTAGTGTGGTCAGATTCGGATGTCTTGACCATTTTGAACCAGTATCTATATGCTCTTCGGATGTTTTAATCACTTACCATTTTTTGTTATCTTTCACGAGATTCTAAAAGTCAATAAACTTGAAAGCCTTCTTATTTTCTTTTTGGTACACATTTAGAGCTTTCTTCAAAATCACTTCATCACTTTCTCCGCTTTTCCGTTGGCGTTTCATGTTGTTATACAAATCATTAAACAAAATAACTTACTTGTTTGTCTTCCCCTATTTTGAGTAAATTTGGTGTTTTGAACGCTAATTAGGAGCTTCATTCCTTTGTGGAACCTTTTTGTAACATGCATCCAAAAACAATCATGTTTTTGGTCTTTTCCTGTCGTCGCATCTTTTGAGATATCGATCCATGATTGTGCCAAAAAACGAACAATTCTTCGGCATCCCATCCTTTAGCTACCGCCTTAACTTTTCTTTTATTTGGTGCTAGATTGGGTTGAGTTTCTTGAACGAATTTGGGCTCGAAATCATAAATGGGTGTTTGTGGTTGTGATTGTGTTTGTTGAACAAATTCAGGTTGAGATAAAATTTCGTCAAAATAAAATCAGGGTCAGTTACAGATTGTGGTTGTGAGAATTGTTGTGGATAATACGGTAATATACCGCCATAATGATAAAACATAGGCGAAAAATTCGGTTGATCGTAAGAATGTATTGGGGTGTTTCTTGTGGGTGTTTTTTGGTTGTTTGGGTTGTTAGATGAAGACATGTTGAGATTTTTTGAAAATAAGATTGTGAAAGATAAAGAAATTTGATTGAAGTTTGGTAAATTAAGGGATGATAGGTTTTATATACAGGTAAAAAAAATTGAATTTGAAAACTTTTTTTGCTGTTCAAACGGTCAAGGGAAGGAGCAAAACCACGATAAAAAATGACCACACTACTGCTAAACTGCATTGGAGACCATATATAGGGGGCAATATTCCACCTGCCACAATGGCAATGGATGCGATCAAAACCGTACTACTCCCAATGGTCTTATAGCTATCTATACTATACTATAGTAGATGCCAGTTTCCTTGCACCATATTAATTTGAAACTTCCAATACAACTCAAAAGTCTTTTTATCTACAAATTAATTGCTCACTACAACTCAAAAGTTTTCTAACTTATATGTATTTACGATTAGTTATGTATACTTATGATTTTAACATTAAAGTAATTAACCACTACAAAACTCAATAGTTTTTTTGATCATATAAATAGTGAGAAACATAGTTGAGGCTGTTAGGCTTTAAAGAATGAGATTGAGAAAAAGGATATGGTTGAATGAGATAGAGAAAAAAAAAGATATAATAAGACAACATGCTCTACTTTTTTGTGCATACATTCATATTGAACGAGGAAGAAGAAATATTAGACTTTGGAATATACAAAACTACATAAGCAATCTTATTTGTTAATATAAATGAAAGTGATCTTATTTATACTGTTAGAAATTAGACTAAGTTGTATAATATGTGTGTGATCTTTTGATATTATCAGAAACAATACTTTGTTATATATATATATATATATATATATATATATATATATATATATATATATATATATATATATATATATATAGAGGTAGATTCAAATGTTTCTCACATCTATTGTGTGCTAGAATGCACCAATATAAATTTAGTATTAATTATATGTATATTAAATGCTATCCATACTTATAACTCATTTTTATGGAAACTAATTAAATTCGTCATTAATGTCAACAATAATATTCTTTCAGAATGAATTCATATCTAGAAGAATGAAAGTGTATTCCAACAGAATGAGAGTGTATTCTAGAATACACTATCGTTCTTCATATTCCATGCAACTTTATTGTATTTTGGTTAATTGATAAGGAAGTTTATTTCCCACTCAATTATATTGTAGTTTGTATATTAATATAATATTCTTAAATAGTATTTTATGTTCCATACAAAAATTAGATTAAAGATAATATGAAAAGTATTTTACAATTAAACATTTATGACGTTAAATTCGATAAAGAAAATTTATAAAAAATAGTGTATAACAAATGTTTGGTTAAAATAGCTATTTGTTGTTGGTAGTTTTTGATGATGTTTTTCTAAGAATCAGACTTTAAAAAACGGTATACCATATAAACTAAATTTAATATTTATTTATAACTTTATCAGAAAACAAATATAGACGAAAGGTAAAAATTTTCTTTGCCTAGGAGAAATTAGAAAACACGGGTTCGGTTATATATCTTCTAAATTCACGTTTACCCTCGCCTTTTATTATCGGGTCTGTCTCTCCACAATTCACGTTTAGTCGGAAGAATGCCTGCAAGCAGACGAACGAAAGAGAGGGAAAAGTGAAGGCGCTTCGGTCGATTTGCAAAGCCGAAATGGTCTCCAATTTCGAGGTCGAACTAGGCGAATGAAGGGGAAGTGAAGCCGGCGAAGCGCACCACCGACGGTAGTAGCAGAACGACATAAAATTCAACGTCATCGGCGATTACGGTTCACTGGGAAACAGACCCGAGTCCATACTACCACCACCGTCCGACTTCGACTCCATAGTACCATCACAGACCCGATGAAGCGCACAACGTTTCTTCGACCAAAACCAAAAGTACCCATCCTTAGAGGCGTACGTCGATCGGTGATGTACACATACGTGTCGCGTCTCTGCTAATCGGTTTTGCTTCGGGTCACGTATTATCCATGGAAGCCATGTTCAGCACCTCCCTCTGCCAATGAAGCGTCTCTCTACTTCTCCTTTCTTCCTTTTTCGTGTTCCATGTTGAAAGGAATAGACCAAGGGGTTTTCCGTTTTTGATTTGGGCTTCCACCTTCTCTTTAAGGTTCCTCACAAGTTCTGCTCAAAACTTTGTGTACATCGAGGTTCGTATACTGTGATTAATTTGGGTTTTTTTTTGTTGTTAGCATCGATTTGTTACAGCTGGTCAGTAACCTTCTTTACTTCACCATATTTAAGTTTGCTTTTTTTTGAAAAGAAAAATGTAAATTTAGATGCATATGACGTGTTTGATAAAATGTCTGAATGAAAAAAAATTAATTGAATTTCAGAATTGGAAGATTAAGCTAGGAATCTATATAGTTTTGGATGCCAGTTATAAAGGATCTTTACTCTCAATGATTTTTTTTATTTCACGTTTTCATTTGACAGCAGAGACCACCGATGGCTGCAGTCTTTGGATTGTTGGACATTTTTATCTGATGAATGGCTTCTCTTTTGTTGAAATAACGGTTCAGGCTTTTGGGTATGTGATTCAAAAATCTTTTTAGTTATATCAAAATCACATTCACCTGAAATATATACTCATTTCTTTCAACTATATAGACGCGACAATAGATTTTGCTCATGTGTATCCAACCTTTGTAGTCTCTGTGGGAGTGCTCTTCAAAGGAAAGGTTGCAACTGCTGCTGTGGTATATGAAATATCTTTTAAAATTCTTATTGAGCTTCTTTACATTTTTGTTGGTAGGTAGACTTTGTTGGGGATGCCATGTGTTGGAATACACACACACACACACATTTTTTGCGCTTTCTGGTATGAACTAAATCTTAGTGTCTGTCCTTCCAGAACATTGAGGCAAAAATGCCAGATGGTAAATAATTAAATAACAATCACATCATTTTGTTAAATACAATAACTTTATCCATAAAATTGACAATTTTGAATTTTCTCTGAACCAGGAAGTGAGTCATTTACCACAACAAGATCAGAAAAGAAACAACGAGGTGAAATCCATTTTTACTTGAAGGGTATTTTGGCATTTTAGTTACAGTTATACACTTCTGATGCTATCCAATCAATGTTATCAGCTGTCTCTTCAGCCATTTCTTTGCTGACAAATAAGAAAACAAGGGACCTCATTATGATTCTCAACTCGAAAAGGTTCGTACTTTACATAAATTTTATTTAAAAGTATACATAGTTTTGAGTTTTGACCATTGATCAATTTTCAGATTTGTTGAAATATTTGTTAGTACGCTTGAAGAAAAAAAACATCATGAAGCGAAATTGAAAGAGGGGTTAAAAGATTTAGCTATCAAACACATGGAACTTCAAAATTCATTGTCCTCAGTTTGGCCTAAGCAAGTGAGTTTAAAGAAAAATGTTTAACTCTATATATTATTATGAATTACGAATTATGAAATGTGTTTTGATAAAATATGGTGTATGTTTAACTGTAGGAAGCAGCGGTTGCAAAAACTAGGGAGTTGAAGAAGGTTTGTGAGACTACACTTTCATCCATGTTTGATGGAAGGCCTATAAAGATTATTGGAGAGATCAACAACATGTTGAGTATTGCGGGTGCCTGAAATGATATAATAGTTATCGTCATGTTCTTAAAACAGTTAAAGACTTAAGACACATAGTTTTTACTTTTTACAGGTAGTTTTATTTACTTTGACCAGAATTTGAATTTTGAATCATAATTAGTTACTGTTTTCATATTAGAAAATCAAGTCTAATTGATTGGTGCTACAGAGCTTGGTCGACGACTGAAAGTATTAATTTTCACTTTTCAACTTCAAAATTGTTGGAATTCTTTACCAATTTTAATACAAGTTGTAGAAAATGAACCTATTGATCACCAAGATGTTTTCCCTCATGTCCAGGGATGAAGCATGCCATGTTGGGTATGTAATATGTAATATTCATGCTCATTTGATTACTCGCACAGGTAGGTAACAACTCATGCTTTCTATGTATTTTAGTTATTTGTTGACATCATTTGAAGTAATTTACTTTTTGAAAAACTTTTTTTTCTTTTATAGAAGCATAAGCGGGACTGGGAAGAAGAGAAGTGGGTGATTGTAACTTTTTGTAGATACAGTGCTGACTTACTTCCAAATTGGACCTGAGCGTGTCGATAACAAGTTCTTGGGCGTTAGAGAGATTAGCCTGTTGGGAGATGATCATATTTGCATAACATGCCTCTTCGTTACTTTTAATCAATTTTATAGAACACCCTTTTCGTTTTTCTGTCAATTAAACAATACCCATTCGCTGATTTTTATTAATTCCTCACTAAATAATCGAATTTGAAGGCAAAGTACGTATGGAAAGAGAAAAAACCAGAAGATTTTCCAGCAACGGAAGTTAAGATGGATAAAATCCTATCTGGGTAGTTGGTAGGGATGCATTTTCTGCAGGTAAAAACATGAATTTCGATTAAGTTTTTGAACAATTTCTTCGATTATTGGAAAGGAATTTATGAAATTGAAATATGTTGCTGTGATTGCAGATAACAGTGGTTCCATGGCGGCGATTCGTGCCGCTTGTAAAGGCTCTAACTATGTTGTTCATGTTTGATATTACCTGTCAGGTTACATCACATTATATGTTAATAATTAACTTTTCTTTTATTATTTATTATTATTGGTGGTTTTTTTAAAAGGAAACTGTTAATTGAATTATGATTCTTTGAGTTTCAGTGTAGTTAATTGGTATCAAGAAGCAAGAAAACATAATCAGGTAAATGGATGTTACTTTTTATTTCAGTTTAAAACTCTTTGAAAATTGACTACCAATTTTTTTGTATGATGATTCCGGCGAAATTGATTGGTTGCAGATGGGTAATCTATGAAATCAGTAGCTACAAATTCAGCCAACTGACCCTGTCTAACTTCGTTCGTAAGGCTTTCTTAATTATAACTATTTTTTTTTTGAATTCGTGCTTCCAGTAAAGGTTTTGTAATAAAATAAAAAATAACATCTCATTGTATGCAAATTATCAAATCTGGACGACTTTTCCCTTAATGATGTTTTTCCCATGACATGAAATTGTTGCCCGAGTTTGTATTGTTGCTCACCGGCTTTAATAAGAATTTTCAGAATTGTGTATATAGGTTGGTTTTGGTTGAAATTCTTCGGGAGGAGTCCATGAGTTGATCTTCTGAAAATTAAACGCCAGCAAAAGCTTACGTTTTGGATCAATGTTTATAGCGTTTTTCTGGCAAATTACACAGAATAGCAACATACTTTAATGTCGATACCAACTTATGCAATGTACTTCATTATTTGTTTCACAAAATGACACGTTCCGCCCCGCGCAACGCGCGGGAAACCCCTCTAGTATATATATATATATATATATATATATATATATATATATATATATATATATATTCTAAAGGAAAAAATAATAGCTTTCAACAATAATCTTTCACACTTTTTTATATTTTCATAAATTAATTTGTTTTTCTAATATTTATAATTTATAAATAAAAGAAATTTTAAAAGAAAGAAATTAATAACATATAACAATATTTTAATTATATTTGCACAAAATAGGGATATTCGCCTACTAACTTGTTAATCTAGGTTGATTTTTGATAAATGAATCTATTTATTAATGAGATAATGACTTGAGAGGGTAACAAACTTTCAACTTTGTTCACATTTATTCATCAGATTTTTTTCGTGCTTGATTTACCTCTGAATTATTTGAAATTATTCACATTTACCCTTATGACCGACTATATACCCGATCATAAGGATAAATGTGAACAATTTCAAATAATTAAGAATAAATTAAGCATGAAAAAAGTTTAATGACTAAATGTGAACAAAATTGAAAGTTTGTTACCATTTAAATCCATTATCTTGTAAATGATTCTAAATGTTATTGTGTAAGGTACTAGAAACAACATTTTGAAATACATAGAAACGACTTTAATCACATAGACATTGAAGAAACAAAGATTGTGGTGGTTTCATTCATGTACTTAGGACATAGGCAACGATTTTCACTCCACCGGGAGGGGACGGTCGTTGTAGATCGTGCGAGGAAGAGAGAACATATGATAAAGAAGCAGAATATAATACAATGTTAAATTTGAATGATGTTTTTCTATTTACAAGGATACAAGCTTTGATTAGAGAGTGTGGATGCATAAGATCAAGGTCGTGAAGTAGTGCATGAGTAGTCTAAGTGCTAGTTGTCTTTACATTGTTTGTGCAATTTGCCTAATTTTCACTGTTTTTACTTTCAACTTGTTTTGTCGATACTTTTCTTCGTAGTTATTACTCGTATCTACCTTTTCTATTTGTATGTTGGTTCTATATGTACCTTTTCACCATGCTCCTTTTGATTTTCGATATATATTTCGTTTTATTGCTTGTATATGTGTCTTTTTGTATTTGTGAAACTCTATTGATTATTTCTTCTTTGTGGGTTGGGGTTTCACTTATACGTGAGTAAAATAACTCCAGTTAAAAGTTTATCTCATTGACTACGATTAAAGCAATGAGCTACAACATGCTTTTGTGATACACATTCTATTCTGTAATACTCCTTACAGACACAACACACAACAAAATAAACTAAGAGATGATTACAATAAGGGATAATGACTTGAAAGGGTAACAAATTTTTAACTAGTTAATACTTAGTCACTGAATTTTTTTTTCGTGCTTGATTTATCCATAAATTATTTGAAATGTTCACACTTTATCCTTATGACCGATTGTAACCGGTCATAAGGGTAAAATGTGAACAAATTCAAATAATTCATGTGTAAATAAGTACGAAAAAAAATTCAGTAACTAAGAGGGTGTTTGGCTTTCCTTTTTAAATGACTTTTGAGACTTTTGACTTATCCAAAAAGTCAAAAGTTTAAAAAGTTGTTTGGTAATTTGAAAAGATCTTTTAAATTATCTTTTTGAGAAGAAGAAAAATGAGGGGGTTAAGAAGTCACGAATCTGTGACTTTTAGCAACTTTTGTCTTTTTTCCCTTTGCCCCCTCAAAAGTTTTAACAAACACATTTTAAAATTTATCTTTTGGAAAAAGACATGAATCAAAAAGTTCTTTTCTAAAAAGGACTTTTTAGTTTAAAAAGCTATTCCAAACACCTCCTAAATATGAATAAAATTAAGGGATAATGACTTGATAGGGTAAGATACTTTTTGAAATGTACACATTTAGTCCTTATTCTTTTTTTTTTTTTGTAAAATAAACTCTTATACTTTATTAATATGTACACATTAGGTCCTTTTCACCGGATTCTACAGGTTTTGCTGACGTGGAGGGGTTTATTTTACAAAAAAAAAAGAATAAGGACTAAATGTGTACATTTCAAAAAGTATCTTATCCTATCAAGTCATTTTCCCTTTCTTTTATTTTGTTGAAATGAAATACCCAGGTGGCATCCACATATCCACAACGAGATTTTTCCAACTTTTATTCATCATGAAAAAGAGGGAGAACCCCGATCTCCGACGACTCCTTTGTGTGTTCCTACACATCACTGGTAGCAAGGAGGAATGATGGCAAAAACAACAAGGTCGAATGGGGAGGCAGGAGGAAGTAGAGACGGTAGTTGGCGGCGAGGAGCTGCTCTGGTAGCCCCCTCGTCGATTCTTTCTTCTTTTTCTGGCAACATATCTCAAAGATGGAGGCAAAGAGAGACAGATCGGAGAAACACAACAGGTAAAGGGTGTTTGGCTGTTGCTGTTCGACCGGAAGGAAGAGAGAAGAGAAAGAGAAGGGTCGCCGCCCTTTTCTTGTTGCTGGAGGATCACCCACCTCCGGTGACTAAGCTAATTAATTGCTATTTAGTGCCACTTGTGCTTCCACATCAGCAAAACCTGTAGAATCCGGTGAAAAGGACCTAATGTGTACATATTAATAAAGTATAAGGGTTTATTTTACAAAAAAAAGAATAAGGACTAAATGTGTACAATTCAAAAAGTATCTTACCCTATCAAGTCATTTTCCCTAAAAGAAAATTCGTATATGACCGGTATACCGGGTATAGCCGGTCACAAGGATTGCATTGTTACAAAAAATAAAGTATAAGGGTTTATTTTACAAAAAAAAAAAGAATAAGGACTAAATGTGTACATTTCAAAAAGTATCTTACCCTATCAAGTCATTATCCCTAAAATTAAAAGTTCCTTACCCGAGATAAGTCTTATCCCTTTATTAATATACTTATAGACTAATAACTAAGGGATAATGACTTGAAAGGGTAACGAACTTTCGACTTTGTTCACATTTAGTCACTAAACTTTTTTTCGTTATCTATTTGCCATTGAACTATTGAAACTGTTCACATTTTACCCTTATGACCGGCTGTTACCGGTCATAAGGGTAAAATGTGAACAGTTTCAATAGTTTAGTGGCAAATAGATAACGAAAAAAAGTTTAGTGACTAAATGTGAACAAAATCGAAAGTTCGTTTCCCTCTAAAAAGTTCAATGACTAAATGTGAACAAACTTCCTCTTGTATTATGTTTTAGCAAATTATTTATTTTTGTTAAATTGTAACAACATTTGTTGATGAAGAAATCTATAAAATAAAAAAAAAACCCCGAAAAATATATTAAAAAAACGAAAAACCGAAACCGAAATAAAAAACCAATGGTTTGGTATTTTCCAAAATAAAAAATCACAATTTTCCAATCTGATTTTGGTTTTACAAAAATTCAACTTTCGGATTTCCATATCTAAATCCCTCCCCTTTTATAATCGAAAAATGATTATAAAACCAAAAAGGGAATGGGAAAGCGCTCAATTCAGAATTTTCTATCCAAAACTCCTCCTTTATGACATGAGAGATAGAGAGAGAGACATGTAAACACCTCTATATAAGGTGGGTTCATACCACATGTAGAGGTGTGCTTGAGAGATGTAACATTGAAAGTGTTAGTGTGTGTTAATTATGTAGATTTAGATCTAGATCTTTTTTTGTAAACACCTTTCATAATCGAATGCATCTCTTAAACACCCAAATCACCGTGTTCTTTAATTCCGCATGCCAAACCGATGGTCATAATTCACATCAGTGAGAATGATTCATTTTTTTGTAAAACCAAAATCAGATTGGAAATTTTGATTTTTTATTTTGGAAAATGTCAAACCATTGATTTTTTATTTCGGTTTCGGTTTTTTGTTTTTTTTTAAATATATTTTCAGGGTTTTGTTTTTTTTTATTTCATAGATTTCTTCGTCAACAAATGTTGCTACAATTTAACAAAAATAAATAATTTGCTAAAACATAATACAAGAGGAAGTTTGTTCACATTTAGTCATTGAACTTTTTAGAGGGAAACGAATTTTCGATTTTGTTCACATTTAGTCACTAAACTTTTTTTCGTTATCTATTTGCCACTAAACTATTGAAACTGTTCACATTTTACCCTTATGACCGGTAACAGCCGGTCATAAGGGTAAAATGTGAACAGTTTCAATAGTTTAATGACAAATAGATAACGAAAAAAAGTTTAGAGACTAAATATAAACAAAGTCAAAAGTTCGTTATCCTTTCAAGTCATTATCCCAATAACTAATAATAGATTGTTCCTTTGTTGTCACACAAAATAAGGGCAGAATAGTAATTGACTAGTTGACTGATATACCAAATAGATTAACTCTTTAAAACAAACAAAAAAAGTGTGTGACAATTGACAGGCACTGATTAGTTTATAAGTAGCGAAGTGTTTTATGGTGGAACAGAGAATCAATCAAACACCAACTCCTCTGTGCTCATCAACAACAATGGCGATAACACAAGGCAAATGGATTAAGGTCAACTTCTCCTTCATTTCTCTTTATCACTTTTGCATATCATCATCATCATCACTTTTCTGCTTCATTTCCATCACTTATTTGTTTCAACCATATACCAACTAGATTTAGTGATTCGCTTCGATTGTTTTTTAGATTGATCTTAACTCATCAGGCTATGGCTAGGATTTGTTCTAATTTCCTGTTAATTTCTTTGTTACTGGTTTGAGGTATATACACATAGGGTTTTACGAAGAGATGGAAGTCGATTATGATCTGTATATGTGATGCATGTCAATCATGTCTCCGAAATTCGTGTTTCTAACCAAAAACCATGTCAAAATCTTGCACAAATGTAAAACCTAGAAACAATAGTCTTCGAAATTAGGATTTATTTACAGCTTGTTCATGAAGAAGATGTAAGTGATAAACTTAAATTCAGTCAATTAATGTTTTCAAATCCGAGGTAAAATCACTTTCAAAGTGGTCAAATTCATATGATTTGATTCATGGAGAGACTCGTGGATCCCATTTCCAACTCGGAATCCCACTTAAAAGCAAACCCCCTTTCTAAATCCACCGTTGATTTCTTATCTAATTGTCGTAATGATTCCTCTCTAGTCTCTACTTACAAACAAGATCATATTAGCATTCATCATCCATGGATGATTTGATAAACTTTAGATCTTTCATAATTTTCAGTTGAACCAAAAAGGAACGGGACCCGGAGCTCGAAGCTCACACGCAATCACCATTGTTGGAGAAAAAGCTTACGCCTTTGGTGGCGAATTCACCCCACGTGTCCCAATCAACAACTCCCTCTACATCTTCAACCTCACCACCCAAACATGGTCAATAGCCGAAACCACCGGCGACATCCCACCGCCACGTGTCGGCGTCACAATGACCGCCATCAGCACCACAATTTACGTCTTTGGCGGCCGTGACGCCACCCACGCAGAGCTCAACGAGCTCTACTCGTTCGACACCTGTACGAACGAGTGGGCCCTACTGTCCACCGGGGACAATGGGCCCATTCACCGTAGCTACCACTCCGTAGCTACGGATGACCGCCACATGTATGTTTTCGGTGGGTGTGGGGTCGCGGGTCGGTTGAATGACTTATGGGCTTATGATGTTGTTGAGAAAAAATGGGTTGAGTTTCCTTTACCAGGTGATAATCTGAAAGGTCGAGGTGGGCCCGGGGTCGGGGTGGTTGGCGGGAAAATTTGGGTGGTTTATGGGTTTGCGGGTATGGAGGTTGATGATGTACATTTTTTCGACCCGGATAGTGGAAAATGGATCGAGGTTGAAACCACGGGTCAAAAACCGACACCAAGGAGTGTGTTTTCGAGTGTTGTGATTGGGAAGTATATATTTGTGTGTGGTGGTGAGGTGGACCCCAGTGATTTGGGTCACATGGGTGCGGGTCGGTTTACCCATGAGGTGTATGCGTTGGATACGGATGCGCTGACGTGGCGGCGGGTGGAGGATGGTTTTGGTGGTGGTGATGATCACCCGGGCCCGCGAGGGTGGTGTGCGTTTTCCGGTGGGCGGTTTGGTGGTGAAGATGGGTTGTTGGTGTATGGTGGGAATTCGCCGAGTAATGATCGGTTGGGTGATATTTACTTTTTTACCCCTTGTTTAGATTAAGGATTTTAAAAATGGTGTTTGATGCTTGGTCGTCTTTTTTCTTTTTTGTTTTGTTTATTAGTTTAAGATGTGAGTGGAAGTATGCTGTGATTACATTAATGTGATAATAAAAATGGCTTCCTTGTAATCTAATTTAACCATTATGTTTGTTTTAAGAATAAAGATTGCACTAATGTTCAATTTGGTTATAAACTAATATCTACGAATCAACTTGACATATAAATATATAGGTTGAAGTAACATAAGTTCAAATAGCAACACAGTTACAAATAGAGTATACAAAATACATTTGACATTCATGCTTTGATAACAGGTTCCGCAATTATTCACACTTATAGTAGAAGTAAGAAGTATGGGAAGTTTAGTATCTTTTGAGTGAAAAAACGTTGAGTTGTTAGTTAGGCAGTTAATTTGTTTGATGAAATTGGAAACGTAGGAGAAGTATTTCACAGGTTAGTTTCTTTTTAGGATGTTCATTTCAATCGGTTCATACCCTGTTGTGGTTATGTTGTTATTTGGATGATAAATGTGATGTTTATAGAAATCTAGGTTGAGACTCATCATTTATCATGTGTTCTTTAAAAAAAATCTCGCTGTTCATTATAGTTAGGGCTGTTCAGTATTTGGATAAAACCGAATTGTCCAATTGGACAATTTGGATTGGACTATTTGGTTCGGATTTTTGGATTGGTTTTCGATAAAACCGAATTATTATTTTGGATTTTAGATTGGTTATGGTTTATAAAATAAGAATCGAATAATCCAAAAAAACCGAATAACAATTTATTATTTATTTATTTATAATAGATATCTATAATTATTTATTAAATTTGTAATTTATTTTTTGAAATAGGTTCAAAAAGTTTCACCAAGTAAAAAATATTAATATACATTTTCTCCCAAAAGTTTTTTATCTATAAAATATTAAAATATAATATACCTTCTTAATAATTGTTTATAAATTTCAAATCGTAACTAAATAATTTGTTTTTGCTTCTTGTGTAAAATTCGGTAATATTATAATTATGTCATTTTAAAATATTTTAGTTTTTAAAAACCGAATTATAAAAACCGATCCAACTGAATTTGTAATTGGACCGGATCGGATCGAATTTGAATTTAGTTTGGACTATTCGGATCCTTATTTTGAAAACCGAAATCAATTTGGATTCACTTGATTGGATTGGATCAAACCGATCAATCCAAACGAACACCCCTAATTATATTCACTTCATAATTTGTTGTGGTTATATGTTATTTTGATTATGATATTGAAATCACGTTTTTCGATTATATATATATATATATATATATATATATATATATATATATATATATATATATATTATAAAAAGTGAGGCAGCGAGAAGTTAACCACTTCATATGAGTAAAGGATGAGAGGAGAGTAAAAGAAAAATGACAGTGACGATGAAGTGACATAGAAAAAGTGAAAGGTGGTGAAAGTGTACATCCATCAGCCTAAAATGGAGGGGGAAAACAGTGTTAGGAATAAGGGATAAACAGATTGTTTGGATTCTCTGAAAGTCGTGATTCACTATCAAATTAAAGTATTTCGATGGTATAGATGAAACTCAATTGGATGAAAGTCAGAGATTACGAAATCAGATAATGTATTTGAAATGTTCTTGAAGAAGTGTACAAGAAAAATGACCAAAAAACGGCTATATGATTTCCGTCTGAAAATTGTCACAAGACAGTTACAAAACAGTTATAAAAACTGCAAAACCTGTCATAATATAGATCTCACGGAAAAGGGTCAAAATGAGTCTATTTTTCTAAAAATCAGATTTTTGATGCATTTATTTAATATAGCAACATAACCCAAATAAAAAAAATTGCGCTAACCTGACAACTCGACCCCAACCAGGGGATCTGCCCCTTGGACCCCGCCAGGGGCGCTGCCCCCGAACCCCCTTTTTTTAGGGGTTTCGCCCCTAAATAAAAGTATACTTTGAATCTTTGAAACTTAAACAATGAGTTTTTGACCATAACGGGATAGTTGAAAAAAATATTTACCATTCTAGTGTCCTTTCATAAATATTTATCAAAATGGTATTTTTTTCATTTTCTTTACTTTTTAGTTTTCTTTTTAGTTTTTTTTTTTTTTTTAAATATCTTATTTTTTTTTTCTCTTTTATTCCACCTTTTTATTGTTTTTATATATTTTTTTTTAAATGACAACTATTATTTTAGTATTTTTACCTTTTTTACAGCTTTTTTAAATAGCAGTTTTTTTAATCTTTTTTTTCTATTTTTTTTTAAATATCATTTTTTCTTATGCAACCCTTTTACCATCAAATTTTCGCCATCAAAAATTAAAAATACAATATATTTTAAGGTGCAAAAACTCAAACATTCACATATAAAAAAAAACATCAAAACCTCAATATTGTTTGTTACAAGAAAAACATCACAAAATAAACTCCAACATTGTTTATTACAAAAAGAAAAAAAAACATCACAATTAGCTTGAACTTGAACCGGTAACAAATCCTTACCTGTAAAAAAAAATAAAAAAAATAACAATAAGAGGAAATAACCACAACAAATACCATAAAAATATTTTTTTAAACTACCTTGGCATAGACGGACATCGTTTTCGATTATGCCCTGGTTGCCTACAAATTCCACAAAGATTGGCATTTCTTCCTTCTTTAATATCCATACCATTTTTTAGTCTTGTTGAACGAGGGCGACCTTTTTTATTTCGTAATAGTTCTAAATTTGGAAGTAATTTGTTAAATGGTGATTGTGGCCAATACGCTTCGTGAGGAAGCGGAGAGAACTCAGATGCCCAAGTAGCACAATAATATTCAATCGAGTAACATCTATCAACATATTGCCAACTATTCAAAGAGAGTTTGGCACATGCACTCAAGACATGAGAACAAGGATATTTAAATGCCTCCCATTTACCACATGTGCAAGTTTTTTGTTCCAAATTAACTATTTGCATATTTCGACCTCTTTGAGTTATCAACTCAAATATACCTTTTTCTCGGTTAAAAGATCTTAAGGAATGTGCACTTGCTTTTGCCATCAAAGCTACTTGTTTTACCACAACATTTGGAGTATGTGCATCTCCATGGGCTTGAGAACTAGATCCTAAAGGACGTCTAACCTCAAAATAATGCACCATTCTATAGAATGTAAGTTGCACACAAGCTGTGATTGGTAAAAAACGAGCACCTTTAAGTACACTGTTGAAAATCTCTGACAAATTTGTTGTGAGCAACCCATACCTCCTTCCACCATCATGTGCAAGTGTCCATCTATTAAGTGGATGACTCTCCAACCATTCTCGAGCACGAGGATTTAACTTCCCAATTTCTTCCATGATGGAGTTGACCTTTCGAATTTGATTCTGACTCCCGGCACGATAAGCTAAAGCTTTCAATTCTGAATTACGAAACTTGTCATAAAAGTTGCTGATGAAATGTCGTAAACAATACCTTTAAAATTAAAAAAAAATAATGTAAGTTAATGAAACAAGTTATTGAAATGTCCTAAAAGAATACTTAAGATATAACAATACCTATGAAAACCACGTGGCTCTAACCATGGAGATCCATGCTCATTGACAGCCTTAAGAATTCCACCATGACGATCAGATATTAGACATATGCCTTCACGTTCTTTCACCACATGATTCTTGACATGAGAAAGGAACCAATCCCAAGTATCATAAGATTCATTTTCTACAATAGCAAATGCAAGTGGCAAAATTTGATTATTACCATCAACTCCTATTGCAATTAGCATCTTACCCTTGTATTTACCATACAAATGTGTGCCATCAATGCTAAGCACCGGTCGACAATAGTGAAACCCTTTGATAGAGGGAGCAAAAGCCCAAAAAACACGCCTAAATTCAACTTCATCCACATCATTCGATCTTGAAACACACCATTCAACTATAGTTCCTGGATTGAACTTTTGAATTGCGCCTAGATATTTTGGTAAAGCAACATAAGACTCTTCCCAGTTTCCAAACACATGTTCAATTGCTTTTTGCTTTCCAACCCAAACCTTCTTATATGAAGGAGTATAGCCCAATTTTTCAACTATTTCAGCTCTCAAAGCCGGAATACTGATAGAAGGTTGCTCTTTTATAAGGTGTCTAGTTTCCATAGCAATCAAGCTTGCATCTAGGTTCGGATGGTCTAGAGAAAGCTTATAGTGTAAACAAGTATGCGGACCTGTATACGATGTGATTTCAAAATAACCACTACGTTTACGTTTACTTGCATGAAGTTTCCATTTGCAACCAGATTGTAAGTACAACTTGCATCTTAGAGTCCAAATAGTTGGGCGTGACTCAATGACCTCAAATTGTCTATGTGTCCTAATGCTATGGATCTTGATTGCTCTAACAAGTTCCTCTTTATCCTTGAAAGAATCTTTTCCCAATTCTCGCGTAAAATCATTCTTACTCGTTGATTGTGTCATAATCCAATTGCCATCAATAGTCAAATTTGTTCCTTCTATATTAGTAAAAGTCGAAGGTACTTCAACATTATTGTCAAAAGATGCTTCCTCGTCATCTTCATCTCCAATTCCATCTTCCAATATTTCATTTAACTCAACTTCATTATCTATATTCATCACATTAGTCACAACAGCAGCTTGAGAGATTATAGAAAAATTCTCCCTGTCAATCATATCTATAATAGAATTCATCTACAAAACAAACAAAAACAAACAAAAATTGATCAAAAAATGATCATGCGAATTTGTGATAGCAAGAAAAAAGAAACATAATGACATGTTTGCAATCAATTCCATCTACAAAAAGATTTGAAAAAAAAAACAAGCTGTGATTTTCCATCTACAAAAGCAAATAAACAAAAGCAGAAATTGATCAACAATTCGTCCTAACTAGATACATACTGAACTTAGATAATAACCTCTCAAAATCCTTTACTAATGAAATTCAGGTATAGTACCTTCACTAATGAAATTCAGGTGTTGTTCCAAATTAACTACCGGTCAAATGCACTATTTATCCAAATGGCCGATAGACTTCATTTCAGTGGTACGAAACAATTAATCAATCTGTAATAACTTATAAAACAAACAAATCAATAAAATAGTGTATATTAAAAAAAATCTATTCAAATTATAAGCTACATAAGTGATCTTATATTTTAATCGGTGACATTTAATCAAGTATCGTAAATGGTAATAAAAGAAGCACAACTATTAACAATCAAGAGAGGTTAGAGTTCAAGCCATTTAGTCATCTGTGAAGGTAACAATATAAAGTAATGGAATAAAAATAATTAATTTTATTACGTGTAAACATAGACTGGATCATGATATTTAAATTGTATCAAATATTAGTTGTGCTTTAATTGGATATTGGGTGACGTTAGGTTGGTTAACATTTGAGTTCAGGCAGTGGCATGCAAGCTTAAAACACTAGACCAAAAGAATACAACACCTGCCCTTCTCCCACCAAAGGCACTATAGTGTATCAACATGTAGCTGTTAGTGTCATAGAGGGCAAGATGGTCTTTTCTTACAACATATGATATCCAAATGCAGGCTGTCAGTTTTTGTGCCAATCCTCAAGGAATAGCCCCAAAGAAGTATGTCTATCTCTAGTGTTGTGTATCAGTATTTAGGTTCCATTTGGATTCTTAACTAGATACATAATCGAGAAAAACAGAATGCAAAAGCAAAAAGAAAACAAAAAACTGAAGAACCGGAATCAAGAAAACGAGCAGGAAAAACCTTGAATGGAGCGAAGGGTGGAGGAGTTGCAGGTCACCGGCGACGGAGGAGGAGACGGCAGGCGACGGAGGAGGAGATGGCAGGCGATAGACGATGGTCGACGTGTGACGAGACGAACGAAGCGCTGCTGGAGCCTTAGTTGCGTCGACAGACGATATGCTCGACGTTTTCGATTTTTTTTTTCTTTTCTGTTCTCGTTCCAATCTTCCTGTGCACTCCGCATTATTTAATATTTAACAATATCACTTTTGGTCAACAAATTTAATCTAATTACACTTAAATAATATTGATGATATCAAATCACCAAAAATATGTTGAGGATATCGAATGTCTATAAACAGAGGGAGAGATTTATCTTGGGAAATTGGTTTTAACCAATTAAAAAGAAAGGTTTTTGTATTCTTTAACACGAAATTCGAACCTGAAAACATTATTAAAATGAATAAACAATGATATGTTTGTGTTCTTCTCCGTCATATCTTCGTTTGGATTTTTGAGTTAAATGAACTTGTGTGTAAGCAACGTAGTGCGTATATGAATGAACTATCACCACAATTTTGGTGATTCCAAACATCAACATTTGAGTTTCCACACCAATTTTTGGAAGAAAAAAATTATGATTCTTTTAAGAAAACAACTTTGATTATTAGAAAACAACACAACTTTGCTGAAAACTGCATTATTTTTCTAAAAAAAAATTGTTTTAATAGTTTTCCTGAAAAACCACTTTAGTTTTCTAAAAATTATGATAACCCACTATAACATTGGGCTTTTTTGGTGTGTGTGTGTGTGATTTTGTGTTCAAAAAATGTATTTATGGTTTTTTTTTTTTTTTTTTTTTTTTTTTTTTTTTTTTTTTTTTTTTAATAAATAAAATCACAGTTTGATTTTTCTAAAAGATTTTCCTTATGAATACGATACAAAAAAGCCCAATGTTATAGTGGGTTTCGAATCTTTGCTTACTCGACATTAGTAAAAAATAAGATGTGATTTTGTAACTCAACGGCAGTTAAGAAGTTGAGGCAATGCTCATATGCTCTAAAATCTATATACACTTGAGTTCTTGTTTATTTTTGTTAACGGGATAAAGATAGGTCGTAAGTGAAGATAATAAAAAGTATAAGCTAATATAAACTTAAACAAGGCTGTTTTCTCAAGTATCTTGAAAAGGACATGTCGCAACTCATTGAATAATTTAAAGTGTTGATATGTTACACTTTTTAGGATTGTAGATTTTGTTCCATATCCTTTGCTTACAAACTATGCTTATATCACCTTCATGCCTTTTCGGCTTTTATATACTTTTTGAAACAAGAAGGGTATTATGTGTATAAACAACGATAACAAGGTAACAACAACATTTACTTTAGGAGATAAGATGTTAAAGTAATTTAATTAGGAGCCATAGAAATAAAATCCATTATAACGCTAGGGAAAATTATTACTGAGAAAAAGGTCTTCTTTGTTTATGGTATAATTAATGGCTGGTGATTTCACACTTGATATAACGCTATGGAAAATTATTACTGAGAAAAAGGATATACAAACAGAATTCACTTGCTTCATATTTCAAGAACTTTTGGTAATAAAAGCAATACCAATTAAGTTTATATTCATGACATATAGCTTTCGCATAAAACGTGTAACAAATCACAATAAATAAATAAAACATGTTTGTCATTATCAAATAAACAGTACATGGACGTAAGATCTAATCACAAACATTTAAGTAATCTTAAACAAAACTTAAAACCCTTGAATAAATCCAGACATCCCCATGTTTGTTTTCTCTTACTTCAATTATATTTTGGAAGACAACACATACTTGCTCTCCATGCTTAACTCCTTCAATCCCAACAAAAGACAGTGACAAATTTCGAAGGCTGATTAAAGAAGAGAGAGGGTGTGTGAGAGTGTGACTGAGTGAAAGAGACTCCTTTACAGTTCACACTTTTGTAATTAAATTAGTTTGATTTTGACATTTACATAAACGAAAATATGATTTACAATTAAAATAATCCACGCATTTAGAGAAAACTTGTAGAGTACTAAATGATTTGACTAATTCCTTGAATGATTCTTAAAGGAGTCATCTATACATATCTATACATATAGCCACAAAGACAATACTTATAAATAATCTATTGAATTTTATAAATTTCAATGTATTATTTTATAATAATTAAATGGTCAATTTGTAAAAAAATTCGTGAAAACATGTATTAATTAGTTCTTTCCAAATGAAGAAATTATATAATTTGTTTATAAAATTAAAGATATAAACGTATTCTTTTAATAAATAGGAACTTTATGAAACTAAAATAGATAAACTACATATAAGAGTAAATTAACTTATCAAGTGTAAAATTCAGTCTTAAATTTATAAAACGATTCTAACAATGTTTGGAACTATTACACAACTAGGCATGTATACTTAATTGTATGACAACATATCTTTGGCAAGACCGGGTTGTCAAACTCAAGGAGAAAGATTTGATTTAGTTCAGAAAACTCAATGATTAGTGAAACTAAAAAAACAACAAAGTAAAAAGGGAATTTGTTTAACTAACAAACTAAGAACAAGAAACAAAGCAAACCAAAATATAACTATAAAACAAATTTGGAAATCGATAAATAAATGTACTTTTACTTAGACTCAATTGCCCCTTAGTTATGGTTGATTTCTACAAAGTGCAATGGATATTAGTTGTTGTTTATTGATTCCTAAGTTGACTAGTTCCCTTTCTTCATTCACTAATCTTATGATATTAAGGGCTTTAATCACAATGGTCATGTTAATTAATTAATTATAGCTAGTATCATTATTTAATTCATATCATGCAAGATTAATCTGTTTTAATCTCAATAGTATTATCATTGGTGCACAAAATTTTCATCTGATGCAAATTTGTAGACATTAAAGTTTATTACATTACTAATATAACCTAAGATTTGGTCTATCTCTAATCATAGTTTGCTTTCATAAAACAATTATAATTCAAGCAAACTCAATTATATTGGTACCTAGACTATATTAACTTAACAATAGACAATAAAGATACAAACTTTAACACATAAGTATCTTTGATTAAATAAGCAAGATACATTAAACAACTACTAATACCCAAAATATAAATTTATCCTTAACTTTAGGTCTATGCGTCTAAGTAAAAATAAAGGATCATTAAACCATTATCTAAAACAAACAACATAAGGAAATTATATTAAAGTACTAAATATAGAACGTAAAACAAACCAAATGAAACCTTATTAATTCTTCTTTTGATCCTTCAGATTCCTGCTCCTAATCAGCTTTCCATCTTAAAACCGCCTTCTAGTCGCTCAAATTCAACCTTACACAACTCTCATCCGATGTGTTCTTTTTTAAGTCAAAGATAATACCCTATTTATACTTTTCAAACCCAACGTAAAATGCATTATTTAGGGTAGATGAACATGTCAAGTTTGTCAACTCTCCGCAATGTACTTAGACTCTTCGAACTCTATGAGTCACGTGATGCTATCTGTACCTGTCGCATAACGCAATATTTATACTGTTTTTTTTATTCAAGTGCAAATACCAACTCCTTTTCTCCCAACTAATGTCTTTTATATGCAAAACTCAATTCTTAAAGTCCGTATCATTATCTTCAATTATTAGAAATAAAGTTCTAAATATCTAGATATCGTATGGAATATCTATGTGTGTGTGTATATATATATATATATATATATATATATATATACACACACACACAACACACACACACACACACACAGAGTTAGGTTCAAATGTGGATGAACATCTATTGTGCGGACGTGTGGACAATGCTATTCTATGTGAATGACTAAGAAAATATGTAGCTTCTTAATGTGAATACGTTCAACCTAACATAATTATTATCATTATCACGCATTCTCAATAATTAAATCGTCTATAAGGGTATTATAGATTTTTTTTATTATTATTCTCATTCTGTCAGAATATGTTATTGATAATCATTTTCTGTCAGAATGAAAATAAGTGAAAAACGATATGTAAGAACAAAAATGAATAAGATTTAGTGATAATGCATGATAATGACGATAATTGTGTGAGGTTAAACATATTCACATTATCAAACAACTTATTCTCTCAGTTATTCTCATAGAATATCATTGTCCACATACGTCTACATAATAGATGTCATCCATATTTTAACCTTGCCATATATATATATATATATATATATATATATATATATATATATATATATATATATAACATATTTCTAAAGGCCTCCTATTAGTTTATATATAAAAAATAGCTATTCACTAAAATGAACATATTTTCAATCTATATATATATATATATATATATATATATATATATATATATATATTGCAATTATGTTTAATTTTAAAACATATTTCTACCTAGTAGTTTATAGGTATATAAAAATAGCTATTCAGTAAAATGAACATATTTTCAACCTATATATTATTTATTGATTAGTTTTTCAATCAATTTCATTAAATAGCCATAATATCGTTAAATGTCTTTGCAAATTAGAGATATATCAAGTTTTTCTGACAAAAGTATCAGCAAATAATAACAATTATCGTTTCTCTCGTAATAATTATTGTTGTTTACTTTCCGATGGAGAATAGTGTCCATAGCCATAACAAATCGGGTAATATCACTATAAATAATAGTATCCTTTTGGGTTACACGCAAGAACAAAATAAAGTAGAACTGAAAAGATATTTATTTTAGGGACTTGTTTTGTTAATTGAATAACGGATTAATTAGTTTATTAGAAAACATGGAGAATATGTAATATTCTAGAATGGTTTGATTATTGGATAATTACCAAAAGCCTAGATAATTACTAATAGATTTGGTAATTATCTTTAGGGTTTCAAACCACTTCCCTATAAATCAAGGGGTAAAATCCCAGTTTTGGATGGATGAAAACTTAGCCTTCTTACTTCGTAAGTCGGAACCCTTAAGAAAACCCTAGAAAACCCTAGAAAACCCGAAGGCTCGATGTTACGATGTGACACCTCTTTTGTCACATCGTGATGATGAACAATATCATCCTTTTCAATTTGTTTCGTGTTGCTTCATGGTGGGATGTCCAGATCTACTGGAGTTTTGCATCTTGGGTGCGATTACAATAGAGGAACTCTACTTTAGGTTCTCTAATCTGATCATCTGGCTCGTCAAAAGAAGGATTCTACGATGAAGTCAAAGTTATGTTTTTCATCCTATTAAGTTCTAATTAAATTGCATAGATAAGTTGAGTTTAGATCCAATTGTTCCAAGTGTTAAATTAGATTTGTTTATCGTTTCTGTTGCCCTACGTTCAATCTAATGAGGTTCGAAACCCATCAGTGGTATCAGGGCAAGGATAACTCAAGTCTATTGTACTTAGACTTTGCCCTTTGAGTATATTAGGGTTTTTTTATATGTAGGGTTTTTGTTTTAAATCGTTTTAAAAGTCTAGAAATTTTCCTTAATTGAAAATGGATATGTTTTTGCTTGAAAATCGATGTTTAAGTCAATCTGCCACTTCGTCGCGATGTGGCTGGTCCTCCAGCACGTCGTGGTATCTACCCGGATTGTGATTGACTTCGCCGTCACAACGTGATCATCTCATGTTCATGTCATGACTAGCTACTGAGAACTAAAACAATAATTTACCAAAATTTCGTGTTTTATATGTGTCACGACGTGGCAGATCTTTCCCCTCGTCGTGAAACCTAAAGTTCCATATTCTTCTAAATTTGATTTTATTTTTTGTTGTTCAAAATTTTCAATATTAATCACATACAAACTAGGCTTCATACTAAAAGATAAAGTTACATTTGATTTAATTATAAGATTAATTAAAAGGCAAAAGATTAGAACTCATATAATTTAATTGTTGACTTCATAGTCAATAGAATTAAAATAAACTTTGTGTTCTCGCATGTTTCTAAATTTACATTGTTAGTTTAACCATGACTAGGCCCATCTACTTTATGTGCTATAAAAGAGGTTTAAGGTAGGTCTCTTTAATTCTTAATGAGGTCGGCTTTTAAGAGGCATTCATTGCTTGCCACCCTTACTGCCTTCGTGCGTTATGAAGTATAGTTACCGAAAGGGTTTGGTAGGAAAATTATGCAAAGTTAAAAGTATTAACTTAATAAAGTAATAAAACAAAATCCCGTTTTATATTAATAATTTGAATCTTATGCTTCCCATGGAAAATACACCTTGTCGTATATTCTTTTTGGCGTTATGCTTGGTGGTTTACCGGCACATCACATAAGAAGATTATCAAAGTAAGGTGTATGGTAATCGCAATTAAGCTTTACTTGAGTCAAATATCATGTAGCTTTGCATGGTTGATTCACCATTTGGATTGATGATGCTCAACTAATCCATTCGTGAATGCTAAATGAGCACAAGAAGAGATTAACATGCTATTGACATAGTGTCAATAAATCTCGAAAGATCTAGGAATATCATAAAGATTGAGATTAAAAATTGTTTGTCTACCTAAATAGCTTCTTGGTGTGCTTTTTGGCTAATCCACTTCACATCTTGGAGTGAAATATGGATCCTAGACTTGTTTGAAATAATTTGGTAATTGGGTAATTATTCATTAAGGATCATAAAACAAACTAGGTCTAATAAATAATTGAATGATGTCTTAAAAGTATCCACTAAAAGTTAACTGCTATAAAAACCTTTAAAAAAAGGAAAAGCTAGAAGAGTTGATCAATCTTGATTGTGTTTAGAGAATAGTTCTCTTAAATGAAAAGAAAGATTGTACCTTTAACTATACGAAGGAGTAAGTATGAAATACACATAGTACATTGATAACATTAATGTTGTATGGAATTTCATCAAGATTAGGAGTTGACTATGGAAACATAATCAACTCGATATCATGTGCATATAATCAGATGATTCTGATTTGATATGAGAAACTTGGAAAGATCCATCTTAGCAAATGTTAAATGCAAAAATTGAAACAATATGGAATTCCATCGTGTTGGGAGTTGACTATGGTAACATAACCATCTAGCCAATTAGTGGACACAATTAGATGATTCTAATATGAGATATATGGAAAGATCCATTGTGGAACTACATTGCATGTTAAGGACTTTTGGAATTAACATGGCAAAGCAAAGAGACTCCAAACTTCAAAGAAGTAAGTGCATTGATAATATTGAAGAAACATGGAATTTCACTTGTTGGAATGGGCTATGATCAGTTGATTCTGCTTTAGAATGGAAAACCTAAAAATATCCATTGTCGAGTTGCATGGCATGTTGAGGACCTTTTGGGACTAACATAGCTAAGCATAGAACTCAAAGTTTCAAATGCTCCTATGGATAGTTGTCACGAAAGAAGTGTCAAGAAGAAGAAATCCAATTGTTCATAGGCAAAAGGATGTCCTTAGTTGGTGTATCCAATCTCAACAACAAATGCAAAGAACAATAGATAGGCTCATTTTGAGACGTATTCTGGTAGGCTGAATTGGTTTACTAAGAAAAGGACTAAGAAAAGAACATATGCCCAAAGTAATCTGATGTAGACTAAAACCTAAAGAAAAGTTGATTGATCATCGATAACGAGGACCCACAATAATTTTAAAGGATTAAGAGTCAACTCGTTCTTCCAAGTGTTTAGTCTATAATTAGAATAATGAATCCGTTACACCATTGAAATGTTACTTCAAATCCTTGAGTGTTTCACTAAAAGATGAGTACTGAAATTTGCAAGAATGTGCAGTGACCAAAAGGAAGTAATAGACTATAACATAGAGAAGTGATTATGATTAAGGACATTGATTCGAGTTCCTTAATGTCCTTAGGGTCATAAGATGACTCTTTCTCTCAAATCTTAAGTCTATGGTCTTATGATTGAAATTGTTTATACAATGTTTCGTAAGATAGTTCTAGCTTATTTAAATATTTAAAAGTAAGTCATGAAAATTTTGAAACTAGTGTAGTAACAATAGTTCAATGGATATTCATTGGTTGGATAAAATGCAATTATCGAATCATCTTCTTGAATAAGAGTTTTATTACCAAATATCCAGTTGGTTCGGATTTTGGAATTCATTTGACCCTAAGTTTTATGAAAAATGAAAATGTTATTTGTCAAGAATGATGACAACGACACCATAAAGTGGCAAAGTATCTGTTGGAATTAGTTTACACTAATTGGTCGTTCAGATTAACCACGATGTATGTTGATCCAAATATATCCAAAGTGTTTAGATCATCGTATTTAAATATGTGAATGAGAAGTACATCACCAAATATTCAGTTGGATAGAATTTTGGAAGTCATTAGACCACAAGTATTTTGACTAATACATATCTCATAATATTAAGATAAATGATAAATCACTTCGTGATACTATCACTTGTTGGAATTAGTTCATGCTAATTGTCCATTCAGATTGATCATGAAACGAATTTCATAGTCAATTGGGTAAAAGGATAAGAAACTCATATCCAATAGGATAGTGAGAATCTTGATCAAAAGGTTAATAATCATAAAATGAAATTGTGAAGCAGTTTCATAACTCACCTCAAACCAAAGTATTTCCAGTTGGATAGAGAAACAAAATCATTGTTTGATTTTGTAATTGATAAGTCGTATTGTGCTAACAAACAGTTCATGGATTGTACCACAAATGAGTGTTACAGGAGTCATTGGTCTTGTAAAAACTATGAAAGGTTTACACTCTATAAGATGAGCTATTTTGTTGGACGCCCTAACTAAATTTTTGGAAACCATATGAGGACAAAGTATTTGTTGCTTGAAGGACAATCTTTCGAAATAGAAAGCTGATATCCAAAAGAACTAGTGGGAGCCACGTTGATCTTGATAAGATTTAAGAACAAATTAATGAAGATCCCAAAGAAAAACACTAGCACTTAACTTGAGGTTAAAACATATTAAGTAAAGCGACATCTCTTTATCTCTTCCACATAAATCTTATAAAAGACGTGATTGACCCTGTTGACTCCATGTCATGTGGGAAATGAGTCACTGATAGATTGTGATCATAGTCTATCAATTATTGGAAGCTATGAAAGGCCCAATAAGCCACAAATTGAAGGAAGATATGGGGAATGAGATTCAGTTCATCTATGTTTAAAATTTGAATTGTTTTGACACTTGTTGTTTGTAGATCTTGAAAAGATGACAAACATGGATAGGAGCACACATATACTCAAACCAAGATAGGTTGTGATAGATATGTAGGTTTGAGAATTCTATTGATTGACTATAACAAGCATCTCATGTTCAGATAAGTTGCTTTAATGAGAAATTCAAAGGTTGAATTACGAGAAACAAAAGATAGTCCATATAGATGTCAGAGCTAATGGGAGCAATGTTATCTCTTGTATTAAAATAAGAAACGATGTCCTAACTCTGCTAAGTGTTAGGCGAATCTCTGTGAAAATTGTAGTTTTAACCTCTGTTTGAGAGCTCTGAAATAAATAATACTCCCCTCCTGCCAGTGGACTTAGGTCACCTTGACCGAACCACGTAAATATTGTGTCTTGTGGGCTTTCAGTTTTGCAAGTTATCTGCTTTACTTCCTAACAAGTGGTATCAGAGCTTCGGTTGTATTCATGTGATTGAAGATGGCATCTCACAAGTTTGATTTGGAGAAGTTTAATGGTTCAAATGACTTTACTTTGTGAAATGTGAAGATCAGGGCTCTTCTGGTTCAACAAGGATGTGCAACAGCACAGGAAGGAGAGGCAAAATGGCCAAAGGACATGGTGGGTGAAAGAAAGGTGGACATTCTGACAAAGGCACATAGTGCCATTCTGTTGAGTCTGACTGATGAAGTACTAAGGGAGGTCGTGATCAACAAACTGCTTTTGGGCTCTAGGATAAACTTTGTGACAAGTACCAAAACAACTCACTGACGAACAGATTGTATCATAAGCAAAGGTTGTACACTCTCAGGATGTCTGAAAGTACCCAAGTGAAAGATCACCTGGATAACTTCAATCGCGTCATCTAGGATCTACAACGGGTTGATGTGAAGATTGAAGATGAAGATTAGGCGCTCATTCTCTTATGTTCTCTTCCAAATTGATATGAGAATTTAGTTGATACCATGCTCTATGGTAGGACAACGATCACTGTGAATGATGAGATGGATTCTGTGATGTCCAATGACCTGAAAAAGAAAAGTTTCGGTTGGAGAAGAGGTGCCAGTTCCGGTTTGTTCGCATGGAGAGGAAGGACAAAAGAGAAGAAAGGGGGAAACAGAGGGAGATCACATTCAAAATCAAATTCTAAAGGTTCATCATATGCGGAATGTTATAACTATAAGGAGATAGGGCACTTTAAGCGAAACTGTCCATAACTGAAGAATAAATCAAGAGTGAATCAAGCAGCAATAACACTGTTGTTGTGGTTCACTAGAGTTCTGATGAAGGGGATGCTGGTGAGGTACTGCCTGTAAGTACATCAAGTTCTGCTGATGCTTGGGTGTTGGATTCAAGAGCATGCTATCACATGACGTATAATCGTGACTAGTTCGACTCATTCAAAGAGTGGGATGACACAGTCAAGACGGGTGATGATTGGGTAAATAGTATCAAGGGTAATGGACCTGTTCAGATCAAGATGCACGATGGTATGGTCAGGAAATTAGATTGATGGTATGTTCCATAGCTTCAAAAGAATCTAATTTCTCTTGGCACTTTGGCTAAGAATGGGATTAGGTATGTTAGTGAAGGTGACTTGGTCAAAGTCACCAAAGATGTTCTGGTTATAATGAAAGGGAAGATGAATCATGGAGGGTTTTATATCCTAGAAGGTAGTACAGTTATGGTGTCACAATCTGAAAATTTTAGACCTAGCATGGTAACTGAGATTAGATTGAAAACATGTTACAACTTAGTAACTAAGATTAGATTGAAAACTATGATTGAATTAAGCAAGTATAAACTAATATATGTTGACATAAGTCAAAATATGAAAGTTTAAATCACAAAGTACCCTACCATATGGTGTTTACGGCCAAAGAATGAAGCCTCAAATGTGTTTACGGTCCAAAGATCCAAAGATCTTTGTGTTTACGGCCTAAAGATGTAAGAATCAAAGTGTTCACGGTCAAGATATAATATAGGATGTTGTTCACAGTCCATAAAGCAAATCTAGAAAGTAGTTCACGACCATGGAACCTTCCTAAGGCATAGTTCACGGTTCAAGATCAATTCAAACAAAGGGTTTACGGATTTAGTGATAAGACCCAAGGTGTTCACGACCAAAAGGTGACCGTGAACACATCAAATATCTCATATCTTATCTTAATTCAGTATACCAATGTGATAGAATACACTTCCCAACGAACATATCACATCAAGTTCTTTCATATATAATGTGCAAATGAATTCCTTTGCACATTTAACAACCGTAAACACTTCATTCTCTTCCAAAAGTTCAAGCTTTAGTTCTTCAATTGCTCTCAAGTATCAAGTTTATATCAAGAGAATTTTCAAACTTCGTATCTGCTTCCATAATTCCTTCATTATTTGTAAGTAATCCCTTTGAACAAATATTAGTTCCCTTGTTATATTACTAGTTAACTAATTTAGGGATACAATTATGTGAAAAACATAATCAGGATACGGTTAATCACACTTATTCTATACCGGGAATCATCACAAACACATCGAAGCCAACCAGGAACTCATATACGAGGTGAGTTCATACCACTATAATCTAACTTTTAAATGATTTTAAATGCTTTTATGGGGGAATACAAGTCGAACACAATTAAATTGTGTTAATAATTGCATGTGATATCAATCACATAAAAGATTTCCTTATTTTTTTTAAGGATTACCAAATACTTCCATAATGACTAAAAGTCATATAAACTCTTTTTAGAATACCGTTAAACTCTTTTAAATGTTTTTATAACTCTTTAAACTTATAATTGTCAAAATCATATTCATATATGTATAAATATATAAATAAGACTTAAAGGGATTAGGACTAATGAGTTGCCTTATTTCCTTTTCCTTGTTTGGATGTGGTCTTAAGATGGGGTTATTTGTCCGAAGGCCGTTTCCTTCTTAATTATATATATTATACATATGGGAATATAAAAAGGTTACTTCCATCGGTATCATTATCTTTGTATCACGCTGAGCAAAGGGGTACACTCATGAGAAATCATGCTAATCGGATAGAACGTATAAATTATAATGGGTATAATTTATGAAACCAACGAGAAATCTATTTTCTAGATAAGTATACGAGGTTTAAACTACTTTGTCAAGAAAAGGGTATAATTCGATCTTTAGTCAAACTAAAATGTGATGGTACGTCTTCAGGACCTAACAATATACTTGTTATGTTACATCCTTGTAACCAGAGTCTCCTGGACGGAGAGCGGGAATTGTGTGTGTAGATCTATACGAGACTGACAATCCTACATCCCGACTGCTAGCTACAGTCCGACAGACCAGCCATGGGATGACAAATGTCACATATTCAGTTTTCAACGCTAGTAGGTCGCCGTGTTCATTCTAGTCCAGCATGGTTACAACTTTATCACATTTTAACCCTATTTAACCAGTTTAATAATAGGGTAGTTATTCACCAGTAGTTCATTTTTTTTAAGAAATACTATTGTATTAATCACTCTCCACAAACTCAACTAAACGGTTTTATGAGATTTAAAACTACTTAACGGAACGGTTTTATGGGATTTAAAACCACTTCACAGAATGGTTTTATGGGATTAAAACTACTTTTTCACCAACGAAACAGAAAACATTCTTCTTATAATTTTATGGATAGTTAAAATTATGTTAAACCGTATTATAAGTACAATAATACTTAGATAGAATGGTTTAAGAGGATTAAAATTACTTATCAATTGTAAATCAGAAAATATAGGATTTTCTGGAACGTAATCAGTCACTTTCTTAAAACTAGTATAACATAAAGGACCTTTAGTGGTTAATTCTATAATTCCTTAGTTTATACATCATAGTTATATATAATTAATATCCGATTGGCAGTGGAATGTGTGACTTCCGCCTTACTTCCTGTTCTTTGTTTGGTTGTGGGCTTAGGGCAGATTCACACATTTAACTGTCCGTTCGATATTAGATTATATATAGCTAGTATAAACTAAGTGATTGCAAAAGGAACTATTGTGGTTATCATTTTATCACATCAGAAAATATAGGATTTTCTGGAGGAACCGGAGAACTTTTCCAAGAAATTTGGGTATACTTTATATAACTAAAATACTTATGAACTCACCAGCTTAAATGCTGATCTACTCTTTCAAAATAACTTGTATTCTCAAGAACCCAGTAGACAGGTACACTGCTGGAGCTTTTGAGAAGATAACCTAGTATTGTGCTGCGTCTTTCGTCTTTTACTATATCTACTTTTGATGTTTGAATATGTAATGTTTAAACACTTATGTAAAACATATACATTATTAATGCAATGGTTGTTGTACTTTGATTACTATAATGCATGTGTTGTGATACTTGACATGACGTCCTCCACCCCCGAATGTTTCCGCCGTTCTGGTTTGGGGGTGTGATAGATTGGTATAAGAGCATTGTTTATAGTGAACTCAGTATATCAGTCATAAAAGATATACAACTATAAACAGATTGGGATAAAAACACTCTGACCAAGAGTTATACTTTAAAATATAACAATATTTTGTAAAAGTATAAGTACATGCAGGATATATATACTAGAACGAGTATCACAAAAAGAACAAAACAAAAGTATTTGGATGTTGGACATTGCAGTTAAACCTGGACAGTTATGTAATCATATATGGGATCAATATATCCTGATCAACTATATTCATTTAAGATATGACCAACATGTGTTTGGGAGTGATTGTAGTGTTGCAACAAGTCTAAAACTTACCTAGTTACCAGAAGAATTCTAGAACCAAACATAAAGGTTAAAATACTATAGGAGTATTTTAGGATGCTATAACGACCAAACCAAAAACTTATAAACTTTTGGGAAATTTTAAAAGATCATTTCTGGTAAGTCTATAATTACTAAGTGGATACGATAAGGTTATATATAGTTGAGATTTTATAGACTTAGAATATGTGATTTTCACTCTACTCCCTTTCCTTGTTTGGATGTGGTTTTAGAGTAGGATTACTTATTCGAAGGTCTATTTAATCTGGATTATATATAATCGGTACACACTATGTCATTATAGAAAGACCGGAAAGGATCACCTTCGTAAAAATTTAAATTTTCTCATAGATTCTTTAGACATTCCCATTCTCGTATAAACCACTTAGATAGATGTAGTCACTTCAACAGTCAATAGAAGAGTCAAGGAGGATCCAACAGAGTTTTATTAAGAGAATTCCGAGAAAGAAACAGATGAGAAGTAAAGAAACTATAGAAATCATTTAGCGCCCTTACCCTATTAAGGACTCCAATGAGAGGTTCGCATGAACTTCCGGGATCCGAACTTTCCATTATGAAGTAATGAGGATCATTGTTAGAAGCGTAAGTAAGACAGAATAGGAATTCAATATACCTACGGAGGAGAAGGACACCATGTAGATACCCGGAGAGAACAAATCATTACCGCCCAGAATAGAACGGAGAACGGAGGAAAACCACGCGTGTTACATGCGAAATGTTTGAGTGCCTTTTCGTCACAGTAATAACTAATAAATTAATGCAACCTAGTGAGTTAGTGATTACATTACTCACATTAGGTATTAAGTTTATTGTCTTTTCCTATCCCGGCTAATAACAGTAAATCGGATCACGAAATCTCAATTGAGAGTGATTATTTCTCGAATTCATAAGTCTATTTTATGTAGACTCTATTATGAATTACTTTCAAATCCTTTCGAAAGTTGGAACATGTTATCCACCAACCAAAGGTAACTTAGTTCGGATGACACTCGTCTTATAACCATTGTAGAAATTTACTTCTACTCTTTACCAGGACTGCATCATAGGGATGTAGGTCAAAACATTGAGAATCGAATAACAAAACGACAAATTTATATGTATATATAAATGGTTAGAATACATTTAGAGCCAACCATAGTCGCTCACGAGCTCATTTTCTTACCGTGTAACAGAATCATGCCTCCGAAGAAATGTAATCTACCCTCCGATAAAACACCAATCCTTCAGATAGATTCGGCTACGTTTCAAGCTGCAGTCACATCAGCCGTAGCAGCTGTCATGGCTCACCTAAATGCTAACAACGCAAATGTTAGTGGAAATGTAATCGGCAATCCCGATCGTGCTGATAACCAACTTCAACAACAAGTGCCTAATTGTAAAGACACTCCAGACCTCAAATCTAATATCCCGGAACGAAATTTCGAGAACGAGAAAGGGAGTTGTTCAACTCAAGGACCTACTGAAGGGCAACAAACTGGGACAGTCAAAACCCCCATCAACCCTGCTATCCCAACACCGACCACGCCGTACTTAGGAAACCTCCCACACTGCAGCAAGTGCAACTACCATCATCATGGAGTCTGCCGAGTGCTGCATTATAATAGATGCAACATGAAGGGGCACACCGCCCGAATCTGTAGGACCCCGGTCGAATTCATCACTTCAACTACCAATGTTGGAACCAGTCCAATATGTCATCTTCGTGGTGAGATAGGACATTACAAGAGGGACTGTCCAACAGAGAAGAATGACGGGGGAGCGGGAGGAGTTTGACCCCAGATAATGGGGAAGCATCAAAGAACCCTGCTATATTTTTGGTACCTTTCCAAACCCCAATAATTATTTATAATTATGATTACGCTCTCGTTCGAATCAAATCACAACATTCATATAAAATTCGAAACCCTAACTGTGACAACCGTCAATTTTTGGTCAAGACAAAGTCAACTAAAGTCAACAAGTCAAACCGGTCAACTTATCTAACCCTTGTATATTAGGGTTTCCGTTATGCTTCTATTGTACAACTCGCAAATCTTAATACAAAGTATCACTTAGAGTTTTCACGTGTTCGGAAATTCTAAACCCTAATCAGGGCAAGTGATGAAACTACTCGATAAAACATTATTCCTTAACCCTCGGGGGCATATAACAATCATAACGAGGCTTAACAAAGTGTAAGAGCCTTGCGTTACGAAGCCAAACACTCAAAAAGGTCACAAACGTAGTCTCTCTCAACCTCTTTCACTCTATCTCTCCCAAATCTCTCTGTATGAGAAATCTCTCCAAGAATGTGAAATCTCTCCCAAATCTCTCTCTATATAAGAAATCTCTCAAAGTGTGTGAAATCTCTCCTAAATCTCTCTCTGTATGAGAAATCTCTCCAAGTGTGTGAAATCTCTCCCAAATCTCTCTCTGTATGAGAAATCTCTCCAAGTATGTGAAATCTCTCCCAAATCTCTCTCAAAATCTCTCTCAAGTTCTTATAATCACTCGGGGCATCCCGACCTGTAATTTTGTCGAAAACCACTCGAAAACGGAAGTTTACTCGAAAAACAGCTTTAAGGAGCCGAACCCTCTTAAGGAACCGAACCCTCTTAAGGAGCCGAACCCTCTTAAGGAACCGAACCCTCTTAAGGAGCCGAACCCTCTTAAGGAGCCGAACCCTCTTAGGAAGCGAAACCCTAAGAAGCCTCCTGGACCGAACTTCATCTTCGCTTCTGACAAGATTCGCTTCTGACAAGATTCACCTTCGGTCCCTTCTGATGAGTCGCCTGCGATATCTCTCGGTTCCAATACACAACCGAACCCTACCTTCGGTTCTATGCTCCAAAGACCGAACCTTCGCAACTTCGGCCCCAATTTCGGATTTTCCCATTTCCTTCCCGGTTTTTGACCCAATCTTCGTTTTTAGCCTGTTTTTCGTGATTTTAACGCGGGATTTTCACCAAAACTCGTAATTTAATATAAGAGACCCTAAATATTCATTTTTAATCATATTTTTGAGGGAAATCCTTGCCTAAGAATAAAATCTATTTGGTGAGATATTTAGGTGGAGTGTTGACTTATCCTTTGGGCAAGGACACAAGTTACCTCCCATGCCCACTCCTTGACTATTCCCAGTCACTATTCACCCATACCTAGTCAATCATTGTCCTTTCACCACCCCTCTCCAACAAGATTCAATACTCAAAAGCTTAAAATCTCCTCTCTCCTTCCACCTTATTCACTCTTTCTCAAAGGAGAACAAGCACATCTCTTTCACTTTCTCTCTCTAAAATTCAAGATTCAAAGGCTGGTCTTGAGTTTTTCCTCCACATTTGGTAAGTATCTTCCTACTACACTTAGATATTCTACTATCCTTCATCCAAATCACGGATTGCTTACACAAATATCGTCATAATTATTGTTAGATCTTCAAATCTTCAAGCATCTCCCAAGTGTTCTTGAGTTGAACACTTCTTTTTTTCATCATCCATCTTCTGAAATCACTCAATGTGAGTTCATACCCATACATTTTCATGTTTTCTTCAAGTTTTAGGGGGGGGGGGAATACAAGTTAAAACACGAAAAACTTAACTAAACTCAAACAACAGCTTTCATCAGAAAAGTTGAGTCTTATTCACGGACTGTTTTGACTATCTTAAACTTAATATCTTTCAAAACTGTTTAATATGCAAGTAGTTCAGGTTCATACCTTTAAAATGACTACTTGCACATCTCCATACGATTTTTATACGATTTATGGTGATTTTTACAAAACTGCCTATCATTTCAGAAACGAATTCGGACCAGTCTGTGAATATGAACATTTTAACACAAGTTAAAGACTTCTAAAAATCATAATAAAAATTATAAATAAACTAGACACATTTTGTGAACTCGCAGAATTTACGGATTCAGTTTTCGACGTCGTATGATGTTTCTATGATTTTTCTAAAACAGTGTAGAAAGGTCAAAAACTAGATAACAGCTTATAACTTTCATCACACTTTGTAACATGTTGAGCAAAGTGTTAATCTTTGAGGATTTCATATTTTACATGTGTTTCTTGTTGTGGTATAATTATATAACAGAAAATACTCACTGAATTGTAAGAACCCTCCATCATTACCAATAGTACAAAACAAGGCAGGATAAACATACTTATATTTTTGCTACACATTCGACTTACCTAGAAAAGGGTTCTTATACACCACAAACAAATATGCTAAACTATAATAGGTATAGTTAGGTTGCATATACATTAAAAACATTATGATAAACTATAATAGGTATAGTTTACATTTCATTTACATTACGAACTCATTACAAAAGGTTTTCATATAAAAGGGGGTACATTACAAAGTACCGGGTTTATACAAAAAGGGGTACATTACAAAGTACCGGGTTTCATATAAAAGGGGTACATTACAAAGTATCGGGTTTATACAAAAAGGGGTACATTACAAAGTACCGGGTTTCATATAAAAGGGGTACATTACAAAGTACCGGGTTTATACAAAAAGGGGTACATTACAAAGTACCGGGTTTTGATATAAACGGGATACGAATACAAAGTACCGGGTTTACACAAAAATAGTTTTAGGGTATTAAAACTACATATATTTTAGAATTGTTAGTTTTCAGCTATAATCGCTAAGGGTACATGTTAGAGTTATATACAATTGAATTGAAATCTGTAACACCCAAAAATTTCAAACCAATTTAAACTTTTAAAACATGTCAAATTCATCAAAACATTACAACCTTGTTTTCAAAATATTATTTATCAGAGTATTCCCAGAAACATAAACATAATATGAGGAGCTGTACGATCATGCCTTCGCCTTGCCGCGATCCCCTGATGTACCTGAAACAATAAATTGAAACTGTAAGCCCGAAAGCTTAGTGTGTTACCCCCAAAATACCGATACACATACAGTCCACATAACCATGTCAGCAATAACATATCATAACAAACTTAACAGAACAGCACATAACGGGTCCACAGCCCTACAGACTGTAATACCCACGAGCCCACAGTACGAGTCTCCCTTAGCCCGTAACTGGAATGCTCCCGAGCCCACAGTACGAGTGTCTCTTAGCCCGTAACTGGAATGCTCGTAGGGTTTGTTGGCTACCGCACGAAGCAGTACGACCTCAACCCATCCCATATAACAAACACATAACATCACCACTGAGCATGCAATAATCACATAACATCACAGGTGGTCCTACAGATCCACCTAACTGGCATAACCACTAGCATGCAACACTAACTCGTACTCAACCTCTAACACTGCTAGGATAATATATCCAATGGGCCGGCCTTGGTGCCTTAGACCCCTTAGTATAGTGAGGATAACTCAACTTGCAACTGTCGTCTGAAACTAGAAAGCTCAACTCCCGGATCAACAACACGAACTCCACCACCTATAGTTACCATAAAACCCTTTTTCATAAATCTCCAAATTACCGGAATACCCTCAGAAGTCAACTGGTCAACCCTTGGTCCAAGTCAAAGTCCACAGTCAAAGTCAACAGTCCATGTTGACTCGACTCGTTGAGTGCAGTTCACCGACTCGTCGAGTCCTTCCTGAACTCGAGAAGTCGTGAAATCCTTGATTGGCTCGGCGAGTTCCCCTTTAACTCGCCTTGTTCATACGTGTCCAAGAATATGGGAGAAACCCTAGCCGACTCGCCGAGTCTTCGAACGACTCGCCGAGTTCAAGGCAATCTTCAACGGAGTCGCCGAGTTGTTCATCAACTCGTCGAGTTCATGGCCATCTTCAACGGACTCGCCGAGTTGTTCATCCAACTCGTCGAGTCCTTGCAGACCTTTATCCATGCAGACGCTTTTTAAGCCATGACAAGGTTCCAGTTTACAGATCCAAGCTTCTAAGGCATGTCTATCACGTAAAATTGCAAACTTTACGCACATGCAAGGCTCTAAAGGCCCTAAATGATCAATCTAAGCTTCCAATGGAGCTTTACACCTTGGGAGAGTATCATTCTTGCACAAGTTGGAAACTTTATGGACTAAGAAGCCCAGGGGAGCTTAGTTCTGAAGTGACAACTCCAGATCTTAGCTTGGACACAAGAATAGCTTCCATTCATACCATGAAAACCCTAGAATTTGTCCAAAGAGGGGATCTAGAATGAAATGAGGTCAGGGTAACGATTTATACCTTCCAGAAGATGCCCAATAAGGTAGATTTCAGATCCCCAAGTTCCTTGCTTCTGAATACTTGCTCTCCAAGCTCCATTCTCCACAAAATCCTCTTCCAAGCTCAAAAATACACAAATGGAACACACACACACACGATTAGGGTTTGAGAGGGACAAGAAGCAGTAAAAGGGGAGGCTGGGGGAGGCCAATGATCCTTTAAATAGGGTGCAAAACCCCAAGATTTAGGGTTTCATCTGCCAGCTCCTACTCGTCGAGTCCATTCTTGGACTCGACGAGTAGGTCACTAAAATACGTGGACCAATCCGCTGTTACTCGGCGAGTAGGGCAACCAACTCGTCGAGTAGACCTTAGAAATCAAGGAATTTCTTATTTAGATCAATACCTGAGAATCGGGGCGTTACAATTCTCCCCCACTTGAACTAGACTTCGTCCTCGAAGTCTGCTGCAACGAATAACTCCGGGTAATGCTCCCGCATTTCAGCCTCCGTCTCCCACGTCCACTTGTACCCCCTCCGATGTTCCCACTGTACCTTCACCAAAGGTATCCCCTTATTCCTCAGAATCTTCATCTTTTTCTCCAGTATGGCCACAGGCATCTCTACATAATTCAAGCGTTCATCAACCTGAATATCATCCAGCGGCACCACCTCCTCTTGATCCATAATGCACTTTCGCAGCTGCGAAACGTGGAAAGTGCTGTGTATCCGACTAAGATCCTCCGGCAGCTCTAGCCGGTAAGCTACCTTGCCAACCCTGGCAATGATCCTGAACGGCCCCATATATCGGGGACCCAATTTTCCCCTCTTCCTGAAGCGGATCATGCCTTTCCAGAGCGAGGCCTTCAGGAGTACCATGTCACCGACCTGAAACTCTAACTCGGAGCGGCGCCGGTCGGCGTAACTCTTCTGCCGACTTTGAGCGGTCTGCAGTCGCTGCCTAATCTACTGAATCTTCTCGGTAGTCTGCAAGACCACCTCCATCCGACCCATCATCCTGTGACCAACCTCACCCCAACAAACCGGGGTGCGACATCTCCGCCCGTACAACAGCTCGAATGGCGGGGCGCCAAGGCTAGAATGATAGCTGTTGTTGTAGGTGAGCTCCGCAAGCGGTAGGTGAGAATCCCAACTCCCACCGAAATCAATGACACACGCCCTCAACATGTCCTCGAGGGTCTGAATAGTCCGCTCACTCTGTCCGTCTGTCTGCGGGTGGAATGCTGTGCTGAAGTGCAACCGCGTGCCCAGCTCCTCGTGAAACTTTTGCCAGAAGCGGGAGGTAAACCTGACATCCCGATCAGAGACAATGGAAACGGGAACCCCATGGCCAGACACGATCTCGTGAACGTACACTTCGGCCAATTTCTCGGCCGATGAGCTCTCCCGTATGGCCAAGAAATGGGCACTCTTAGTCAATCGATCCACGATGACCCATATAGCATCAAACCCCTTCGCCGTCCTCGGCAACTTGGTAATAAAATCCATCGTGATATGTTCCCACTTCCACATGGGAATCTCTAGAGGCTGCAGCTTTCCATGCGGCCTCTGATGCTCGGCCTTGACCAGCCTACAGGTCAAGCACCTCTCGACGTACCAAGCGATCTCTCGCTTCATGCACGGCCACCAATAGCTCAAACTCAAATCCCGGTACATCTTGGTGGCCCCTGGGTGAATAGAGAAATGAGACTTAAGAGCCTCCTCCATAACCGTCTGCCTAACCCCACCAGATATCGGAACCCAAACCCGACCGCATCGGGTCAATAGTCCCCGACTATCCTGCACGAATCGGGTATTCTCACCCTTGATCCTCTCCAGCTTCCAATTCTCCGGTCGCATGCCCTCTACCTGGGCATCTCTGATCAAACTCACAAGCGGAGAATCCACCGCTATCCTCATACATACCGCGGGGATGGAAGACCTAGCTGACTTGAGGCTCAAGGCATCCGCAACCACATTCACTTTACCAGGATGGTAAAGGATCTCGCAATCGTAGTCCTTGACTACATCCAGCCACCCGCGCTGCCTCATGTTCAGGTTCGGATGATCCATGATATGTCTCAAGCTCTTGTGATCCGTGTAAATGGTATAACGGACCCCAAAGAGGTAATGTCTCCATATCTTGAGGGCGAACACCACCGCCCCCAGCTCCAAGTCATGCGTAGGGTATCTCGTCTCATGCGGCTTCAGCTGCCGCGATGCGTAGGCTATCACTCGTCCCATCTGCATGAGGACCGCCCCTAAAACTGTGATGGATGCATCACAGAACACCACAAAGTCCTCAACTCCCTCCGGGAGTGTCAAGACTGGTGCCTCACACAAACGTTGATGGAGGGTCTCAAACGCCCTCTGCTGCTCGGCGCCCCACCGGAAATCCACCCCCTTCCTCGTCAGACGAGTGAGGGGTACTGCAATCTTGGAGAAATCCCGTATGAACCTCCGGTAGTACCCTGCCAATCCCAGAAAACTCTTAATATCTGAGGGAGATTTCGGAATCTCCCACTGCATAACCGCCTCGATTTTGGCCAGATCGACCAAAATCCCCTCCTGGTTAACGAGGTGTCCGAGGAACTGGACCTCTCGTAAACAAAACTCACACTTCGAGAACTTGGTGTACAGCCGTTCTCGTCTCAGAACTCCCAACAGCTCTTGCAGATGCTCCTCATGCTGCTCTCAGGTCTTGGAATACACCAAGATATCATCTATAAACACTATGACCGAGCGATCAAGCATCGGTCTACATACCCGATTCATCAGGTCCATGAACACTGCTGGCGCGTTGGCGAGCCCAAACGGCATCACCATGAACTCGTAATGTCCATAACGAGTTCGAAACGCGGTCTTCTCCACGTCCTCCTCTCTGACCCTGACCTGATGATACCCAGACCTCAAGTCTATCTTGGAAAACCAAGATGCGCCCTGTAACTGATCGAAGAGATCGTCTATCCTCGGGAGTGGGTAACGGTTCTTCACCGTTAACTTATTCAACTCCCGGTAATCAATACACATCCGGTGCGAACCGTCCTTCTTCCGGACAAAAAGAATCGGCGCTCCCCATGGAGAACTGCTAGGTCGAATGAACTGCTTGCCCAGCAGTTCCTGTAGCTGCGACGACAGCTCCTGCATCTCTGGTGGTGCCAATCGGTACGACGCCTTAGCGATAGGGGCCGCACCTGGTACCAGGTCGATCTTGAACTCGACCTGCCTCTCCAGAGGTATCCCTGGCAACTCCTCCGGAAACACATCTGCAAACTCCCTGACCACCGATACATCGGAAACCGAAATCTGATATCTGACTCGCGTATCTACCACATACGCTAGATAACCCGCACACCCGTGCTGAATGTACTGTCGAGCCTTGGCAGCTGAACAAAACCCTGATCCTACTCTGGTGCCCTCGCCATATACAATCAGTTCTCCCCCACTTGGGGTTCGAACTACCACTCGCTGGCCCTCGCAATCAATCATAGCACCGAACCGACTGAGCCAATCCATGCCCACAATCACGCACACCTCCTCCATGGGGATCAGAATCAAATCTATCGGAAAGGACACCCCGAAAATCTCCAAGTCACACCCTCGATAAACTGAAGAAGCAGAAACCCCGTGTTCGTTGGCGATAGACACTCGCAACGGACACTCTAACTCGCCCACTGGCGCACTGAACTCCCTACTAAATGGCTGAGATACAAAGGACCGACTCGCCCCCGAGTCAAATAAGACCAAAGCAGGCAAAGAGTTCACTAAAAACGTACCTAATCACAGGTACAACAATCCTTCGGAGGATATAAACATACCAGCAACTACATCTGGTGCTGCTCTGGTAACATAACTTCATACTCGGTATCGGAGCGACCTGGCGACAATCCTTCGCATAGTGCCCCTCCTTGCCACACCTGTGGCACCCGCTACTGGCTCGACAAATCCCGGAATGAACCCTGCCGCACTTCCCACAAGAGCGGCTCTGCTGACTCCCAGACCTCAAATCAGCGGTCTTAGACCGCTTCGGCGCCGACTGCAACTGTGTCGGGGGCCGGCCGCTGCTCCCTTAGCTGCAGCTCAATCTCTAACTCCCGCCGTCTGGCGGCCTCCTGTAACTCCAGAAGAGTATCACATCGCTGGGTAGATACAAACTGTCAGATATCAGTCTTGAGCATACTCAGATAACGGGTCATCTGAGACTGCTCGGAAGCAAACTCGGGGCAGAACATCGCCCGCTCAGTGAACATATGGGTGATCTCCGTCACCAACTCCCCATCATGTCTCAAACTCAGAAACTTTTGTGCCAACCGCTCCCGCTCAACCCGCGGAATGTAACGGGCGCGGAACATGTCTCTGAACTGCTCCCAAGTAACAACAGCTCTCTGATCATCAGTGTACGACCCAGTCGCAAGTCTCCACTAGTCCTTGGCCCCAGACCTAAGCAGGTTCAGAGCACGCCTGACCTTCTGATCAGCAGGACACGAGCAGGTGAAGAAACACCCCTCCACATCTGAAATCCATCTAATAGCCTTGATGGGATCCTGCGTCCCATCAAAAGTAGGGGGCTTCGTGTTATCGAAGTCCCTGTACTGAAAACCTCTACCAACTCCTTCCCTTGCTGCTGATACAGCTGATGCAGCTGCTGCGGCGGCTGTCTCTGCAAGGGTTGCGTAGCGCTCATCAAAATACTCCAGCATGGCGGTCTTAATCGACCCGAACATCTCCGGTAACTGAGCCCGGAATGCAGCAACAACCTCATCATGCAGGATCTCTCGAATCCTGGCATCCAACTCCTCTGTACCCATCTGTACCACCGGCTCAGGTACTGTCGGTCCCTCCTGGCCTCTGTCCCCTGATCCTGATCCCGAACCGGATCCAGCCACAAAGCGCCTCGTCATCACCATTCTGAAACATACCACAAGATATCAGATAATTCATATAAATAACTGGGAGCAAACTCCCTACTATCCCTAGGGATTGTGACTTACTTGACACGTATATGGGTCCTGTGCTTTCAGTAGTACGGGCCCATACTACCTTCCACACCTACCCATATTTGTCTCAAGCATCATCACAATGCCCTAACTGAATACACTGTTGGATTAATGTCTAAGTCCATAACTATATTTGGTATGTACTTGACCCGACCCGGCATGGTCCATTTGGGTTGCACTTCACCGGCACAATTTATATGGATAGTCTTTTGAGAATAGTATATTTATGATTTATATTAATATATTATAAGTTCTAATATATTAATATGGAATCATATTATTTAATTAGTATTGATCAAGAATTAATTTAGAATTAATTAAGTGATCAAAAAGAACTAATTAAATATGGACTCTTATATATATGGAATGGGCCAAGTTCATTTAGGTTAGGCTAAGCTTTCATGGATGGTCCATGGAGCTTTTAACCCATGGATCCTATGTAAATGAAAGGTCATGGGTATTAGGGTTTACATGGATGTAACCCTAATCCTCCATAATATATAAAGGGGTCCTTGGCTCACAAAATTGGCACAAGTGTGTGAAAATAAGAGTGGGCCGATTTTAGTGTGCATACATATTCTCTCAAGTTCTTCCAAGGTGTTTTGGTGATTTGTGATTCCATTTGAGGCTTCCACACTATTGGGGCTAAGCTCTTAAAGCTTGAAGACATCAAGCTACATCAAAAGGCATGTCATCTAACTAGAACTTTATAGTATAGGTGCTTCATAATATGCTAGTTAGGATGAAACCTTGGAATAGTTAATATTTGCATGTATAATAGAGAAAACATAGATCCAAGGTTTATAGGGTTGCATGTACACCATAGGAGTGTTAGAATGCTCAAAAACCAACAGTGGTGTCAGAGCCATGGGTTGTTTTCTGTTATATTGATGCAAATGTTTTATTTTCAAGTTGAAAAAAAAAAGAAAAAAAAAACATGACGTTTGTCAAATTTTAAGATAATTACTTGTTTTGTGAAAAACGAATTATTTGTAAAATTTGAATCATTTGTTATATGAGTTGAATTAGGTCAAATTTAGTAAAAGATAAAATGATATGATTATTTTATTAGTTTTAAAAGTTTGATCTAAATGATTTAAGGAGTTACATATTTTGTCATAAAATTTTGGAGCTCAAAAGTTTTTTTTAAAGTTGTGATCTTAAGGGTTTTTGAAACTTCCATAAGTTATGGATATGAAAGTTTTTTTTTAAAAAAAAAATTTTGATTCAAAGTTTTTATGGAGTTACAAAATTTGGTGTTAATGTTTTAAAGAATTCCATAACTTGTTCTTAAGTTATGGAACATGGAAAGTTTCATCATAAAACACCATTAATTCCATAAGTTATGGAATCCAAAGGTTTTCAAGAATTACAAAACTTGCCCTCAAGTTTTCGAATTTGAGAAAAGTTTTTTATGAAAAAAAGAATTGAATTCTAAAACTCTTGGGTTCATAACTTAAACAATTAATTAAATGGTTTTAATTTTGAGTTTAATAATTGGAATTATGATGTTTTGTTGAATAGTTCAAATTAACTCTTATGGACTTTATTAATAGTTAATTAAAGCGTTTAATTAAAAGAGTATTATTAATCCATAAATATATTAAAAGTCTAGTTTAAGTAATAGATTAAACCACCAAGTATTTTAAATGTCTAAAATACACCCTTATACTATTATAATATTAAAAGTTTAATATATTATATGTATAAGAGCAAGTCGTCTTACCATTAGTAGGACTCATTCACGAAGCCGGTCTATAAGGGGGGTATAAGGTTACTGCCTATAAAATGGCAGTTTAATGGGTGTCCACTCTCACTCACCGCTTCCTTGACCGGTGGAGGGTCGTTAGCCGAACAGGTAGGACAAGGACTATAATTCTCCCTTCATTATAAGTATAATGATAAATACTAAGTAACTAAACAATTATAAATTCCCAATCTTAGTTACTTAGGAAAATGTGAATAAGGTGCTAATCCATGAAATTACACTTTGCACTTTGTTTAAGCTGTTAGTGGAGCGTGTGTGGTTAACCGGCACACTAACCTGGACTTAACAAGGTAGGCAAAGGGTAACTTAATGTTTATCATAGTATCGTTGGAGCGTGTGTGGTTAACCGGCACATCGATTGAGGGGTAAATATTAAGGGTACCAAGTATATTTGCATGGTTACTCCACACCTTGTTTTGTGATCCTCGGCATCCCAGTCACAAAACCTGAAGGGCACACTCGAGATTGAAACATGTCATTGAAAAGTTCAATGAATCTCAAAAGAATCTAGGAGTTTCAAAACCAATTAAAACCTAATAATACATTTCGTTTATCTTGGTGGAAATTGGTGAATCGTCATTCACCTACCTTCAAATATTTTATAGCTTGGATTACGGCATCCCTCTTCCAAGTTATAAAATAGTTTGTTGGGTCCTAGCCTTAATATATCATATTGGGTGTTATATTAAGGACTTAAATCAACTTTACGTGAATTTCTCCCATTGTTGATGTCTGGTTTAGACAACAATGATCTTCCCAAACGAAGCTTTCCTAATGAATATGACTTCCCGAGTTTGGCTCATGGAAGTCATACTTCTCTTCCTCCACCTCCTCCAATTATTCTCCCTAACCCACAAGTTCAAGGTCACTCAAGCCCTAATGGCAAGCAAGGTCTATGTGCGATCACATCTTAGAGATGAAGTCACATATTGACAAGCCGGGAGAGTTGGGTGTCAAAGTCTTGAGAAAGTTGGATGTTCAATCACTTTCTAAGTCACATAGTGAGTTCCTTTGGGACTACTATGAAACAGACTATGACATGAACCTTAATGATCATATCTATTTGCTTGGTGCTGCTGAATCAGCAATGATTTGGAACGATAGTAAAGCAAATTTGATTAGAAGATCAACTTCCCAAAAACTTTATGGACAGTCACAATGGTGACACTGGAAATCTAGAAAAAGCATTCTCTTCCCAATGGAAAGGGATTGGCCATAGTCAACCCGGTTGACCAAATGGTAAAGAGAAAGGCTAAGTCTGAGATAGTCCCATTACCAAAGGGTCCATATGTTTATTTTGCCAAAGGAAGGGGCGTTGATTGCAAAGCTGCCAAATTTACCTAAGGATGTTAAAGTCAATAAGTTTGACTCTACATCAGGTAGAGCCCATTATCTAACTCTGTTAAGTTCTATTCTGAGATCCTCATTACATGATGTGACTGGGTCACATGTTGATGTCTTAAGAATCAAAGAATAGAGAGAAATCTTAAAGGAAGTATATGTTGATTCTGATCACGAAGGTGGATTTCGATCGCATCAGAATTTTGAGCAGTTGCTTAAGAAGTTATGATATATTGCTAAGGAATAGATAACAATAATTTTCCATGTGGATTGTAAGGATAAGTTTTTCCGCAAAGTTTTAAAATAAAAGAAAATTGTTTAATTTTATTTATTTGACGTATCCTTACAATGGCATTTGTGGAAAATTGTTGCTTATATGATTCCACTGACAGCAATATTGGAAAATGGATTTGATTCTTTCATTTGTGGTAGTGTCTAAATTTACCAAATCAGGAAAGTTCCTCATCGCCCAAGTTTCAATTGGACCGAAACTTGGAATCATGCAAGTTGAATAGTATGATGAATGAGAACTTTCAAGCATTGGAAAATCAAGACTAATTACTTATTCACATGGATGTGTGAGTCAAGTGAATGACTAAAGGGATCGAGTACACATTCTTGTGCACTGGTCATGTCCACCACAAAGCTCGTTAAGACTATTTGATTTACTAAAGTTTAGTAAATATGGTTATACTTACAAGTTTAAGTATAATTCTGAAACATTGGAAAAGTCTCAATGTATGGCAGAACGAATGGGAAGAATCAAATTAGGCAGAAAGATAAAAGTTTCTCAAATCTGAAAAGATGGGAGAGTACTTTAGTATCATGTTTGTGATCATCTTAATGATTTAGAAATCATATCACAATTAGTCCTCTAAAGGTCATCTTAGTGCATTCTTATGACTTAGAAGAGGAGTCATGAATTGTTGAAATGGTTAGATCAGGAAGATGAGTCATACTTCGTTCCAAAACAATTCTTAGAGTCATACTCCAAGATTGTAACTTGAGTGACATATCTTAAAGAAAGGTTTAAAACACTTGTCAAATGTAAGAGTAAAAGTGTCCTACTCTTGTACATTTGAAATTGGTAAGTTGTGATGTTTTGGATAAAACAAAGACCAACTAAGGCCAATTGTGTGAAGTGTTTGTCTTGATAAAGAATCCGCACTATCTCTTGAATATTTGGCAAGATAGTCTTATATGTCAAGAGGATAGTGGGAGTCTTAAAGATCCTAAAAAGAATTTCAAGAACTAATCAAGAATAAAACCTGAGGTTCTTCACTAGCACACGACTTGAGGTTTATAACCTATCGTGTTGACATATTCTATGCCCATTCCAGTTAAAGTTGGCTTTGCATAGGAGTTCTGAAAGTTCTCAATTGGTTGCATAACAACTTGGAAGCAATGGCAGGCCCTGTACTGCCAGGTGGCAAGAAGTTAAGATTGCATAAGTTCAGTCCATATGAGTTTGGATTTGTCATTATCCTTGTCTTGTGACTATGGTTTTGACGATTCACATGGATAAGAACACATACACCATAAAATCTAAGGGTCATAAGGTTTCTCTCCGATTCATGAAAATGATGGTGAGGAAACACTTCCACCAAGTAGATTTGAAGCAGATGGCAAAAGGTCTAAACATCTGAGACTATGATTACGACATCCCTTTTCATAGTTCTGAAATTGTTTAGACACACATGCATGCTATCTAAGGAAAGGTGTATGATTTTGATAAAGTTTTATCAAAGCATCTCGTATCAGAAATCTGAACTTTGGTAAGAAAGTCAATAAAGCATTGATTTCTAGAAGTCCAGCTGATTTCTGAGTACATGTCAAAGCTAGTGGGAGCATAAGTGTTATGCTAATAATCATCATGTTAGTGGGAGCATGATAATTATTGTTAGTGTTGCAAGTTAGCAATGTTAATTATAGAAAACAAAAGTTTCAATTCGTGAGGCTGCAGGGATTGAAAAAGTTGCTTTGCTATAATTAAGGGAGATGATATACTTCATTTCAGTTCTAAAGGCTTAGATTGAGACCTTAATCATCTTTAGTCAAGAATATATATATGAATTTCATGTTGGATTGGTTCAACTTAAGGAAATTCTATATATTGCGTTCTCAAAATTCGATTATGATTACGGCATCCCTCTTCATAGTCAAATTTTGAAAACATGGCAAATAAAAATATTGTAGCAAAAGACTGGTCTAGAATCATGTCTTTATGTGAGACATCATGAATCGTGTACCATTTGCTTTGGGTACAGGATCGATTGCATGTGCTATAATATTTGTCATTTCTAAATTTTTCCAAATGCCCAGAGGCAATAAGAAGGGAAAAGGTCTAGAATTGGATATGACTAAAATGATTAAGCAATTGTCGAGGACAATCTAAGGTTTACCAAAGATTGGTTGCTCAGGGACAGTTGGAAGTATAGTGCTAATTTTGGAAGGACCATATTGACATATTGTGAAAAGAGGCATCTCTTATTCAGAAGTGATAGTCAAAATGAGAATATGGAGTTGTCTGCATAGGTGGAAGTTATCTGTGTAAGATTAGAAAACTTAATGCAAGAAGCATGTCCAAAGCAATGTACTTTGAATATGAGACTTAGTTTCCATGGAGTTGATCTCCATTGGAATACCTTATAATGACTGTTGACAAGTCTTTGTGACTTTGTACATATTCATTACAGGAGGGTCAGTGCATATAAGTTTAAAATCTAAACAGATTTCGATAAATGATAGGAATTTGAAATTCTCACATTTTTCGATAAGGATTTGGGAGTGTGAAATTAGAATCATTGAAATTGTGTTCAATTGGTTTATTTCACAAAGTAAGGATCATAGACAAACATAGAGTGCATACTTGGTGTATGGCAAAGCTATTGTTTAAGAAAAACATAGTGTACATGCTTGGAGCATGGGACAACTAGTGTTTTTAATTCAAGTATAAAGTTGATAAAACCGAAACAATGAATAATGAGTAATCAGTATGGGGATAAATAAAAGTGTTTATTTATATTCATAGGGTTTGATACCATATTTGATTCATTTATTCTTGTGTTTCACTTTGCATGTTTTGACTTCCAGAATAACTAAGTCGCTCTTCCTGAATGATTAAGTTATTCAAACCATCCACAGTCGGTCATATGTTGGAAGTAGATATGAATCAAGACTGTCATGGGTTGGTTTGTAGAGGTCCAAGTTGGTGGACAAAGTGGTGCTACAACACTCATGAGTGCTCATAAGTTCTGAGTATTGGATTCAACCCGCGCTCATTTGAATCACTTCATGGATTTTATCACGAGTGATCATGAGACGATAATATCTTATATTCTTCAAAGCTAGAGATATGAGTTGTTACTATGAGTTGGTTATACATTGATTGCACGAAAACGCATTTGGTAACTCGATGTTATAAAACGTGCCTTTGTGTATGATTCAACAAGTAGTAGAACAAGCCATATGAGTCGAAGTTTATCCATTCCTCTTACCTTCGGGATAAAAGCGATATCTGTGGGCCCCTCGATGATTTAGCGATGACACATGTGAGTGCTTGGCCAAGCCAGGACTGATTTGATTTGTTCAATCAGTCAGTTATCATAAATCGAAAATCAGGAAACAACAAATGGACAGAGAGAATGATTATAATCCATGTCTCAGTCCATATGATATCTAGAATGGAGGAATATATGATCCCTTATCTAATGGACAAGTCATTGACAAGGTCAGAGTTCGACAGCGGCTTTAAGAGCTACGATTGCCAGTTAGGTTTTGAAGTCATACTCAATAATAGTTTTAGACTTATCCAAGTGGGAGACTGTTGGATTAATGTCTAAGTCCATAACTATATTTGGTATGTACTTGACCCGACCCGACATGGTCCATTTGGGTTGCACTTCACCGGCACAATTTATATGGATAGTCTTTTGAGAATAGTATATTTATGATTTATATTAATATATTATAAGTTCTAATATATTAATATGGAATCATATTATTTAATTAGTATTGATCAAGAATTAATTTAGAATTAATTAAGTGATCAAAAAGAACTAATTAAATATGGACTCTTATATATATGGAATGGGCCAAGTTCATTTAGGTTAGGCTAAGCTTTCATGGATGGTACATGAAGCTTTTAACCCATGGATCCTATGTAAATGAAAGGTCATGGGTATTAGGGTTTACATGGATATAACCCTAATCCTCCATAATATATAAAGGGGTCCTTGGCTCACAAAATTGGCACAAGTGTGTAAAAATAAGAGTGGGCCGATTTTAGTGTGCATACATATTCTCTCAAGTTCTTCCAAGGTGTTTTGGTGATTTGTGATTCCATTTGAGGCTTCCACACTATTGGGGCTAAGCTCTTAAAGCTTGAAGACATCAATCTACATCAAAAGGTATATCAACTAACTAGAACTTTGTAGTATAAGTGCTTCATAATATGCTAGTTAGGATGAAACCTTGGAATAGTTAATATTTGCATGTATAATAGAGAAAACATAGATCCAAGGTTTATAGGGTTGCATGTACACCATATGAGTGTTAGAATGCTCAAAACCCAACATACACAACATGGCGAGCGCTCAATCCTCACCCTAGAGGAATGATAAACATTTCATAACTGGTCTCCCAGCCTCACTCAACCCACCTATCCATGAAACTTCCACCAACCCTGTAATACTAGTGTATGCTAGCCCTACATAACGATGGACCCTATAGACTTTCGAATATCCAATCCTACCCTAAGCTCCCAATCAAACAAGAACAGGACATAAGGCCAAATCAAACATTCTCAGGCTATAAGATCTTAATTATGTATAACTGTGATGTATACACTAAGCAACTACAGTAGTGATGTCAATTTCATATAAAGGAAACCCTAGGCTAGCAGGCATCATGAAATCAGACAATTCTATCGTGCAATTTCTGAAGATCCCTAGCCTAGTTGTAACATGTTGTTCTAACATATCACATAATGAAATAACTTGTATGGTATTTTGGGGTCTACTTACTGGCTCCGGCTGATCGTACACCCTGCATCCTCCTTTATTTATTTTGAAAACCTTTTTAGAAATTATTTTGAAACCTTTCCTTGATTTGAGACTGCGTTCACACGAATGTTCCTCTAATTCACTCAAACCAAGGCTCTGATACCAACTTGTAACACCCAAAAATTTCAAACCAATTTAAACTTTTAAAACATGTCAAATTCATCAAAACATTACAACCTTGTTTTCAAAATATTATTTATCAGAGTATTCCCAGAAACATAAACATAATATGAGGAGCTGTACGATCATGCCTTCGCCTTGCCGTGATCCCCTGATGTACCTGAAACAATAAACTGAAACTGTAAGCCCGAAAGCTTAGTGAGTTACCCCCAAAATACCGATACACATACAGTCCACATAACCATGTCAGCAATAACATATCATAACAAACTAAACAGAACAGCACATAACGGGTCCACAGCCCTACAGACTGTAATACCCACGATCCCACAATACGAGTTTCCCTTAGCCCGTAACTGGAATGCTCCCGAGCCCACAGTACGAGTCTCCCTTAGCCTGTAACTGGAAGGCTCCTAGGGTTTGTTGGCTACCGCACGAAGCAGTACGACCTCAACCCATCCCATATAACAAACACATAACATCACCACTGAGCATGTAATAATCAAATAACATCACAGGTAGTCCTACAGATCCACCTAACTGGCATAACCACTAGCATGCAACACTAACTCGTACTCAACCTCTAACACTGCTAGGATAATATATCCAATGGGCCGGCCTTGGTGCCTTAGACCCCTTAGTATAGTGAGGATAACTCACCTTGTAACTGTCGTCTGAAACTAGAAATATCAACTCCCGGATCAACAACACGAACTCCACCACCTATAGTTACCATAAAACCCTTTTTCATAAATCTCCAAATTACCGGAATACCCTCAGAAGTCAACTGGTCAACCCTTGGTCCAAGTCAAAGTCCACAGTCAAATTCAACAGTCCATGTTGACTCGACTCGTCGAGTGCAGTTCACCGACTCGTCGAGTCCTTCCTGAACTCGAGAAGTCGTGAAATCCTTGATTGGCTCGGCGAGTTCCCCTTTAACTCGCCGAGTTCATACGTGTCCAAGAATTTGGGAGAAACCCTAGCCGACTCGCCGAGTCTTCGAACGACTCGCCGAGTTCAAGGCAATCTTCAACGGAGTCGTCGAGTTGTTCATCAACTCGTCGAGTTCATGGCCATCTTCAACGGACTCGCCGAGTTGTTCATCCAACTCGCCGAGTCCTTGCAGACCTTTATCTATACAGACGCTTTTTAAGCCATGGCAAGGTTCCAGATTACAGATCCAAGCTTCTAAGGCATGTTTATCATGTCAAGTTGCAAACTTTACGCACATGCAAGGCTCTAAAGGCCCTAAATGACCAATCTAAGCTTCCAATGGAGGTTTACACCTTGGGAGAGTCTCATTCTTGCACAAGTTGGAAACTTTATGGACTAAGAAGCCCAGGGGAGCTTAGTTCTAAAGTGACAACTCCAGATCTTAGCTTGCACACAAGAATAGCTTCCATTCATACCATGAAAACCCTAGAATTTGTCCAAAGAGGGGATCTAGAATGAAATGAGGTCAGGGTAACGATTTATACCTTCCAGAAGATGCCCAATAAGGTAGATTTCAGATCCCCAAGCTCCTTGCTTCTGAATACTTGCTCTCCAAGCTCCCTTCTCCACAAAATCCTCTTCCAAGCTCAAAAATACACAAATGGAACACACACACACGATTAGGGTTTGAGAGGGACAAGAAGCAGTAAAAGGGGAGGCTGGGGGAGGCCAATGATCCTTTAATTAGGGTGCAAAACCCCGAGATTTAGGGTTTCATCTTCCAGCTCCTACTCGTCGAGTCCATTCTTGGACTCGGCGAGTAGGTCACTAAAATACGTGGACCAATCCGCTGTTACTCGGCGAGTAGGGCAACCAACTCGTCGAGTAGACCTTAGAAATCAAGGAATTTCTTATTTAGATCAATACCTGAGAATCGGCGCGTTACAAAATCAACTTAGAATTGGTGGGCCCACCTTATCTCCTGTTCCTTGTTTGGTTGTGGACCTAGGGCAGACCCATTATATTCAACGGTTTATTTAACTTAAATTTTATAGAACTTATATACGCTGGGTGATTATAGAGGGAATCTATGGGTCTTTCTAGGGTACATTACCGCATAACATAGGAGCATTCATTTCACACTTAATAAAGAAAATATTGGATTTTCTGGAAACATACTCTGTCGCTTTTACAAGGAAAACGGTTTCTTCCTCAAACAAAACTCTTATGAACTCACCAACTTAATTGTTGACACTTTTCAAAACTACTTGTATTCTCAGGAAATCAGTGATACAGGAAACCAACAGCATTTTGAGGATGGGACGTTAAATCGTCAAACAGTTCATTTTGTCATCATAATGTAATTGATTTTGAAACATGTAAACATATACTATGATGTAACCTTTTCAATTATATTTATGATGGTTGTATTTACTTTGAGCACTATTATACTCGTTGTTGTGATACTATACATGAAGTCCTCCACCCCTGGACGTTTATGCCATCCTTGGTTTGGGGGTGTGATACTAACAGGTAAGCTATGATGGCTTAGTGTATACATTAGGGTCATTTATAATTAAGATTTGTAGATTTAGAGTGAGTGATCCCGCCTCATTTCCTGTTCCTTATTTGGTTGTGGATTTAGGGAAGGGTTACTCAGTCAACGGTCTTACTAATCTTAATTATACATGACTTGTGTACACCAAGTGGTTATAGAGAGACCTAGTAGGGATCATTTCATGAAAGTTCATTATTTCAAATTATCAGAACCCTCGTAGTGTTAGTACCCGCCAATTTTCGAATCAAAAAGGGGGTTTATAGCAATAATAACAGAATAAAACCGGAAGCGCTGAAAACTTATGTACATAGGATAGTTCATCATCCTAGTAATCATTTCTTCCAGAACGACTTAATATCTGTTTCGTCGAGAAATTCAAACATCCTCATCCGACATGGTTTGGATTGGTTCTTACCATGCAAAATTCTTTTGCTGTGTAAAAGAACTTTTTCCTGAATCAGCCGTCAGATGAAATTCTTCCAATCCATGACACAAACCCTTATCTAATCTCTCACTTCAAAACTTCATAAGTACCCATGCGAGGGGTACCACGCCCTTCTAGCCTACTCAGTAGATAGGAAACGAGAAGCAGAAAACACTCAAGGAGTCTCAGAAATCAGTAACCACCAAAGCATCCCCAATAGATCTCATAGGGAGATCGCTAGTACCGTAATGTCAAGTTCAAGAATAGAGCCTAAGAACTCATTAGGTTAATCTATCTCTGCTAAGTGTATACGCGAGAGTGGTATATAATTTAGACTCAACAAGATTTAAGAAGTGTGATTCCGCCCTATCTTCTGTTCCTTATCTGGTTGTGGACTTGGAGCAGAGCCACCCAACCGAACGTTTTGTCAATCTAAATTATATACGACTCGTATACACGAGGTAATGATGGATGAGCCAAGTATGTGTCTTATCATGAACTTCAGAGCAAAAGCCCGTAGGCATACTACAACAACCACAGATACCTGAGTGGAAGTGGTAGCGAATTACAATGGGCTTTTTAATCAAGTTACCAAGGCAATAGGTGGACTTGATGCCATTTTGGGTGATCGTTGAAAGATTAACCAAGTCCGCACACTTCCTTCGAATTGAAGGAAACAGACAAAATATAGAAGCTAACTAGAACGTGTGTCCGAGAGATTAATTAGACTGCACGGTGTTTCAATATCTGTTATCTCGGTTCGAGATAGTAGAATCATCTCCCAGTTTAGTCAATCACTTCAGAAATCGTTGGGAACTAGACAAGTCATAAGCATAGCCTATCATCCTTAAACCGACAGACATAATGAGAGAACGATTCAAGAATTAGAAGTCATGCTGAGATCATATGTGATCGACTTTGGTAAAGCATGGGATACCCATTTACCAACTAGTCGAGTCCTTTACCATACTAGCATTTAAAGTTGCTCCATTCGAAACCTTCTATGGTCGCAAGTACAAATCCTCTTTGCACTGGACTAAAGTAGGTGGCACGCAACTAGCTAGAGGTCAAATTCCAGACAGCACCTTCGCTAGTCTGGAAATCATCCGAGAAACTACCGAGAAGAGAGTACGAATCCTGGAGCAATGTAAGGCTTCCAGAGTCAGACAGAAAAGCTACGCATTCAATAGGAGAAAACCCTTGGAATTCTAGGTTGGTGACCACGTCATGTGAAGATCTCACCCCGGAAGAACATGATACGCTTCAGAAAGCGTGGCATACCAAATCCAAGGTACATAAGACCATTCGAGATTCTTACTAGATTTGATCCAGTAGCTTATAGACCCCGACTACCTTGAGAATTCAATAACATACACCCTACCTTCCACGTCTTTATATTTTAAACTGTTTGTCCGACGAGACTATTGTTATCCCACTCGATTAGATCGAGGAAAACGAGAACCTCAACTTTGTGGAGGAGTCCATAGAAATCCTAGATATTAAAGTCAATAGGACTAATCAGATCCCTATCCTGATAGTGAAGGTCCGCTTGAGTGCATAGTGAGGACCCAATTTCACTTGGGATTGTGAGGATCATCAGAAACATAAGTATCTACCTCTTTTACCTTCGTCCATGAGTATGCCTTAGACTTAATTTCTGGACGAAATTCCCTCTAACGGAGGGATAATGTCACAATCCGAAAAATTTTAGACCTAGCATGGTCTAAACCTTAACCAAGTAGTAGTGTAAACTACATGACAATCCTTGGTGCATTGTATTTCCTACGGCCATTAAAACATGTTACAACTTAGTAACTGAGATTAGATTGAAAACTATGATTGAATTAAGCAAGTATAAACTAATATATGTTGACATAAGTCAAAATATGAAAGTTTAAATCACAAAATACCCCACCATATGGTGTTTACGGCCAAAGAATGAAGCCTCAAATGTGTTTACAGTCCAAAGATCCAAAGATCTTTGTGTTTACGGCCTAAAGATGTAAGAATCAAAGTGTTCACGGTCAAGATATATTCTAGGATGTTGTTCACGGTCCATAAAGCAAATCTAGAAGGATTTCACGGCCATGGAACCTTCCTAAGTCATAGTTCACGGTTCAAGATCAATTCAAACAAAGGGTTTACGGATTTAGTGATAAGACCCAAGGTGTTCACGGCCAAAAGGTGACTGTGAACACAAACCAAAGCTCTTATTTGAACCGTGAACACATCAAATATCTCATATCTTATCTTAATTCAGTATACCAATGTGATAGAATACACTTTCCAACGAACATATCACATCAAGTTCTTTCATATATAATGTGCAAATGAATTCATTTTCACATTTAGCAACTGTAAACACTTCATTCTCTTCCAAAATTTCAAGCTTTAGTTCTTCAATTGCTCTCAAGTATCAAGTTTATATCAAGAGAACTTTCAAACTTCGTATCTGCTTACATAATTCCTTCACTATTTGTAAGTAATCCCTTTGAACAAATATTAGTTCCCTTGTTATATTACTAGTTAACTAATTTAAGGATACAATTATGTGAAAAATATAATCAGGATACGGTTAATCATACGTATTCTATACCGGGAATCATCACAACCACATCAAAACCAACCAGGAACTCATATACGAGGTGAGTTCATACCCCTATAATCTAACTTTTAAATGATTTTAAATGCTTTTAGGGGGGGGGGGAATACAAGTTGAACACAATTAAATTGTGTTAATAATTGCATGTGATATCAATCACATAAAAGATTTCCTTATTTTTTTAAGGATTACTAAATACTTCCATAATGACTAAAAGTCATATAAACTCTTTGTAGAATGCCGTTAAACTCTTTTAAATGTTTTTATAACTCTTTAGACTTATAATTGTCAAAATCATATTCATATATGTATAAATATATAAATAAGACTTAAAAGGCTTAGGACTAATGAGTTGCCTTATATCCTTTTCCTTGTTTGGATGTGTGCTTAAGATGGGGTTATTTGTCCGAAGGCCGTTTCCTTCTTAATTATATATATTATACATATGTCAATATAAAAAGGTTACTTCCATCGGTATCATTACCTTTGTATCACGCTGAGCAAAGGGGTACACTCATGAGAAATCATGATAATCAGATAGAACGTATAAATTATAATGGGTATAATTTATGAAACCAACGAGAAATCTATTTTCTAGATAAGTATATGAGGTTTAAACTACTTTGTCAAGAAAAGGGTATAATTCGATCTTTAGTCAAACTAAAATGTGATGGTATGTTTTCAGGACATAGCAATATACTTGTTATGTTACATCCTTGTAACCAGAGTCTCCTGGAGGGAGAGCGGGCATTGTGTGTATAGATCTATACGGGACTGACAATCCCAAATCCCGACTGCTAGCTACAGTCCGACAGACCAGCCATGGGATGACAAATGTCACATATTCAGTTTCAATGCCAGTAGGTCGTCGTGTTCATTCTAGTCCACCATGGTTACAACTTTATCACATTTTAACCCTATTTAACCAGTTTAATAATAGGGTAGTTATTCACCAGTAGTTCATTTTTTTTAAGAAATACTACTGTATTAATCACTCTCCACAAACTCAACTGAACGGTTTTATGGGATTTATAACTACTTAACGAAACGGTTTTATGGGATATACAACCACTTCATAGAATGGTTTTATGGGATTAAAACTACTTTTTCACCAAGGAAACGGAAAACATTCTTCTTAGAATTTTATGGACAGTTAAAATTATGCTAAACCGTATTATAAGTACAATAATACTTAAATAGAACGGTTTAAGGGGATTAAAACTACTTATCAATTGTAAAGCAGGAAATATAGGATTTTCTGGAACGTAATCAGTCACTTTCTTAAAACTAGTATAACATAAAGGACCTTTAGTGGTTAATTCTATAATTCCTTAGTTTATACATCAGAGTTATATATAATTAATATCCGATTGGCAGTGGAATGTGTGACTTCTGCCTTACTTCCTGTTCCTTGTCCGTTCGATATTAGATTATATATAACTAGTATAAACTAAGTGATTGCAGAAGGAACTATTGTGGTTATCATTTTATCACATCAGAAAATATAGGATTTTCTGGAGGAACCGGAGAACTTTTCCAAGAACTTGGAGAATACTTTATATAACTAAAATAATTATGAACTCACCAGCTTAAATGCTGATCTACTCTTTCAAAATAACTTGTATTCTCAGGAACCCAATAGACAGGTACACTCCCGGAGCTTTTGAGAAGACAACCTAGTATTGTGCTGCGTCTTTCCTCTTTTGCTATATCTACTTTTGATGTTTGAATATGTAATGTTTAAACACTTATGTAAAACTTATACATTATTAATGCAATGGTTGTTGTACTTTGATTACTATAATTCATGTGTTGTGATACTTGACATGACGTCCTCCGCCTCCGAACGTTTCCGCCATTTTGGTTTGGGGTGTGACAGATGGGAACAATGACAATCTCTTAATCCTTGAATGAAGGCGATGAAAAAACAAAGTTATGGCATCGTAGGTTGGGGCAGATGAGTGAGAAGGGCATGTTAGTTCTAAGTAAACAAGGACTTCTTGGTGGAGATGCTACTAGAAAGATAAAATTATGTGAAGCTTGTGTCAAGGGAAAGCATCGCAAAGTGAAGTTCGATACCGGTCTACAAACAAGCATGGAAATCCTGGAATATGTTCATTGATGTGTGCATATTTAACTACATAATTCATGCATATTTCTAATACTTTTAGTTATAGTCATTTTTGTTTTGGGAAAAAAGATGCTTATTTTGTTTAAAATATGTTTTGTAGTAGCGAGGACTTGCTCGGGACAAAAAGGAAGCATACGAGGAGCTAGAATTAGGAAACGGGAGCTAAAACAAAAGAAGAAGAAAAGAGGATTGAAGACCACGACGTGGTGATCTCCAACACGACGTGGTGAATGGAATATTTGCGACTAATCAGATGACTTGGCGGATACGGGATTTACACGAGGACCACGTCGTGGTGATCAGATTTTCGGGAATCTATATATTCCGAGCATCTGGATGATTTTTAGGAAGGGATTACGACTTTTATTGATCTTTGGTCGAAAAGAAACCTCAGAGAAGCCGTTTTGAGGGTCTAGAAGGCGGTCGGAGGACCGTTAAACTGATATGGAGCAAAGATCTGAAGGATTCGAGAGCGGATTCATGTCAAAAATCATTTGGTTTGCTTTTCTGATCATGATTAGTATTCCAATTGTGATCCTACTATTTCTACTTTCTGAATTCAGGTGTTAAAACCTGTTGCTTTTGTTTGGAGTAGATAGAACTCGATTTTATGTGTTGATTTCATTGATTTTGGATTTTATTAGTTTGTTTATTAATTGTGTTTGATTGATCATCACATATCATGTTACAATTATGATTTTATTGCTTATTACCGAGTTATGTGTATTTAAGAGGACCAATCTAGTTACATTAATTTGAATCTTAATTTGTTTATGATCATTAAATTGTTAGGACTAGAGGTTGATCAAATCCTAGGGTTAGGTAATGTTAATCTGTGACTCTGGCTGTGTTAGAGAGCTTAGATATTCATGTTATGCTTTGATTGATTGTCTTGACCATTGATTAGAAATCATTAGATCATATCATTCATAATCCGAATCTATTAAATTAATTATGCGTTCACTAATTGCATGATCATTGTGTAAGTTGTTCATTAACTATTAGTACTAGGAAATCCAATCAAGATAACTAGTCACATTAGAATTCGGTAACCAACTAATATATCCATTACACTATTAACAAAGTTAACCATGATTTTGAGAAGTAATCCAATCTAAACTTGAGTAACTAAAGTGATTTCTTTCCAATCAGTTTATCTAGTTAGTTTAATTTAGTTGAGTTTTATAAATAAAACCCACCCCTTTTTCTGTTTCCTTTTATTTGGAATAACCTATAATCAAATACTCTAATATTAACTCACTATTGTTCCCCTTGAGTTCGACACCCTTACTTATCAAAACTATGTTAGGATCGAGACACTTAACACACGACTCTAAACACACACACAGCTCACGAAAAACAAGAACACAAGGATGAACATGAGGGATTTAACGTGGTTCGGTCCTTCTCTGACCTACGTCCACCGGTAACTAGGAATTTACATTTCTTGGTGCTAATCTGCACTCTTTCTGTGTTACACTAGATACAAGTTTTACAAATGAAAGGAAGAAGCCTATTTATAATATTTTGAGTCGTAAGCCTTTTCTTCCATTCACATACACGTCAAATTGATAAGGCCACCATTGTTGAAATTCTGCAGCCGTAACAATTTTTCCATGTTCACATGAGAGTCCTTGTTTCCTGCCACTTCTTTTGACTAACCCAATGGCTTCACACTCAACAATCTCCCACTTGAAGCCACGAAACAATCTTCACCATTGCTTCAACTGTGTATCTGTATTTCTGTAAAAACTTTTGATCTTGACTCCTTCCTAGTTACCCTGGCCTTCTCTTCAATTTACCTGAAGGCTAGTTGAAGCTTCCGTTAGCTCCAACACATCAGTCATGGCTAAGTCTGCCACTGAACTGTTCTCTGTCTCCACCGGCTCCCACTGAAATGAACTGCCCGATCCTGGAACATCCTGAGAACAAACGACACTCTCCATGTGAAGCAGATAATCTGGAGAGACTTTTACAGATGGAATACTGGTTCTCTTAACCCACTGTGTTCTGGGTATTCTAGCTGAAGCACAGCCCTTGCTCCCACTGCTATGAATGCCCTTGACTGGTTTTTCTGAACCGTTCCAAACACGTTCAACCTGAATCTGACATGTTACTCTGGGTTTGCCATCTGCAAAGCAAACCTTCTTCTGTCCACGAGACTCTATGAACCGGATTTTGTTTTTCTTCTGAACTGGGACGGTTACTCCCTCAGACGGTAAACTGACCATATATAATGAACCCCTCTTATGTCCACGAGCTATCACAAGATTTCCTTTGACAACCTTCCACTGCCCATTCCTGAACTTAACCTCGTGTCCCTGTTCATCCAACTGCCCAACAGAAATCAACTGTTTCTTCAGACTTGGAATTACCCGGACATCCTTCAAAGTCCATGGACCAACTGGAGTCTTCAGATCTAAGTCACATATGCTCGTCACATCAAGAACCTCATCGTTCGCCAGTCTTACCTTACCAAAATCCCCTTCTTTCAGATTCCGCAGTGCTTCACGGCTGTGGGTAGCGTGAAATGAAGCACCCGAATCCATAACCCAGGAATCCACATTGCTCTCCACACTACAGATCAAAACATCATCATTTGAATGGTCTACTGCAACGTTAACTTCTTTCTTGTCTTTTGGACATTGATTCCTGAAATGTCCAACCTCTTTCCAGTTCCAACAAGTCACATCATTTTGAGTCCTCGACTGACTCCTTCTCATGTTCCCGCTCCCACTACCTCTGTTATTTCTTCTACCTCTGACCGCATTTAATTGTTCACTTGATGATTCCCCGGAATTTCTTCGTCTGACGTCTTCGCCTAGAATTAAATCCCGAATTCCCTCAAAAGTGAGCTCTTTCGATCCTGCGGAACTAGTAACGACTGTAACTGTTCCGGACCAACTGTCAGGTAATGATGATAACAGTAGTAAAGCTTGAACTTCGTCCTCAAATTTTATTCCCACTGACCCAAGTCTGGATAAAATCGAGTTCAAATTGTTGATGTGTACTGTAACTGAACTTCCTTCCCTCATCCTCGTGTTGACTAGTTCCCGAATCAGGAAGACTTTATTTGCTGCCGACGGCTTCTCGTACATATTAGACAATGCCTCCATGATTCCCTTTGCCGAGGTCTCCTTCAAAATGTTGAAGGCAACATCCTTTAACAAAGTCAGTCTAATAAATGCCTTGGCCTTCTTATCCAAAGTCTCCCAGTTTGCTTGTGTGATCGCCTCCGGTTTTTCACCTAAAACTGCGTCCAAGTCTTTCTGTACGAGCAAATCTTCAATTTGCATCTTCCACCAACCAAAATCTTTCCCATCAAACTTCTCAATCTGAAGCTTACTGCTTTCTTCCATTTTCTGAAAGATTAGGGGCTAAACTGCAATTTTCTGAAAGTTCAGGGGCTAAACTGCAATTTTCTGAAAGTTCAGGGGCTAAACTGCAATTTTTGAAATCTGCTACAGTGTTGCTACAGTGTCGTCTTCTCCGGCGGAACTCCGGTCTACAGTATCGTCTTCTCCGGCGGAACTCCGGTCTACAGTGTCGTCTTCTCCGGCCAAACTGGTTTTTCCGGTCACTATTCTGGTAACCTTTGACCGGCTATTTGGACGTCTTCCGGTGGTCAAAAAATTCAGAAAAAAATATTTTCGGAATCTTCGGAACGAGACCTTTCCAACGGTATACACCAAAATCGTTTTTGACGAAAAAAAATTTCGACCAAAAACTTAAAATCACCTTCTGGAGCTACAACCTTGCTCTGATACCACTTGTTAGGATCGAGACACTTAACACACGACTCTAAACACACACACAGCTCACGAAAAACAAGAACACAAGGATGAACATGAGGGATTTAACGTGGTTCGGTCCTTCTCTGACCTACGTCCACCGGTAACTAGGAATTTACATTTCTTGGTGCTAATCTGCACTCTTTCTGTGTTACACTAGATACAAGTTTTACAAATGAAAGGAAGAAGCCTATTTATAATATTTTGAGTCGTAAGCCTTTTCTTCCATTCACATACATGTGAAATTGATAAGGCCACCATTGTTGAAATTCCGCAGCCGTAACAATTTTTCCATGTTCACATGAGAGTCCTTGTTTCCTGCCACTTCTTTTGACTAACCCAATGGCTTCACACTCAACAAACTATACTATACTCGATCGGGTTCACTAACTGTAAGGTGTGGTTTAGATGTGATAAACTAGGAGTTATAAATAAAAAACTAATGCATTAAAATTAACACATCATTCACACAGATCTGTGGGGTCCTGCACCAGTGAAGTCTCAAGGAAGATGCTCATACTTTGTGAGATTCGTTGATGATTATTCAAGGAAGTTTTAGTTGTACTTTCTGAAGACCAAAGATGAGGTGTTTGATAAGTTGAAGGAGTGGAAAACAATGGTTGAGAAAAGGACTGGAAAACAGGTCAAAACTCTGAGGACTGGCAATTGGTTGGAGTTCTACAATGCTCCATTTGATAACTTATAGAAGGCAGAAGGTATAGTGAGGCACCACACTGTACCGCTCACACCTCAACAAAATGGAGTGGCAGAACGGATGAACCAAACACTCATGCAGTGTGCAAGGTGCATGCAAATATTTGCTAACTTATCCAAGCAATTCTGGGCGGAAGCAGTTAACACTGCTTTCTATATGGTGAACAGATCACCATCAACTGCTATAGACTTGAAGAGTCTTCAAGATGTATGGTTTGGGAAACCCTATGACTATTCTGCTTTACGTATGTTGGATGCCCCTGTTCCGAATCAATTCCTAAATTCGAGACTGTGGCCCGAAGAGCGGTCATCATAAGGCTTAGGGCATTTAAAAAAGTAATATTTAGGCCCATTTGGATGTGGGTAATGTAGATATGTGACCCAATAGTTCGGTTTGCACTTTGGAGTCAAACGGTAAAATGGGAATGTAGTGTTTCAGACTTCTTTTATAAATTATGGATTTTATTTTGATGTGTTTTAAGTCAAAAGTAATTAGATAGGGTTGTAGAGCTCCTCAATACCTTTTCATGGATATAAAGAATGTCGAAAACAGAGTTAGAATGAAGAAGTTTTGACCGTTTGAAGTTTGGGTGGTTTTAGGCCAAGCTGAGTATGTTGGGCGTACAAAAAGGTGTACACTGGGCGTACTAATGGAATCCTGAGTACGTTGGGCGTACGCAATCAGTGCCTAAACCCTATTTTCGTGGTTTAAGCCCTATTTAAGCTCCTTAACTCAAACCCACTCCATTCTTAGCCTCCACCCCTCTAACACCCCTTTCATAAAACCCTAACCTTAGATGAGCCTTTTGAGCTAAAAGAAGGTGATTTTTAGTGCTTTGGAGTATGCATGGTGCACCTTGGAGAATAAGGAACTTCTTGTAGAAGTGTTGGTTGCATTGGAGCTTGTAGATCTGGACTTTGTTCACCTTGATCTATCTTCTAGAGGTATAAAGTTTGAATCTTGATGATGCATTTGTTAGATCTAGTTAGTTTTAGATGTTATGAGCTTTTGGTCATTTTAGTGCATAAAGTTCAGATCTTGAAAGTTTATGACCTTGTTATGGATAAAGTTGGAAACTTTATCCATCTAAACATCATTGTGATTCAGATCTTGGAGACTTGGACTTAATGGATTAAGTTGAAAAAGATGCACTTTTGGTCCCATTTGATGCTTAAAGGCTAGATCTTGGTGGTTTGGACCATTCTAATGGATAAAGTTGGAAACTTTATCCATTATGGAGCTTTTAGGATCCATAAAAATGTAATCTTGATCCTTCTATACCTTCCATGAGAGTGTCATGATGTCTTAATGGATTGATAAGTTAAGTTTTTAGCTTTTGGATCTTTTCTAGACATGGAAAGTCATAAAGGTGGAAACTTTATGACTTAGAATGATGTTGTGGGTCTAGATCTGAGTGTTGGATGAAAGGACATAAGAGATTAAGCACTTAATGGAAAAGTGCCATTTGGCCGGGTACATCGGGCGTACCTTCGAGTACGCTGCACGTACTCGTATGGGGTCCCGATTTTGGTTGGTAAGTACGCCATGCGTACGAGTTGAGTATGCTGGGCGTACTCAGCCTGAAGTTTGACTTGTTGACTTTGACTTTCGTTGACCGTTGACTTTTGACGAAGTTTGACCTTAGGCCAAACTTGAGGGTTTTGGCCTATTAACTAAGATTTTATCTGGTTCTAGTATTGATAGTTCGGGAAGTCGGCAGGGTAGCATCTAGGGATTCTTCTAGGAAGCTTCTGCAATCAAGGTGAGTTTTCCTCACTATACTCAAGGGTTTAAGGCACCAAGTTCGGCCCTTTGGATTGTTATTCTGCTTTATTACTATTATGATATGTTAGATCGGTATCCTGGTAGATAGGATGTTTCTATGTGGTTATGATCTGTTAGATCGGTATCCTGGTAGATAGGATGTTGCTATGCTTAGTGATCTGTAGATTGGTTTGACTGTCTGTAGACTGTTATGTGATTATCTGATATATGTACATATGTTTGATTGGTGGTTGAGGCTTTTCTGCTTTGTACATGAGCCAACAGACCGGGGCATTACAACCTGATGGTTTAGGGCCGAGAGTATTCCATCCCGAGGATGATTGGACTCATAGTATGTGGGCATTCCAACTTGATGGTTGTGGGCCGAGAGTATTCCATCCCGAGGATGATTGGACTCATACTATGTAGGCATTCCAACCCGATGGTTGTGGGCCGAGAGTATTCCATCCCGAGGATGATTGGACTCGTAGTATGTGGGCATTCCAACCCGATGATTGTGGGCTGAGAGTATTCCATCCCGAGGATGATTGGACTCATAGTATGTAAGCATTCCAACCCGATGGTTGAGGGTCGAGGGTATACCATCCTGAGAATGATTGGACACATAATATGTTGGCATTCCAACCTGATGGTTGATTGGGCCCATGGTATGCTGTTATTATACATGTGTTATTGTTATGCGATTATTTTGAGGGAACTCACTAAGCTTCGTGCTTACAGTTGTGGATTTTGTTTCAGGTACTTCGGATGTTTTGGCAAGGCGAAGGCGTGACCGTACACATCCTTGGTTTTACAACTGATTGGATCTTGGGAGACTCTGGTTTTAAATCATGTTTTGGAAACAATGGTTTGTAAACACTTTTATTAATAAATGGATTGTTTTGAAAAGTTTAAATTTGTTGAAAATTTTGGGATGTTACACATGTGAATGATGGTAAAACTGAGCCAAGGCCAATAAAGTGCATATTTCTAGAATATGCAATAGGAGTAAAAGGTTATCGACTGTGGTTTACAGAAGAAGGAAGAACTCCCAAATTTATCATGAGCAGAGATGTAACCTTTGATAAATCTGCCATGGGTAACCAGTGAATAGGTGATAGAATTCAAGCAAGGAACAAAGATCAAGGTGCTAGCCAGAAGGTGGAGTTTGCATCTCAAACTCCAGATATATTTGTAATAAGTGAAAGAGAGTAAGGTGGAAATGAGCATCCTGGACAAGATGAAACCCAAGAGCAACCCATGTGACTTTTGTCCAGTGGTGCTGATGCTAGGAAGGACGATAGGTCTGAATCTATAGCAAGAAGGAGAGATCAAAGAGGGTTATTTGACAATCTGCTAGATATGTAGGATGTGTCAATTCTGCTGACCTTGACTCCGTTGCTTTTGCTTTAGCAACTAGAGAAGACATTGACACCAAGGAACCTCAATCGTATAAAGAGGTCGTGGAAAGTAATGAATCAACAAATTGGTTGATGGCCATGAATGAAGAAATGCAATCATTGGAGAAGAATGAAACATGGGATCTAGTTCCATTATCAAAGGGAACAAAACCAGTAGGATGCAAATGGGTCTTTAAAAAGAAGGAAGGGATACTAGGAGTTGAACCATCTAGGTTCAAGGCAAGGTTGGTGGCGAAAGGGTTTTCCCATAAAAAAAAAAGAATTGATTATCATGAGGTGTTCTCACCAATCGTGAACCACCAGACAATTCGGGTTCTTTTGGCCATGGTGAGTGCATTTGATATGGAGCTTGAACAGCTTGATGTGAAAACTGCATTTCTTCATGGGAACTTAGAAGAGAAGATTTATATGTCCCAGCCAGAAGGGTTCCTTGATTCTAAGAAGGATCATGTATGTTTACTGAAGAAATCTCTATATGGTTTGAAGCAGTCTCCAAAATGGTACAAGAGATTTTATTCATTCATGATCTCGTATGGCTACACTCGGAACCAATTTGACAATTGTGTCTACTCAAAGGAATTATCACTAGATTCCTGCATATATTTATTGTTATATGTTAATGATATGCTCATCGCAGCCAAGGACGTGGCAAGAATAAATGACTTGAAGGCGACCCTGATGAATGAGTTTGAGATGAAGGATTTGGGAGCAGCAAAGAAGAAACTTTGGGATGGAGATTCAAAGGGATAGAAGAGCCAGGCGGTTATGTATTTCTCAACAAAACTACATTGAAGAAGTTATGTAGTCTTTCAACTGTGATCAGTCCAAATTGGTTGGAACTCCTTTGGCGGCTCACTTTAAACTTGGTCCATATACTATACCCACAACTAATGAAGAAGGGACGTACATGAGCAGGGTACCTTACTCTAGTTCTGTTGGAAGTCTCATGTATGCAATGGTCTGTACCAGAACTGATTTGGCTCATTCAATTAGTATGGTAAGCAGGTTTATGAGCAATCCAGGTAAGGCTCATTGGGAAGCAAGTGAATATGCCATACTTGAAGGGAAAGACGGATGTATGCTTGGTGTATGGAGCCAATACGAAAACTGAATTGGTTGGATATGCTGACTCTAGTCATATAGGTGATTTGTTGAAGCGCAGGTCACATACATGTTACATTTTCACTTTGTTCGGATGTGTCATCAGTTGGAAGTCAGCCTTACAAGATATTGTGGCTTTGTCTACAATTGAATCCGAATACATGTCTATGATGGAAGGAATAAAGGAGGAGATATGGTTACATACGATTATTCAGAGTCTTGGTCTGAAGGTAGAGAAGCCGGTATTGTACTGTGACAGTCAAAGCGTGTTGAATCTGTTGGGTTTTGTATACTACAACATCCTATGGTGCACATACAACCCTAATTGTTTTGGATCTATGTTTTCTCTAATTATACATGCAATATTGTTTCCAAAGCAAGAAGCCTACAACGAGCATACAATTGACATAAACAACATAAAATTGAGTTATAGAATTACCTCTTTGGTGTAGCTTGTTTTCTTTGGCCTTTAAGAACTTAGCACCTCAATTGTGATGCCTCAAATGGTTCACAAACACCATGAACAAATGGTAGACTTGAGAGAGAGGTTACTAGCACACAAAATCGGTTATGAACTCCAAGAACATTCTAGTGCAAAACTTGTGCAGCCAATTTTAGGCTATAGGGTATCATATATATAGTATAGGAATCCAAGAGTCATGGGTAAACCCTAATCCATACACTTGGGCTTATTATGCATGATCCATGTGGACTAACTCTTCATGGACTCTAGCATAAACTTATTCCATCATGGATCAAAAACCCAAACCATATATATATCACTAATTTACATAATTAGTCACCTTTAATTTAATTAGTCTCTTTAATTAATTCCAAATAAATTCTTGATCAGTACTAATTAAATAATATGATTTCATATTAATATATTAGAACTTATAATATATTAATAAATCATAAATAACCTCTTTCTCAATCATCCATCCTATCAGATTGTTCTGGTGAAGGCAACCCAAATGGACCATGCTACTCTCGGGTCAAGTACGTACCAATTATAGTTATGGGCTTAGACACCTAATCCAACAGTCTCCCACTTGGATAAGTCTAATAAGTATTATTGCAAGTACGACTCCAAAATCCCGACTAGCAATCGTAGCTCTTAAAAGTCGTTGTCGAACTCTGACCTAGTCAATGACGCGTCCATTAGATAAAGGATCATATGTTCCTCCATTCTAGATATCATATAAACTGAGACATGGATTACAATCATTCTCTCTGTTCATGTGTTGTTTTCCGATTTCCGATTTATGACGACCGACTAATTGAACAAATCAAATCAGTCCAAGCTTGGCCAAGCACTTAGGGTGTCCTCACTAAATCATCGAGGGGCCCATAGATATCGCTTTTATCCACATTGGGTAAAAGGAACGGATAAACTTTGACTCAAATGTTTGCTTGTACTTACTCATCAAATCACACACAACAATATGTTTTATAACACCAAGTTACTGGTGCGTTTACATATGTCAATGTGCAACCGACTTGTAAACTACAACTCACATGTCTTGGATTCAAGAATATACGATATTATCGTCTCACAATCACTCGTGATAAAATCCATGAAGTGATTCAGATGAGCGTAGGTTTAATCCAATACTCAGACCTTATGAGCACTCATGAATGTTGTAGCAAACTTTTGCTATGTCTAAGCACTTTAGACAATCTACAATCCAAATTCATGACAGTCTTGCCTCAATACCTACTTCCAAAGTATGATCGACTGTGGATAGTTTGAATAACCTAGTTATTCGAGAAGTCAAAACATGCAAAGTGAAACACAAGAATAATCGAATCCAATATGGTCTCAGAACTTATGAATATAAATAAAAACACCTTTTATTTAATCACCATATTGATTACACATTATTCATTGTATAATTTTTCGATTAATCAACTTAATACTTGAATTAAAACAATAGTTATGCCATGTTCCAAGCATGCACACTACGTTTGTCTATGGTCCTCTCTTTGTGAAATAGATCAATGGACAACATTTCAATGATGCTCATTTCACAATTCCAAATCCTTATCGTAAATGTAAGAATACCAACTTCTTGCCATTTGGTAAAATCTGTTAGATTCAAAACTTAAATGCAATAATCCTTTTGTAATGTCAATGCACAAAGGTCACAAATACTATGCCAATGATATTACAAAGTATTCCCTTTGGACATTGGTTACTGGAATAATTCCATGGAAGCGAAGTCTCATATTCAAAGTACATTCCTTTGAACATCCTTCTTGCATTAAGGTTTCTAATCTTACACAGATTTTATGATTAACTTCCACTTATCGAACATTTCCATAATTCCATATGACTAGCACTTCTGAACAAGAGTTACCTCTTCTCAGAACTTGTCGATATGGACCCTCCAAAACTTATATTATACGTCCAACTGTCCATAAGCAACCAATCTTTGGTAAACCTTAGATTGTCCTCGACAATTGCTTAACCATTTTAGTCATATCTCGTTCTGGTCCCTTTTCCCCCTTAATGCCCTAGACATATGGAAAATTAGAACATATTAATATTATAGCATATGTAATCAATCCTATACCTGAAGCATATGGGATAAGATACATAATGTTTTACATAAAGACATAATACTTTACCAGTCTCTTGCTATAATATTTCCACATATAGAAATTCCTTATGTTGAATCATTTCAACATAACATTCACATATGTCCATGACTAAATTCGATTAAAATCTCAATATAAGCTTTTAGATTCGAAATGAAGTATGAATTCCTCTCCCTTAATTATAGCAAAACAACTTTTCAAACCCTGCAACTTTGCGAATTGAAATTTTTGTTTTCTATAATTAACATTGCTAACTTGCAACACTTACCATAATGATTATGCTCCCACTAGCATAATAATTATTATCTTACTAGCATAACACTTATTCTCCCACTAGCTTTGACATGTAACCAGAAATCAGCTGGACTTCTAGAAATCAATACTTATTGACTTTCTTACCAAAGTTCAGATTTCTGACACGAGATGCTTTGATAAGCCTTTATCTAAGCTTCTTAAACTCATACACTTTTCCTAAGATAGCTCACATGTGTGTCTAAACAATTTTAGAACTTATAGTAATAAGTCTCAAATGTTTAGACCTTTTGCCATTTCTCACAATTCGAACTATGAAGAGGGATGCCGTAATCATAATCGAATTTGAGAAAGCAAATATCACAATTGCTATCTCCTTAAAATCTACTTAGTGAAAGCGTTTCCTCACAATCATTTTCATGAACTGGAGAGAAACCTTATGACACTTAGATTTTATGGTGTATGTGTTCCTATCCATATGAGTTTGTCATAACCATAATCATAAGACAAGGTTAGTGACAAATCCAAACTCATATGGACTGAACTTGTTCAATCTTAATTTCTTGCCACTTGGCAACACGAGGGCCTACCATTGCTTCCAAGTTGTTATGCAAACAATTGAGCACTCATAGAACTCACATGCATAGTCAACTTTAACTGGAATGGGCACAGAAACAAGAATATGTTAACACGATAGGTTCCAAACCTCAAGTCGTGTGCTAGTGATAAACAATAGTTTCATTCTTGATTAGTTCTTGAAACTTTTCAAGATCTTTAAGACTCTCACTGACCTCTTGACATATAAGATTCACTTTTTCAAGGAACATTACTTGACAAACAAATATTCAAGAGTTAGTGCGGTTTCTTATCAAGATAAACAATTCACACAATTAGTCTTAGTTGGTCTTTGTCTTATCCAAAACATCAAAACTTACCAATTTCAAATGTACAAGAGTAGAAACATTTTACTCTACATTTGATGAGTGTTATAAACCTTTCTTAAGACCATGTCACTCAAGTTACAATCTTGGAGTATGAATCTAAGACATGATTTTGGAACGAAGTATGATTCATCTATTTGATTTAACCATCTCAACATTTCTCAATTCATTTTCTTAGCCATACAAGTGCACTAAGGTGTCCTTAGGATCAATTGTGATATGGTTTTCATAATCACTAAGATAATCATAAAACACGATACTCAAGTACTCTACATTCTTCTCAGATTGGAGAAACTTTTATCTTTCTGCCTAATTTGATTCTTCTTATTCGTTCTGTCATACATTGAAACTTTAACAATGATTCAGAATTACACTTAATCTTGTAAGCATAATCATATTTACTAAACTTTAGTAAATCATAACAAATAGTCTTATTGTTCTTGTGGTCTGCGTACAACCAAGTGTACCCGATCCTCTAGTCCTTCACTTGACTCACATATACATGTGAACAAAGAATTAGTCTTAGTTTCCCAAAGATGAAGTTCTCATTCATCACACAATACAAGTTGCATGATTCCAAATTTCTATCCAATTGAAACTTGGGTGATGAGAATCTTTCCTTATTTGGTAAATCATGACACTACCATAAACGAAATAATCAAATCCATTTTCCAATGTTGCTATCAATGGAAACATATAAACAACAACTTTCATAAATGCCATTTCAAGGAAACTTAAAGTAAAATAAAATCAAAATTTTCTTTTTATTTATTAAAATTGCGGAAAAAATTTCCTTACAATGCAAGTACAAATGAAAACTATGTTGTTATTTATTCCTAAGCAATCTATCATAACTCTTAAGCAGCAGCTCAAAATTCTGATCATCGAACCATGCGATCGAAATCCATCTCTTCACGATCAGAATCAACTTACTCTTCCTTTAAGCTTCCTTTCTTTTCTTTGATCCTACAAAACATCAAAATGTAATTACATTACATCATGTATTAAGAATCTCCAAATAGGAACTTAATAGAGTTAGATAGTGGACTTACCTGAAGCAGAGTCATACACTTTGACTTTACCATCCTTATGATCCTTCAGGTAGATTCGAAAGCTTCACAACCAATGCCCCTTCTCTTGGCAATAGAAACAAACAGAATCTTTTGGAATGGTACACGGGACTATCTCAGACTTAGCCTTTCTCTTTACTATTTGGTCAAATGACTTGACCATGGTCGATCCCTTTCCATTGGGAAGAGAAAGCTTTTCTGGACTTCTATTGTTACCATTGTCAATGTCCATGGAAGTTTGGGGAGTAGATCTTCCAATCAAATTTGCTTTACCAGTGCGCCAAATCATTGATGATTCAGTAGCAACAAGCAAATAGGTAAGATCGATAAGGGTCATGTCGTGATCTGTCATATAGTAGTCCTTAAAGAACCCGCTATATGACTTAGGAAGTGATTGAAGAACCAAGTCAACATCCTACTTTCTTGAAACAACGACACCTAACATTCCCAGCATGTCAATGTGTGACTTCATCTCCAAGACATGTGCACACACAGACCTTCCATCTTGGTGTTTGCTAACCAATAGGGCTTGAGTGACCTTGAACTTTTCAAGTATTTGAACTTGTGGGTCATGGATAATTATTGTAGTAGGTGGAAGAAGTGAAGTATGATTTCTGGGAACATCATCTTCACGAGGAAAGTTTTTTCCAAAAGATTCGGGAAGACCATAGTTGTCAGAACTAGACAACTACAAGGGAGAAATTCAAGTTTAGTTGATTTAAGTCCTTAATATAACACCCAAATGAAATATTAAGGCTAGGACCCAACACAATAATTTACAATTCAGAAGAGGGATGCCGTAATCCACAACTGCAAATTATTTGAAGGTAGGTAAATGACGATTTACCAATTTCCACCATGAAAAACGAAATTGGTTATTAAGTTTTAAATGAATTGAAATTCCTAGATTCTTTTGATATTCATTGAACTTTTCAATGGCATGTTTAATCTTGATTATGCCCTTCAAGTTTGTGACTGGGATGCCGAGGATCACAAACAATGTGTGAATAACCATGCAAATTATCTTGGTACTCTCGATGTCATTTATAACCTAATCAATGTGTCGGTTAACCACACACGCTCCATTGATCTATGACAAACATCGAGCTACCCTTTTCCACCCTTACTAGTCCAAGTTAGTGTGTCAGTTAACCACACACGCTCCACTAACGACTTGGCAAGGTGCAAAGTGCAATTTCATGGAATAGCATCAAATTCACATTTTTCCTAAGTAACTAAGATTGGGAATTTGTAAATGTTTAGTTACTTGGTATTTCATTATACTTTTAATGAGAATTAACGTCATATCCTACCCGTTCGGCTAACGACCCTCCACCAATCAAGGAAGCGGTGAGTGAGAGTGGACACCCATTAAACCACCATTTTATAGGCAGTAACCTTATATCCCCTTATAGATTGGCTTCGTGAATGAGGCCTACTAACAGTAAGATTGACTTGTCTTATACATATATATAATTATTAAACTTTTTAATATTATAATAGTATAAGGGTGTATTTTAAACTTTTAAGATACTAGATGGTTTAATCCATTAATAAATTATACTCTTAATTTAATTAAACTTAAACCATGTCATTATGGAATTATTAATTCTCTATTAATTAAACACTTTAATTAATTTAATAAAGTCCACAAGGTGCAATTTGAATTATTCAAATACTTCAAGGTTCTAAATATAATAATTCAAAATTAAAAACTATTTAATTATTTTTTTTAATTTATGAACCCAAGAGTTACACCTTTTTAATTACAAGAGTTTCTTAACTTGAGACTTTTCAAATACCAAAACTTGAGGGCAAGTTTTGTAACTTTTGAAAAACCTTTGATTTCCATAACTTATGAGTTTAATGTGGTTTTTATGAAAAAACTTTTCATGTTCCATAACTTGAGGGCAAGTTATGGAAGACTTTAAAGAACATTTAGATCAATATTTTAACAAATAAAAAATTATCATATAATTTATCTATGATCTAGTTAAACTCATAAGCCAAGACAATTCATATCAACAATTTACAAGAAATTAGCCTATGATATAAACTAATACAAATCTTGAAATTTTGACAATTATCTTTTGATTGGATGAGTATAATCATTACCATACCAACAAAATCAAATTTTATGAACTAAAACATTTTTTTGGTAATGATCCTAATCCAAAACAGGTCAAAAAACCCAAAAAATTGTTGTCTGATCATCCAACTCTTCGAGCCCAACTATGGACTCGTCGAGTTCAAGGCAAAAAACAACCTACTCGTCGAGTCCAGTCATGTACTCGTCGAGTAGATGCTGTCAGAACAGTTTTTCAGCTTTGAAAAATAAGCCATGCATCAAATATAATAGAAAACAATCCCAGGCTCTGATACCAATGTTGGGTTTTTTATACTACAACATCCTATGGTGCACATACAACCCTAATTGGTTTAGATCTATGTTTTCTCTAATTATACATGCAATATTTTTTCCAAAGCATGAAGCCTACAACTAGCTTACAATTGACATAAACAACATATAATCGAGTTATAGAATTACCTCTTTGTTGTAGCTTGTTGTCTTTGGCCTTTAAGAACTTAGCACCTCAAGTGTGATGCCTCAAATGGTTCACAAACACCATGAAAAAATGGTGGACTTGAGAGAAAGGTTACTAGCACACAAAATCGGTTATGAACTCCAAGAACATTCTAGTGCAAAACTTATGCAACCAATTTTAGGCTATAGGGTATCATATATATAGTGTAGGAATCCAAGAGTCATGGGTAAGCCCTAATCCATACACTTGGGCTTATTATCCATGATCTATGTGGACTAACTCTTCATGGACTCTAGCATAAACTTAGTCCATCATGAATCAAAAACCCAAACCATATATATCACTAATTTACATAATTAGTCCCCTTTAATTTAATTAGTCTCTTTCGATCACTAAATTAATTCCAAATTAATTCTTGATCAATACTAATTAAATAATATGATTTCATATTAATATATTAGAACTTATAATATATTAATAAATCATAAATAACCTCTTTCTCAATTATCCATCCTATCAGATTGTTCTGGTGAAGGCAACCCAAATGGACCATGCTACTATCAGTTCAAGTACATACCAATTATAGTTATGGGCTTAGACACCTAATCCAACAAAATCTTGCAAAGAATCCTATGTATCATGAGAAGACGGAGCATATTGATGTCAGATTGAATTTCATTCGTGATATTCTGGAAACAGACAGGTTCTCAATATTGAAGATTGATACCAAGGTGAATCCAGCATATATGTTAACAAAGTCGTTGCCCACAGAGAAGTTCAAGCTTTGCTTGGACTTGGTTGATGTTTACAGGAGATAAGCCCCTTTGGGGCTTAATGGCAGGAAGGGAGATGAGGTTATTGTTTGAGGTGGAGTTCAGAGGATGCTCAAGTCAAAGTGGAGATTGTTAAATGTGACTTGAGTATTTTGAGCATTCGTATGGTGCATTTGAGTTCAACATAGCACTTGTAACTCAATGTAGCACTTGGGGTTCATGGAGCATGTAACAAAGGAACAGAACAACTGAGAAAGGGATGGATCTCCTTACAAAGGAACTGATCAAGTGACAAAGGAACAAATCTTCTAAAAGGAGGTATGGAGTAACTGGAAGTGGAATGGAGCATCCTATGCTTGGATGCGCCACTTAGAAGTTAAAGTGTGCCACTATTGGAACTTGATATGCCACGAAGTGACTTGATATGCCATCAAGTGACTTGATATGCCACCAAGTGACATGATATGCCATCAAGTGACAGGATATGCCACCAAGTGACAGGATATGCCATTTATGAGGTGGATGTGCCATTATGAAGTGGATGTGCCAACTTGGAGTTTAGATATGCCAACCTTGGAGAGTATGCGCCATCCCTTGATCAAGATGTGCCATCATCATACATGATGCGCCATCTCGATGCAAGGATGTGTCACTTGGTTCCTTGATATGCCAAGGTATCCCTTGATGACCCGTATGCTATGAAGTCCCCTATGATGCTCAAGATTGTTCAAGGAAGCTCAAAAGTTGAAGATGCTCAAGAGTTATTGTTTGATGTGCCACCATGATGGTTGATATGTCATGATGATCTTGATGTTCCACTTTTGCATCATGATATGCCACTATGGATCCTGATGCTCCATTATGTGTGTTGTTCATGCTCATACAAGGATGAATGCTCCAGAAGATGTTGCATGGCAGATTGTGATTGGTTGACACCTTTCATGGGCCTATGGGCCAATGGGCTTCGCCCATTAGGGTTTTAGGTCTGATCCCTCAAGTATAAATATGAATGCATGTTAAGTCATTTTGTATATTGAATTCTGTAGTGTTAAGTGAATCTCTGTGAAAATTGTATGTGTAACCTCTGTTTGAGAGCTCTGAAATAAAGAATACTCTCCTCCTGCCCGTGAACGTATGTCACCTTGACCGAACCACGTAAATATTGTGTCTTGTATGCTTTTAGTTTTGCAAGTTATTCACTTTACTTCGTAACAATAACAATGCACAAACACTTCAGAAAAAGAATAACAATAACTATAGATTCTATTTTAGTTTCTCTCATCCTCATCCCCACTCCATGTGTTTAAAACTTAAAAGGATGGATGAGCTTGGTTCGAATATATAGAAAGGGGATAGGTAAGTTTGTGTTGACTTTTATCAATCGTGTGTCGTAATTGAATTATAAAATATATAAGATTTTAAAATGTAACTTCTAAAAGTTCACGTGCTAAAATAAAAAAGTAAATCTACTTTTCATTTGCATGTAATTTGCCATTTTACTATTAATACTTTATATTCATTAAAACTATTATTTGTCTCAAGAATGAAATATTAATTGCAAAATGTAATACACAAATAATAGTATGTCCACTATAATTAAATGAAAATATTGGATACCATACAAGTTGGAGAAACACAACTACTTCCAACTAGGCACATGTCAAGAACCAGCTGGCAGATTCTTTGAGATGATAATAATATTAATAAAATAATATATATATATATATATATATATATATATATATATATATATATATATATATATATATATATATATATATATATATATATATATATATATGAAATTATTAAAATTAATTACTCCAATTTAAATTTATTTTCAGGAACACCCATGATAGAAAATAAAATTATTAATGTACTTTGATGCTAATTCAAGTATATACCCAAGTACAATATACGGGTAATCCCCATCACAATTTTCAAATTTGTATTTTTGAATAACAAAAAAGGTATTATGATTGTTTTTGAAAAAAGTTGATTTTTTTAAACAATAAAATGACTCATGTGTGATATGTAAGTACTAAAACTATTATACAATTTTTTTTTTTGCTTCAGAAAACCTGAATCCAACACTAGAGTTTTAATAAACTGTTTATTCATCTTTGATTATAACAAGCAATAGAAGAAAAATCGAAAACCGCTTATCACAATACTTGCAACTTTTCATAAATAGCACGTCTATTAGTATCTATTAATATGTATATAATACATTAAACATTTATTAATTGATACAATGAGAGAGAAGTAGGTAACTATAGTACAATACAAATATTTTCTATATTATGACACAGCATAAATAATTACAATAAAATCAATCTCAAAAAGAAAAAAAAACTCATTATTTTTCTTTTCCTGATAAATAGAACCAAATAAATATTTTTTGATGATTAAAAAAAAAAAGAGAAATTCTATTCTTGCATGAAGAGATATCGTGAGTGGGAAGACCCATGATACCCGCTAGCACCTTATCACACCGACAAAAATAAAAAAGAAAAAAATAAAAATAAAATTCAAACGAAAGCCAACCACGAAAAACAGAACGCCATAACCGCCGACGCCACCAATCTTCCACCGCCACTTGCCGTTTGATCCGCCGCATCATCATCACTGTAATCATCAGAAGAATCAGGTCCCGGCGCATCTGCATCATCTTCGGTCTCACCCTTCTTCGCCGGCTTCTTTTTCTTTTTCGCCGCCTTTGGCGCAGGCGCCGGCTCCTCCGCCTCCTCCACCGTACCCTTAAACAACTCTCTCGGCAATAAAACCTTGTCGATGGTGTAAATAGCGATCGGCTCTTCGTCGACCACCGTTCCGCTTATTGTCGCCTTCACCACTTTCGTCTTCAATGTCACATCGTTGCCGTCGTTTTGTACAGTGAAATCGTACTTCTTCTTAGCTCCTTCCGTCGCTAGAGTGTTCATCAGTCCATTGCTAGATCTGAGCATTCCCATGGAGTTGTAAACCGGAACACCGTGGTAAAGCAACAACGACGTCTTCTCCGATGCAGTCAAGTTCTTGTATTTTGGAGCAAACGCCGCAATAGCGTCGTCTCCGGGACAAAACACGGTGACTCCGCCGTCGGCGGAGCTTAAAAACGTTCCGATTGCGCCTGAGGTTGTTAACAGATCGTAAAACGCTTGACAACCTTCTCGTTGTAACAACGAGGTTAAGTTCAGATCCGGTGCGGCAGTCGGAGCTTCTGCTTCCGGCGACTGTAGAATCGCGCTGATTTGGATCACGGAGATGTTGTAAGGCATTTCCAAAATGGATTTGACATAAGTGGTATCGGTTTGACTTGGGTTGTCTTCAGGAGTGAACCGGACTTTACCACCTTTGATGTCGGTGATATGAACGTAACCGGCGGTTCCTGGAGCTTCACCGGTGGCTTGATACATGGTGGCGGTGGAGGTGGAGCCTTTGGTGACTTGGTGGAGCTTTTTGGAGCCGAAGTAGTCGGCGAAGACATGGAGGGAGAGGACATTCTTTATGGTCTGAATTGATAGTCCTTTTGAAAGTAATGAAGACATGGCGGCATTGTCGACGGCGCAGACGGTGATTGTCTGCCGGCGGTTGATCTCATTGGCGAGGTGAGTGATGGTGAGGTAGTGGTTGAAAGTGGAAAATTCGGGGTGTTTGGCGAGGATGCGGGTGATGTTGTGGCCGTGTACGGCGGCGGAGATAGACAGGAGGAGAAGGAAGGAGAGAGAAATCGCCGATGGCGTCTGCATGCCGGAGAACAGGTGGAGGTGAAGGATAAGCAGATTTAGTGAGTGGTGTTTGTGTGTAAAGTGTCATTATATACTCATGCTGTTTCTCTGTCGGTGTTATATAAAATAACGACAAACAATTTTGGTATCTTTTATATCTTATATTACAATTTTCAGTGATTTAAAAAAAAATTATCATCAATCTTTTTATAATTTATAAATTTTTTTAAATGGTATTTCACATACTAATTAATAGTTTAACACACCAAGTGTTAACTTAGATGTGGTAAATCGATCGTGTTTTAATATGTTAATTGTGATTATGAAATATATTATTTTTATATGCTAAATGTGTATATTTAGGATATACCCTTTTAACTCATTTTCATGTTATTTAAAAATTTAAAGTTATTTATTTGACCTATACAAAAATATCTGATTCAGCTTGGGTTGTTAACATATGGTGAACATTTTCTTAAAAAAAAAAAATCTTAAAACTATTGATGATGTTAATGTCATCAAATTTTTTAGTATAATAAAGATTATTCAAGACAAACTGATGTTAGTTTTATAGCTATATTGCGAGTTTTGAAGGGTACAAAATGCATGTTCAAATTAACTGAATTGATGTTAGTTTTAGCTTATATTGAGAGTGTTGTAGGTTACAAATTGCATGTTCAAATTAAATGAATTGATCTCGGAATGTTTTTTCTTTCATACACATTTTCTCTACAATGATTATCTTGAAAAACATAAACTTGTTTCACAGATTTTAAAATATCAAAGTTCTTATAAATAAATCTAACACTGCTTTTCTGACAGTTTTATTTTGTAAATTAAAAACAATTTGAGTTCCATCACAAAAGTCATTCATACTATAGCCCATCACAAAATTTAAACTTTCTTTGATAAGGGAAGATCAATTCACAATGCTAATGTACGATTTCAATAGTATCACAAAGTACGATATTTATATAATAAGATAGCAAGTTTTCATTTATTACATAATTTAATATATTTGGACGTGTATATGTTATTAGGCATCAAAGAATCAAATTTGAGACCAAATATACACAAAATATTTGGACTTATTATCAAAAATATATCTTAACAGTTATACATATATCTAAAATATTTTTTGATAAAACAAAATACACAAACATCTTTAAACCATAATTAACATTATTTGTGAATACATTTTTTGATAATAACAACACTAATAATAATTAAAAATATATTATAATGGAGGAAGTGAATTCCAGACTGTTTCATAGAAATTATTTGGGGTGCCCATCACCATCAATGTGAAATAATTTGATGTATTAAAATATAATAGTGCCACCTGAATGTTAAAATTTTCAAAATACGTACACCAAATTCCATTGATTTCATTAAATTAATTATTTATATAATTAAGTTTAACAGCATCGGTTAAATACAAACAACCGTATCACTGTCGGATTGTCCACATCCACACCCTCCAACTATTTTGTATTTTCATCCAACCTCTCTCTCTTTGGTGGCCCATGATACATTATGTCTATGCATTTATCTAAATATCACAAGGCCCCCTTGACTATTTTGGTCTTTTTTTGCCAAGTTTTTTCTTCTAAGACAATTATAATTTCAATACCAAAGTAAATAAACCATCATTTCTATGTGAGACAGTTTAATTTATGCTATTCATACATGAAGTTGATATTTGTATTTAGTTCAGCCCAAATTCATAATATCTTAGAAAAAAATAGCATGAGATAAATAAAAATTGTTTACTCCAAATAACTTATATGAAATAAAAATAAATAGAAGAATCATGAAATCTGCTAAAATTTTGATAAGAAAGCCAAAAATATGGATTTTAGTATCTCATTGAACGCATCTGCAATGAAAATCTAATAGTCGAAGGGTCAAATTTTGCAGTGAAGGTCCAACACCCAAAATAATACCAGTGTTCTACGATTAACATTGCATGTGGGTTTAGGATGGGTTTATGTGAACCGTTCAAATGGTCTGGTTTATCATTTCTTAGTATCTCGTTGAGCAAATTCTTAAGGTAATTCGACTCATTTGCCTAATTGATGATATGTTGGTACTTTTTTTATGTTGATCACAATAGTAACTCTATTTAATTAAAAATTATTAATATTATGTATTTTTACAATTCACTGTCCTTTTTGCTCAAGTTCCATATACAAATTGATAAATGTCTAACCACCAACACTACCACCTTTTAAATCTACAAATATATTTGTAATTTCAAGCAAAAAAAAAATCATATGGTCATATTATTTATGGGGTAAAGTGGTATTTATTATACCTAGAGGAACTTTGTTACTAACCTCATTAGTTTGGGGGTAAATTTAAAACTTCATCACTAAATGGTGTGCCCTCAAAATTGGAAATCGTGGGACCCAAACAAGTGTCGGTTGTAATAATTAAACAGCCATTTTTGAGGATGCTATTTTTATCGATGCATATTTATTATTTAATCAATAGTTGTTTCTACTACCATGATTTAAGTAAATTCGGGTTAATATTTGCAAAGCAAAATGGACAACATCTTTATATTGGTTGCGACATGACCTTTAAAAAATAAAATGTTAAAATTAAAAACCAAAATACTTAAATTCAGATATTCCAGAATATATGATATATCAATTATTTTACAACCTTCCCAAATTGCCAGCCTGTCCATGCCGACTACCAACCGTTGGCATAAAAACCAAAATTGTAACGTTGTTGCTAACTTTGGGATTTAATACAAACATAAAAAATAATATATTTTATATGTTTTCATTTGCCCACGCCTATATTTAGGATAATAGTTCCATATTTATTAAGGATAATGACTTGAAAATGTAACGAACTTTCGATTTTGTTCATATTTAGTCATTAAACTTTTTTTCGTTATCTATTTGTCATTGAACTATTGAAACTGTTCACAATTTACCCTTATGACCGGTTGTACCGGTCATAAGGGTAAATTGTGAACAGTTTCAATAGTTCAATGACAAATAGATAACGAAAAAAAGTTTAGTGACTAAATGTGAACAAAATCGAAAATTTGTTTCCTTCTAAAAAAGTTCAATGACTAAATGTGAACAAACTTCCTATTGTATTATGTTTTAGCAAATTATTTATTTTTGTTAAATTGTAGCAACATTTGTTGATGAAGAAATCTATGAAAAAAAAAAACAAAACCCCGAAAAATATATTAGAAAAAACGAAAAACCGAAACCGAAATAAAAAACCAATGGTTTGGTATTTTCCAAAATAAAAAATCACAATTTTCCAATCTGATTTTAGTTTTACAAAAATTCAACTTTCGGATTTCCATATCTAAATCTCTTCCCATTTTTATAATCGAAAAATGATTATAAAACCAAAATGGAAATGAGAAAGCGCTCAATTCGGAATTTTTCTATCCAAAACTCCCCATTGTGATATGAGAGATAGAGAGAGACATGTAAACACCTCTATATAAGGTGGGTTCATACCACATGTAGATGTGTGCTTGAGAGATGTAACATTGAGAGTGTTAGTGTGTGTTAATTATATAGATTTAGATCTAGATCATTTTTTGCAAACACCTTTCATAATCGAATGCATCTCTTAAACACCCAAATCACCGTGTTCTTTGTGTGTTCTTTAATTTCGCATGTCAAACCAATGGTCATAATTCACATCAGTGAGAATGGTTCATTTTTTTGTAAAACCAAAATCAGATTGAAAATTTTGATTTTTTATTTTGGAAAATGCCAAACCATTGGTTTTTTATTTCGGTTTCAGTTTTTCGTTTTTTAAAATATATTTTCGGGGTTTTGTTTTTTTTTATTTCATAGATTTCTTCATCAACAAATATTGCTCGAATTTAAAAAAATAAATAATTTGCTAAAACATAATACAATAGGAAGTTTGTTCACATTTAGTCATTGAACTTTTTTAAAGGGAAACGAACTTTCGATTTTGTTCACATTTAGTCACTAAACATTTTTTCATTATCTATTTTTCATTGAACTATTGAAACTGTTCATATTTTACCCTTATGACCGGTAACAACCGGTTACAAAGGTAAAATGTGAACAGTTTCAATAGTTCAGTGGCAAATAGATAACGAAAAAAAGTTTAGTGACTAAATGTGAACAAAGTCGAAAGTTTGTTACCCTTTCAAGTCATTATCACTATTTATTATTATGGAAACTAGGTGTGAGACCTGTGTACTATACGGGTTGATTAAAATAAAAGTTAAATATCCAAGTGTAAATATTAAAACATCAACAATATTTTTTAACTCAAGATTAATGATACAATCATCATGTTCGTACTATAAAATATAAATTTAATAAAAAAAACTATACTCATACATAGTAATACCAGTGTTTATTTGAAACATTTATAATAAAATAATTTAGGTTGCTAATAACTTCTATTATTTTATTATTTTCAAAAAGATGTTTAAACACATTTTATTTAGAAAAAAAGAAAACAAAGAACAAAAAATTTAAGAAAAATATAAAAAAAAAGTATGTTAGTAGCATAATTTTAAATCCGTATAACATATATAGATATACTGGAAAGTTTTTGAAAAAATGGAATATATGTGAATTTAAATGCTAAATAGTAGCATAATTTTAGGCTAAACGAAAAATTATTTTAAATGGTCATAAATGTAGGAATTGAAATTTGGAAGAAACGTGTATTCTTAAATCCTTATAAATACATAATTAGATGACATTTTTAAATAAAATTGATAAATACAAGAAAATGACATGTGGATTTTATTAAATTCAAAAACACCATAAAATGTCAAGTGTCATAATTCATGACAAAGTGACATGGGCAAAAAAAAACTTCATTTATTAGAGAGGATATGTTATGACCTAGAGAGAAGTGTATGGTAAAAACTAAGGCTCAATATGATCAATGAGGCGAATAACATGTTATGACCTCAAAGCGATTTCAACTAAGTCTCGTGAGGCCAAGATACCGCTTTAGCAATTAGACATGAAACAAAAATCTTCCCTTATGGGTCAAAGTTGCTTCAAATAATTCTCGCAAGGCTGAGACGAAGTTGCTTGGACCATCAGGTACACATATTTTCTCCAACTTGTGTTTTCTTTCAATTTGTGGAATGGTTGTGCATAAAAAACATTGTGTATCACCCAAAAACAATATTCCACCTAGATACCAATGCACCCACAACCCCAAAAAACAAATAAACTAAATTTTCACGACTCTCACATGGTTGTTTATTGAAAACGAAGCAGATCACAAACATTAAAAGATACCAACATAGCCACAACTAAACAGAATCCCAAAATTCAAAGTTACGTCAAAAGTAACCCCCAAAGTCGAATAAGCATTTGTCCAAAATTTCAAAATACTAATTACACTTGCATTATGTCTCGAAAATGGTCGAAACCAAACAAATGACAAACCTTATGAAACTAAACAGATTAATCTTAACCAAGCATGGAGGTACAATAAAACGTCTCTCCCACAAATTCCTTTCGACACAAATGTCTTTCGACAAAATGTCTTACAACTAAATACCTTTCGGTAACAAATGCTTGAACAAAACGAGATGATCTCCAAAATGTTATACATAACCAACCAAACCTTCTTTAGTGTGTAACCTCCTAAATTTCAAACCAAAATGTTTTATTTTTTTTAAATCAAACGAAACCATACTATTCATTCATAAAAGAATATTCAGTTGTTTCAAAAACATAAATCAGAGTATTAATATTATAATGTGGAGCATCTTGGAAACATAATAGCAGATGCGATGCAACCACGTCGTGCTCTTCCCGAATTGAAGAAAAGACCTGCAACATTTAAACTTAAAAGTGTAAGCACAAAGCATAGTGAGTTCCCCAAGATACCACATACCACCCATACATAAAATAACAGTTCTATTTAAACCCCAAGTTAAAACTATGGACCAAATCATAGTCTTACAATCACTTCATGACAAGGGTCAACTTCTGGTCTTTCATACAATTTCCAGGGCCCAAGTACTGGTCTTTCGTATAGTTTTCAGGGGCTAAATCATGGTCTTTCATGCAGTTGTCAGGGGCCAAATCCTGGTCTTAGATGCAATTGACAGTGGCCAAATTCTGGTTTTTCATACAACCCATGTAAGAGTCACAAAGACAACTAGCATCAAAAGTCCTACATAGTATATAGTGAGAAGACTCACCTGAATTACTCAATAGAAGCTCAACAGTAGCCTCAACAACAAAACAGCTAACCTAAGCTACCTAAGTTCAGACCGAGACCATTCCATAGTCAAATACTCAATTATACTAAAGTTTGACCAAAAGTCAATGGTCAACGGTCAAAGTCAACGGTTGACCCACTGCGTCGCGATCACCCCATGACCACGTCGTGGCGACAAGGAGAAAATACAGACACGAGACATGTAGTCCATCGTGTTGTGGTCAACACCCCACCACATCGTGGTGAACGTGCCCAACAACTTATTCCATTAAGCTCTTAACCACTAAGTCCAAGCTTCCAACTTTTCAGATTTGGTACTTAATAGCTTCATAATGGATAAAGTTTTCAATTTTATCCATTAGGATGCTCCAAACAACAAAAAACTAAACTTTAAGTCTTAAAGAGTCCAAGAGTGCATCTTTCTCGACTTAATCCATTAAGTCCAAGCCTCTAACTTTCAAATCTGAATCAACATGATGTTTAGATGTACAAAGTTTCTAACTATATCCATAACAATGCCATAAACTTCCCAAGATCTAAAACCCCAAGTTAAAACATGTCCAAAAACCCACTTTCTTCATGTTTGCAGTATCTTAAATACACTCTTTACTCCACCAAAAAACTACATCTGAAATTTAAACATGAACCAAAGCTCATGGAGTTGGAACAAGTCACTAAGGGACCAAAACTTATTAAAGTGGACCAAAACACCAAATAATCATAGATCTAATGATGAAACACAATAAACCAAGGATCTTTGCAACTCAAAAGGTCGAGAAGGTAGATGAAGGCTGATCATTTTAGTTGCAAAACTTCAAAACCAAGTCTTTGAAGAACACAACACCTAAAAGCCATAAAACACCATAAATTGGATGAAAATAAGTAGAAGGAGCTTAATCTATAAAGGGAAGATAGGGTTTGCTAAAAGGGGGTTCTTGATGCAATGGAGGTTGCAAAATGACCTAAAACATAGGGTTGAAACCTTTAAATATGAACCAAACACTAATTTATTGGGCTTAGGCTGCACAACTCACCATGCCGTGGTGAAATCCTCACCACACCGTGGTGATAAGTTTTTCCTAATTTCCATTTCAGCTTCAAACAACCATAATATCTTCGTTTCAACTCCGTTTTCAATGATCTTTATATGAACGTGAAAGTATTGACAAACCCCACAATTATATCTAATTACTTTTGACTTCAAACATACTGGACTAAATTCATTAATTCATACAAGAAGTTGAGAATATCATTTTTCCCATTTTACCATTTGGCTCCAAAGCACAATTCAAGGGCTTAAGTCACTTCACCAACATTATCAAAATCTAATGTGGTCTAAACTCTATTCATTTGAAGCCTAACACCTTTATTCTATCACATTACAGTTCGTTAACCCGAAATCAGAAATATACTTAAATTGGATGTTACACAATGATAACAAAAACTTTTCAAAATACAAAGCAAATAGAAAAGATTTCCAAGATGTGAACATGTTCTCGAACTAAGTAACAAACGCCATAAATGATGAATTACACATGTCAAGTGTAATCCACTACCATCCAAATTGAACGTTAAACCCAAATTCACAAAAGAATATCTTCTATAATGATGAACAAGCAACCAAGGAGTGCAACATTGAGAACGATATAGTGGTTATCCCATAAAAGTTGAAGACAAAACTCAAAGATTGTAAAAAAAAACCCATGTCAAAACAATATATGTGGATACATTATGGTCAATTAAATCATACATAATCCATAACACCTTCAGATAAGAAACTATAAAATGGAGTTCCATGCAAACACCTAAAAATACATTTCACAAAATAAAAAATGTATCCTAACAAATTTTCATAAAATTGTCAACGATACCAACCACTCGTGACAAAGTGGACCTGTGTTAACCACTACACAGAGCATATTAACAAATACACTCACGAACAAATGGTACTATGCTCAAAGGAATTTGTCCGAATAAGATACGAGACATCAATCTAGACTTTAGTTGCAAACCCAAATACTAAATCTCACCTCAAAAACCCTTCAAATGTTCTCCGCACCAAAATACTGAACAAACCCGATAACAAGCCAAATTAATAAAACCTATAGTGAATACCCAAATGGCGACGGGCCTAATCATGCATCATCCATTATTAAAGCTAAGAAGACCCAAAACATACTAAAATGGATTCGGTTCTAAATAATTGTAGCCAAACTAAAAAATGGTCACTCTAAATACTACAACAAACAAAGTGATGAAACATCCTCATCACATCTTTAAAGAAAAAATATCCTCATAGACAATACCTTGAAGGTTTGTATCAATCGAACACACTCAAGTATGAATAATGAAGAACAAACAAAGAAAAAAGAACAAGATGATCACAAAGATACTTTCACTAAGAAAGAGGGTTCTCACAAAGAGAGCATGCCACAAAGACGTCACCAAGCTTTATTAGGGTTTTGTTGGATTAGATGTCTAAGCCCATAACTATTATTGGTATGTACTCGACCTGAGAGTAGCATGGTCCATTTGGGTTGCATAACATCAGGACAATTTGTTAGGATGGACTTTTGAGAAGAGGTTATATATGATTTATTAATATATTATAAGTTCTAATATATTAATATGAAATCATATGATTTAATTAGTATTGATCAAGAATTAGTTTGGAGTTAATTTAGTGATCAAAAGAGACTAATTAAATCTATGGGGACTAATTATGGTAATTGGTTATATTTATATGCGTTGGGCTTATGATCCATAGTGGACTAAGTTTATGCACGGATACATAAAGAGTTGGGACACATGAACCATGGATCATAAAACCCATGGGTATGGATTTGGGTTATACCCATGACTCTTGGAATCCTACATATAAATATATGCTCCATAACCTAAAAACGTGTACTTCTATTCTTAGAGATAGATGGACGGTTTTGGTGCATGGAATTCTCTCTCAAAATGTCATCATTTGTCCTAGGTGAGTTGTGATTCCATTTGACGTGAAACACTTGGGGCACTAAGTTCTTAAAGGCCAAAGTCTTTCTAGCAACATCAACAACATCAAGAGGTATGTTTAAAACTTGTCTTATTATACATATGTTATTTGTATGCTAGTTGTGGGCTTAAAGCTTTGGAAACCATATGCATGTATAATTAGAGAAAACATAGATCCAAAGATTTTAGGGTTGTATGTGCACCATAGGATGTTGTAGTATACTAAAACCCAACAGTGGTATCAGAGCCATGGGTTGTTTTCAAATTATACTTGATGCTACTTGCTGAAAAAAGCTGAACAAATGATTTTTTTGCTGTCTGGACAGGGGACTCGACGAGTCCATTAAGGGACTCGATGAG